>NC_139470.1:11482500-12082500 GCF_057233095.1 Heloderma suspectum
CCGGGGGTGGGGAGTGGTTTGGGGAATACCTGCCAATCTGATTTTGTTCGGAAGTTAACATTTTTGTTATTGCCTTTGAGCTGGAGAGACTGCTTGCTTCGATATCTATTAGGTTGCAATGAAACCAATTAAAGTTAATGAACATCCTCAAATATGAGGAGCGCCTCCTGCAAGGGTTAAGGAAGGTTCCCTTGCTCAAACTAGGACAGCTGCTCTCAGCACACTGGAAACCCTTTGCTCTGTCTTACTCTGTGATGCTGAAAAGGGGTATGGGAGCAGATGCAATGCAGAAGGAAGGTGGTTTTCAAGCAGGATTGCGAAACTGGAAGCCCATAGTCTGCCAATGACCCATGTGGCCTCCTCAACCATCCTGCACCCTCCTCTTCTTGTCTTGTACCCCTGAGCAGATTCAAGCATGAAATAAATCTCCCATTGACTCCAGTGGGAGGTTTTTGGTAGCCTATTTGCAGTGCACGGACAATTTTCAGGGGGAGTCATAGCTGGGGAGTGGAGGATTAACACTCCCCTCCCTGTCTGCTCTGATCCCCCCCTCCAATATCTCCCTACCACAGAAATTAGTCTTGAAAAAGGCCTCCCACTGGAGTCAATGGGAGGCCTTTTTCAAGCCTCATTGCAGCATATGCCATTATCCCTCCATGGCAATTAACCTTGAAAAAGCCTTCCATTCACCCCAGTAGAGTGGGAATATGAGATGCTATGTCCTCTGTATGTTTTGGTGTTGTAATCTTGGCACTGGAACCATTTCCTCATGCCATAGACACTTTCCATGATCTTGGGAGCCTCAGAAAGCTACGTGCAGCTTCTGCTGTGCTTCCCCATCTCTCAAAGAGAGAAGCAGGAAAAGAGAGAGAGAGAGAGAGAGAGAGAGAGAGAGAGGTGTCCTGCTTCTTAATATGGGTCATTTGCAAGATAATCACTGAGGCCTGGTTCCAACTAATACAAGGAGACAGTCAGGGCTGGGGCAAAGACAGCAGCCTGAGACAAGCCAAGAGTTTGGATCCAAGTCATGGGACAAGCCAAGAACCAAAGAGCAAATCAGCACCAAAGGACAGACCAGGAGGCAGGGTTGAAGACAAAGTAAAGAAGCTGGACTCAAAAGCAAGTCTTAACCAGAGGAGGAAGCCAGTAGTCTGTACCAAAGAGCAAGGATCAAGCAAGGCCTCTTAACCTCCTTCCTGTCAAGGGGGATCCAGTGGCCAGCCTCAGTGGGCAGAGTCTCTCCAGAGCCTAAGGGTGCTTTGTTGAGAAGTTGCTGCCTGCAGTTCTGTGGCTCAGTAGGGATCTCATGGTCAGCCTGGGTGGGCAGACTCAGTCCAGGGCCTGAAGGTTCTTCAGTGAGAAGTTGTCACCTGTAGTTCAGTGGCTCATCACATGGGGCAGATGTTCACAGAGACCAGCGATGTTCACGTCTGAAAAGTGTGTGTGTGTGTGTGTGTGTGTGTGTGTTTAAATGTACAGTCAGAAATGAGAGAGCTTTGCTACTGGACATTATTGAAATGGAATGAAATGTGTGTTTTAAAAAATAATATATTATTTCAGGCTGTAGTCAATGCAGGGAAGTTGTGCTTTCAAAAAATATGCACAGAAATGCATACTTTTGCTATTTGAAATGTCCACTTTTCCTATTCAAACAAGCCAAAAAAAACAGGTCAAAACAAAAATTAGAGTGAGCCGGAATGAACATCAAAGTGATTCTTGAAGGATTTAGATGAGCTTGAAAATTGCTGGTTCTCCTGTCCCTAGTTCTGACACAGACTGACAAGATAGTGGAGGGGGGGGGGTCCCTGATTCCCTCCCCATAAAAGTCAACTTGGACCAGAAGCTACTGTCAGTATTTAGGCCTGGTGACACCAACACCAGAAATCTAGACTGTCTGCTTGATGTCTACTAATGGTTGTAATGCTTCATAAATAATTGTTCTCTCTTCTCCTCCATGCCTCCCAGTGCCAAATTGGGGGGGGGGTAGGAAGGGACCTCACATATATGTAATTGCTGTTCACTTAGCATGACATTCTGGGCTTTGAAGGTAGCTCTTTCAGCCTGCCATTGATTGCAAGGTTGAATGCTTTGGAGACACTGCCTAGAAAAACTAAGCGCTTGGATTACAACGCGTAGGCAGGCGGGACTGTGGGAATGGGTGTTTTACTGGCTGAGTGATGGAGAACCTACTATTTAAAAGGTGGTGAAGAGGGTTTGGTTCAGCTTGGTTGTTTTCATGAGGAGCATGGCTGCCTTTGCCCCGGATTGCAGGCGGCGGCGGGGGGGGGAGGGGGTTCCCCTTGCTCCTATCAGGTTGATGAGTGAATTAAAATGGAAATCAAGGCATATCACACAGAGACTCTGGTTATCTCATCCAGAAAGGTTGATTCATTCAAGAAACTTAACTACACACACGAGAGAGAGAAAGAGAGAGAGAGAGAGAGAGAGAGAGGAACAGAGAGAGTTCTGGATTGAAAGGCAAGGGAGAATGGAAACTGCGGAATGTTCCTGGAGACTGCAGAGCGCATGCAGAAGGTCCTAGGTTTAATCCTAGACATCTCCAGGTAGAGAAGAAAACACTCCTGCCCAAAACTCTGGAGAGCCACTGCTGCTGTTCAGTGCTGAAAATACTGGACTAGATGGACCAGCAGTCTGATTCCATGTCACAGAATCACAGAATCGTAGGGTTGGAAGGGGCCTCCAAGGCCATCGAGTCCAACCCCTGCTCAAGGCAGGAATCCAGGTCAGAGCATCCCTGACAGGTGGCTGCCCAGCCTCGTCTTGAAGGCCTCCAGTGTGGGAGAGCCCACCACCTCCCCAGGTCATTGGTTCCATTGTCTTGAAGGCCTCCAGTGTGGGAGAGCCCACCACCTCCCTAGGTCATTGGTTCCATTGTCTTGAAGGCCTCCAGTGTGGGAGAGCCCACCACCTCCCTAGGTCATTGGTTCCATTGTCTTGAAGGCCTCCAGTGTGGGAGAGCCCACCACCTCCCCAGGTCATTGGTTCCATTGTCTTGAAGGCCTCCAGTGTGGGAGAGCCCACCACCTCCCTAGGTCATTGGTTCCATTGTCTTGAAGGCCTCCAGTGTGGGAGAGCCCACCACCTCCCCAGGTCATTGGTACCATTGTCTTGAAGGCCTCCAGTGTGGGAGAGCCCACCACCTCCCCAGGTCATTGGTTCCATTGTCTTGAAGGCCTCCAGTGTGGGAGAGCCCACCACCTCCCTAGGTCATTGGTTCCATTGTCTTGAAGGCCTCCAGTGTGGGAGAGCCCACCGCCTCCCTAGGTCATTGGTTGCATTGTCGTATTGCCTTTACAGTCAGGAAGTTTTTCCTGATGTTCAGCCGGAATCTGGCTTCCTGTCACTTGAGCCCATTCTTCCGTGTCCTGCACTCTGGGATGATGGAGAAGCGATCCTGGCCTTCCTCTCTGTGACAGCCTTTCAAGTACTTGAAGAGCGCTATCGTATCTCCCCTCAGTCTTCTCTTCTCAAGGCGAAACATGCCCAGTTCTTGCAGTCTCTCCTCACAGGGCTTTGTTTCCAGTCCCCTGATCATCTTGGTTGCCCTCCTCTGAACCCTCTCCAGTTTGTCTGCATCCTTCTTAAAGTGTGGCACCCAGAACTGGACAGAGTACTCAGGATGAGGCCTAACCAGTGCTGAGTAGAAGGGAAGTAGTACTTCACAGGATTTGGAAGCTATAAGGCAGCTCCCTATGTTCCCGTGAATCCTGGTTAGGTTCAGGATTTGAGCCTGAAACAAGACCTAAATCGGTGATGGCGAGTGAAGATAATTCTATCTGTGTGCTGCCACAATCACCCAGCATCAGCCAAAAGAGGGAACTACAGGAGACTGGTCACACCACCAAGGAAGCTTCTTTATGCAAATATGCCTGCAACTCATCCCCCACCCCTTTCCTGGTTCTGCAATCTGCACCCCTGTTCTGCATCACTTACATTACCCCTGTCTCTTTAAGAACTTAAACATATCCCGTTTCGAATGGCTTTCAATGGGTTTTTCCCACCTGACTTTCCCGCAGTTCTGATTTAGAATCTGATGAACCAGGGAGGCCATTTTACAATTTAAACCGCTTCTTAAAAGTTCATCTCAAGGTGCCATCAAACACATTTATTTCTACCTGATTAAAGGTTGCCGTCCTAATTATTTAGCCTTCGGTGCTTAAGTGTGTGTGCTGCTTGTACAATAAGCTCAGACTGAGGCTTTGGGGGAAATATATATCTGGTGCCTCTGGACCCATACACCTTTATTGGAGTTCACCTTCATTCTAATGGTGAATGATCTAAAGAATGTTTGAGCTTGAGATGCTGGAGATAACCAGCACAGCCTGAACCCAACATGTCTTTTGTGAGTCATTCGAATGCACTGACAGAAATTCATGAATTTCTCCCAGTAACTGAGACACTGGAGAGTGTTTCATCCTGGCAAAGGCGGAAGAAGTGTGAGGTATAAATTTTTCATTATTGCTATGCTTAGATTATAATGATACAGAACGGCTCTCACTAGTGGGATCTCATCCTCGATGGACACTCCAGTGAGTGATGGAGAGCAGCCAAAGAACTTTCTTGAATGTTGAAAAGAATACAAGTTGGAGTGCATTAGACTGGGAAATAATAAGGCGATATGTAGAAAAATAGGTGATGATTTATCAAGGATGCTGTATCGGAATAGCTCTCGAGGCTCAAATTTTCCGATCATGTCCTCCGAGCCATCTTACTTAATCCTTAAAAACATCCCTGACCCGTAAGACCCATTGTGATTATGGCCTCATGCAAAACAAAGGCAGAAGACAACAAGCGTGGATTTGTGAATGAGGGCCGCACAACTGTATTAACTCCAGATGTGATCTGCAGCTTAGATAGCTATTTAACTGTCAACTTCTCCAAGTCCAATGTCCTTCAGACAAGAATGGTGTGGGGTGCAAGATGGCCTAGCGACCACTATCAGATCAAAACAAACACACAAAATGCAAGAGACCTAACAGAACTGTGCTAGACCAAAAAGGTAATTTTGTTCAGTGTTTATAAATAAAGCATTTGATGGCAGAGACAGAGGCTGTTCAGACACTGCACTAAGCTGTGGTAGAGCCCACTAATCTTGCAGCAAGTGGTTAGTGAATGTGGTTAAAAAAGGTAAAGGTGTCCCCAGCCAGTTGTGTCCGACTCTAGGGGGTGGTGCTCATCTCCATTTCTAAGCCGAAGAGCCAGCACTGTCGGAAGACCCTTCCGTGGTCATGTGGCCGGCATGACTGAACTGTGGCTGGCATGACGCTGTTACCTTTCCTGCTGAAGCAGTACCTATTTATCTACTTGCAATTTCTTGCTTTCGAACTGCTAGGTTGTAAGGATGGCAGATAATTTCTCCACAAATCTTCGGGAGGCCGAATGCCAACGCATTCGGCCCCCCGAAATTAGTGTAGAAACGGTCTGCCACCCCCCCCGCCACCCCCCCGGGATGGGACTTACCTTTGGCGAATGTCCCTGGTGCTGGTGGCTCCCGGCGGTGGTTCGGCGGCAGTTCGGCGGTGGCAGCCAGTCTTCCAACCGGCTGCCACCCCCGCCATTTCCAAGTAAAAAAAAAAAACTCAAGCAAATGTGATAGGCTACGTAAAGATTTACGTAGCCTATCGCAGCTAGATTTTCAAAAAACACCATGATAGGCTACGTAAATCCTTACGTAGCCTATCACGGCTGACTTTGAAAAAAAAAAAAAGTGCGTACGCAAATGGCGGCACCCATGGGAGCCACCATTTGCGTTCCTTATTTGGGCATGTGTAGTCTACGTAAACATTTATGTAGACTACGGCGAAAATAACGGCAATGCAAATAGCCTATTACATAGGGCAATAGCAAATAGCCTATTACGTAGCCTATCGCGGCTGACTGCAGGGACGCAAATGGCGGCGGCTATGGCCGCCGCCATTTGCGTCCTGGCCAGCAAGGAGGATTCGTGGCCGGAGGGACAGGGCGCCTTCCCCCCGGCCAGAATTTCGGCCGGAGGGATGGGGCGCCTCCCCCCCGGCCAGAATTTCGGCGGGGAGGGATGGGGTGCGTCCTCCCCGCCAAGAATTTCGGGGGGAGGAATGGAGCACCTCCCCCCCACCACGAAGCAAGCTGCGGGACCAGGTAAGGGACTTTCGTCCATCCCTACAGTAGGTTGGCAGGAGCTGGGACTGAAGACGGGAGCTCACTCCATCACGCGGCACTCAGGTCTCGAACTGCTGTCCTGCCGACCTTCCGGTCTGCAGTTCAGCATCTTAACCACTAAGCCACCATGGTCCTGAATGTGGTTAGTCGGTGGCTAATAAACGACCATTGTTGGGACAAATGCCTATTCAGACACGCTAAGCCAACATGGTTAGCTCAAAACTCCTAACCATCATGGCTTAGTGTGATGTCTGAACAGGGCCTAACAAACATACCACTTAATTTTATACAATGTTTATAAAGAAAGGACTTGATGGTACACCAACAACCTTCCCAATGTCATAACAACCATATCAATCATATCCATCTACAGAACCCCTGTATATTCCTGTTTCAACTATACATAGTCTTCATCAGGAACTTCCTATACTCAAGTGCTTTATTTATAAATATTGTATAAAATTAATTGGTATGATTGATTGTGTACCATCAAGTGCTTTCTTTATAAACACCATATATAATTATCTTATTAGTCTAGTGCACTTGCACTTCTGTCTGTCTCTTGCCCCCTGTGTGTTTGTTTTGATCTGTTATTGGGGACTTCGTCTTTTCTTATTTGCCTAGCTACCACTATGCTACCACTATGCTGTAAACTTTAAGACTTCCTTCACTTCTGGTATCCTGTCTACCAAGGTGGCCAGATGGGACTGTGCTTGTCCCAGCATCTTCCTTGATCTGGTGATGCTCTCCTGGCCTGGATCCAGCATAGACTTTCTAATAGGGATGTCAGAGAAATCCGCTGTGGATTCAAATGAGGCCAGATTCTTTGGAATCTGGCCTCAGGAATCCACAGCAGATCGGGACCACTTATCTCCACTCCAGGAAGACTGGAGGTGGAACGGCACTCAGCTGCTTCTTGCCAGCCAGAGCCATTCGTCTCCTCCCTGTCCCTGCCGATTGCCATGTCTTTAAAAAAAAAAAAAAAAAGCGATCGGGGGATGTGCCCATAGACTTATACACAAATAGAGTTATGAATCTTGTGTATAAGTCTATGTGTCCATAGGCTTATATGCAAGATTCACAGCTCTATTTTGCATCTAAGTCTATGGGCACATCCTCCCGATTGCCATTAAAAAAAAAAAAAAAAGACATGGCAATCAGCATGGACAGAGAGGAGGCGAACGGCTCTGGCTGGCAGGAGGGAAGGTAAGCGGGCCCCAAGCCAGTTCCTCCCCCCTCCCCGGAATCCGAGCGGAGCAGAGTCACTCTGGAGGATTCCAGGGGGGAGGAACAGACTGCCTCCCCCCACCAAGGATTCCCCACCAGAACAGATGGTGGGGAATCTGTACACCCCTACTCTCTAAGTAGGGATGGACGAAAGTCCCTTACCTGGTCCCGCAGCTTGCTTCGCGGTGGGGGGGAAGCGCTCCACTCCTACCCGCCAAAATTTTGGCCGGGGGGGAGGCGCCCCATCCCTCCAGCCGCGAATCCTCCTGGCCGGCCGGGACGCAAATGGCGGCGGCCGTAGCCGCCACTGTTTGCGTCCCTGCAGTCAGCCGCGATAGGCTACGTAAATCCTTACGTAGCCTATCACGGCTGACTTTGGGGGGGGGAAGCGCGTACGCAAATGGCGGCGCCCATGGGCGCCACCATTTGCATTCCTTATTTGGGCACGTGTAGTCTATGTAAACATTTACGTAGACTACAGCGAAAATAAGGGCAACGCTATTTGCGTTGCCCTTATTTTCGCCGTAGTCTACGTAAATGTTTACGTAGACTACACGTGCCCAAATAAGGAACGCAAATGGCAGCGCCCATGGGCGCTGCCATTTGCTTACACACTTTTTTTTTTTTCCAAAGTCAGCCGTGATAGGCTATGTAAGGATTTACGTAGCCTATCACGGTGTTTTTTGAAAATCTAGCCGTGATAGGCTATGTAAATCTTTATGTAGCCTATCACGTTTGCTTGTGTGTGTGTTTTTTTTCACTTGGAAATGGCGGGGGTGGCAGCCGGTCAGAAGACCGGCCGCCGCCGCCGCACCACCGCCGAACCGCCTCCGGGAGCCACCAGCACCAGGGACATTCGGCAAAGGTAAGTCCCATTCCGGGGGGCGGACCGTTTCTCCACCAATTTCAGGGGTCCGAATGCGTTGGCATTCGGCCTCCTGGAGATTCATGGAGAAATTCTCCGACATCCCTATCTCTAAGTGGATTTATCAGAGCAGTTGTTGGTGGAGCAGAAGTGGTGGTAGCCCTGTTGTGCAACAAGAAGGAAAAGTTGCCCTTCTAATGGGACAGAGGGGCATAGCCCAGTGGTGGAGAACATGCTCTGCATGCAGAAGAGCCCATGTTACATCTGCATGCCGGACAGGGAAAGACTCCTGCCTGAAACCCTGGAGAGTTATTGCCAGTCAATGTAGACCAGGGGCACAGAACCTCAGGTCCAAGGGCTAAATCTAGCCCTTCTGGGGTCCCAATCCAACCCTCCAGGTTTCCCTAGATGGCCATGGCCCCATCCCTTCTCCCCCAATGACTGATCAGTTGGTGGTTTCCCAGCTTTTGTTCTGTCCTATCCTGCCCCCTACTGGAGGACCTAGAGGCTCAGAAGCCCAGGGTAGCCGAGACCATGGGCTGCCACCAGACCCACAGGAGCCTGAACCCTCGAGGGAGGTGGTTGCAGGGCCATCCCTGTCAGGAGAAAGGGACTCTGCCTCTGAGGCACAGGCTGAGCCACCCCTGGATCCCCAGGAGCGTCATCGCCTCAAGTGGCAGGCTAGTAGGGCTCCTGTGCGAAGGTGTGCTTGCGTCTAGAAAAGGTCTCCTCAAGAGAAAGGGACTCCTCAGGAGTAGGGACTGGAAAGGGAGCTGTGATTGCTGCAGCTGAGCTCTGGGTAGAGTCTGGCTGGCTTTGGGCTTAAAAGCCTTCACTGGAAACCCAGACGGTGTTACAACAATTTGGTCCACACAGCCTCCGTCCTGTGCCTTGCCCCTGAGCCATGCCCAGTGACTGATGCTCTGTTGCATGACCTATGGGACTGCTCAGCAACCCTGCTTCTGTAGGGGTGTACAAACCCCACTCACTGTTCTGCCTGGGGGTCCGAGGGGGGGGAGGCAATCCGTCCCTCCCCCGGAATCCTCTCCAGCCGGCTCCGCTCTGCGGCGTGTTCACGTCTCGTCCACAGCCAGCCTTCCATCCGCTGCCAGTCTGCAGATGCAAATGGTGTCCGGCATAGCGGATGCCATTTGTGTCCCTGCTCTGTTCATGATAGGCTACGTAAGTATTTACGTAGCCTATCACGGCAAAGTGCAGGGACGCAAATGACGTAGTGGGTGCCATTTCCATCCCTGCTCTTTGCTGTGATAGGCTACGTAAATACTTACGTAGCCTATCACGAACAGAGCAGGGACTCAAATGGCATCCACTATGCTGGACACCATTTGCGTCCGTGGACCATCCGGAATCAGCGGATGGTCCCAGACCCAGCTGGCAGCAGGTAGTATCTGTCCGTGTCGAACTTCGTAGAGTTGCGGAGGTAAGGGGTCCGTTCTGTCATGGACTCCGGGGTGGGTGGGGTGGATTCTTTAATCCGGCCTCATTGGAGTCCGTGGTGGAATTCTCTGCCACCCCTATGCTTCTGGGCTGTGTAATGTACCTGACTGATTTCCTGTGTTTGACCTCTTGCTTGACTACTGCTGCTGCTCCCGGATCCTTGTTGCTGGCCTGACTGCCTGTGTTATGGCCTTTGCCTGGATTTTGACCATTCCTGCCTTGGCTTAAACCTCCTTGGACTGAAATCTGTATATTTGACCATTTGCTTGCCAGCTTGACTACTGTATTGCCTCACTCCCTGTACTTGCTTGCAAAAAGCCAAGACTTGATGTAGAGTAGGACAAGTCCCCCCCCCCGCTCCTTCTAAATGTTGAAATGCCTCTCCTAAGGCTTAGTGACAGGCAGTAAGAGCTTTAAGCCAAAACATGCTGCCGTTTGGGGTATTTCTGGCCCCGTCCCTTTTGCCTTTGACCCCACCTACCAACTGCTGGAAAGTGGCCCTGGAGAGCTTCTCCAAAATGGAATGCAGCCCCTGGGCCAGTGCTTTTGTTCATAAGATGGCTTCCTATATTCATGCATCAGATGTGTTGTATCAATGGTTCCTTGCTCTTCCTTTCCCCCACATCTTAAAGGTGTGCAAAGGAAGCTTGGCTCAAATCACCAGCACCCCTTGCTCATAAGCTATAGGGAGGGTCAATGAGCTCAGCTTTGCTCAACCATTTTCCCTGTGTCCAGTAGGGATGCTGGGGAAATTTGAGATCAACTAAAACGAGCCCGGATTTCTAATCCTGCAGAATCTGCTATGGGGCGACCCCCGCCCCCCCAGGCTGCCCAGAATCAGTGGACTTTCGGATTTTTTTTAATTTATTTTTTTACTTTCCTGAAATTTACACATATTTATTCATAGGAAAATACGCCAGTTTCTGCTGAGGAAAAGTGGAATGGAATGGGGGTAAGCTAAATGTTACGTACTAAGGTAAATTATGTAAATTCTTACAAAACCTCTTACATAATTATTTGCATATTTTTCCACATGTCAAAAAAAAAGATCCACGTCTGTCTGTGAGCAGATGATAGAATAAAAGGCACCTGACAATCCGCGAAACAGCGACAGAGTGAATTTTACACAGTCCATACATCCCTAGTGTCCAGGTCCCATCAAACTGGTTTAATGCATGAATGCTTACCAGTTTAACCTAGAATCTTGTTGTCAATGGTGTGTGTGTGGAGGGGAGCTATTGTAAATATGTACACTTCTATTTAAATGCTTAGCATTTCCATATTATACATATTATCTATCATGTTTTTGAATTGTTTTGTCTGATTATAGAATTACTTACATATTTATGGATGAGAATTTTAACAGCATTTTTAGGATGGTTTAGCATGTTCGGAAGTTTTTAATTATGTACTTCCTAATATTTCAGGGGGTGGGATTGGGAACATGTGAAACTGTACTTTAAATGCTTTGGTGTACATGTTATATTATTTATCATGTATTTCATATTTATTTATTTATTTATTTATTTCATTTCTATACCACCCAATAGCTGAAGCTCTCTGGGCAGTTCACAAAAATTAAAACCAAACGGCACACAATAAAACAATTTAAAATATATAGAACATTAAAACCACAATATGACAATACAACCACAGTAAAACCTAGCAGCAGTGCAGGAATTTAAAATACAGTTTTAAAATGGCAAAGCTAAAAGTCTAGAAAGCTAAAATGCCTGGGAAAATAAAAAGGTCTTCACCTGGTACCGAAAGGAATACAATGTAGGTGCCAGGCGAACCTCACTAGGGAGCTCATTCCACAGCCGGGGTGCCACAGCAGAAACAGCCCTCCTCCTAGTAGCCACCCGCCTCACTTCCTTTGGCAGGGGCTCACGAGTCACGGAGAAGAGCTGCTGAGGATGATCTTAAGGTCCAGGCAGGCACATATGGGAGGAGGCGATCCTTCAGATAACGTGGCCCCAAGCCGTTAAGGGCTTTAAATGTTAATACCAGCTCTTTGAATCGGGCCCAGAAATGGACTGGCAACTGGCATAATATGAGCTCGCTAGCCAGTCCCTGATAACAATCTTGCTGCCCTATTTTGGACCAGCTGAAGTTTCCGGACCATTTTCAAAGGCAGCCCCACGTATAACGCATTGCAGTAATCCAGACGAGAAGTTATCAGAGCATGGATAACTGTAGCTAGGCTATCTCTGTCCAGATAAGGGCGTAGTTGGTATACCAGCCTAAGCTGATAAAAAGTGCTCCATGCCACTGAGTTCCCCTGTGCCTCAAGTGACAGTTCTGGATCCAAGAGCACCCCCAAACTACAAACGTGATCCTTTAGGGGGAGTGCAACCTCTTCCAGAACAGGCTGAATATCACCTAGCTGGGCAGACGAACCACCCACTGACAGTACTCCGTCTTGTCTGGATTGAGTCTCAGTTTATTGGCCCTCATCCAGTCCATTACCGTCCCAAGGCCCTAATTCAGAACAGCCACTGCCTCACCTGGGTTTGATGAGAATTTTATATTCTCCAGTTCCCTTGATAAAAACCTGTGTTGAGACGTGTTGGGAATTCAGTAGGTGCAGCTGTTCCTTTTTATTTTTATTTTGGTTTGCAGCCTTACTGCTGTTTTATTGTTTTATTTTTCCCCTGATTCCTACTGATGCTGTTGCCCACCCTGACTCATCCCATCCCATCTGGCAGCCTGATGGTACATTCTTCCCTGAGGCACCAACAAAGCTCCACCCACACATTTTGTGGGCATGGAAGGGCATTCGTCAAAATCTGCCATGGATGAAGATTCCACATCTTCAGCCTCTTTCTAGGCAATGTGTTCCATTTCTATGTATGTAATTAGACAGCTTGATATGAATTAATGATAGTAATATTAGCCCAACTTTACCTCCTTGAATCTGAGATGCTTTAAACCAGTGGTGGGGAACTCCTTCTTTCTTTCCTATGTAGGGCTGCATTTCCTCAGGGATAATTTTGGTTGCTACATGATACTCAGTAGGCAGGGCAAAATCCAATGGAGGGCAAGATGGGAGTGAAAGTAGGCAGGGCCAACCCCTTCTCTCTCTCTCTCTCTCTCTCTCTCTCTCTCTCTCCCTCCCTGACACCCCCATTTGCTCTCTCCTTTTAAATGACACCCTCTCTCTCTCCCTCTCCCTGACACCCCTTTTGCTCTCTCCTTTTAAATGACATCCTCTCCCCCCCTCCCTCCTCCCTTTCCTCCCCACCCAGTGGGCTGTCTGAAGAGAGACAGATCACTCTTGCCAGAGGTCTGAACTAACTGCTGGCAGATAGGGATGTCATGAGATTCTGGGAAGGGGGCTGAGTCCGGCGGACCCCCCCCCTTGCTCATCCACCCTGAACTGGCTCACCAAGACTCTGTGCATACCTAGACCTGCTTCCTGAGCAGCCCCATGCCTGGTGAGCGTATCCGATATGTCCTCCCCTCCTTGCAAGGAGTGGAGAACAAGCAGGAGGTGTGAATCCTACCCCTCCCGCCTGGCAAGCCTTGAGAGGTGGCAGAAATGGGACTCACTCCTAACCCTTTGTTCTCCTTGATGGGGACTCTGGCAGCCACCATTATGTGCAGCACTGGCGTTCCAGAACTTCTATATTTTTAATGTTGGGTAAACGGTGCCTTTATGGCCACCATTTATGCAACCTTAAAAATACAGAAGTTCCAGAGCCACTATTGCTGCGCACAGTTGTGGCTCGCTACAAGGGTGGGCAGCCCTGCAACTTCCTGAGATGCTCACCAGAGCTGTTCAGAAGCTCGCACAACTCCGCAAGCAAGGACAGGTGCTGGCAGCAGCTCGGCAAGCACCCGAGAAAGCTGGGCGTTGTTGACTCCTTCCATCCCTACTTGCAGATGTCTTTTGAAATTAAGCTGAGGACCACAGGCAGTCCTAGGGCTACACTAAAGGTTGCCCATCCCTGTTTTAAAGAGTCTACCATCCACGCTAGGGTGCATCTTTTTGCCTCCTGTTTCTAGGATTCCAAATACCGATTGCTAAATGTATAACATACAGGATTCACCAATTGGCAACTATGAAATATCAAATTTCAAACAGTAAATACCATATCGAAATTACTCAGAAGGGGAGATTTAATTTGGGACTTAATAGAAATTTCTCATCTTGGGCCCGGATTCATTTATCTTGTTGACTTTGTGCCATGCGGTATTTTTAAATAAATCTAATAAGGGTTGCTTTCATTCATCTCTATTTCAGCAATGGCAACAAGGACATGATAACCCGCAGATTCAATGGAAGGCACCACGTTCCTTTTCTGTTTTCTTTTTTAGGGTGGATATCATTTCAAATTTCACATGCTACTCATTAAAAACATGACCTTTAACACCCTGAAAGGTGGCCAAGAAACAATTTTGGATAGATGGAAGAGCTCAGGGTTTATCTGCAGTATAAATACCACTGCTCATTACAACCACTTCAGATTCAGATTGTCAGTGGCATCTTCTCCCACAAAACATCCCTGCCCATAGAAAACTAGCAGGTCAGATTCTAGACTAGAACCCTTCTCTCCAACAACTAATGTTCTAGGTGCAGGGATTTTTAGTTTTAGTTTTGCACAGACAAGGCATTTAATCACAGGATTCCCCCATCTGCCACCTGAATGGGTATAGTCCAACAGAGTTCCATTGCATTATCATCTGTAGAGTCCTCAGATGAGCAGATGCTATCTTCATTATTATTTATTTAGGAAAACAATCTTAGCCCCAAGTAGCTCTGAATGGAATGACAGTTTTAAAATCATGAAAATAGAAACAAAACAAAAATCATAAATAAGATAAACAATTTGCAAAAATCTAGCTCTTTTTTTTTTTTTTGGCTGGTTAATAAAAATGGAGCCACACAATTAATGCTATAAGTACCTAGACCCTCTTTTCAAACTCCATTAGGTCTCTAATGAAAGGTATCTATGCTTGGGGTGGAAGATAATGTTAATGAATAAACTCCCACCTTATCCAATTTAATGGCTGAATATTATTTTTAGTGTGCTGCATTATCAACGTGGTTTTTATCCGCTTCAGTGGCACACACATCAGACTCACTAGTTAGCTACTTCCCCCACCCCCTGTAATTCTTTTTTAGCTTTTTCTTCTGTTTGCAAATAAACTCAAATGAATGTTTAGAGTGCTGCAGAGAATACACAGCCACCCCTTTGAGGTTTCTTGAGGAACAATCATAATTATCTCCACCATAAATGCAATCTGAGAGCAGACCCTAGAGATTTCCACCGTTAGCACCTAAACAGCTCAAGGTATTTTCAGAAGAGCTGTGTCAACACTGGGCCATAAGCAGCCAGACTTCGAGTCCCTGCAATGCTAGTGGCTGGCATTACCAGGGAGCTTTGGGAAGCCTTTGTCCCAAGACCAAGGCATTTTTCAGATGGGGGCTATCCAGAACCAACTGACTCACTGACCTGCATCAATCATGTGGTGCCTTTCTGAAGGGGTCAGGATGCAGGATGATGTGGACCATAGCATGGGGCTGGGGAACCTGTGGCCCTCCAAATGATGTTGGACGTCAGCTTCCATCATCACCATTGTCCATGCTGGCGGGGCTGATGGGAGTTGTAGTTGAACAATATTGGAAAGCCCACTGGTTCCCCCACCTGTGCAATAGTATCATGAGCCAGATGAGGAAACTCCTGAAAAGGATAGTAGCCTAGGCAGCCTTCCCCAAACTTTATGTCCTCCAGATGTTTTTGGACAATAACATCCAAGATTCCTATACATTGGCCATGTTGGATAGGGCTGTTGGGAGTTGAAGTCCCAGGTAGGGATGTACAAAATCCCTACCTGGCTCTATCCCGGTCAATCCGCTGTCAGGGGGAGGTGCTCCGTCCCTCCCCCCGGAATCCTCCCTGGCCAGCTCTGCTCTGCAGTGGCTCCGTGGAGCCACCGGCAGCCGGAGTTCCGGGTGCTGCCAGGCTGCTGCGGCCGTAAATGGTGGCCATCGTAGCGGCTGCCATTTACGCCCTTACAGTAAGCCGTGATAAGCTACGTAAGTATTTACATAGCCTACCATGGCAAAAGGCAGCCACGCAACTGGCGGCCACTACACCATTTGCATGGCTGCCTTTTGCCGTGATAGGCTACGTAAATACTTACGTAGCCTATCACGGCTTACTGCAAGGACACAAATGGTGGCCGCTATGATGGCCGCCATTTGCGGCCGTAGCAGCCCGGAAGCGGCTGGGAGACCAGCCTGAGCCACCGCATCCACCGCCGCATCCGCCGCCACATCCACTACCGGAGCCACAGGATCCACCGCCAGGTATGTTCCGTCCTGGGGGGGTTCTGCAGGGTGGCGGGGTGGGGGAGGCCGTTCCACCACAGATTCCGGGAGTCTGTGGCAGAATTCTCTGACATCCCTAGTCCCAGGAGGTTCTTGGTTCACATCCCAGCAGATCAATCTTGCTCACAAATAAATAGGGTGGCCAGAAGGCCTTCCAGTCCAATTGCTTACATGGAAGCTCACTCCATCAGCTTGATCTGGACCAATTGCCAGTTGGGTCTTCCCCTCCCTGGACTGTCTCCCTGGCCATTCCACCTGCTCATTATAACAATTATGTAAGTTTCATAACATTGGTACTTGAATTTAGTTATTTTCCCATTCCCTCCTCATCCCATCTCTTTCTTTCCCCACCTTGTTGTATTATTTCCAGTAGATCATATGTCATTATTTTAGTTGGGGAAGCTGCCCTGGAAACCCTTTTGTACAGAATGGTGTGATGAAAATTTATCAAAGTGAATATAAGATAAGTAGACAGATGGACGGATGCTAAATCTCAGAGTGGGTGGATACAACATGTCTCTAGCACACATGTAGGTGAATGGTTGTGCATGAATGTGTCTCTAGTGCACATGACGATGGTGTGTGTGTGTGTGTTTCCTACTAATATAGCTGTATCCAAGAGCCATCAGCTTCTTTGCTTTTAAATCAGACAGAGGACCGGGCTATTTCAGAAAATGAATGCAGTGCATTGTAAGAGCTGTATGACTATATATGCCTCCAGCCACTAGATGGTGCTGTTCAATGTCCTTAGTGCTTGTCTCCCTGTGGTTTTGTCTTGGGGAAGCTCCTGTAAAGAAAAGAGCTATGGTGGAGGCCTGTGCTGTTGATGTAACTTGCAGATTTTTAATAAAGTCTATTCTTCTAAGCAAGTATGACAGAGCCTTCAAAAATATGTAACAGCGGATGGAATGTGAGGAGGGCTTGCATAGTGATCTAGGTTCAGAGGAAATATGGTACTGAACACCAGGTCCTGGGGAGCAATGATAGGAGAGGGTTGCTCCCTTCATCTCCTGGCTATGAGCGTCCCAGTCAGATGGTTGCTCACTGAGGGAAACAGGATGCTGGACTACATAAAACACTGGTGTGATCTAGCAGAGGTCCTCTTACGTTCTTTTGTTCTCATATCCTTGGTTTAAGAATAGAATGTTACCATTTCCAGGAGAAATGTTGGAGTGTATGCTGAACTATGTGGAAGCCTAGCCTTCAGGGAGAACACAAGAGTAAGTGCACAAGAGTGGACCATAATGTCATAGCTCCTGGATTGGCATGCATCTTCCCCATGTGGTAAAGCACTGAAGTACAGGTGGCAGCCTTCTCTGTGAAGTACCATCAGGCCTTGGACTGACTCTGCTCCCAAGCTGCCCACTGGATCCTCCTGTACAGGATGGAGTATAAGAGGACTTTCTGTTCCAGCTGAGCTAGAACTCTTCCTAAGTTCTGGTGTGTTCCTATATCCCTGGTTATTCTTTGCTTCTGGCTTTCTCTTTGGTCCTGCCTCCTACGTTGTCTTCTAATTTTGGCCTGCTTTTCAGTCCTAACTCCTGGCTTGCTCTTGGATCCTGTATCATGCTTTGTCCTCTGTTCTTTACTTCGGGCTTGCTTCTCAATCCTACCTCCTGGTTTGCTTTTTGGGTCTTACTGATCCTACACAGACCCCACCTTGGGATTGGAACATGGCTCCTAGCTCCCAACTAATGCCCATGGCCCTTACACATACCCCTTGATTCCCTGATGGATTGGGGCCCAATCCACACTTTCAGATGGTGCCACAGAATGACTCTCTAAGGAGCAGAACAGAGAAGAGCCATCGGTTGTCCTCACCTGACTTTGCGGAAGGTTATCTTCCTTGTTGAGCAGGAAAGTGAGGGGGACTTTTGCTTTCACAAACAAGCTCCATTTTAGGCTATCTTCTGCTCACCCATCAATTTCCTGAAACTTATAAACAGAGAAGGGGGGTCCAGTGAACAGCTGCTCAGAACTTCAAAGCTTATGTAACCTGGATTCAGCACATCACATCCCCCTGCTGTTATTCTATCTCTTGAGCCTCTTCAGTACTTGAGCACAATAATTTCCTCAAAGACACTGAATCCCCAGGTAGTTACGGGTCAAAGGCACACTTCTTCTGGTTGTTAGGAGTTATTGTTCTATTAAGGGGCCTGGATAATTGAATTTGTGACCCAGGCAACAGGAGGTTACAGGAGATTAAAGGCTAAATGCACTTACACACTGTCATTTGGGCAGGGAGAAAACCTATGTCAAGGTGAGTGTACATTTGTAAAAAGAAAGGAAGATTTGAGCACAGATAAGGTAAACTTGATGCAGTGCCAATTGTGTTCATTTTTATTCCACTGTTAGTGGCAGGTAGGCATGGGGGCATCCAATCAGGATCAAAACTAGGAATGTCAGAGAATTCTGCCACGGATCCCAGGGAGGCCGAATTCCAGTGAATTCAGCCCCCTGGAATCTGTGGTGGAACGAAGCAACCCCCCCCACCACCCCACGAAATGGGCCCGGAACAGACCCTACCTTGTGTCGGCCATCCGGTGCTCCGCGAATGGTGGCCACATCTGCGGCCGCCATTCGCATTCTGTCACATGGCCGTGATAGGCTACATAAGTATTTACATAGCCTATCATGGCTAATGCAGGGACTCCATTTGCATCCCTGCGGAGGCCATGATAGGCTATGTAAATATATACGTAGCCTATCATGACAATAGGCAGGAACGCAAATGGCGGCTGCCATAGCCGCTGCCATTTGCGTCCCTGTCTTTTGCCGTGATATATATTTACGTAGCCTGTCACAGCAAAATAGAGGGGTGCAAATGGTGTAGCGGCCGCCATTTGCATCCCTGCGCAGCCCAGCGGCCAGATGTCCAGCTACGGGTGGCCCCGGCTGGCTGCTCTGCGGAGTCGCCATGGAGCAGAGCTGGCTGGGGAGAATTTTGGGGGGAGGAACGGAGCACCTCCCCCCACCGCGAATGACCCCATGCAGAAGGAGGTAAGGGATTCATACATCCCTAATCAAAACTCCAGCTCTTTGGTCCCAATGAAAATCTCCCCACCAGGAAAGCTATATGAGATCCAGAAGGGAAGTTTTCATTTTGCGCTGAGGAGAACTCTCCTCTTAATGCGAACAGCAGTTCCAGAGGAGGGAGCCATTTCTCGGGACCACAGCAGGGGAGGAAAGGCTTGCCTCCCTCTCCTTCCCACACCTGTTCTGAAAAATGGAAGACGTATTTAGTACCATATCTAATTTGGCCCCGGCTGGGAAAGATGGCTAAATTTAGAAAGGAGGTACAAGCTGTCTGGTACAGTGCTCACAAAGAAATGTTTCTCACTCCTTCTTCTTTTAAAGGAGAAAAAAAGACATGACCAACCCTATGCATGTCTACTCAGAAGTAAGCCTCATTGAGTTGAAGCAGATGTGCTCTGTAGA
This sequence comes from Heloderma suspectum, assembly GCF_057233095.1. Taxonomy (NCBI): domain Eukaryota; kingdom Metazoa; phylum Chordata; class Lepidosauria; order Squamata; family Helodermatidae; genus Heloderma; species Heloderma suspectum. The sequence goes on from NC_139470.1 coordinate 11,501,988, forward strand.
ATTGCAGCTTAAATCACCAGAGTTCACTATGTAATTATAGAGTCTACTCTAGAGGTGGACAACATCCGGGGGTCCCCACTGGAATCCACCAGGGGCCGCACCCCACCCCACCACCAAATTTGCTACCACCACTGTATTTGTTGCAGCAACCACCAAAGATATGCAGATTTAGCAAGGCAACCAGACTAGTGAAATTTTCTAATAATCGGCTTGTTGGTTGAACTTGTCCAATCATAATGCTCACCTTTGTAGTGAGCCTGAATCAATGTGTTTTGAATGCACTATTAAGACTGGAATTGATCAGGAGCATCGAAGCATGCTCAGTACAAGACTACATAAACCAGCCACCACAAAAAGGTTTTCATTCATCCTCCCACCTAGACCACCAAAAAACTTACTTGAAGTCACCTCATTAGCTGCTTCCCTTGTCATCACTACTACAACCACCACCACAGCTCTGGCCCCAAGGAGGACTCTGCAGGTCAGTTGGTGATGGTGAACAAATGTCTATTTCTGAGATAGATAGATAGATAGATAGATAGATAGATAGATAGATAGATAGATGATAGATAGATAGATAGACAGACAGACAGACAGACAGACAGACAGACAGACAGATAGATAGATAAATAGATAGACAGATGACCCAAAAGTAGGTATACAGTTGTTTAGAATGTTGATGGGAAGGGGAGAGAATGTGTGAGTACAAGATGTGTAGGTGGAGTCAGAATGACAGTTGGGAAGAGTGAGTGACAGGGAGTGACAGTTAAATCAGTTAAGTGTAGAGAGTGAGGAGAGTGACGCCCTTAAGTAGGTATACAGTTGTTTAGTTGTTTAGTTGTTTTTTTTACTGTTATTGTGAATGATGGCAGCAAACTTTAGTCGAGAACAAAGAAAGTGGATTCTAAAGCAGCAATGGAAGACTGAAAATGCTGAGCGGGTGCACACAGCGTGGCAAGAAGCATCTGACACTCTTCCACCAACATGTCTGACAATTTATCGTCTTAGAGATAAATTTGAAGCAACAGGTGCAGTGGCTAATGCACTGAAATCTGGACGTCCTAGAATGTCAATGACAGAGGAAAATGAGATGAGAGTCGCTCTGACATTTGTGAGCAGTCCGAAAAAGTCCACACAACATGCGTCTAAGCAGCTATCCATACCGAGGACGTCCTTGCAACGCATAATGCGTAAATTGAAATTGAAGCCGTACTGTTCAAGACTGTTACATGGTCTTCTGGAGGACGACCCAGACCGTCAGTTGCAATTCTGTGAGATGATGCGTAACCAAATCTCTAATGAACCAGACCTTCTTGATAAGATCATCTGGTCAGATTAGGCTGCTTTCAAGTTGTCAGGCCATGTGAACAGGCATAACTGTGTGCAATGGGCAGATGAAAATCCTCATTTGACTATCACATCTCAACTGAACCAGCCAGGTGTCACAATGTGGGGTGCACTGTCCAGCAAAGGAGTTGTAGGACTGGTTTTCTTCTATACAACTGTCGATAGTAACAATTATCTAAACATGTTATGCGATGTGTTAGTGCCACAACTCAGAACCAGGGCTAACTTTGCTAACTGCTAACTCCTCTTCCAACATGATGGGGCACCTCCTCATTATGCTTTTGCAGTAAGGGACTATTTTGACAACAACTTCCCACAGCATTGGATTGGATGATGTGGCAGCATTGCATGGCTGCCACGTTCACCCAACTTAACACCAATTGACTTCTTTTGGGGAGGCGTAGTAAAGAATAAGGTTTTTGAGATGAATGTCTGGACAGTGGGTGAATTAAAAGAGTTCATCTCAGAAGCATTTATGGACATTGATGCAGATAAGGATGTACAAAATGTACTTACCTTTCCAATCCAGGGCGTCCGCGGTGGGGGGGAGGCACTCCGTCCCTCCCCCCGGAATCCTTCCTGGCCAGCTCCACTCTGTGGCAACTCCGCGGAGCCACCAGCCAGGGCTGCCCGCAGCCGGACTTCCATCCGCTGCTGGGCTGCTCCGGCCGCAAATGGTCGGCCGCCATAGCAGCCGCCATTTGCATCCCTGCAGAGGCCGTGATAGGCTACGTATATATTTATGTAGCCTATCACAGCAAAAGGCAGGGACGCAAATGGCAGCCGCTACGTCATTTGCGTCCCTGCCTTTTGCCATGATAGGCTACATAAATATATACGTAGCCTATCACGGCAGAAGGCAGGGATGCAAATGACGTAGCAGCCGCCATTTGCGTCCCTGCCTTTTGCCGTGATAGGCTACGTAGATACTTATGTAGCCTATCACGGCCTCCACAGGGACACAAATGGCATAGCGGCCGCCATTTGCATCCCTGCCTTTTGCCATGATAGGCTATATATATATTTATGTAGCCTATAATGGCAAAAGGCAGGGACGCAAATGGCGTAGCGGCTGCCATTTGCTGCCAGAGCCCAGCAGCAGCCAAAAGATGACCCAGAGCCACCGGAGCCGCCGCTGCCACCGGAGCCACTGCCACCGCCAGGTAGGCTCCGTCCTGGGGGGATTCCGTGCGGTAGGGGTGGGGATTGCTTCGTTCCAGCACAGACTCCAGGAGGCCGGATTCTAAAGAATCCAGCCTCACTGGAGTCCGTGGCAGAATTCTCCAACATCCCTAGATGCGGACCGGAATTTGTGTCGTACTGTGTGTCACAGTGTTCTGGACAGGTTCGAGGAATGTTGCAACATTGATGGAATACATTTTGAGCACTTACGAGATTAAACAGTATTACACAAATGTAATAAACAATGTAATAAAATGCAAATAAACTATACTGTATACCTACTTTCGGGCCACTCTGTATATATATATATATGGAGAATCCACTAGGTGGCCCAACTCACTGCAGACCGAGTCGGGCCACCTAGCAGAAGATTAGCCAAAATCCCAGGGGCTGAGCCAATGAAAGTTTGTTGAGCTCCACCACCCCACCAGATTCCTCCGGCATCCCTACCTATCACTAAACAAGGCACATTCCAGGAATGTTCTGGAAGCATGATTCTGCTTGCAACAAGGCGTGCTAGGCAAGATGGCCATATTCTTTCCTGCTGCCAAAGCCAATTGGGCAGGGGAGCAGAGCAGAGGCTCCCCAAAACATGGCCATGGCAGGGGGGGGGGGACACAAACAGTTCACTCCTCACAAGTCTACGTTTACCAGCCCAACACCAAAAGTGGATTGAGTTTCATAACACATTTCGGGTGCAATCCAGTCCCCCTATTCAGCCAGCCCTACCCACGTGGGAGTGGGGCTGGCAAGGGAATGGGCATCAGGAGAGCAAGATGCATCCACAAGGGGATGACTTGATGTGCTGCATGCTGGAGAGGAAAGAGGGAGCGACCTCTTTCCCTTCCCTCTCCCTGCTTGCCTTGTGTTGCCATCACTAGAGCACCGCCATCACTCTAACCCAGTAATTGGGAGAAGGAAGGAAGAGGAGGGGTGTTGGGCACCCACAAATTTTGATCTGCTTGGGAATAAGCCCAGCTGTCTCCCAATTTTGCAAGAGTTCAGCTTATTCAACTCAATAAGTTCAGCTTATTTCCGAGCCAATCCAACCTGTGCCGAGGGAGCTTGCCCATTGATTCAAGACTACCTAGTTTGATTAGACAGTCATAAGCTAAATGGTCCATTGTTCTGACACACCATCTAAGGCGGCTCCTTCCCTCTGCTGCGACATGATTATACACACTGGTCTAATTAGTGTAAGAACATTCCTGGAAGCAATTCATCCACTTAGATAGACTCTCCAAAATTATATGTTTGTTTTGATGGCATTAATCTCAGTGCGCAGGAATGAAAGGCACCAGCTGACTTTATATGGGGAGATCCGCTTCTCTGCTCTTTACATCAAACATGCCGTGCCAGCCCCTCTCAAGTCTCGCTCATTACCATTTCAGATGCACATGGAGAAGAAAATGGGAACAGCATAATCCACATCAATCTCTTGCTCATGCGCCCCGAACCAAAGGCAGAGAGCAAATTGATAGAAGAAAAGTAGCACATTAGTGCTTCTGTATAATGAGATGACCTAAACAGAGAATGAAGGGGAAGAGAATTTGTTTTGAAAGGTTCCCTTATGAGGGCATTTTACACATATGATTTAGTGACATACTTCTCTGATCGCCATTAGAACAGCAGAAGTATCGTTGTTAGCTGGCTCTTTGGTTATGCCAAGTGGACCTCATGCTTAATGGCAAACATTAGGGCCTTGACTCAATATGTATTTATTTCTATTAAAATGCATATCCTGGCCTTCTAGTGCCTACACACCACTCCAGATGGCTAACAACCATTAAACCCAATCATAAAATTAGGGATGTTCAAATAAGCGAAATGTAGGGATGTACGAAAGTCACTTACCTTTCCGCGGATTATGTTGATGGTGGGGGGGGAGGCGTTCCGTCCCTCCCCCCGGAATCCTCGATGGTGGGGGAGGCAATCCGTTCCTCCCCCCCAGAATCCTCCATGGCCGGCTGTGCTCTGCGGCAGCTCCGTGGAGCAGCCGGCCAGGCCCAGCCCAGCCAGGCCAGAGCCATCCACAGCCGGATTTCCAGCCGTGGAGGGCTCTGGGGAAAAGAAAAAAAAAAACGTGTACGCAAATGGCGGTGGCTACGGCCGCCGCCATTTGTGTTCCTTATTTTTGGCTGTCTTAGTCTACGTAAATATTTACGTAGGCTAAAACGGTGAATCAAAAAGGCACGCAAATAGCGCCCGCTATGCTATTTGTGTTCCCCTTTATTTTCACCGTCATAGTCTACGTAAATATTTACATAGACTAAGACAGCCAAAAATAAGGAACGCAAATGGCAGCAGCCGTAGCCGCTGCCATTTGCGTACGCGGTTTGTTTGTGTGTCTTTTTAAACCCAGCCATGATAGGCTACATAAATCTTTACGTAGCCTATCACGTCGTCGTCGTCGTTTTTTTTTAAACCCACCCATGATAGGCTATGTAAATCTTTATGTAGCCTATCACGTCATTGTTGTGGGTTTTTTTACAAGACTGCAAATGGCGGCAGTGGCAGCCGGTTGGAAGACCAGCCGCTGCCACCACCGCCGCCCGGAAGATCCACCCCAGGTAAGTCCCGTCCCGGGGGGGATCCGCGGGGTGGTGGGGGGGTGGCAGGCCATTCCGCCATGGAGTTCGGGGGGCCGAATGCACTGGCATTCGGCCTCACCAAGATCCATGGCAGAATTCTCTGACATCCCTAGGAAAATGTGAGCTTGGTGAAGTTCCCCAAATTCCATCTCGAAGCTCTTTATGATTTGAGACCGTATCAGACTGCAGGCTTCTTCTTCTTCTTCTTTTTGCATTAAAATCCACATGTATTTTTGTGCATATTTTATTTTCCCAAATGTTTGCATCAATTCTGCCCATTTTTGAAATGTACGCATTCTTCTCCCGTGATTAAAGCATCTTTGTGCACATTTTTGAAAAGCATTCATTTTGAAATGTACAGATTGTTGTAAATGTACGCATGCTGTCAAACATCACGTTTGTTTGGTTCACAAATCACAATGCAAGTGTCGAAATGTACAGACTTCGACTGCAGATTGCATCTGAGTACATGCTCGGTCCAGAAGGTATGAACTGGGTAAAATCTTGATCAATGGTGAGGGTGAGAAGGAGGAACAGGAGATGCCACTGGCTCTCTGCCTGTCAAGCAAGCAAGTGAGCAGTAGCAAAAAAGAGATGAGGAGTGTTAGCAAATGGTGAAATAGTGGTGAAAAGGCAGACTCGCTGAATGGGGGGGCCCATTGAGGGTGTCTTGCCCAGCTGTCCTGAAAAGTTATTTCATCTTCCACTTTCTGACCCCTTTCCTTGTCATGTCTCCTCTTAGACTGTAATTATAAGAAGTAGAAAGATGGTATGTCACGCCAAACTTGTGCCATGCATACTCACTTTCATACTTCACTAAAATGGACAGCCTTTTACTATAAAAGAACATATTCCCAGTTATTTATACTGGGAATAGGTGGGGAAATGAAATTCATAGGTGCCAGCCTCACAAGATGACAAGTGGTTGCCATGAAGCTGCTGTTGCTGCTTCAGTTCAATAATAAATTTCTGTCTTGACGCTATGGTATTGGATCCAAATGTGGAGCCAGTGTGGTGTAGTGGCGAGAGTGTTGGACTGGGAGCTGGGAGATCCGGGTCCTGTTCCCCACTTGGCCATGGAAGCTCCCTGGGTGACTTTGGGCCAGTCACAGACTCACAGCCCAACCTACCTCACAGGGTTGTTGTTGTGAGGATAAAACAGAGAGGAGGAGGATAATGTATGTAAGTTGCCTTGGGTTCCTTGCAAGAGGAAAAAGGTGGGATATAAATGCAATAAATAAATAAATAATAAGTAAATAAAAACCTGGAAGCTCACACCTGGAGCTTCCTGGAGAAGCTCCACACAGGGAGAAATTTGGAGAAATGTCCCCTCTGCTCCAATATCTTTCCCCACAAATAGGGTGATGAATTTTGAGAGGCTAATTTAGGGATGTACGAAAGTTTCGCCATGGATCTCGGGGAGGCCGAATGCCAGCACATTTGGCCCCCCAAAATCGGTGGCAGAATGACCCCCGCCCCCCCGCCCCCCCCCGGGACAGGACTTACCTTAGGCGGATCTTCCTGGCGGCGGCGGCTCCGGCGGCGGCTCCGGCGGCAGTGCGGCGGCGGCAGCTGCGGCGGCCAGTCTTCCGACCGGCTGCCACCACCGCCATTTCCAGGTTAAAAAAAAAAAAAAATGTGATAGGCTACGTAAAGATTTACGTAGCCTATCAGGGCTAGATTTAAAAAAAAAACACCATGATAGGCTACGTAAATGTTTACGTAGCCTATCACGGCTGATTTTTTTTAAAAAAATGTGTGTACGCAAATGGCGGTGCCCATGGGCGCCACCATTTGCGTTCCTTATTTTGGCATGTCTTAGTCTACGTAAACATTTACGTAGACTAAGACGTGCCAAAATAAGGAACGCAAATGGCAGCGCCCATGGCCGCCGCCATTTGCGTACACACGTTTTTGTTTTTGTTTTTTAATCAGCCGTGATAGGCTATGTAAACATTTACGTAGCCTATCACGGCTGACTGCAGGGACACAAACGGCAGTGGCTACGGCCGCCGCCATTTGCGTCCCTGCTAGCCAGCGGCCGGATGTCCAGCTGCTGGCGGAGCCGGCTGGCGGCTCCGCAGAATCCCTGCGGAGCGGAGCCAGCCGGCCAGGATTCCGAGGGGAGGGACGGAACGCCTCCCCCGCAGCCTCAGCATAATCTTTCGTACATCTCTAGGCTAATTGTGCAAGCTCTATTATGATTATGATGATTATGATGATTACGATTATTATTAATATCATATATCCCACCTTTTCCCCCAATACTCCGACTCAAGGCAGCTTTACAACATTAAAAACTTGTACAGTTAAAACATATAAATGGAAATATACAAAACTTAACAATATAATTAAATCATCAATAATATTAAAATTGTATAAAATATCGGAATTTTAAAAACAACAATATGAACAATAGCACTACTCCATCGTATTCTCACAGGTCCAGACTATCTGTCCCCAAAGGCCTGCCAGAACAAAAAAGTGTGAGCCTGCCTGCAGAAACATACCAAGGAGGGTGCCACTCTCGCCTCCCTGGGAAGGGAATTCCAGAGCCTTGGGGCAGCTACCGAGAAGGCTCTAGTCTAGCATAAGGTAGCTTCAAATGTTCAATCAGAGTTCCAGTTTTCATGGAGCATCTATGTGTGTACACTGGTGTGCATGTAGCAGCCCCTTCGTAGCCCCCTGGCTCTCTGCAAGGAGGACTGGGTGCGTGTGGAGAGTGGAGTGATGCTAGTGTTTCAGTCCCACTCCCTCCATCAGCTGTTGGCTCTACAAGTAGAGGAGAAAATCCTAGAAGACATTTAGAATGGGGCATTCCACAATGCCTTGCTCATCCGTTGTTCTCAGCTCTGAGGCTGCAACTAACCTGCAGCTGCAGATACATGCAAAAAAGTCTTGCCATAATAAATGAGAGGCCAACCAATCAAACGGGAAAGTGCCCTATCAGTGAAGGAAAAGAGGGCCTTCCAACACATTGGTCGGGGAGCAGATTTATGGGGAGCTTGCTGTCATCAGCCTAGCAGCTGGCTGCTGCAAATGGAATCCATCACTTGAGAAGAGGCATATAAATCAGGCCAAGAGTGGCTCGTATTAAGCATCACGCAAGCTAGCCGCCTCTCCTCCAGAACAGCATGCCCAGGCTTGGTTACATTTTAGAGAAAGGATTGTCTCATATAATCCTCACTGAAGGTCGTAGCAGGCTAGGAACCTATACCAAATGGGTAGCCCTGTGAAATCTGTGATGGCCCAAAAGACACAAAGGGTGTGCGTTCTGCAGGAGCGAACATGGAATGCCACCATTTCACACTCCCTCGATGCCTTTCAGCCAAACCTCCAGTTGAAACCCAGTGGGTTTGAGAGAACAGGTAAATTCCACCTTTGGGGGTTGTTGTCCCGGCTTGGCCTGATGCTGAGAAGGACCCTTTGGACTGGGCACTCATGGATGACGCAGTGTTAGGTAGAGAGGGGTCAAGTCTGGTAAAACAAAGTCACATCCAGTAATGCACAGGTCAGGTCCAGGAGAGCAGAGTGACAGCAAAGGAACTGTCAGGATCCTGGTCAGCATTCTTCAGGAGATTCAGCCTGGGTTGTTTCTTTTCAGGGAAAGCTGTTGTCCCAGAAAGGAACTTCTTCTTTGCTTGGGATTTAATGGTGGATCGAGGCCCAAGAGGCCCCAAGACTGCCACCTACTGGAAATTGAAGGAACTCACAACTAATTCCTACAATCGAGCATCAATGACTGTAACTTTAACGAATCTCCATAGTGTTTTGAGGACTGCACTTCCAAGATGCTTAAGTTGGAGAACAGATTCCAAAGAAAAGCCTTCAAACCCCCCCCCAAGCTCTGGCACTTATTAATAAGAACACCTCAGGAAGGAAATGCAAGCAACTGATACCGCAAGAAGGCTGGCAGGCCCAGACCTTTCAGAGGTTCCATCTCTGGGAGATGCTAGCTTTATCCCTTAAAGGCCTCATGATTATTTTTGCAGCCTCCTAGGCTGAGGAACAGGAGATGCTGTGCGGGAGCCTTCCTCTGAGTCTGAGACTGAGGGGAGGGCTATGTTCTTAGGCCTGGAAGGCATAAGAGGGGGTGCAAAGGGTTCTCCCTGAAGTGGGACAACCTGTGGCTCATTGGGCGCCAAGTCATCCTCGGGGTGAGCTTCTGAGCCTGAGGACATGGCAGTTTGAACTGTGCATAGCTCATTCCAGCATCAGCTTCTACCAGCTTCCTCAGGCAGCTGCCGGGGACCCAGTGCCCTGGGATGGCCCACTATGGGTGACAGCCCTGGGCCCTCCTACACTGGCATCTGGGAGCTGCCCATTATTTTTACTGATGCTATGTTGGGAGAAGCATGGGTAATTACAAAATGGCAGGCAGATTGCAGCCACTAGGCACAGATGGGAGGGCCATTTCTGCCACCACCACCACCAGCAGCAGCACTGGGGTGAGCATCAGAGTATAGGGATGTACGAAAGTCACTTAGCTTTTCGCAGGGGTGCTTCGCGGTGGGGGGGAGGTGCTTCGCTTCTCCCCCCGAAGTTCAGGCGAGGGGGGGGAACCGTCCCGCCTCACCCGGCCAAAATTCAGGCGGGGAGAAGCGCCCCGTCTCCCCGGCCACGAAACAAAGTGTAAAAAAAAAAAAAAACCCGTGATAGGCTACGTAACGATTAACGTAGCCTATCACGGCTAGATTTCCAAAGTCAGCCATTATAGGCTACGTAAATCGTTACGTAGCCTATCACGGGTGACTTTGAAAAAAAAAAGTGCATACGCAAATGGCGGCGCCCTATGGGCGCCGCCATTTGCGTTCCTTATTTGGTCCCAGTAGTCTAAGTAAGGATTTACATAGACTACACCGTAGTCTACATAAATCCTTACGTCGACTACCGGGACCAAATAAAGAATGAAAATGGTGGCGCCCATAGGGCGCCGCCATTTGCGTACGCACTTTTTTTTGTTTTTTTTCAAAGTCACCCGTGATAGGCTACGTAACGATTAATGTAGCCTATCACGGCTCACTTTGGAAATCTAGCCGTGATAGGCTATGTTAATCGTTACATAGCCTATCACGGGGTTTGGGGGGGGTTACACTTTGTAATGGCAGCGGCAGCAGCTGGTCAGAAGACCGGCTGCCGCCCCCGCCCCCGACGAAAGGCCGACGAACCGCTGCCAGGACCCGCCGCCGGGAGGGACATTCGCCAAAAGTAAGTCCCATCCCAGGGGGTGGCGGAGAATTTCACCGCCGATTTTGGGGGGCCGAATGCGTTGGCGCTCGGCCCCCCGAAGATTTGGGGAGGAATTCTCTGCCATCCCTATCAGAGTATCAGGGTTGGATCTGAGCCCATAGAGTCCCAAAGCAGCTCTGATTCTGAGGAAGAGATACAATCCATGGGAGAGGAATCTGCTCGTTTTTCAGAGGCGCAGCTGGAGGGAGAGCCCCCGCTCACATTCCTGGGAGTGACAGTGACCCTGGCATGGAGAAGGAGGGACAACTTGAGCTTCTAGATGTGAGGCGCAGGCACCAAGACAAGTGAGAGGTTGCAGGAGCTGAGAGGAGGGCTCGATTGGCGGTCCGATTGGTGTGCTGGCAACAGCTGCACCCTGATGCCCCACGGGAAAGAGGGGGACTCTCCCCTCCTACTCCTTAAGTTCAGAGAGTTGCCGCACTTTTCTCCAAATGAAGACCAACTGATGTCCTAACGCTTAGAATCCCCTGGTAGGCTGCTCCTTTTAGTTTTCCACTGAATCTCAGGCAATTAGCATCTGTAAGTGTCATTAGTTTGAATGGAAATAAAGCCTGGGAAAAGAGCCCTTTTGTCTGCATGTTGATTCTGGCTACTTGAGAATTTCAGAAGGCAGCAGGGGTGCTCCTGACAGTGAGGGTCTTTTGTTGGAGGCCCCTTCAGACCTAAAGCCAGCCTTGGCTCATCCATATCTTTCAGTCATCACTTCATGTTGCAGTCATCATATGATGGTCATGCATGTGTGAGCCAGCCTTTAGTCACCTGCTTTTCTGTCATCCCAAGAGCTTCAAAGTGTATTTCCTCAGAGGACTTTGTCCCAGACCTTGTCATGCCCCCACTGGAGGAATCCTCAGAGGAAGAGCTGGAGCTCCCAGGAACCAATGGCACCCCAGATGAGCCACTGTCATGAGACCAGGATGAGCCCTTGGGCAGATAGCTGCAGGTCCATCCCCATGGGGGGGGGGGACTCTGCCTCTGAGGCAGAGGCTGAGCAACTACCTGCGCCCCAGGAGCATTGTTGACTCAAGTGACAGGCCAGTAGGGCTCCCGTGAGGAGTGCTCAGTTGCAAAGAAGGACTCCTCAGGAGAAACAGACTCCACATGAGTAGGGCTCTGACCAGAACACTCTAATGTACTGCAGCTGGACTCTGGGTGGGGCTCAGCAGGCTCTGGTGTTAAAGGCCTTTTGTGTCTGCCTAGCCAGTGCTGGAACAACTTCATTTTATCAGCTCTAGTGTCTTGTATCTTGTTTTCCAGGCCTTGCCTTGTGATAGATCCTTTGTGCTACTCAGTCTTGGCCTCCTTCTTGTCTCTGCTTCTGAACTTTGTAATGTATCAGACCACTTAACTGTATTTTGACCTTTGTCTGCTACCTTGACCACTCCTGCCTTAGCCTGAACCCATTAGAGTGAAACCTGTGTGCTGGAACCTCTGTGTGCTTCATCACTTTGCTTACATAAGAAGGGCCTTGCTGGATCAGACCAAGGGTCCATCCAGTCCAGCATTCTGTTCACACAGTGGCCAACCAGCTGTTGACCAGGAACCCACAAGCAGGACACGAGTGCAACAGCACCCTCCCGCCCATGTTCCCCAGCAAGTGGTGTACCTAGGCTCACTGCCTCTGGTACTGGAGGTAGCACATAGCCCTCAAGACTAGCAGTGATTGATAGGCTTCTCCTCCAGAAAGTTGTCTTGGTTAGCCCTTTCACTCAGAGTCTGCTGCAGCCAGTGTCGGACAGACATACTGTTTTCTCTACATGGAGGGAAGTTTCCAGTTGAGGCAGCAATCAGACATGTAGATCTGCACCTGCATTCAAGAGTAGTACCATCTAAGGAGGACACCATGTGCTACTTCTGTATGTCTGAATCAGCCCAAAGCAGTGTGCTGAATAAGATCACATACTTATTCATGTTGCGCAATGACATTAATCGATTATTGGATCCTAGCAATGTTGCAATCCTATGCAAACTCTCCTGGGAGTCACTCCCATTGAATCAAGGGGGATTACCTCTGAGTAGGCATGCATAGGACTGCACTGTTAATTGATCTGATTGAAATATCCACCACGGCAACATGGAAATGCCATCATATCCCTCTACCAAAAGATGCCAATGAATATTACAAGAAAATACCCCTGTTTTAAAAGACACACTATTAAATATCTCTCCGGGTTTAAGAGAAAAGGAGCACACATTTATCAGCTATTAAATTTGACATTTCTACTTGCAAGCAAAGGGAGATCTGCTTTGGGGAATTTGGGCTCATATATAAAATTGTTGATGTCGGCCTTTGCAAGCAAGATTCATAAGGTTAACTAGTTTAAACTTGGATAATGCTCTTCACTCTGCAGTCCCAATACTATTATTGCAGCATCTCTGCTTTGTGTTTCCTGATTCTCAAACTGTACATATAGCAGGGAATCACATGTACTTAAACACAAGGTAAAAATTATTTGGGGGAGGCTGGTTCATTGTATTTCAGCCTACCAATCAAGTACTCACATCTATTATATTTTTCCTGGCCTTCTCAAGCTGTGCTGACAGCAAAGAGACACATCTCCTGGCAGGCAGAGAGAAAAAGAAATCCTTAATGCTTTTTTTCCCACAGGCAGCAAAAGGAGGCCTTGTCTATTGTCAGCAGCCTTGTGAGCAGACACAAAAATACTAAAGATGTGCAGCTCTTCTTCACCTATTCCACTGCCATAGCCTTCTGTGGGCTGACCCATGGATAGGATGGAAAACAAGAAAGGGTTCTTCAGTCAACATCCTTTGAACTTCCTCCATGATCCCATCTATTTGTTATTGTTGTTATCATTATCATTATCATTACCGTTTTCATTTAGGAAAGTCACCTAATTAAGCTTTGGATCCTGTCCATGGGAAACGTTAGTTTTTAAACCCTTCCTCTACTAATCATCCATATTAGATGTTTAAATCTTTCACTGCCTCACTGAGCAGGCATCAGCGCATCATGCTGCAGTCATGCTCCAGTGCATTCTGCTCACAGAGGGAGTTTTATTTGTTCGTTAGTTAATTTGTGTATTTATATATTTGTGACATTTCTAATATGCCCAATAACTAATGTTCGCTGGGTGGATTATGAACAGTTAAACCACTAATATCTCTCTATTATTGGCAGCAGCACTTATGGAGGTAGCAAAGGGGTGGAAAACCAAGTCAGGATACATGGTCCAAGGGTAGCATATCAGGATTTGGCACTTGCTGAGAAACTCACTCATCACAGTAGATGGATTAGGGGCTGGCCAAGCAAGATAGTTTCATAAAGTTGTGGTTTCCATTTTTGTTGTTGTTGTTGTTAACAGAAAAGATAATGACTTCAGTCCTTCAGTCGTACACACATCATTTTGGAGAGATGTCACGTCTTAAGATTTGAATGTGCAACCCTTTCTTACTGGTGTAACTACTGAATGTGGATGTTTATACGGTGTAATAAACTCTTGTACTCTAAAGCATTGTTCAAAGTTTTATCTATTTAATGGAAAAATAATTATAAAAATTAAAAAGAAAGAAAAACCTAAAATGCCTTAGAATTTTAGTTGATTGATTGACTGATTGAGTTGATTTACTGTATGTTTGTATGTATTTGTTTATTTATTCCATTTCTACACCACCCAATAGCCAAAGTTCTCTGGGCAGTTCCCAACAATTAAAACCATAAAATAAATAATAAAATACAATATAAAATGTAAAAGTTGAAAACTACAGTATAAAAGTACAAACCAAAATAAAACCTAGCAGCAATGCAGAGATTTAAAATACAGTAACAGATTTAAGACAAAAGAGCTAAAAGACTGACTATTCCACCTTTCTTCCATCACAAAACCCAAGGCAGCACTCATCATGGGGGTTCTTGGCTGGTCTCCCATCCAGGAACTGAGCAGATCCAGGCCTGTCAGGAGCAATGTTTGCTGCGTTGTGTGCCTTTAGAGCAAACATATCCATATTGTGTCTCCTGAGTTGTCCTTTTAGAGCAGCTTTCCCAACCTGGTGCCCTCCAGACATGATGGGAGGTATAGTCCACAACATATCAAAATACTTGAACAAAACAAAAAACCACAAGATTTTAGATATGAAAATTTTGGGGGAAACTGCATTAAGGTATTCATTTAAATACATGTTTAAGTACAGGGGGGGGGGAGCATGCAGATGAATGTGGAAACGGGATGAAATGGTCTTTTAGATGAATGCATGCAAAAGTGACTTGGACCAAAAACAAAGCAATTCTGGCTTTCCTAGCAGGAGCGAGACAGAGGGGTTGGCAGAAATGGTTGAAGCTCAGGAGGTCTGAAGCTTTTCAGAAGAAGAGCAATAGCTGAAGGGAAGTCCTAATTAAATCTGCTCCCAGGAGGGACCCAGTTTGAGTTGTCTTCTGGCCCTGACACTTTGCTTGCTGCTACTGCATAATTTAATAATAGTCGTCGTCGTCATCATCATCTATAGATTACATGACTCATTTTATAGAGGGTTTGGTTTAGTCGAGGCTGGCGGTTCCAATTTCAGTGGGGCTCTAAATCCATTCTGGGTTTCAGTGAGAACCAGCCAGAGCTCTAAAGGAACTGGCCAAGGTGCTGAACCCTATCCCCAAAATAGGTTCAGCACCTCAGATGGCTCCTTCAGAGTTCTGGCTGGTGGGACTGAAACCCAGAATGGAAGCAAAGATCCACCGAAATCGGAGCCACCAGTCTCCAATGGTTTGCTTGGTTTTGCTTTTTTACATAATGCATTTGATGAGGATGCTATTCAATATCCAAAGGCAACATGGGAGCTTCTCTGAAAATCACCCCACAATCTGTTTGTATCCCCATTGCTGAAAAGACATGAGTACTCCTCTCTGTAATACTGTATATTTTCACCCAGCATCCACAGTTATAGCTAGTATTTATTTAGTAGTATTTAAATTTAATTTATTTAAATCGTATTTAAAAAGGTGTGTGTGTGTGTGTGTGTGTGTGTGTGCACGCACGCACAAGAAGTATTTTCCTCCCCTTCCTCAGCTAAAAGGGCTTCTAGAGCAGCTTACGTATAATCAGGAGAACAAGGCAGTCTGTTCCCACAGACTTACAATCTAAACAGACATACAAGGGATAAGGGATTGTGGGGGGGGGGGAGCGGGGGGAAATAAGGGTTGTTAGAATGGCTCTGCTTCTCCCTCTCAATACAGCCTGCTGGAGTGGCTGTCAGTGGTGACAGCTGAGGGAAGAGGAGCCTTCACATGGGTGATCTTCAGTGGGGCTGGTGGAATGGAATGGCCTCACTTCCCTTTCTCATCTATCTAAGGGGTAGCAAAGGAGACCTTTCACCAGCCAAGATTGGCAGAGTTGGAACAGCAGTCATCATCAAGCAGGGGAAAGAAGAAGGGCTGAGTGCTATAGAAAGCAGAAAATTATCCTACTTGGACAAGTACTGCTGACAAACATCAAAGCTTCCTGTATTGACTTTTTACTATCAAATAAACAGCAAATGTTTAATGGAGCCAGCACAAAAGTAATTAGGACCTAAAAATAATAATCTTTGATTAAATCTTACCTACTACTGCATTAGGTGACAAATCCATAATTAATCATGACTTAAAGAGATAGATGTTAATTAACAATGTCTATGTTTTATTTGCTGCTCCAAGATTGTCCCATCTAGTCCCGTTTTACTGGGGCAAAGTCTTGGTTAAAGGCAATAAGAATATTCCGTCTGAGTAAAGAGTAATGAATATGCCAGTCCCTAAATGAAGAGTGGATTAGTTACTTGGAAACATTAATATTCATTAGTGTTCATTATGTCTTTGTGGATAGTTGATTACACATTGTCCAGGAGACCTAGCAAAAGGTAGTATTGTGTTCACACATGCTTTCCTAGAGGGGATGATGGCAGCATTCCTGGATCAAGACATCAAGCTTTCCAGCTCACTGCTGGATATGCGAGGTGGGGGGTCAGCAACTTTCTTCCTTCAGCCAAATCCATCCCGAGGGAACTTGCCAGTTGTTCTGTCAATCCAAGTATCAGCAGCACCTCGTTCCAGATCGACTGCAGCATGTTCTGGGGTCACCACCATGTGTGCTCTAATGCAGGAGTTGTTAACACGTGGGCCAAAGGCCACATCCAAACCCCTCAGCCCTTTTTGTGCCCCCCCCCCAGTCTGGCCCAAATTTGGTGTGCATGGCAAAGAAAAACAGCCAGCTTTTAAGGCAAAAAAGGCCCTTTTCCCCACTACCGCACCACCCGATTTTAGAATGTGGGCTTTTAAAAGTAGGCTATTTTTCTTCACTGCCGTCACACCGCCAATTTTCGGTGGTGTGCTAGAGGCTGCAAGGGTGCCTGCCCCAGTGGGGTCCAGGAGGACAAGCTGGGTCTCTGACCCCTGGAAATTGTCCACCCTTGCTCTAATGGTTCCTATTTACCAGGGTAGCCACCCTGATTTTCCGGTGCCACTCTTGGGGGAAAGGTCACTGTCCTTGCTTGGCATTCGGAGAAAGACACTGATGGTGCTTCCAATTCAAAGATAGTGTGAGTTCGCTAGAGCTACACAGTTTGTTTCTTTGATATTTCCACTCCCCCTTCCCCCTAGAAGTCAAATCTCGGAGTAGGGGTCAAATACATCTTGTCTCTAGTGCACCCACGTGTCTACAGATGTCAGATTTGTCCAACCAGATTTGTTTACTTTGACTGGGAGCATCTCTTTGGGGGCTCAGGGTGAGATCTTCCCCCATCACCTGCCCCCCTGATCTACCTTTTAGCTGGAGATTATGGATGTATGAGAAATTAATTTCAGTTTGTTTGTTTGTTTATCAGGATTTCACCCAGTTGGGGCTTTCTGGATTGAACACAGGCTCGGATTCGATCTGCGGTTGAAGTCCACACATAACATTTCCGAACTCACGTTGCAATTTGCAGATCAAAACAAAAATGCTTTCGACAGCATGCACCCTCTTGAAAAATGTGCATGAAAAAAATGCATACTTGGGGAAAATGCGTTAATCCATGGGAGAAGAATGTGTACATTTCACAGCTGTGCAGAATTGATGTGTGCATTTGAAAAAAATACACTCAAAAATCTGCATGGATTTTTGTGTGAAAAGAAAAGCTTGCAAGCTGATATGGACTTGAGTCAGAATGAGCTTTAAGATGGAATTTGGAGAAGTTTGGCAAGCTGGAGTTTTGCTGACCTACGTATACGTCCCTATTGGAAATGAAAGCTGGGACATTTTGCATGCAAAGCCTGTACGTGCTCTACCAGTGAGGCCATAATCTTTTGAATCCCCAAGTAGCCATTCATCTCACCATGTAACCTTGCGCCAGCCACTGTCTCTCAGCCTAACCTGCCTCACAGGGTTACTGTGAGGATAAGACAGTGCAGAGGAGATCCACATAGACTACCTTAATAGGGCAGGGATGGGAAACATTTGGCCCTTGAGATGTTGTTGGAACGCACCTCCCCTCATCCTTCACCATTGGCTATGCTGGCTGGGGATGATGGAAGTTGCAGTCCTAATAACCTGGAGGGCCACACATTCCCTACCCCTGCCTTAGAGGAAAGGTGGGATAGACGGCACATAGTTAAACTATAGAATTTGCTACCACAAGACGTAGTGATGACCACCAGTTTGGATGGCTTTAAAAGGGGGTTAGACAAAAGGAGAAGGCTATTGATGGCTACTGGTCCTGATGGCTATGTGCTACCTCCAGTACCAGAGGCAGTGAGCTTATGTACGCCAGCTGCTGGGGAACGTGGGTGGGAGGGTGCTGTTGCACTCATGCCCTGCTTGTGGGTTCCTGGTCGGCAGCTGGTTGGTCACTGTGTGAACAGAATGCTGGGCTAGATGGACCCTTGGTCTGATCCAGCAGGGCTCTTCTGATGTTCTTATGTGGGATAGAAACATAATGATATAAATCATCTGCTACTTGATCCCTCTAGCTGGAAATGCCAGGGACTGAACGCGAGACCTTCTGCATGCACTCTGTCGCTTAGACAAGGTTCAATGGAGCACAGGGGTGTTGAACCTTGTTCAGCCTGAGGCCTGAATTCCATTTCAGAGAAGCTCTTGGGGGCAGCATTCTGGTGGTGGGTGGAGCCAAAGGCAAGGGCCAAAATGCCAGCCTATTGTACCTCCAAGCTCCTGCCGCCAGTCACTAAAGTCTTAGGAGAGGCATTTTCACCTTTTAGAATGGGGGGGAAATACACGAAAGCCAGGAATCCTCCAGATGATTGATGGTAGTGGGAAGGAGATGTCACCATTTTAGGAACCCTGATCTGTACTTCAGGTGGTCTCAATTTGGCCTGAGGTCCTGCATCCTGATATAGCACATAATTCACCATTTCACTCTCTGCTGAGGGCGTGGTTTGATTTTAGTTGTTGAAAACACATTATGGGATGCACACACATGATGTATTCATATCATAGTATACTTTCAGCAATGCAGAATCATGGTGGAGAAGCTCAGACTGGAGCCCTTGAGTGCAGGAGGGTGTTTCAAGGGTACAAGACTGTGCTCTGCTTTCATCTGTGAAAGATGCGAAGTTAGTTGCATGGATGGTTGACATGCCTGGAAAGTGGTGGGAGGAATGATGTGGAGAGAAGGTTGCTAGGCAACCAACCAAGCAGCCCCTCTTTCTTCCCTGTCAAAAACAAGGTGAATTTGTGAGTGGCTGCTTAGCAACCATTCACATTTTCTTTTATCTGCCCCTCACCTCCCCAGCTCCATCAACAAGGTGTATGTGATGCTGACTTTCTTGTTAATTTGTCTTTTATTGATGCTTCGATAAACTGAATGCATGAATGGGAACAAGTTTGGTTGTTGTTTGGGTTTTAAGGGAGGAACATAAGAACATAAGAAGAGCCATGCTGGATCTAGGGATGTTAAAGAAATCCGCTGCGGATTCAAATGAGGCTGGATTCTTTGGAATCCAGCCTCCGGAATCCGCGGCAGGACGGCCCCACTTACCTCCACTCCGGGAGGATTCCATGCAGAACGGCTCTCGGCTGCTTGCTTAACCAGAGCCGTTCGCCTCCACACCGATCGCCATTTTAAAAAAAATGGTGATCGGCAGGATGTGCCCATAGACTTATATCCAAAACAGAGCTGTGAATCTTGCGTATAAGTCTATGTGTCCATAGACCTAAGTCTATGGGCACATCCTGCCGATCGCCATTTTTAAAAAACTTACAATAGTCCCCCACTTCCTCAGCCTGCATCCTATACTAACCCCCCCCCCCACCTACCCCAAACATGCATACTAGTTTTGGGAAGGAATGCTTCAAAACACTGGAATACAAAGCAACCCCTGAGGTCTTCCCTCGGGGAGGCAAAAATGGAATAAATGCATTTTAGAGCACAATCCAGTTCTCCAAGTTATGTCAGTGTTTTGAACAGGGGGGAGGTCTTTTTTTGTCTTTGTTTTTTTCTCAGACACTCCAGCACAATGCCTTTCCCTCCCTGTGCCATTTCATCTCTCAGCTGCCCTGCCCCATAATACTGTCAGGAGCGCCTTGGTGGCCTCTCTCAGTAGACTCCAATAGCCAACTCAAGACACAGATGAAATGATTTATTTTCAAAGCTTTAATCCTTTTACAACTTAATGACTCTTTCAGATGCTAATCACCAGCAACTAAAGCAAGGAACAGCAGAGTGGCCTAAGCTTCAAGTAGGCAGTTGATCCCCATTTGAAAGGGAGTCACTTGAAGACCCTGAAATTATGGGCTAGGGAGAGATCCTCCCTCTTTCCCTTGGGTCCATGGGAGGCAGCTGTTACTTGCATGTCAAACAGGCGCTACATCTCCTTTCCACGCCCTCCATCACTCGTCACTCCCTGCGTCTGCGTCGAGCATATAAGAAGCCCCCCTCCCGCATTCCCTCACTGCCAGGGTCACTATCTATCTCAGGAATGCTGGCAGGAGGAATCTCTGCCAGGTGCTGAGCCTGTGAGGGATGAGCTCTCTGGGCTCAGTTCAGTTTCCACCCTGACAAATACTCTCCTTTATCCAAGCTCTAGAAGACACTTCAGGGCGTTCTGTTTGAATTTGACTCACACAGAAAGGAGGAGAAAAGTAGCCTTTTGGAAGCTCCGATGCTGGAACTGGCTACCCTTGAAACTAAGTCTCTGAATAAATTCATATAATTCCTGGTACTTTGTGTGGGGGGAGGGAGGGGGGTCATTCTGAAATGAATCTGAAGCCCTTTGCTGCTTGCTGCTCTCAGCAGATCTCACTCCTTGTGGGGGTGCAGTGAATACAATTGTCACCTTTCAAGACTTGCCATTGGATCTCACTTGAGATTTCTCAGGATGTTGCTGCTCATGTATTTCTTTTCCCTTGCACTTGATTTAAGAGGAATGTCTAGACTCCAGCTGATAGGCTGAAATTCTAATGTTGGCTCTGTGTGTGTGTGTGTGTGTGTGTGTGTGTGTGTGTTTCCCCTCTCCCCGTGATTCATGCTATTATGCAGTGAGGGTCTGAATAACCTCTTAGAGACCCTTACAGGCCATGCCTCTGATTGCAAAGTGATTTGGGATCCCTTTCAACTCTGAAATCCTTGACCCTTCAGATTTCTGTAAGTAGAGATATCAGGTTGGATGCTCTGGGGCAGTACCTCTTAAGACCTGACAAAAGACAGTTGAGAGCAGGTAGCATTCTGGCAACGTGTGTCAGTTGGAACTAGGATGGCCCAAGAAACCATTGGTGCTGGGCAGAGATGATTCATATTTCTTTTCCTCCCACTTGACAAGGGGGGGAGGTCTGTATGTGTAGAAGGAGGGCATTCTGTGCTGCAATCAGATCCACAAACAGGCAGAGAGGTGCTCTCTCCAGGAATTCCTATGGCACTATGGGTTTCCTTAAATTGGGCCTGCCTTGGGTCCCAATCCAGCCTTCTGGGGTTCCTCAAATGGCTACATCCCTCTCCCTGGCCCCACTGCCTTTCTTGCCCACTGATAGTTTGGTGGTTTCCTGGCTTCTGTGTATCCCCTCCCCCTTCTAAAAGGTTGAAATGCCTCCCCAAAGACTTGTTTACTGGCATTAAGACTTTTAAGCTAAAGTATGTCTGTGCACACACACACCCACAAGCATCACATACTCCATACATCCACACATTCACAAACTACACCACCCAGAGAGACAGGGAGGGGGGCGGTATGGCCAGATTTGCCCTTCCAAATCACTCTTATCAACAAGTGTCAGTCATTCCAAAATTCAGCCATTTGGGGCCCCAACAGATCCCAGCTCAGCTTGTATTCGTGAGCCGAGCCATGGGCTTTTCCTGAAATCTGGGAAGTTTTTGTTTTTTGGTTGTTGTTGTTTTCCCCTTGTCAAAAGAAAGTTGCTCACATTGCTATGGCAATTTGTATGATTTGCACGCATTCCGGCCATAATTTGCTGAATTTGCACAAATTATGGCTG
This sequence comes from Heloderma suspectum, assembly GCF_057233095.1. NCBI lineage: Eukaryota > Metazoa > Chordata > Lepidosauria > Squamata > Helodermatidae > Heloderma > Heloderma suspectum. The sequence goes on from NC_139470.1 coordinate 11,523,760, forward strand.
GGATTTGCACAAATAAAGCAAGTGCTGACTGTAGTTTGCACGAATTGCACAAATTGCACCTGCAATTTGCACAACTTTCCTTTGATGAGGGGGAAAAAAGGGAAATCCACGAGCTGGGCCGACTCGATGTGAGTCGAGTAGGGCCAGCCCGCAGGAATGCAAGCCAAAGTCCAGGGGCTGAGCTGCTGAAAGCTCAGTGAACTCCAACCCCTGCAACTTATGTCTCTGCTCAGCTCAGGAGGAGCTGCTCCCGCCCAGCTCAGGGAGATACACCTTTTGAAATCATTGGATCTGGCCAGATCTGAGTTTTCGAAGTACTCTGGAAAGGTATGGAAGGGGTTCCAAGAGTTTCTGAAGGGGCAAAGCCTGCCAGAGATGCCCTTGGCTTCATTTCAAGGCTTGGTATCTCCTTCCTCTGTCAAGCTTCTATAGGTGTTTGGATCCCACCACTGGAGTCCTTGGTTAAGAACTTATGAACATAATAAGAGCCCTGCTGGATCAGACCAAGGGTCCACCTAGTCCAGCATTCTGTTCACACAGTGGCCAACCAGCTGTTGACCAGGAACCCACAAGCAGGGCATGAGTGCAACAGCACCCTCCCGCCCATGTTCCCCAGCCACTGGTGTACATAGGCTCACTGCCTCTGGTACTGGAGGTAGCACATAGCCATCACGACTAGTAGCCATTGATAGCCTTCTCCTTCATGAATTTGTCTGACCCCCTTTTAGACAAATCGGTGGCCATCACTACATCCCATGGTAGCAAATTCCATAGTTTAACTCTGCGCCGTGTGAAGAAGTCCTTCCTTTGATCTGTCTTGAATCTCCCACCAATCAGCTCCATGAGATGACCACACTGGGTTCTAATATTATGAGAGAGGGAGACAAATGTCTCCCTATCCACTTTCTCCACACTATGCATAATTTTGTAGACCTCTGTCATGTCTCCCCTTAACCTCCATTTCCCCCCAAGCTAACCAATCCCCACTGTTGTAAGCTGTTCTCATAAGTTTCAAGACAGCTCCTGCTTTACAAATGCAATGTGCCCTCTGACGGAGGGATCTCTGCACCAGGGATTCCAGCAAAATAAATCTCACACTGCCCTGCCATTGGAAGGTGTCATTGTGGTGTTCACAAATCCTATTCCATGCTAAACAAAGAGCCCATTGTGTACTTTGTATGCCATACAAAGAGAGAGGGAGTGCTGTAAGGATCCCATCAAATTACCATCAATGGCTCAGTCATGAAACAATTTATGATCCATAACAAAACAATGGGTCCTCTGCTCTGCCATGGCGCCACTGTCAATTAAACACCCTAATGAAGAGTGATAGCTGGTGGTGGTTCTTTTCAGGGCCAGAATTCACATCCCCCACAAGGCTTTGCTGATCTACTTCTTCGGGTCCAATGGTGGATGGCTGTTTCTATAACAACCGAATCAAAGTGAAACAGCAGAGCCGAACTCTTCATAACAGAAGAGTTTGGGGTGTGGCAGAGTGGAGTGTCCCAAAGTGCAATCTTGGAAGGAGAGGGAGGGCATTTTACCTGCAGAGCATGTGTTTTCCATGTGGAAGAGCTCAGACTCAATCTTGGGCATCTCCATTTTAAAAGATCTGAGCCTGTATGGCAGCTTACATCCTCCTTCCTTCAAGCTTCCCAGTCACCAAACTACTTGTGAAGCAGCAAGCACATGACATATGCTTTTGCCTCTGACAGGTATCATGTGGCATATGTTTGGGGTACTGATTTCCTTCATGCCCCAATGGGAGGAGAGGAACTGCTGAGGTTGTCATGGGAGAAGCCTCTGTCCCCTGCCTTCCACACATGAGCAGGATTTGCACCCACTGGGTTGGATCCAGACTTAGTCCATGGGACATAGGTTAGTCAAAACTAACGAGTCCCATGGATTTCAATGGATCTACTCTAAGCATGCCTAAATCTGGATGCAAACCATCACCTACAAATGCACAGCTCTACTTTCCATGACGTCATGCAAGTCCTACAATTAATGACCATTGCCCAAATTGGCCGGGGCTGATGGAAGTTGAAGTCCAAAAACATCTGGAGGGCACCAGGTTGGAGAAGGCTTGTTTAAGCCCTTGACATTGCTGCGTTAAACTACAAGCTGAACCTTTTCTTCACTGGCACTTACATTCAGCCTAATCCGTGCCCCCAGCTACAGAAAAGGATCACTCCACTCTCACCTCTAATAATTTTCAGAGTAGCTGCTCATCTCTAAGGTCTCGGCTCAGCCCCAGAGAGATTTCCTTTAATGCCTGTTGCTACAACTCCATCTTGTTCTTTGCAACAACCTGCTTTCTTTTAGCTCTCCAAATGCTCTAGGATAACAGATCAGCTTCAAATCCTCGAGAGGCAGGGAGGGAGGGAAAGAGGGAAACAGAAAATGTGTTATGTATTTTAATTGTACTTGATTATTTTACTTCTCACTAGGTTTCAATTAATTAAGCCCCCTGGAAACTAGCCCTTGTGTGCTTTAATTAAGCATAAGTGCTATAAAAACTAGCAACCAAAATAAGTTCATTAAGGGGGGAAAACATATTTGTTGCCACTTAATTCTTCACTGACGCACGCTGTCGAAGCTGGTGCGTATGGTGCCATAGATTTGCTGTGATTCGGGCTGCCTGCAGCATGATGGGAGTGGATTTAGACCAGGGATGTCAAACCTCTTGCAGTCCAAGGGCCAGACTGAATTTCAGAGAAGCTCTCGGGGTCCACATTCCACTGGTGGAATGAGGCCAAAGAACATAAGAACATAAGAGCCGTGCTGGATCAGACCAAGGGTCTATCTAGTCCAGTGTTCTGTTCACACAATAATCAGGCCAATTATCAGGGATGATGAGAGTTGTAGTCCAAAATATCTGGAGGTTGGGGGAAGCTGGAACAGACAATAGTGGGCTAAATGTTCACATAGTCTGGCCTTGTTTATGGTAACTTCATATGTTCCTAAGTTGAAGCTTAGGAATTTCAGCTTCCTAAGGGCATAACCTAGTGAGCTATCATAGCTGATGCATGCCCTGGTCTCAGACCTTTGTCAGCCCCTGAAATGGGCAAGCACAGGCTTTTTGTAAGTATCTGTGATGTCCAGGGGATGAATGTTCAATTGAGGCTCCATTTTCCAACTGGCTGCATCCCGTCTCCACTCATTTGAGCCTTCCCACTGCTCTGGCATAGCCATGACAGAAATAGCCAATCATGAAGGAGCAGCTCAGTGTCCAGGCCTGGGGCCAGGGGCTCCTAGCTGAACCTGCTTGATTCTTAAGTCCTTCAGAAGAAGCCCTGTTCCAACTGAGCCTCACATCTTCAGAAGGTAAGGTGGTGGACAACTAGGGCAGAGACTTCTCTTTGGTAGCACCTAGCCTTTGAAACTCTTTCCCCAAATTTAGTTCAAGAAGATATATTGCTATCATGTATGTTTAAGCTTTAAATCTTTGTAAACCACCCAGAGAGTTTTGGCTATTGGGTGACATAGAAATGTAATAAATGAAATTAAATAATTTAGAAACTTGAAGAAGAAGAAGAAGAAGAAGAAGAAGAAGAAGAAGAAGAAGAAGAAGAAGAAGAAGAAGAAAACTGCTGATGTCCCCAAGGGAGTAACTGTGTTTGATTCAACACTACTGGTTGTATGCGGAATTCTTCCCTTTTTAGGCTATTCTGCTGTACTCCAGCTTTTGCCAACCTGGTACCCTCCAGATGTGTTGGACTACAACTTCCATCACTCCACTCAGCATGCTGGGGGCAATGGGAGTTGTAGTCCAGCATATCTGTAGGGTGCCAGGTTGGGGGAGGGTGCTGTACTCTGTTTTGTTAAAGACATATGAAATAAAAAAATTCTTTTAAAAAATTGGTTTGCTTTAGACTGTATTTTACTGTAACTGGCTTATTTAAATTTTTTCTAAAGTTGATTTTGGTTTATTGCCTTATTAATTTGTTATAATGGAATGAATCATGGATTTTTTATATATATTATAAGCCATCTTGTGGAGACTGCAGTCTTGAAAGGCAGCTAAGAAGTATATTAAATAAATAAAATAAATCAATATATTAAGTTTATTTTATATGTTTATAGCTGCCCAAGAACACATGTCCTCTGGGTGGCACACAGAAAATCAAAAGAAAAAAAATATTGAAACAGTAAAGAGCAACATTAACTTGCTTTTTTCATTATATACAATATTAAAATATATCAAAACAATAGAAAGCAGCAGAAAAAAATGTTCTTTCCAATAGAAGAAGAAATAAAACAGCTGAAAATATGGTTATACAATAAAACAGGAACCACAAATTGAGAAGCTCATAATGTAAAAGCAAAGGATCGTATCCGACTGTGTCATTCCATTAGCACACATGACATGGTGCTAGCGGAAACTAACTTCCAAACTATGCGCAAGAGGAGAATCAAACTAAAGTTACATTTGCACAAGCGTGGTTGTGCATGATGCTCACCTAACCTGTTGTGCAAACAGTTGCACATGACCCTTGTGCAACCAGTTGCGCGCCCAAGTGGTTGCACATCCGCTTGAGCATTGAAAAGATTTGGCTGAGCTCCGCTATTTGAATTAGAGCTGTGTGCAAAGGGCCTCTTGAAATTCTCCACTTACTTGTGGGTGGAGAAATTTGGAAGACAATTAATTAGACCAAATTTCTCCAGGGAGAGGTGAAATTCTCAACCATTTTTCCCAGCTAGGGCTCCCCATTGGCAGGGCTTGTAGCACAGCTTCTTTCTTTCTTCGTGAGGGCTTTGGGGGTTTTCATGCCGCAACAGGATCAACTGTCTTGCCAGGCCGGCCCGCACTTCGCATCCACTGTGGTTCTGCTTGGGGCAATATCGTGTCCAGCTCCAGAGATGAGGTGGAGTTCATGCTCTGCCAAAATCTGTCCTCCAACTTCCTGAAAGTTTGCTCCCCCCGTGAAAGAGGCTTCCAATTGTTCTGCCTTATTCAGGATGTTTATGGTGTTGTGTGTGTGTGGTGTTTTTGAGCCTACCTAATCCCAGTCAGCCTCCCAGGGGGCCTGCCCGTCCTAATCTGAAAAAGGCCCATGGGAGGAATTACCTCATGGTGCCTTAAACTGGGCTGTAACTGAAGTGTAGGAAGCTGAGGAGGCTACCGATGGCCAGAGAGATGATTGTACAATGAAAAACAGGACACTTTTGCTCATTCCTTGGCCACCCCCTAAGTAAGGCAAGCCCAATAAGCCCAACCCATGAGAATTTATCTGAAATTTCTTCAGCATTGAATTTCTTTTCGAAAGCAGTTTCTCTTCTATCAAATGGGATGAGAATGGTCAAGAAAAATGTGGGAAAATTTTTCGGCACAGCGCTAATTTGAATTTGCAGAAGGACACCATGGGATACTAGCCAAACAAACAAAAAAACAAAGGAACATGAGTTGTTTAAAAGCCCTGGGTGAACAAAGGTATACATTTGGCACCCCCCAAAAAAGAAGACGCTAAAGATGTCACCTGGTTAGCCTCTCTGAGGGGGTGCTCTGTAGCCAAGGTGCCTCTCTCAAGTAGTCACCCACCTGTCTTTATTTGGTGGGGTTGCTCAGAGTACAGTCTTTGAAGAGGATTTTAAGGATCAGGTAGGCTATGAAAATAATGGTCATCCTGGATTCCACAGTATGGATGGCTGACACACGCATGATTTGATTGCGCAGTCACTGTGAAAGATGTGATCCAGGTCTCCAAAGTATTCAAGGCAAAAAAGAGAATGAGCAATTACACTGGAACTGCTTAAAGAGAGGCCAAATCAAACATATTTTTGAGGGGGGGAAACCCCACAATGTATTTCAATTAACATTGCTTCATACCACTTGCACTTAGAATTGAACGAAAATGACTATAAAATCCATAGCTATTTAGGCGGGCATTTAGCACATCTCGAGCTAATGGTAAAATGCAAATTGCAGTTCTTGTATTATATTCAAGAAATTGATTTTTTTTTTTTAAATCACAGTTAGCATTCAGGGGTTTTCTTTTCTTTCTCCTTTTTAGCATAATGGGGAATAGGTGGTTTGGCACAAACATGTCTGTCTGGTTATTATTTCTTAAGAAAAGGCTTCTACCTCTGTAAATTTGCCCATTCATCCGAGGATTTCTCTGGAGCTGGAATAGCACAGTGGCTATGAGCATGAGCAGGGAAGTCACAGGTTCCACTCTCACCAAGCAGGTAAGTAAGTAAGGTAAGCACAAGAAACCCAGACTCAACCCATGAGAATTTCTCAAAGAATATTTTTATGACTGAATTTCTTTTCAAAAGCAATTTATTTTCTATCAAATTGAATGGGTATGGTCAAAAAATGTGGAAGAAATGTTTGGCACCGCACTACTTTGAACATTAGAAATGTGATATATAAGTATAGTTCTCTAATGGGGCATCTCTCTCTCTCTCCCTCTCTCCCTCTCTCTTTCTCTGTCTTTCTCTTTCTCCCTCTCCCTCTCCCCCCCCCTCATTCTCTCTTTCTCTCTGTGGGCCAGTTCACATGATCAAGGTCAAGCATTAGAATTGGAAGGGAGGGTGATCCACACAGTTATCTCTGACCACTGATCAGAGATAACAGCAGGGATTCCTCTTCCTGACCGCTTCACCCACCCCTATGTGCTCTCTAATGGGGGAAGTTGTGGGGCAATCTTGGCCCTCTCCTGATGAGTTAGTGTCCAATTCAGTGCTGGTTACCTGGGTCATGGCAATTTCCACCACCAACAACAACACATAGCTAAGGAAAGAGAGAAGCACTCCCCAGTGTTGTATGTGAGACAGATTGTGGCGAACATGAGAACCCATATTGCCCAGCCTGACTATCTAATGCCAAGCCTCCAGACATCTTTGTAGTCACACATGGAAGGCCTTCTCTGGGTAAATAGCTTTTATGATGCAAATCACTGCCCGCTCAATGGCTCTTCAGGTTACAGACTTAATCAACATCCAGCAACACAGAGCTAAGTTCTCTAGTCAGCTTTGCACAATACTAATGAGACTACAAGAAGTCTCATGAGTATTGTGGGGTTGGATTCGACGGTCTTGTAGGCCCATTTCAACCCTACTATACTATTCTATGGAGTTCCCTTTGTTGAATACACTATGCTAGGACATTGCCAAAAACAGGTGCCTGCCAGCAGTAGGACACCTGAGTGGCTATTCCAGACCTGCCTTCAGGGAGGGTCTTCCCTGAGGAACCTCTTTTGAGTGACCAATCTTTTAGATGACCTCACTTCCTGAAGTTGCTCCTCCCTCCTCACCCATTGTCTTAGCCTCACCCATTGTCTTAGCCTGTCACTCCCAACTCCTCCCCCACTGCAAGTTCTGGCATTCCACAATGGGTGGAGAGGTTTCTGCCTGGCTTTGATCCAACTAATTAGCCAGCATCTGGAAATATCCATCTATATACCAAAGCAGGTAAGTGTGAACTTTGGGGGCATGGTGATGCAGAAGCTGACCATCACTGGCCTAGAATTACCAATCTGCAGCCAATAATGCAACGTGAATGGATACCTCATGGCATTAAGAATGATTCATTTTGGATACCCAAAAGTATCCAGTGATGAAACACCCATACAGTCCCCCAAACTAGGGATGTATGAAAGTCACTTACCTTTCCGCGGATTATGTTCATGGTGGGGGGAAGGCATTCCGTCCCTCCCCCCGGAATCCTCGACGGGGGGGAGGCAATCCGGTCCTCCCCCCCGGAATCCTCGATGGCCAGCTGTGCTCCGCGGTGCCTCCACGGAGCAGCCAGCCAGGCCCAGGCCAGGGCCATCCGCAGCCGGATTTCCAGCCGTGGAGGGCTCTGGGTAAAAAAAAAAAAAAACGCTTATGCAAATGGCGGCGGCTACGGCCACTGCCATTTGCATTCCTTATTTTTCGCCATCTTAGTCTACGTAAATATTTACGTAGACTATTATGGCGAAAATAAAGGGGAACGCAAATAGCATAGTGGGCGCTATTTGCATCCCTTTTTGATTTGCCGTTTTAGCCTACGTAAATATTTACGTAGACTAAGACAGCGAAAAATAAGGAACACAAATGGCGGCGGCCATAGCCATTTTTTTTTTAATGGGGATGTGATAGGCTACATAAGTCTTTACGTAGCCTATCATGTCTATGGGGGAAAAACAAAAACAAAAAACGACCAGACTGCAAATGGCGGCGGCGGCAGCCGGTCGGAAGACCAGCTGCTGCCGCCGCTGAAGCCACCACTGAAGCCACCGCTGCAGCTGCCACCGCCCGGAAGATCCGCCCCAGGTGAGTCTCGTCCCGGGGGGATCCGCTGGGGGACGGGGGGGTGGCAGGCCGTTCCGCCACAGATTTCGGGGGGCCGAATGCACTGGCATTCGGCCTCACCAAGATCTGTGGCGGAATTCTCTGACATTCCTACCCCAAACCAGGCAAATTACCTGCCGAGCCTGTTCAGATTTAAGCCTCAATACCATGTTCGGGCATAAAGGTCGGGATTAGATTTTTTTGATTCATTTCCCACAGTATGGTTCCAAGCATCCCTGCATATTTTATCGCGGGCTTAAGGGACGTTTGGGCTCATTGTGTTTTACAGCTTTCCCCAGCCCAAAAGAAAGGAGGGGGAAAGCTAATTAAAAATGAAAATATAGTTAGCCTCATACAATCTTTGTAAATGAACTAGCAGTGTTAATATCACAATAGCATCCATATGGGAGTCTTTTAAAAAGATATGACACTGAGAAGCATAGCGGACAAGTGTGAAAAAAAAATATTCATAATGTGATAGGGTTGGCAAATGAATGGTCTAACACCAGGGCTGTTACTTATTCAGTGTGAGAGCACTGCAAGATAATTATTTGGTCATATTCAGAAAGGAATGCTCCCTTTTGGATATCCTGCTTCAGCTTTTATATCTTTCCCATGAATAAATATCTCTAGCAGTCACAGTAGGCATATTAAATGGACTGCATCCCCAAAAGGTAAACAGACTCACTCTCAAGTAAATTTACTCATTGTCAAGAGTGGCAGTAAGCTGCTTGAATAACCTTGAGAAGCACACCTAAGAGTATGAGTAAGCTTACTTGAGAGTATGTGTAGAAATGCATTGCCTGGCTTGTTCAGAAGGCATCTAGAATCCTCGAGGTAACCTATTCTTGGGTAAATTTACTCAACAGGAGGTGTGGCAGTGGCCATCTGAATCTTCCTACAAAAGGAATTTTCCCTATTCAGGGAAGGGCTGCAGCTCAGTGGTAGAGCACATACTTTGCAGGAGGAGCTAAGGTTACCAATGTTTAGTCATGCTGGCTACATGCTACTTCCAAGATCAGTAGGGATGTACGAATCCCTTACCTAGTTCCTGTCAGGGCATCCACTGGGGGGGGGGAGGTGATCCATTCTTCCCCCCAGAATCCTTGATTGGGGGGGAGGTGATCTGGTCCTCTGCCCCCCGCCCCCCAGAATCCTGCCCGGCAGGCTCCACTCTGCAGCCATGCCACAGAGCTGCCGGCCAGGCCGATCCGCAGAAGGGCCTCCACCCGCTGCCAGGCTGGTGCGGGCGCGAATGGCATAGGGGACGCCATTTGCGTCCGTACGGTAGCCCATGATAGGCTACGTAAATATTTACATAGCCTATCACAGCTAAAGCAGGTATGCAAGTGGCGGCTGCTATGCCATTTGCCCCCCTGCTCTTTGCCGTGATAGGCTATGTAAGTATTTACATAGCCTATCACGGTAAAGGTGGCCACACAAATGGTGGCCATACAAATACTTACGTAGCCTATCAGGGCAAAGAGCAGGGGCGCAAATGGCGTAGCGGCCACCATTTGTATCCCTGCTCTTTGCCCTGATAAGCTATGTAAATACTTACGTAACCTATCATGGCTGCCTGCAAGCACGCAAATGGTGGCCGCTATGACGGCCGCCATTTGCGGCCGCAGCAGCCTAGCAGCAGCCGGCCGGGAGACCAGCTGGAGCTGCTGCCAGAGCTGCCACCGCCGCCGCATCCGCCCCAGGTAAGCTCCGTCCTAGGGGGATTCAGCAGGAGGGGGAGGCCATTCCACCATGGATTCCAGGGGGGGGCAGATTCTAAAGAATCCGGCCTCACTGGAGTCTGTGGCGGAATTTTCTGACATCCTAAAGTTCAGTGACAGAAGGCCTCTGACAGTGCAGGCTGGTGGCTCTGATTTCAATGGGGCTGTAAATCCACTCTGGTTTTAGTCAGAACCACCCAGAACTCGAAAAGGAGCTATCCAAGGTGCTAAACCCTGTCCCTAAAATAGGTTCAGCACCTTGGATAGCTCCTTTAGAGTTCTGTCTGGCTCTGACTAAAACGCAGGGTGGATTTACAACCCCAGTGAAACTGGAGCCACCAGTCTCTGCTGGCCTTTGAATACCAGTTACTGGGAAATGACGAATATCAGTTGCCAGTGGCGTAGTGATAAATGTTGGAGTTCAGGTGCTCACTGTGACAAGTCCCCATAGCTGCCACCACCCAGGAGAGGCCGCTGTGCTGATCTATATCAAGAAACCAGTTCTACTGGGAGCAGATCTTTTGTAAAGTTAATGGGTCTTGGTTGCCCATTCCAGAAAAAGCCACCCTAAAATACATTGCATTACAACAGGAAATGATATATTGTTTGGAGAAATCGCACGCGCGCTCGCACACGCTGCTACTTTGAGAATTGCAGCTAAGCTCAGAGGGAACAGAGAATTCTGTGTGGGGGTGGAGGTGCAGATCACATCCACATCCCTGCTAATAAAAAAAGTCTGGGTGCTACATTCCTGCAAGCCCTGGCGCCACTACACCATGGCCAGTCGCTGGAGAACAACTGCAGGAGAAGTTTTTTTCTCTCTCTCATGTCTGCTTGTGGGGCTTCTCACAGGCTTGGGGGCTTCTCACGGTAGGATGTTGTGAGGCAGGAAACAGGATGCTGAGGTTAGATAGGCCTGTGGTGTAATGCGCCAGGGCTCTTCTTACATTTTTATTGGGGAAATACTGTAAATGGTGGGGGAGGGGGATGTAATGGGGTATCCTGGGAAAGGATGGGGCTGCAATCCTGAGCAGGAGCACTGCACACTGCGAGACTTTGTCGACGGTCCCCCTTGTTGCAAGCATTTTAAGGACTTTTTAGATGACCTTTTAAAGACTTATTTGTACAAAACATGATAGTTTAAAGTTTCATGTTTTAAAAGATGTAGAAAGAAAGAAAGAAAGAAAGAAAGAAAGAAAGAAAGAAAGAAAGAAAGACTGTTTATAGACTAATAATAAGAACTGGGGAATTACTGTGTTTCTTTAGCATTCTTGCTTTATTATTACATATCTCCTTTTTGTTGCTTCTACGTTGGTAACCTCATTTCAAAATGAAATAAATTTTCATGAAAAGAAAATATTGAAACATTGGCACTTCGAGCACCAGGGTTCATTTCAACTTAGCTTTTCTTTTCTTTCTTTTTTTAAAGGACAAACTGTATATATTCCAAACTGTAGCATCTGCAGACGGATTGGCTGAACTTTACAAGGGGGCTTTTATAATCTTTATTTAGCTTCTGGAGACGTATTTGATATGGATTGTTTCTCTCTCACATTCTCCTGCCCTTTAAAGATATTGCTTGTGATTGATGATAAACACGAGGAATGTAAATTCATCAAACTGCAAAAAAATCAGGTTACAGGAAATTAAACACACACACACACACACACACGGCAATACCTCCCTCCTTCTGAAAAAAATGTACAGTGCCTCATTGATAAAGGTACACTATCATCATCATTATTGTTATTGTTATCATCACCATCAACATCACCAACATCCCAGGTAGGGATGGGAAAACTTACTATGGTCTGAGTCCCACATCATTCAGCAGACACCCATCAGCCATCCCTGCTCGCCACCCACAGTGAGTCACCAGGCAGTCTGTGAGCACCCTGCAAGCAGCAAGAGGCCACCTGGTCCCTCGCCAAGCCTCCATTTTGCATAACATTTTGAGTAAAAATTACGGCTTGGCCTTGTTCGTAAAGACCGATATTATGCAAATAGTGGCCATAAATTGGCCATTCATGCAAGATTACAGGCGTAAACAGCCGTTTACGCCTGTAATCTTCCATAAATGGTTGTTTTCTGGCTGCCATTTGCGTAAAATTGGCCTTTATGAAAAAGCCCGAGGCACCATGTTGCATATTGGCAAGGGATTGGGAATCCCCACACTTGCCTGACTCGGCATGCGCCAAGTCAGATAAGCATGGGGATCCTCAGATTGGCAGCTGGGGGGCCGAGCTGATGACTTCTCACCGGGCCCCAAGCCCCAGCCGGACTCCTGCAACATCCCTAATCCCAGGTATGGCTGAAAAATCAAAGTGCTACCAGAGTAGCAACATTTTCCATTTCCAGCACATCATCTTCTTAAAAATAATAATAAAGGACCCATATATCTCTGGGGCTCATCCAGGAGAGACAGCAATACAATTTGTCTTTCCAGACACACCAGCTGGCTGGAATTAATGGAGGCAGGAAACTGCATGAAAGCTGGGGAACGACTAAGTGCTTGGTGGCTAGCGAAAAGGGGGCATGGCCCCCTGGGGAACATAGGCAGGCCAGACTGTGAGGTTCTGTACCCCTGCTCTGAGTTGTTTGGATCTGGTGGAGAGCCCCACAATCTCCAAGGGTGAACTTTTCCTTCATTTTCTGTAGTGATAACAGGACCCATATTCATACAGGAATTCAGTGGACCCTGGCGGCTCCAATTTTGGTGGGGCTATGAATCCATTCTGGGTTTTAGTCAGAACCAGCCAGAACTCTAAAGGATAGCTCTATGGATAGCTCCTTTAGAGTTCTGGCTGGTTCTGACTAAAACCCAGAATGGATTCACAGCCCCACAGAAATCGGAGCCACCATTCTCCATTGCATGAATCCCCCAAAACGTGCATATAGATATGTTTTATGTTTGTTTCTTAAAGTGCATCTCTAAAGGAATGCATTTAGTGTGACAGCAGGAAGCTCTTGGGTTAAGTAGGGGGAGACTTTACCATTTTACAAAATTGAAGTGTTCCACCTGACATTAAAAACGCACTTCTCCCTTATCAATTTGAGTCCTGTTGGGGATACCATGATTCCCCTGCACATCCAGAGCCGTGTACGTTGTCTTCATTATGCACCCAGATTTTACTGCCCCTAGATGACAAATGGCTTTGGATGTTACTTTGACAGGAAGCACAAATAATAACCCAGCAATGTGCGTATATTGGAATCACACGCCCCAGCTATTTCCTGTACCATTTCAGAGTGCAGATACAAGATTGCTTGTTTGAGTATTCCTCTGTGTAAAACAAACAAGCAAAAAAACTTCTCGCTTTCCCTTTTGTACAAGGCACTCTTGCTTTGTCCAAGGTTTTCCTTTGTTTTAAGGAAGCTTTCAACCATGTGATCCCAACCTCCTGCCCCCACTTGAAGTCTCAAGTGCTACAGTCCAGCAAGAGCTGCACCAGGTGATCGTGCTGACTGTGTAAATCAACTGTAAATTTCACTTCCTATTTTCACACAGCTGGGCTAATGTTTGAAAAGGATCTTTTGAGAAGGAAATGCATAAGCACTGCCAGGTAAACCACTTGACCCGCCTCTCCACTATGCAAGACGCTAGCCATGTTCCCCATAAACTGCATACTGCATTTTGTTTCTTGGTCACCCTACAGTGCTACAGAATGTTGGGAATATTGACCGTTAGACCAGTGGAAGCCTAATGAGTTTACAAGGATAGGTGTTTTATCATGCACTAGAATCATAGAATTATAGAATCATAGAATAGTAAGGTTGGAAGGGGCCTATAAGACTATCAAGTCCAACCCCTGCTCAATGCAGGAATCCAAGTCAGAGCATCCCTGACAGATGGCTGTCCAGCCTCATCTTGAATGCCTCCAGTGTGGGAGAGCCCACCACCTCTCTAGGTCATAGGTTCCATTGTCATATTGCTCTAACAGTCAGGAATTTTTTCCTGATGTTCAGCTGGAATCTGGCTTCCTGTAACTTGAGCCCATTATTCCGTGTCCTGCACTCTGGGATGATGGAGAAGAGATCCTGGCCTTCCTCTATGTGACAGCCTTTCAAGTACTTGAAGAGCACTATCCTATCTCCCCTCAGTCTTCTCTTCTCGAGGCTAAACATGCCCAGTTCTTTCAGTCTCTCCTCAAAGGGCCTTGTTTCCAGGCCCCTGATCATCTCTGTTGCCCTCCTGTGAACCCTCTCCAGCTTGTCCGCATCCTTCTTAAGGTGTGGTGTCAATCTACTAAATGTAGATTGGCTAAAGGTGCAATCCTATGGCCACTAGTCAGCAGCTCAGAAGAGGAGCGCGGAGCCACAAAAATGGGGCATTTCTAGCAGTGGGCTGGGTGAGGAGAGCAGAAGTGCTGTTCCAACACTTCCTATGTGTCATCTGGCTTCTGCCCCATCCCCGCTCTGACTTCCCATGGCAAGACAGCCAAAATTGGCTGTCTAGCCATGAATACGGGGTGGCTGAAGTGTGGAGGGGTCGATCCCCTCCTCGCTGCTCCAGCCCTACATTAGATAGGCAGTCACTTCCAAGTTCGGAGGCAGCCGCCTATCTCGACAGGATTGCGCCCTAAGACCAGGTGTCTGGAACACATCTTCCCCAGTCTTGAAACTACTCCCGAGCCATTTCTGAGCATAATTCAACGTGATGGTTTTAACTAGAGCTGTGCACAAACAACCTCTCAAAATTCTCCAACCTATTTGTGGGTAGAGAAATTGGGGGGGAGGGATTTCACCAAATTTCTCCTAGGGGAGCAGAAATTCTCCAACAATTTCTCACAGAGAGGGCTTGGCATTGGCAGGGGTTGTAGCACAGGTTCTTTCTTTCTTTCTTTCTTTCTTTCTTTCTTTCTTTCTTTCTCCCTAAGGGTTTTGATTTGTTGCATTGCTCCTGCAAGTGGCAACAACATCGACTATGTTGAGACTTCCACTTTTCTGAGGCAGAATTTTGAATTTCTTTTGGGTTTTGAGCTTACCTAATCACTATGAGGTGGTTGAGGGTTCTGTGTGTGTTTTCTGTCTCTATTACACATTTTTCCATTGCTCTGCAGCCTCCCAGGCCATCTGCAGTTCCTGCACTGAAAAGGCCCCATAGGAGGAATTACCTCATGATGTCTTCCTCGGGATGGCTTTAATTAAGTGCAGGAAGCTGAGGAGGCTACAGGCTGCCACAGAGATTATTGGAGAATGCATCTCTCTGTACACTCCATGGCGCCTCTATAAGTAAACTAAGCCCCATGGCCACCTCATAATTAAATTAAGCACAAGAACCCCAAACCCAACCCATGATAATTTGTCCAAAGTTTCTTCTCCTTTGAATTTCTTTTCTAAAGCAATTTCTTTTCTATCAAATTAAATAAGAATGGTAAAAAAAAATGTAGGAGAAATTTTTGGCACAGCACTAGTTCTAATCTTTAGAAGTTTACATTGTGGGTAGGGAACTTGGTGTCCTCCAGATGTTTCAGACTACAACACCCATAATCCTTCACCATTCACCATGCCTGCTGGGGCCTAGGGGGGTTGTAGTCTGGAGGGCACCAGCTTGTCTACTCCTGCTTTAAATAAACTCAGCGGTCTTTCTTCAGGTGTCCCTGTCAACAAAGATGAAAATGGTGAAGTGGTGCAATTAGGAAATTTTAGGTGCTGAACATAATGGTTTTATGGTGGTTGTGAGGGGCTCTTGAGATAGCAAAGTGTTTTACTTCATTTACCTCAGAATTAGGAAAGCTAGCCTTACTATATTTGGGGGCCCACTGGCTCATTTCACTGAGTGGAAACCTAGACACCTGCCCCAAAGTCCTACCCTGATGGCACCACTGGGTATGTGGCACCACGTGTCATATCCATATGGTCCCACAGTGGCAGTATATCCCTTTTGCGCATTTATACCTCACAGCACACGCAGTGTAGGGGTGGCGGAGAATTTCTCCACGAATCTCCGGGAGGCCGAATGCCAATGCATTCAGACCCCCGAAATTGGTGGTGAAATTCTCCGCCAGCCCCCCGCCCCCCCCCGGGATGGGACTTACCTCGTGCGAATGTCCCTCTCGGCGGCGGGTCCCGGCGGTGGTTCGGCGGCGGTTCGGCGGGGGCAGCGGCGGCGGCCGGTCTTCTGACTGGCCGCCGCCACTGCCATTGCAAAATAAAAAAGGAAAGTAAAAAAACACACACACACACACCCATGATAGGCTACATAATGATTTACGTAGCCTATCATGGCTAGATTTCCAAAGTCAGCCGTGATAGGCTACGTAAATCGTCACATAGCCTATCACAGGTGACTTTGAAAAAACAAAAAAAGCGCGTATGCAAATGGCGGTGCCCATGGGGTGCCGCCATTTGCATTCCTTAGTTTGTCATGTCTAGTCTACGTAAAGATTTACATAGACTACAGAGAAAATAAGGGCAACGCAAATAGCATTCCCTTATTTTCGCCATAGTCTACGTAAATCTTTACATAGACTAGACGTGCCAAACTAAGGAACGCAAATGGCGGCACCCCATGGGCGCCGCCATTTGCGTACACGCTTTTTTTTTTTCAAAGTCACCCGTGATAGGCTACGTGACGATTTACATCACGGCTGACTTTGGAAATCTAGCCGTGATAGGCTACATAAATTGTTACGTAGCCTATCACGGGTGTGTGTTGTTGTTTTTTACTTTACTTTTTTTTTTTGTGGCCGGGTAGACGGGGCGCTCCTCCCCGGCCTGAATTTCAGCGGCGAGGGATGAGGCGCCTCCCCCCCAGCCTGAATTTCAGCCGGGCGAGGCAGGGTGCCTCCCCCCCTCGCCTGAACTTCGGGGGGAGAACCGTAGCGCCTCCCCGCACCGCGAAGCAAGCTGCGGGACCAGGTAAGTCCCTTTCGTCCATCCCTAACACAGTGACATCTTTTGCAGCATTTTGGATAATATGGAATAAAAAGCAGACAGCATACGGAATGTGTAATGTGCCCCAACAGTTATCAGTGCACTTCAATACCAATAAAAAGCACTAGTGTAGACCTAGCCCAGGATAAGGGGGAAAAATAGGAACATGGGAAGCTGCCTTATACAGAGTCAGACCTCTGGTCCATCTAGCCCAGCATTGTCAACACTGACTGGCAGCTCTCCAGAGTTTCAGGCAGAATTCTTTCATCGTCCTACCAGGATGTAATGGTCCCAGGACCGTAACCAAGTCACTTGTAGTTTTATAGGGGCCTAGAGATCCATAATGCTTTGCTTAGGTTCATTATTGGTGCAATTCCCTTGCTAGTGGGCCTCTGAGCATGTTAGATGAGTCAAAGGTCAATAGCGCAGCCTCAGCACATTCCATGCTAACGAAGGCTAGTATCTTATCAGGGCCTAGGATGTGCCTGAGAAGTGAGGCTATGTTTATGCCGAGTTACAGGTGGCTGTGCTGGGAAAGTTCTGATCGTTTTCCTTCTGAACAAGTACTGTTAGTCTATGCTGGGAAAGTTGCAGATGAATGCTAATTAGCGCTTGCTGCTGTCATGCTGCCTCACTGCTAACATGTATGGTATAAAACCCGTTGTACCCCTTGGCTCTGGGTTCAGAGAAGCAGTCTGATCCAACCATTGGGTATACCTGTGTGCTGTAAGTACTCAATAAAGGCTCCTTATAAGCAAACCTGGATCTGGCTTATCATTATCTCGACACCCAATCCTGAGCAGCCCACAGCCGGGGCATACACTGGAGAAGCCGGGGATCAAACCTCGGATGTTCTGCATGCAAAGCATGGGCTCTATCCACTGAGCTAGGGCCCCTCCAATAAGGCAGAGGCATCAATGGGCCAGGTCGCAGAAGTTGCTAGGCAGAAAAATCTCCAATAACCTATTTATTTCATTTAATTTATTTCCATTTCAAATATTTCTTGGCTGCCTGTCAGGGCAGAAGTCCTGCCAAGGCAGCATATAGCAGTTCTATAGCGCCTCGACATGTGAAGATCTTTATACATGTTAGAAGCAGCACGCTTTAACACTATACCTAGGCAGCAGAGCCAATGGTGAAGGGTGATGGGAGTAGAAATCCAACAGTATCTGTTGGGCTGCATATTCCCTATTGCAAGTATAGAGCCAGATGGAGCCATGGTTGGACTCCATTTAAGACAGTTTTCTATACTTCCTATTGTCATAATCAGATCATCCTTTCCTTTTGCAATCAATACCACAATAGACAAAGCTTCAGGCTAATATGACTTTATTTCACTAGAGCCTAGTCTCACTACAAATGCAGATTCAAGGAAACTCTCAGGCTTCCCCCAGGCTCTAAACAACGAATCAATGATCTCTAAGCAGAGGAGATGAACCAGAGGAAGAGAAAGTTGCTGGTTGTTTGAGGTATGAACCTCCCAGCCAAGCTAGCTTCACAGCTAGCTTCACCCTTAGGGTGGCTTCCTCCTACAATGACTATCTGGGCAGAGCATCTGAGCCCTGCACCAACTTCTCTCGCTTTGCTTTGCATCATGCCCTAGCATCTCTTAAGTCACACTCCTCCTCCTCCGAAACTTGTGTCCTTATGGTGGAGGGAGAGGGGCAAAGACTCATTCTAAGCTATCTGTTAGTCTAGGTCTTAAGGAGACTCTTCCAGCATTTTAGAACACTAGTGTAGGTACCTCCCCCTGCCTCTGGTCTAGCTGCTGCTCCAATTCTGATTCAGAATCAGAGCTGTCAGACATCTCAAAGTGCTCAGACTCATCCCTGACACCTATCCTCCTTGCTTTAAAAGCACCATATGGAATTATTCAGGGCGGGGGGAGAGAAAGAGAGTGAAGAGGAAGAGGAAGACGATGATGACAGGCTTTTTTTCTGGCACGAACCAATTTGAGGCCGCAGCATACATTTTAGTAATCCCTCTCGCATTCATTCTAGCAATAAAGCATGCATTGTTGCAATGCACAGACAAGACGGATGCGCCTTTTAAAGGCCAGTAAATAAGAAAGAGCCGAGGACTAATTGACAGATGATGGCTGCAATTATCTGGATGTTTCTGTGGCTCCTCTATGATTATAAAGACTACAGGAGCCCTCGTGGGATGAGACGGCTTTGGAGTTAGATTTTCCAAATGTCCCACCTTCCTCCATTGCAGTTTTGTAGCAGGGGTGGAACAAAGCCAATTGCATGCTAATGAATCTGAGAAGCAGAGGTGTTTTTTGTTGCTGTTAATTATTTAATTCGCCTGAGTCCAGATGCTCTACAAAACCTATTTGACCACATAGGTACATAGGAAGCTGTCTTATACTGAATCAAACCATTGGTCTATCTAAGCCCAGTATTGTCAGCATTGACCAGCAGTGGCTCTCCAGGGTTTCAGGCAGGAGATTTTCCATCTCTACCTGGAGGTGCCAGGGACTGAACCAGAGATCTTCTTCATGCAAAGCAGGTGCTCTACTGTTGAGCTATGGCCCCTCCTTAGCCTACAGCACCCTGTCTTCCCAGGCAGATCTCCCATCCTGGAGTTAACCAAATCCAACTCCACTTAACTTCTGAGATCAAACAGGATCAAGGTGCTTTCAGGGTGGTGTGGCCATAGGCTGTATTGATATTGCTGTGGGCGCATGCTGAAATCCTGAACCTGGAAGCAAGTGCATTCAACCAGCCCACTGCAGGCTTTGACAACAGCTAGTTGGGAGTGTCTGGGGCTTGAACTGGGAACCTTGGGTCTCTGTGTGGCTGTCAGTGGAGGAGAAGGCTGCCAATGGCTAATCATGGTGGCAACATGCTACCTCCAAGACAGGAGATATGAGCCACAGCCCCATATCAACTGCAGTTGATAACAAGATGAGTGTGAACACTGTGGACAAAAATGTATCTTTCCCATGGCCTCCAACTCACTGGGGAGGGAAAAGCCACCATCCGAGTTCATCTTTAGTCTGTAAGGACCAGAGTAGATGTTTCATTAATTGTGCTAATACAGTTAATGTGCATGTTTTAAAACAGGGGTGAAGAACCTCAGGCATGGGGTCCCAACCCAGCCTGCTTGGAGTTCCCCAAGTGGCCATGTTCCCTTCCTCTGGTCCCACCTTCTTTCCACTGACCACCATTCCTTAGGTAGCTTCCATGCATGTGTGTGTGTTTCTCAATTCCAGAAGACTGAAATGCCCCTCCTAAGCTTTAGTGACCAGCAGTAACAGCTGAAAGCTAAAGTATGCTGGGGGGGTTGGCTCCTCCCCTTTTTCCTTTGGTTCAGTCCACTTTGCCCCATCCACCAATGGAATGCAGCCCCCAAGAGTTTATCTGAAATGGAATTTGGCACTCGGCTGAAAGAGGTTGGACACCCCTGTTTTAAAAAATGTAAATAGCAGAAATGGGGGGCGTTGAGATCAGGATTATGGGGGTAGACAGGGAAAACTTAACCCTTCCCTTGCTAACCCTACACACACACCCTCCAGCTGCTGCCATTTATATAAAGAGGAAGAACCTCTGTTGGAACCTATTGCAACATCTTTGATGCCTGGTTTGCTAAGATTTTGAAAATGTTAAACCCATCAGAACCTGCCCATTACTTGCACATTAGGCACAACAAGTTTACACATTCATGCATTTTTAATCAATCTTATAGAAAGGTTGATAGGATATTTGTTTGATGATATAAGAACCTTGCTAATTGATGAGGCTGCATTTTTTTAAAAAAAAAAACCTTTTCATTTCTTATATTTCTATACCATCCCGTAGCCAAAGCTCTCTGGGCAGTTCACAGTTTTTTAAAAAAAAAAACCATTAAAATACATTATATAAAGTATAAACCATTCACATAACGACACAGAACAAATAGCACACACAACAACAACAATTGTGTTGTGTCAGCTGGTCAATGCTGACACACGGAATAATGGGCTCAAGTTACAGGAAGCCAGATTCCGGC
The DNA here is from genome assembly GCF_057233095.1 of Heloderma suspectum. NCBI lineage: Eukaryota > Metazoa > Chordata > Lepidosauria > Squamata > Helodermatidae > Heloderma > Heloderma suspectum. Next base: position 11,544,633 of record NC_139470.1, read on the forward strand.
TGAACATCAGGAAAAACTTCCTGAGTGTCAGAGCAATACGGCAATGGAACCAATGACCTGGGGAGGTGGTGGGCTCTCCCACACTGGAGGCCTTCAAGACGAGGCTGGACAGCCACTTGTCAGGGATGCTCTGACTTGGATTCCTGCATTGAGCGGGGGGTTGGACTCGATGGCCTTGTAGGCCCCTTCCACCCCTACTATTCTATGATTCTATGAACAACAACACATATCTAAAACAATCAGGAAAAACGTGTTTTTTTTCCTCCTTTTGTGGGGAAAAAATGGGGGGAAACAACCACGTGCACCATGCTGGTGTCATGCCCCCACTGGAAGACTGCTCAGAAGAAATGCTGGAGGACCAGGAACCACCCATCACAAGCAATGCCCAAGCTCTGCTGGACGACCAGGAGGAGCCTGATCCCTCAAAGGAGACTACCATAAGGGGTACCACTTGTGGAGAGCACGGACTCGGTCTCTGAAGTGGAGGCAGACCAACCCACAAGCCCCCCGGAGAGGCACCGCCTGAAAAGACAAGCTCAGAAGGAGACCTCCTTGTGAGAAAAGGTCTGTAGGAGGCTTGCTCACAAGGAGGTCCTTTTCAGCTGCTGTAACAAACAGCTCAGGAAAGCTATGGCCAACCCAGACAGCATAGTCAGAAGCAGAGACATCACCTTGCCCACAAAGGTCCGTCTAATCAAAGCCGTGGTTTTCCCAGTAGCAACGTATGGCTGTGAGAGCTGGACTATAAGGAAGTCTGAGCGCCGAAGAATCGATGCTTTCGAACTGTGGTGCTGGAGAAGACTCTTACGAGTCCCCTGGACTGCAAGGAGGTCAAATCAGTCCATCCTAAAGGAAATCAACCCTGAGTGCTCATTGGAAGGACAGATGCTGAAGCTGAAGCTCCAATATTTTGGCCACCTAATGCGAAGAGGAAACTCCCTGGAAAAGACCTTGATCTGGGAAAGACTGAAGGCAAAAGGAGAAGGGGACGGCAGAGGATGAGATGGCTAGATAGCATCACGGATGCAATGAATATGAACTTGAGCACGCTCCGGGAGAGAGCGCAGGACAGGAAGGCCTGGCGTGCTATGGTCCATGGGGTCACGAAGAGTCGGACACGACTGAACGACTGAACAACAACAACAACAAACAGCTCACAGCTGAAGCTTGGGTGTGGCTCTAACAGCCTCTGCATAAAAACAGCAGTGTGAGGCTGTGAGCTGGATAGCTTCTGAATTGTTCTTTTTAGTTTAAAATGTTTGTGCCTCACTCTATATCCTCATTGAGATCTGAGGGCATCATACAGATGAAATCAATTCAAAAGTATAAAACAATAAATAATTTTTATTGTTAAAACATATTCAACCATTAAGCATGCTAACACCCATTTAAAATCTAAAACGATAAAACAGTTACAACAGTGTGCAAACTCAGGGAATCTAGTGATGCCTCAAAGGTGTTGGTAAAAAGCGATGTTTCAACTTGGCACCAAAATGAAACTGGTGTCTTTGCCAATCTGGCCTCCAAGGGGAGGGCATTCCACAACAGAGAAAGCCCTCTTCCATGTCCATGGTAGTGTATGTCTTTACAGTTCTAACTGAAACCCAGAGCAGGTTTACTGCCCCATTGACATCAGAGCCACCAGTCTCCACTGGAGGTACACAATGAGACATTCTCCATTTGAGACAGGGGCTTGAATAATAGTAATTCATGGCACTCCAGACAAAAAGAGATACAGGAGTCTGATGAAACTGGGGAAAGTTCATTGCCGCGAGGATTTGCAGTTTGCAATGGCAAACATCAGTCCTTTTTTTCCCCTTTTTTTTCTTTTGCTGTGCCAGTCCAAATAGCAAAGCTGGACTACGCATAAATATGGGGGGGGGGGAGAGACACATTGCTTTGACCCATGTGGCATGCAAGTGTCAGGGTGGACACTGAGCCCATAGAATCCCAGAGTAGTTCTGATTCTGAGGAAGAGCAGTCGCTCCTGGGAGAGGAGTGCTCTCCTCTTTCCCAGGGCCCACAGCTGATGGAGATTCCTCCCACCAGCATTACTAGCTTAGATAGCAGTCCAGGGAGTGACAGAGCGCAGATAGCAGACTTGGTGGACGCGCGACGCCGACGCAGAGAGTGGCGCCAAATGGACGGCGCAGAAAGGAGGCGTAGTGCCCGTCTGGTGCGCAAACAACGGCTGCGCCCAGAGGCTCCAAGGGAAAAGGGGAGGGACTCTCCCTAGTCCTTAAGTTCAGGGGTCTGCCAGTATTCCCCTTTCAAACGGGGACCAACTGTTCCAACTTAGGGCATAGGTACTGTGCTGCTCAGATCTAGTTGCAAACGGTAGAGTTGTTAAGTTGTAAAAGAAGAATAAAGCTTTGAAAGGAACCCCTTTGTCTGTGTCTGGACTTGGCTACTGGATTAGACTGAGAGACGCCTCCAAGGAGCCCTTGACAGCAAGGGCATTGAACCTCAGACTCTTAGGCCAAATCTGGGGTCCCACCTGGGGTCCCATTGTGGCCCTCTGGGGTCCCCCAAATGGCCACACCCCCTTCTCCAACCCCCAGCCCCATTCTTCCATCCATTGAGCATTTGGTGGCTTCCCACTTTTTGCATAACAAAACACATCATGGTGTCTAGTCTCCAGGCCTAACCGTAGGCAAAGTCCAGCTGCCCATGGCTTCAAAAATGACAAGTATGAGGTGGCAAGTATTTGAGAATACAATTGCCTATATTATGTTGCCATTATGCAAATCTATGGTGCGACCACACTTTGAATACTGTGTATAGTGCTGGACACCAGACCTAAAGAAGATATTGTAGAGTTGGAAAAACATGCAAAAAAGGGGAAATAAAATGATCAAGGGGCTGGAGCATCTCCCCCATGAGAGAAGGTGACAACAGCTGGGAACGTTTAGCTTGGAAAAAAGGCAAGTGAAGGGAGACATGATAGGGGTGTACAAAATAATGCATGGTGCAGAGAAAGTGCTTAGGTAGACATTTTTTTTCTCCCTTTCTCGTAATACTAGAACCCAATGGGGTCCTCCCATGAAGCTGATTGGTGGGAGATTCAGGACAGATCAAAGGAAGGACTTTTTCACACAGCACATAGTCAAACTATGGAATTGGCTACCACAAGATGTAATGATGGCCACCACTTTGGATGGCTTTAAAAGGGGGTTGGACTAATTCCTGGAGGGAAAGGCTATCAATGGCTACTAGTCTTGATGGCTATGTGCTATCTCCAGTATTTGGAGGCAGTATGCCTATGTACACCAGTTGCTGGGGAACATGGGTGAAAGGGTGCTGTTGCACTCATATCCAGCTTGTGGGTTTCCCATTGGCAGCTGGTTGGCCATTGTGTGAACAGAATGCTGGACTAGATGGACCCAGGGTCTGATCCAGCAGGGTTCTTCTTACTAGGGATGTACGAATCCCTTACCTGGCTCCATTCAGGGGCATCCACAGTGGAGGGAGGTGATCCATCCCTCCCCCCAGAATCCTCCCTGGCTGGCTCCGCTCCATGGTGAGTCCACGGAGCCACCGGCCAGGCTGCCCGCAGCTGGACCTTCACCCATTGCCGGGCTGCAGCCGCAAATGGCGGCTGCCATAGCAGCCGCCATTTGCATCCCTGTGTTAGCCGTGATAGGCTACATATATATTCATGTAGCCTATCACAAAAAGAGCAGGGACGCAAACGGCATAGCGGATGCTATTTAAGTCTCTGCTCTTTGCCATGATAGGCTATGTAAATACTTATGTAGCCTATCATGGCTAACGTGGTGAGGGAAATGGCGGCCGCAGACCGGGGCCGCCATTCACAGCTGCAGATGAGGGCAGCGGATGGCCAACTCAAGGTAGGGTCCATTCCAGAGAGGTTTTGCAGGGTGGCAGGGGGGATTGCTCCATTCCGCCATGGCACTGGAGTCCATGGCAGAATTCCCTAACATCCATACTTCTTATGTTTTTAAATACTTAAGTACCACAAGAAGTGACTGCATGGCAGAGATGAAAAGCCAAATGTCTTTCCACAGCAAACAGTTTCCCAGACTGAGGGCATGGAGCAGTTCTGGGGACCTTTATAGTAGGGATGTACGAAAGGCACTTACCTTTCACGGATTATGTTGATGGTGGGGGGGAGGCGTTCCTCCCCCCCCCCGGAATCCTGGCCGGCTGGCTGTGCTCCACAGGGATTCTGCGGAGCCATCGGCCAGTTCCACCAGCAGCCGGACATCCGGCCGCTGGCTAGCAGGGATGCAAATGGCAGCGGCCGTAGCCACCGCCGTTTGTGTCCCTGCAGTCAGCCATGATAGGCTACGTAAATGTTTACGTAGCCTATCATGGCTGACTTAAAAAAGCAACAACAACAACACGCATATGCAAATGGCGGCAGCCACGGCCACCACCATTTGCATTCCTTATTTTGGCACATCTTAGTCTATGTCAAGATTTACTTAGACTAAGACAGGGAAAATAAGGGGAACGCAAATAGCGTAGCGTCCGCTACGCTATTTGCATTCCCCTTATTTTTGCCGTCTTAGTCTAAGTAAATCTTGACGTAGACTAAGACGTGCCAAAATAAGGAACGCAAATGGTGGTGGCCATGGCCGCCGCCATTTGCGTACGCGGTTGTTGTTGTTGCTTTTTTAAGTCAGCCATGATAGGCTACGTAAACATTTATGTAGCCTATCACGTCTTTTTTTTTTTTTAACTGAAAATGGTGGCGGCGGCGGCCGGTCGGAAGACTGGCCGCCGCAGCCGCCGCCGCCGAACCGCCGCCAGAGCCGCCACCGGAGCCGCTGCCACCAGGAAGATCCACCCCAGGTAAGTCTCATCCAGGGGGGTGGGGGGCAGACTGTTCCACCACCGATTTCGGGGGGCCGAATGCGCTGGCATTCGGCCTCCCCAAGATCCATGGCGGAATTCTCTGACATCCCTACTTTATAGCAGCCAGTGATACAGGATTGGTTTCCTGGAGTCACTTAATTTCCAGAGCCAGGAGGATTCAGAGACTGTGGCATTAGTATCCCAGGTTGAACTGCCCACCATTTCAATCCTCTGACCAGCAGGCATGGAGACTAGGAAATTTGTGTCCAAATATCAAGCTTGAGGACTAGCTTTGTGACAGGCTGCAATCAGGGTCCCCTTCACACACAGGTAGGAGAAGGTTAAATGGGCCATAGGGAGGAGATGTTCTAATGAACAGGCCTGAGATCAGATACCAGGTTGTCAAGATGAAGCAAAGCATCATGGCAGTCTGCATTGCTACCAAGACATTTTGCTGCTTGAGGTGAAGAAAATGGTGATGCCCCCTCTGTTCCACATACAAAAGCCTGCTGGACTGGTAGATTAATCTCTCTCCAACACTGATGTTAGGACAGCATCCACTCCTGCACCTGAAAGCAGCAGGCCAACTCAGGGGACACGGTGTGGCAACTCAAGTGATCAAGGGGCTCTTCTCCATCACCCTGCTGCTGCCTCCCAGCATCTGCCACCTGACGTGATGGCTTCCATCTGCCTAATGGTAGGGCTGGCCATGATTGCTACTTGTTATGACAAGTTGTTTAGACTGAAGAGCTGGGTTTGGATGGAAAGGCTACAGTCAGGGCCAGAAATATTGGAACAAGAATAACTGTTTTGGCAGTTGGCCTCTGTACACCACCACATTGAAGTTGAAAGGAAACACACCCAGATGGGAGCAAAGTCAGGACTTTCAGAGGTAATTCAAGTGGCTTGACAAAAGTGGGGCACGAACCATTCAGGAAGGACAGCCAGTGGCATACACACATCCCCATCGTTGATGGCTCATAAGTAATGGAACAATTGGCTGACAAGCAGCTGCATGGCCAGGGCAGGGGCGGCTTGTTTCCTGGGCACCCCATGACCAATCAAGTGGACAAAAGGCCTGGAGGTGGTTCTGAGTGTTACATTTGCATGTGGTAGCTGTTCAGTGGAACCCCCAACATGAGGTCCAAAGAGGTGTCCATGCAAGTGAAGGAGGCCATCATTAGGCCGAGGAAACAAAATAAACCCATCAGAGAGATAAAATAAACAGTGGGAGTGGCCAATACAACAGTCTGGAACATCCTGAAAAAGAAGGAATTAACTGGCAAGCTCAGCAACAGCAAAAGGCCTAGAAGACCACAGAAGACAAGTAAAGTGGATGACCGCAGAATTCTGCTCATGGTGAAGAGGAACCCTTTCACAACATCTAGCCAGGTCAAGAATGCTCTTGTGGAGGTAGGCATGTCATTGTCAACATCTACAGTCAAGAGACAGCTTTATGAATGTAAATACAGAGGCTTCACAACAAGGTGCAAACCACTGGTAACACTCAAGAACAGAAAGGCCAGATTAGCCTTTGCCAGCAAACACCTAAACAAGCCTGCCCAGTTCTGGAATAAGATTCTTTGGACTGATGAAACCAAGATTAACTTGTACCAGAATGATGGGAAGATAAAAGTATGGAGAAGGGAATGAACAGCTCATGATCCAAAGCATACCACATCATCTGTCAAACATGGTGGAGGCAGCGTTATGGCATGGGCATGTATGGCTGCCAATGGAACTGGGTCACTGGTGTGTATTGATGACCTGACTGCTGATCAAAGCAGCAGGATGAATTCTGAAGTGTATAGGGCTATAATTTCTGCTCAGATTCAGCCAAATGCTGCCAAACTGATAGGACGCTGCTTCATATTGCAGATGGATCATGACCCAAAACATACAGCAAAAGCTACCCAAGAGTTTCTCCAGGCAAAGAAGTGGGATGTTCTTCAATGGCCGAGTCAGTCACCTGATCTCAACCCAATAGAGCATGCTTTTCACTTACTGAAGACCAGACTGAGGGCAGAAAGACCCACAAACAAGCAGCAGCTGAAGGCAGCTGAAATAAAGGCCTGGCAAAGCATCTCAAGGGAGGAAACTCAGCATTGGTTCATGTCCATGGGTTCCAGACTTCAGGCAGTCATTGACTGCAAAGGATTTTCCTCCATGTATTAAAGGCGATCCTTAAGTTCGAAATGATGTTGGTTTGTTCCATTACTTATGAGCCACCAACGATGGGGGGGGGGGGTGTATGCCACTGGCTGTCCTTCCTGAATGGCTAGTGCCCCACTTTTGTCAAGCCCCTTGAATTACAGCTGAAAGTCCTGACTTCGCTCCCATCTGGGTGTGTTTCCTTTCAACTTCAATGTGGTATACAGAGGCCAACTGCCAAAACAGTTATCCTTGTTCCAATATTTCTGGCCCTGACTGTATATAAGGCCTTGGCTTATGAGGTCAACTGGCCATCTTCAGGTTGTGAGCTCAGATGACAGCTCAGATGACACCTTTGATCCACAGATCTTAGTCTGACCAGTTGACTAAGGAGGTTGGCTGCTGGCAGCCCCAGTTCAAGGGGAAGGGCTGTAGCTACATGCTTTGCGTGCAGAAGATCCCAGGTTTGATCCCTAGTGTCTCCAGGCAGGGCTGGGAAAACTCCTACCTGAAACCCTGAAGACTGGCTGCTAGTCAGTGCCAGTGTGGGCTAGGTGGACCAATGGCCGACTCAATGGAAAGCAGCCTTCTACGTTCCTATGGTCCTGAGACATCACACACAGTGCCTTGTACAGGCTGGCTGACTCACTGAACAGCAGTGGCTGGAGTTGTGCTGCACCTGGTACTTAAGAATAAAATGAAACTGGAGTAGATCTGTCTTTGAACGCGATGCAATCTGGGGAGTGGGGAAGGGAATCCTCCAATGGCTTTGATACCTGACAAAAGTAATGAGAAATTATTCACCAAACATCCTGAATAATGGCCGCCAGTGCTAGAAGCTTTTTAAATATTGTTTTCCTCCCCAAACCTCAATTTTCATGTTAATTACAGCTGAGAGCTTCCAATGTAGATTGATAATAAATGGTGCATTGATTCAGAACCCCTCTTTAATTTCGACTAAGAGGATTTGTAGAGTGACAATCCATTAAAGCAGGCAGAAAACCTGCAAGGTTTTTGTAAAAGAAAAAAAATGAAGAAGGGAAAAAGTACAATTTCAATGGATTTGAAGAGTTGTTCTGCTTTATTTTTATTTGCAAATATTTGTTCTTGTCTGTTGTCTGGTTTCTTTTCCCCTCCCCTAGACATAGTTCAATCTGAGAGCCAGGTATATAAGGAAATAGGATGTGAGACACCATCATGTCAGAAAGCAAAAAGGATCAGGCGATGGTTTGAAGACACAGCACTCACAAAGAATGAGTTTCACGCTCGAGAGGTGGCATTTGCTAAGATTCCTGATATTTCTGGCTTCAAATGTTACTTATTAGTAATCACTATGATACACTGTTATTTCTGTAGCATAGTGTCATTGATAGCACTTTGCAAAGAAACAAAGCAAGAAGGTCGCTCCCTGCCCAGAGGAACATACTCTTTGACACTGATGGAGGCAAAAGAGGGAGGGGAGGAAGAGGGGAAGGTAAGAGAGGATGGATGTCCACAAATATGTTTTGTGGTGGTGGTGGTGGTGGTGGTTGGCTGAGCTGAATATTTATTAGTAGATATCTTCAATGTCAAAGGGGGTTCAGAGGGACTGGGATGTTCCCCAAACCTCCCCCGATTCCTACCCCTTTTATGCCTCTTTGCTGGTGTTTGCAATGATACATTGCCCCCCCCTCCCGCTTCCTGGAAACATGTATCCAATGAGATTTGGCTACATGATGACATCACTCAGGGCAAAAAATCTTATTCAGGGGGAGGGTGATTCCCTTTCTCTGCATTTACCCTCAGTGACATTGTCGCATAGACAAATCTCACTGACAATGTCATTAAGAGCAAACAAAGACAATGCAGAGTAAAGGAATTGCTCTCACTCTAAGTTAGCTTTGTTTGCCCCCAGTGACCTCAGCATATAACCAAATCTCATTCCACGGATTTTCCTCAACTAACAAGTAATCTGTGACCTCCTTCTGATGTGGCTGTTCTTCATGTGATGTACTGTGGAGGCAACATCAGAAGCCCATAAGCCAGTTCCCAGACTCCCACTGTAATGAAGCAGTAATGGTGTCTTAATTGTTAATCCCTTCTAGATGTGCTATTTTCTCACCTGTCAGGTGCTTCTGAAAGTCGTGTCATGGCATGAGAGACCAAGAGGATTCTGCTGAATAATAATTTCTCTCTTTTTCTTTTTCTTTTTTTATATTGAGGGTAATGTAAATGATTATTGTGTATGGATATGTTTTATGATATAGCCACACTGGGTAAATAACAGTGTGTTGATTCTCTTATTAAGCAGCAGTGACAGCAATTCATGTTCTTTCTAAGCCAAGTCAAATAAGTGAAGTAAAGACACCTAACTCCTTTCCCCCACAATTCCTACCTGCCAAGTGTCATAACTACTCTTGGAACCCGACTAATCAGTCCCAAACCAACAAAGAGGCCCATTCGTCATGACATTCTACCACCAGCTTGGCACATCCTAGTGACAAATATACTCTGCTGAACTTGAACAAAAACAGCATGCCAGTGGAGGCTGGCAGCTCCGATTTCGGTGGGTCTGTGAATCCATTCTGGGTTTCAGCCAGAACTCTAAAGGAGCTATCCAAGGTGCTGAACCCCAGCCCCCAAATGGGTTCAGCAGAAACCCAGAATGGAGTCATAGCCCCCACCAAAACCTGAGCCACTGGCCTCCACTGCAACATGTCCCCATTCCGCCACAAGCCTAACCTACCTCACAGGACTGTTGTGAGGATAAAATGGTGTGTGGCTAGAAGAATGATGTAGGCTGCCCTGTACTCTTTGAAGGAAGGTGGCATAAGTAGGACATAATAAATCAAGATCTTTATATTGTAGCCCTTTATAGTGGGCTCTCCCACACTGGAGGCATTCAAGATGAAGCTGGGCAGCCATCTGTCAGGGATGCTTTGATTTGGATTCCTGCATTGAGCAGGGGGTTGGACTTGATGGTCTTGTAGGTCCCTTCCAACCTTATGATTCTATGATTCTATGATATTACATGGTGAATACAGATACCACCTATCTTGGAAATTGGCTGGATGACCATATCTATGGGGTGTTGGGTGTTGGGGGGGAGTTTGCTGCTGCGATAGATAGATAGATAGATAGATAGATAGATAGATAGATAATAATAATGATGATGATAATAATAATAATAATAGATAGATAGATAATAATGATGATGATAGATAGATAGATACATAGATAGATGATAGATGATAGATAGATAGATAGATAGATAGATAGATAGATAGATAGATGATAGATAGATTAGATAGATAGATGATAGATAAGATAGATGATAGATAGATAGATGATAGACAGATAGTTATCTCAACTCTGAAACAAATGACACTCTTTGGAGAGAAGCTGCTAACACTAAGCAAACTTCAGAGGCTTAGAGAGATTTATGTACCAGAGTTTATAGTTGCAACTTGCATGCCTCTGCCTCAGCAGGAAGGAAAACCCAATACCTGTCTCATGAAGAATGATATTCCAAAGGCATATGGCCCCCCACCCCCCTGGCCCAGAGAAGGTTTCAAAATTCTCACAAGCTTCCTCCAGTGTGATCCCATCAAGTAATATGTTCCTCCTGTCCAAAGAGGCACGTCAACAAGGGAAGGCCAGATGAACAAGTACCTCATCCAACCTCTTCATCAAAATGTTGGCAAAGTCCAAAGGGCTTTGCAGCAAAAAGATATGAACGCCCGTTCCCCTCTCTCATTCCGAGGGTGAACAGCCAGTTGTTTTAAGGGTGGTGACAGCAGCTGTATGTCTAAAGCGATATGGTGCTGATTTGGAGGTGCATTGTCAAGTTCAAAATTCAAGCTGCAATATTTTGAAAATGTGTCAGCATTTGAATATTTCTGAATATGCCTTTAATTTTCCCCTGGGGCTCCATCTGTTTCTAATCCATGTCAGTTTTGTATGTGTTCATCGTATGTTTCATTCTGTTGGAGCATTAATCTGAGATTATGGTGATGATTAAAATCTGCACAAAACAATTGATTTCAATATGCATTTTAGGGCACAATCCTATACAAGTTTAGACGGAGAAAAGGCCTACAACTCCCAGCATTCCCAAGCCAGTATGGGTGGCTTGGGAATGCTGGGCATTGTAGGTCTTTTCTCTGTCTAAACATGCATAGGATTGTGCCCTTAATGTATTTTCTCACAAAATGTCCATTTCTAACACTGCAGTCCTACATATATCTACTCAGAAGTAAAGTAGCCTTCTTGTTGGTTGCCCCAAGGCTCTGGAACTCCCCTCCCAGGGAAGCGAGAGTAGCGTCCTCCTTGGTATGTTTCCACAGGCAGGCAAACAATTTTTGTTCTGGCAGGCCTCTGGGGATAGATATTCTGGACCTGTGAAAATATGATGGATGGGTACTATTGTTTATATTAATGTTGTCTTTTTAAATTCTGATATTTTACACAATTTTAATATTGATGATTTAATTATATTTTTAATTTTTGTATATTTTTATTTATATGTTTTAACTGTACAAGTTTTTAATGTTGTAAGACTGCCTTGAGTCCCAGTACTGAGAAAAAGGTGGGATATAAATATAATAATGATGATAATGATAATGTCCATTAAGTTGAATGGGCTTATTCCCAAGGAAGGGCATATAGGATTACAGCCTAAATGTGTGTGTTTCTTTCTTTCTTTCTTTCTTTCTTTCTTTCTTTCTCTCTCTCTCTCTCTCTCTCTCTCTCTCCCCCCCCATCTCCTCCCCCCCCCTCTCTTAATGTACACATTTCTAAATTTATCTTATCCTAAAATATACATTTTGGTACATTTTGTGTGTGTGTGCCAAGAACAGGATCACAAAGTTCAGATAAGTGAGAAATCCAAAAGATAACTACATTTCAATTTGCACATCGGTCTGGAAGGTATGAGTCAAGTCAGTTTGCTTCAAAATGCAGACCAATCAAAATCTTCAAGCATTCCTCTCATCCCCAAATTTCAAAGAGGAAAATGTCCTTGTGGACCTCCATAGATGGAAGATGTTCCACCTTCATAATTATATCATAAACAAATACCACCTCATAAGAACAGAAGAGGAATCATGCTGGATAAGACCCAAAGACTGTCTTATCCAGCATGTACCCAAAGTGGCCAACCAGATGCCTATAAGAAGCCCAAAGCAGAACAGGAGCATTTGTGTTTCCCAACAACTGGTATTGAGAGGCATAATGCCTGTCATCCTGGAAGTGATATACAGCCATCATGACCAGTAGCCATTGGTAGCCTTCTCCTCCCTGATTTTCTCCAGTTCTCTTTCAAAGTCATCCAAGTTGTTAGTGGTGAAGGTTTGAAGCCTACAGAGGCAAAGGGGGAAAAGGTCAGGATTAGACACCTGGAGTTTTTTGTTGGAAGGGGGTAACCCTGAGAGGAGTAGTTTCATTTCTCTGGTTGTCAGTTTCATTTCTCCACTTGAGTTTAATTTCTTCAGGTTTGAAGCAGTGCTTTTGGTTCTGAGGGAGGAGGGTATATAAAGAGAGAAAGAGAACCAGTAAGGGAGAGAAAGACCAGGCTGCAGCCAGAGCCAGAGAAAGAGAGGCAGCAGTGAAAGCAGAGTCTGAAGAGTGAGCTGGAAGAAGCAGCCTGGAGAAGTCTAGGTACGGCTAGGGTAAAGGAACTTGTGCTCTGCAACTTTTATTTTCTTTTAATTCCTTTTGTATCACTCAGCTCTGTTGTGTAAATACCTTTAGTTGTAAATTGTTTGATTTACATCTACTAGTAAATTGTTGTGGTTAAACCCCATGTCTAGAATGTAGGGATGTACGAATTACTTACCTACCGTTCCGGCAGGGGGGCGGTCCACAGGGCAGGAGGCAATCCCTCCCTTCCCCGGAATCCTCACTGGCCAGCTCCACTCCACAGCGATTCTGCAGAGCTGCCGGCCAGCTCCGAAGCCCCAGCGATACGGCCGCCATTGCCGTATCGCTGGCCTGGCTGGACTGACGTATGGTGTAGTGGACACCATTTGCATCCCTCCTCTTTGACATGATAGGCTACGTAAATCTGTACATAGCCTATCACGCGAAGGAACAGGGATGCAAATATGCTTTGCATCCCTGTTTTTTCACGCAGTAGGCTACGTAAAGATTTACGTGGCCTATCATGTCAAAGAGTAGGGACGCAAATGGTGTCCACTACACCATACGTCAGTCCAGCCATTTGCGTCCGCAGTCTGTCAGTCCAGCCAGCGATATGGCAATGGCAGCCATATCGCTGGGGCTTCAGAGCCAGTGGCAGGCAGGATCCAGCCAGCGAGGACTTTGCAGGGAGGCGGAGGTAAGAGATCCAATACTCCACGGACTTTGGGGGGCCGGATTCAATAGAATTTGGCCTCATTGGGGTCCGTGGAGGATTTCTCCGACATCCCTACTAGAATGTCAGTCACCCCATGTCCACAGCCTAAACCCCAGCCTAAACCACCCCAGCTCATAAGGGGAACCCTGACAGTGGCTATCACTACATCTTGTGGTAGCAAATCCCATAGTTGACTATGGAGGATAACTCTGCATCCGTGGCTACTAAATGTGATGCCTATATATTCCCTTCAGAGTCAGAGGCAGCATGCCTCTGCGCAGCACTTGCTGTGGACCATGAGCAGGAGATATTATTGCACCCATATTGTGCTTGTGGGCTTCCCATGAGCATCTGGGAACAGAATGCTAGATTGGAGAGGTCTGAACATGCATTGCTCTTGGTTTTCACATTGGAATATCCACTTTTTATGTACCCTAGACAGAAACACCCCATTTACTGCATGCAGTGCCTAATAATAGGATGCTTCTTTAGGTCAGCTGACTGGGTCAACTGAGGCTTCTACAGGGTATCTGGCCACTTCGTACCCTAGGGGCAAAGTAAAAGGGCCTAGCTAACAGTAAATTCACAAAGCCCACACATTCTTATGCTAGGCATATTTGTGATATATCAGTAGTGTAAAAGAAATAGGGGTGGAGGACACCAATAAACTCTCTTCCACTTTATGAAAGCTTGCTTGCCATAGCTTAAAAAAAAGGCAAGTGAGGGGGAACACGATAGAGGCGTACAACAGCATGCGTGGTGTGGAGGAAGTAGGGATGCTGTGGGAGTCCAAAAAGGGGGTGGAGTCTGATGGACTCCACCCTCCATCCAGCCTCCCAGACACTGCTCACCGAGCCATGGGGCACTGATGGACCCAGACACTGGGCGCCCCAGAGCTCGGCAAGCAGCTGGGAGCGCTGCAGCACCCCAATGCCCTCACCCTGGCCTCCTTGAGAGGAGCTGGCCACCCCGGGACCAGTCCTGCCTCCGCCAGCTGTCAAGGGCTTCCTTAACAGCTGGCATGGGGAGGAAGGGCCTCGGCAGCACCTCAGCACTCTCACCCTATGTTCCTATGATGTTTTGGATAGCTGTACATAATCACATCCATTCCTTCTGCTGCAGCAGAATCGTGGCATTTACTAACAAGCACAACAACCAGAACGCTAGTTTTAAAAGGAATCCATGGCTGTTTTAACAAGCCTTTTGCAGCCAATTAAAAAAAAAATCATACAGCTCTGGATTTGACAAGATACAAGATCCAAACTACCATGCATTCTCATGTTTAAACCAACATGGAGGAATCCTATACACAGGTGCTCAAACTCCTCTTTTGCACTTGCCCCACATTCTGCAGGAAGAGAGGTATTACTTTTCTCCTTTAGGCTAAGAAAAGATCAATAAAGGTGTCTCAAAAGCAGTTTCTTATTGTAGCTGTTAGTCCAAATGGGCCCCAGGAGAAACTATTTGGAACAATAAGTACTCAGAAATTAGGTCAGTGTGCACAGCAATTGCGGTCAATTTTAATGGTGAAGGATAATACCTGAGGGTCCTTGAAGATTGTTTTTGACTAACATTTGATTTTTCTTCATCTTTTATATCCTCTCTCCCTCCCTCCCTCCTCTTCTCTCCCCATTTCCCCATTTCTTTCCTTTTTCATTTCATTCAAGTATTACTGCTGTGTTGATCTCCTTCTCATATCTATCTATCTATCTATCTATCTATCTATCTATCTATCTATCTATCATCTATCTATCTATCCCCTTTCCCATTTTACACACAAATAGGGCAGACATGTAAACAAACTGACATGGATGCCTCTGTCACATCTGGTTTGACCATGAGACCAGGAGTGTACAAGGCTGTACAAAGTAGGGATGTTGGAGAAATCTGTAACAGAGCCAAATGAGTTTGGATTTTCATGAATCCAACCTGTGGATTCTGCAGTGGACAGGCTCCCCCCTCCTCCCCCCCCCCGCTGGCCCCGGTCAGGCAGATTCCACAGACCTGTGAACCAGGTTTTCTAATTTTCTTGAATTTTGTGCAAATTTCATCATTAAAAATGCACAAAATAATTAAAAAAAAACCTGGCCAAAAATGCACATTCCCCCCATCAGCTAAAGTGTGAAAATGAGGATTTGGGCTGAATTTATGCATCTTTGCACATGCAAATTTCCACAGATTTAAAAAAATCCAATTCCATAGCTGGGTGAATGACAAAACGGAAGGCATTTGCCAATCCATGAAACACACACAGAACAGATTTTACACAGCCCCTGTATCCCTAGTCCAAACAAGACAGGAAGTGTCCTACAACCCTAGTGAAATAACTGGGTTGAGCTTACTGGTGATAATAAATGGATATGACAGAATCTAATGGTAACTTTTTCTTTTCTTTTCTCTGTGTAGCTTCAAAGCATACATCTAAACATTAAGAGAGAATACAGTGTCACTGTGCTAAAACACATACACACACACACACACACACACACACTGATCATACAAAAGATAACCAATACCAAAGAAACCAAATGTGTTTCGAGATAAAGTACATAGGACATGGTCTAGTGTATAAATGTATGGCAAAAAAATGAACAAGCATATGTATATAAACACACTGTATATAACAGATTCCTCACAGTTACTAACATAAGACACTGCAGCGATAGTTAAACTTGTGAATATAAAAGCAATGTTTGTTTGTTTTTTTTAATAATGCTCAAAACCTGGAACTTAGGTATACATTAAAATATTTAAAAATATTTAAAAATTAAAAAAACCCTCACCAAACTAAAAGTCTTGCCAAAGCTCTTCTGTTACATGTACCAGCCAAGGCATGACATGTTATGATGGTGGCCCTGTTCACACGTAACTCTAAGCTATGGTGGTTAGGCTTGTTTTCCTAACCACAGTGGCTTACCGTGCCATGAGGGTGGGGACCACGTTCCCCATGGTTAGTAAGCCACCCCCACTAACCACCCCCTTGCAAAAGGGTTAAGGGCCCCCAAGGAGGCTTACCGTGTCATCTGGTGGTCTCCCTGGTAGTTTAAACGGGCTCCGGAGGACTTCCAGGCTGCAACCATGGAGTCCACCGGCTAGAGTGTTTGCCGGTGACACTGCCGGTGACACTCTAGCTGCTGCAAACTTTCTCTATGGTTGCGCAGCCATTTGGGATGCTGTAGCAGCCGCCAGGAGCCCATTGGCCCTGCAGAGCATGTCAGGATGCATGCTAGCCCCTCCAGTAAAATTGCCAGGTAACTATGGAGGCTGGTGGTGGTAGCAGAACCATGCAACATTTGCATGGTTCCCAGTTGTGTGACAGGCCCATGTGTCATGGTTTTGCTACCCCCCTCCCTTGTTACCTCAACCACCCTGGCAAGAAACTGTAGGCTGGCAAGAAACTGCCGGAGTCCTAAAAACAAATATAGAGAGATAAATACATACCAATTTAAAAACATGATAAGATACAGAGTTACATATGTATAAAACCAAATACTGACATGCAGACAGTTAACTGATATGATAATAGGGCAGCTCTGAATGCTGCCTGAGTGGGGGCCTTCAAACTATCCACTCAGCCTGAGGAAACTTGGAGCTCCCAGTTAAATACTTGAAACTACAAAGGCACAGATGTACGACGCTGCTGCCTGGCACTTTGCAATCCAATCCTAAGCAAATTTATTTGGAAGCAAGTCTGACTGATTTCAAGTGAGGCTAAAGCCCTCACCCTCAGTGTCACTGTGCCTAACTGCCACCACCCATGAAAAGGGCTGGGGCTGTTCCTGAACCACACCACCTCCTGAAAAGGGGCTCCCCTGTTCAGATGTTGTGCACACACAAGGGTGTCAGAGGGCAGGGCTGCTTGGTGCAGTGACCTCAGAGCCCAAACAGGGCTTTGCTTCCAGGTGACGCACTCAGTTGGGGATGGTGCGGGTGTCCAACTCAGTCCAGGAGTCTGATGGACTCCCCTCTGCTCATGCTTCTGGGCTGTGCCCAGTGAGCTGCTTCCCCTGCTTGCCCCCCACACACACACACACTTACCGAATTGCCCTCACCTATGCTGAGCTATCCTTGAGCTCCTGTCATTCCCGCAGTCACCATTTTGTGAAAAAATGGCACCTCGGGAACTTCTGTAAATCTAATATTGCATACACTGTGGCCATAAAGGCCTCATTTATGCAATATTACAGGTGTAAATGGGCCATTTACACCTGCAATATTGTGTAGATGAGGCCTTTATGGCCGTTATGTGCGCAATATTAGATTTACAGACGTTCCCGAGGTGCCTTTTTTTTTTTTTGCAGAATGGTGACCACAGGAACGGCAGACATGGGAGGATGGCTACGGGTAGATGAGGATGGATCGGTGAACAGGAGGGGGGGTTCACGAGTGGATCCGGGAGTGCGTGAACAGGGGCAGCGGCTTGGCAGGTACCTGGAGGGCCCAGACAGAGGGGCGTCTGTCCATCCCTACATGCAGTACTGTAGGCTAAGCATAGAAGGGCTGTGCATCTGGGATGCTCCACACTGATCATCTTATTGATTCATTCATTTATTCAATATATTCATAAGCTACTTTTCTGGGCCCTCAGAAAGAGATGTACACAAAATGAAGGATGCGAAGATAGATTAGGCAGCACCAGCACCTTGAAGGGTGTGCAGTTATGGTGTAAAAAGGATGGGGAATGTGTGGCCCTCCAGACGTTAGTGGACTACAGCTCCCATCAGCCCTAGCCAGCACAGCCAATGATGAAGCACGAAGGGAGTCGCAGTCCTATCTGGAGGCCCACAGGTCTGCCATGTTTGATGCACAGAGTGCTCTGAAATACAGGAGGCCTTGCACTCTGAAGGAGAGGCAGCGTTGAAGGGAGGGATTTTCGTGGCTCGCTTCAGAGCTTGTACGTTTGGGCACGCAAAGGGCCAGCGGAGGCTGGTGGTTCCAATTTCAGCAGGGCTGTGAATCCATTCTGTGGGGCTGCGAATCCATTCTATTTTGATGATGGGGTTCAGCACCTCAGAGTGGTCCTTTAGAGTTCTGGCTGGTTTTGACTGAAACCCAGAATGGATTCATAGCCCACCAAAATTGGAGCCACCAGCCTCCACCGGGAGGGGCAAGCAGTCAGAAGGGAGTGGCACAACTGTGCAGCCACCACTGAGAAGGCCCTGTCTATCATGCTGTCTTACTTCCCACTCCTTACAGATGGCTAGCTTTTCCAATCTGTATTCAGAGCATGTCCCAAGGCGACAAAACTATACAGCTCATTTTTAAACATTAACTATTGCATTAGATCCAGCAGCATCAATAAAGCCAGACAAGAAAGACAGGCCTTTCTTCCTCCGATAGCACCCTTGATATCCCCTTTGCAAATATTCTTCTTTTTCTCTTTACTTTACCTTATCAGCCCTGCTTTATAATGGCAAATAAATGCATCTCTCCAAGAACATTGACATGCCGTAAAATAGGGAAGTAAGGGAAGCAGTGTGTTGGAATTTGTACAGTTTCAAGTAAATAGCGCCACAATCCTTTCTGGTTTCTCCAGCTCCCACAACAGCTGTGACACTCGTTTATCTGCAGCCCCATAAATACAGTTTATCAATGCAATTATGGGCAGGGAAAATATTTCTTTGTCCACTTACTTGTGAATATTACAACAGCAACAACAAGACAAACAGAAAACAGAGGAAATTATCTGTTGAAGAACTTGGGTAAAAGCTGAAAGCCTGTGAAATTGGGGAAACAAGCTATATTTTTGTCATGCCTGGTAATATGCTGCTATTACAGAGGTGATTTTACATGGGGAAGATTGGGTTTTCTAGTTCCATACCTTTCTTGTTTCTCTGGTTTGCACTGCTCTGCTGTCAGATGCTGAACCATCTGAGTGGCCACTTACCCATCATCCCAAAAAGAGGACCATAGAAGGCATGGACTTGCATAAAATGTGCATATGCTAATCAGCATGGATCAATTGATTGACTGATTGGATTTGAGCCCCGTTTTTCCAACCAGACAAAATGATGCTTGACGCAGCTAGCCACAATAAAAGCCAAGATGAAAATCAACTTTATTTACTGTATTTTTAATCCGGCCAATAACAAGCATTCTCCGGGCACATCACAAACAGTTCAAAGCCTAAAATGCAATTCAAACAGTTACAAATATAACATGCAATGCAAATGTTCAAAGGAATAAAACACTGTTTATTACCATTTATTCCTAAATATTATTTGGTTAAAACCATCGAAAAAACAAGGAGATTACAAAGACGGTTACAAACACAACTATGACGATGACTACAAGTAAATAAAAACAGCACCCAACTAGGGAGGTGAGAACCCAGCCCAGCTTGGGTTCTCCTGGGGCCCACTGAAGCACCACCCTCACTCGCGGTTTTCCACTGGGAGTGGAAAACACTCCCAGTTTTCTGGGAGGGGGCAAGGCAGGAACTGGTCCTCAAAGCCTTGTGACAACAACCAGCCAATTACAGAAGGGAGGAGCCGCCAACCTTAAAAGGAAGGTCCTCTTCCTCAGCAGAGGTGGCATTTTGCCAGCTGCCACCTCCACCCCCAAGTCCTAACAATGTGGGATAAGCCAGTCATGGTTTGGGGGCTGAGTAAAAATGTTTCAGGCATTGCCAAGAGAGGCCAGAAGCAGACGCTTCTTCTTTTTGGCCTACCCCACATTGCAGACATTTGGAGGGTTGGTTCATCCTGGGCATGTTGGGAGGGACTGAAGGGGGGCCTACCCTGGTGAGCAACATACAACAAGGAGGATCAAAAAGACAGCTGTAAAAGCGAAACAAGAACTAAACAGATGGCTGCCATGTTTCATTCCCAATATATTACATTCTTCAAAGCTTCCAAATGATGTCTGCTTTGTTTTTACCCTGGTGAGCACCCTGAGGTGGCCTAAGGGTGAAAGGGGTGCTCATTCAACCAACCCCCTCATGCCCAACTAGGACAAGGGGATATTGGGGGAAAGCTACCCTTGGGGTCTGCTGGCAGCAGTCCATGTAAAGCCACCTAGCTAAAGATTCCTTGACACATCTCAAGGATAGCCAGTGAGGAGAAATATGGATCAGTTCATGGACTGATCTGGCCTGGAGCTAAGATGGAGAAGGCTTCATAAGGTAAACAGTAGGAGGCATCTCCTCTTAGCAATCATCTTAAGTATTATGGTACTAAACACTGTCTTTGTTAAGTTGTTGCTTTTTACAGATCCTTGTAAAAAAAAAAAAAAGGTGTGGCTCTTGTCTAATCCCATAACAGTCCTGTGTTTTTCATTCCAAGGTGGGTGGGTGAAGTGGCTCTTTAAAATAATATATCTCCATATATATGTGGGTGGGTGTGTAAAGACAATTTATGTTGAGGAGAGCATGTTACTTCTTTTTTTAATCAAACCCAGAGAGCTGATGCTTGAACACTGATAGTTTACATCAGAAGTGGGCAATTTGCAACCCTAGACCTTAGCAAAACCTCAAAAGCCCTCTTCAAGCAATCAATTCAGACCTCTGGCAAGAGTGATCTGCCCCTCCCTAGTAGGCTGCTGGGTGGGAAGGAAGAGGGGAGAGAGAGGAGAAAAGGGGATGTCACAAAAAGAGGAAGAGAGAGAGAAGGGGTGTCACAAAGAGAGAGAGAGAAGGGATGTCACAAAGAGAGAGAGAGAGAGAGAGAGAGAGAGAGAGAGGTGTCACAAAGATAGAGAGATAACATGGTGGACCTAGTCACTTTTGACTCTAGCCCCACCTACCACTGCCTCAACACCACCCACTACTGACATGTGGCCCCCAACACATTAGCCCCGAGGAAATGATGCTCTTCACAGAAGAAAGGTTACCCATCTTTGGTTTACATGCCCTCCAGTGCATAATATGTTACAATGTAGCTCATTTTGGAGCCTGGGGGGGGGGACAACAACCTAAGACTTTATATGATGCAAAACACTTCCCCCAGTAAGCTTTTGGACAGAATCTCAGCACTAGAAGCAGCTTTCCCAACATGACACCAAAGCTTCAGAAGCCAGCAGCAGCCCCGTAAAGATCCTTTTGACTTTGATCTGCTTACAACAACGGAAAGAATCATGTCATTATCTTCAGGCTTGCTCAGATAGCACCACCATCTCTAACACACACACTCCAATGCACAAGAAATGTATTTGTTTGATTTTGAAGGGTATCATTTCAACACACACACACACACACACAGCTATCAAATGTTTAATGGCATATTTGCAAATATGTCGACTAATCAGCTTACATAACATTACAGCAACGAGATTTCCGCCCAGAAATCTTGCCATGCCAGAACAGCTGTGTTCCTTTCAAGGCTATTCAGCCAAGGCTGTCTTGTAAGGGGTGATCAACTGCCCCTGTATCCTGAGTAGGGATGTACAAAACAGTTACCTGGCTCTGCGCCGGGACATCCACGGTGGGGGGAGGCGCTCCATCCTTCCCCCCAGAATCCTCCCTGGCCAGCTCCACATAGCCTAACACAGCAAAGAGCAGGGACTCAAATGGCGGCCGCTATGCCATTTGTGCCCCTGCTCTTTGCCACGATAGGCTACGTAAGTATTTACATAGCCTATCACGGCTGCTTGCAAGGACGCAAATTCTGTTCTGCCACAGATTCCAGGGGGCTTGATTCTAAAGAATCCGGCCTCGCTGGAGTCTGTGGTGGAATTCTGCGCCATCCCTAATCCTGAGCAGAAAAATGGAAAGCCAAGCTGGGACGTACAAGCGACATATGATAATAATGTTGATGTTTATATGGCTCGTGAACATCATGTGCTCTTCACAATCCTGAACGCAAGCCAGAGCACATATGTCTGGGCATTTGGGGGTGTGCATGGGGAAATGGTGAGAGCTAAAAGAGGAATTTTTAAACAATGAAAATCTTAAACTCAAATACTGTTGCCAAAACAAAATGATAGCCGGGGGGGGGGGATTTTAGAGCTGTGCTGAATATTTCTCCCACATGTTTTTCGACCCTTCTCATTCAATTTGACAGAAAATAAATTGCTTTAGAAAAGAAATTCAAAGGAGGCGAAATTCCAGAGAAATTCTCATGGGTAGTGTTTGAGGTTCTTGTGCTTACCTTACCTAGGAAGTGGCTGAGGAGTGTGCAGGAGTGTCCTGTCTGGCACCGTACAATAATCTCTGAGGCAGCCTGCAGCCTCCTCGGCTTCCCACACTTCAGGTAAAGCCATCATGAGGAAGACATCCTGAGGCAATTCCTCCCATGGGACTTTTTCAGTTCAGGAATGGCAGGTGGCCTGGGAGGCTGCAGAGCAATGGAAAATTGTGCGATGGAGAGAGAAAAGACACACAGCACCCTTGGCCTCCTTGCAGTGATTAGGGATAGGGATGTACGAAAGTCACTTACCTTTCTGCGGATTATGTTGATGGGGGGGAGGCGTTCCATCCCTCCCGCCGGAATCCTCGATGGGGGGGGAGGCGATCCGTTCCTTCCCCCCCCAGAATGCTCCATGGCCAGCTGTGCTCCGCGGCAGCTCCGCGGAGCAGCTGGCCAGGCCCAGCCAGGCCAGAGCTGTCCGCAGCCAGATTTCCGGCTGCGGAGGGCTCTGGGAAAAACAAAAACAAAAAAACCTTATTTTTGCCCGTCTTAATCTACGTAAATATTTATGTAGACTATGACGGCGAAAATAAAGGGGAACGCAAATAGCGTAGTGGGCGCTATTTGCGTCCTTTTTTGATTCACCGTTTTAGCCTACATAAATATTTACGTAGACTAAATGGCCAAAAATGGCTAAAGATGGCCAAAAATAAGGAACGCAAATGGCGGCGGCCGTAGCCGCTGCCATTTGCATACGCGGGTTTGTTTGTTTTTCTAAACCCAGCCATGATAGGCTACGTAAATATTTATGTAGCCTATCACGTCATTTTTATTATTTTTTTTACACAACACTGCAAATGGCAGTGGTGGCAGCCGGTCGGAAGACCAGCCACTGCAGCCACCACAGCCACCGCCACAGCTGCCACCGCCCGGAAGATCCACCCCAGGTAAGTCTCGTCCCGAGGGGGATCTGCGGGGGAGCAGGGGGGTGGCAGGCCGTTCCACCACGGAGTTCGGGGGGCCGAATGCACTGGCATTCGGCCTCACCGAGATCCGTGGCAGAATTCTCTAACATCCCTAATTAGGGAAGCTCAAATACACCACCAAAAGAAATTCAAAATTCTGCCTCAGAAGAGTGGAAGCCTCAGCACAGTTGATGCTGTTGCCACCCACAGAAGCAGTGCAATACACCAAAAACCCTGAGGAGAAAAGAAAGAACCTGTGCCACAACACCTGCCAGTAGTGAGCCCTCTCTCTGAGAAATGGTTGGAGAGTTTCTCCTCCCTTAGGTGAAAGCTGGCAAAATTGCCCCCCCCCCAAACACACACCCCATTTCCCTGCCCACAAATAGGCTGGAGAATTTTGAGAGGCCCTTTGCGCACAGCTCTAAACAATTTCAATTTCAACTAAGGAAAGGTCAGATGAACCTGGGCTAGAAATGAATGCAGCATTGACAGAGACAAACTATGTTTTAAACACTCTGAACAAAGACAACCTCAAATTATTTCACAGCGAAGACAGTTCATGCCTCTTGCTATCTGTGTGCATGTGTGTGTACACATAGGCATCAACTTCTTGCCAAGGAATTATACATTCATCCAACAGGGCTGTTCACACATCACTGGTTGTTATAGCCCTCATTCATCCTGACAACATTGATTCCTGCTGTAAAAAAAAATGGTTCCATCTTTCCATCACTAGCATGGCATTTCAGGATTTTACCCACTTTCATTGTTGTTGTTCAGTCGTTAAGTTATGTCTGACTCTTTGTGACCCCATAGACCATAGCACAACAGGCCTTCCTGTCCTGCGCTCTCTCCCGGAGTGTGCTCAAGTTCATATTCATTACATCGGTGATGCTATCTAGCCATCTCATCCTCTGCCATCCCCTTCTCCTTTTGCCTTCAGTCTTTCCCAGCATCAGGGTCCTTTCCAGTGAGTTTTCTCTTCGCATTAGGTGGCCAAAATATTTGAGCTTCAGCTTCAGTATCTGTCCTTCCAATGAGCACTCAGGGTTGATTTCCTTTAGGATGGACTGATTTGACCTCCTTGCAGTCCAGGGGACTCGTAAGAGTCTTCTCCAGCACCACAGTTTGAAAGCATCAATTCTTCAACGCTCAGCCTTCCTTAAAGTCCAGCTCTCTTAGCCATACATTACTACTGGGAAAACCATAGCTTTGATTATGTGGGCCTTTGTCGGCAAGGTGATGTCTCTGCTTCTCACTATGCTGTCTAGGTTTGCCATGGCTTTCCTCCCAAGGAGCAAGCGTCTTTTAATTTCATGGCTACAGTCACCGTCTGCGGTGATCTTGGAGCCCAAGAAAATAAAATCTGTCACTGCTTCCATTTCTTCCCCTTCCATATGCCAGGAAGTGATGGGGCCAGATGCCATGATCTCAGTTTTGTTAAGGTTGCATTTCAAACCAGCTTTTGCACTCTCCACTTTCACCCTCAACAAGAGGCTCTTTAGATCCTCTTCACTTTCTGCCATTAGGGTGGTATCGTCTACGTATAGGAGGTTGTTGATAATTCTCCCAGCAATCTTAATTCCAACCTGTGATTCATCCAACCTGGTGTTTCTCATGATGTACTCTGCATAGAAGTTAAATAAGCAGGGTGACAATATACAGCCCTGTCGTACTCCTTTCCCAATTTGGAACCAATCGGTTGTTCCATGTCTGGTTCTTACTGTTGCTTCTTGATCCTCGTACAGGTTTCTCAGGAGACAGGTAAGGTGGTCTGGTACTTCCATCTCTTTCAGAATTTGCCACAGTTTGTTGTGATCCACACAATCAAAGGCTTTCGCGTAGTCAATGAAGCAGAAATAGACGTTTTTCTGGAATTCTCTTGTTTTCTCCATGATCCAGTGAATGTTGGCGATTTGATCTCTAGTTCCTCTGTCTCTTCGAAGCCCCGCTTATACTTCCGGTAGTTCTCAGTTCACATACTGCTGAAGCCTAGCTTGTAGGATTTTGAGCATCACCTTGCTGGCATGTGAAATGAGCACAATTGTGCGGTAGTTTGAACACTCTTTGGCGTTGCCCTTCTTCGGAATTGGAATGTAAACTGACTTTTTCCAGTCTTGTGGCCACTGCTGAGTGTTCCAAATTTGTTGGCATATTGAGTGCAGCACTTTACATGTCCATGTGCAGAGTCGCCTCTTGTGCTTAGGGATGTCAGAGAATTCTGCCACGGATCTCAGTGAGGACGAATGCCAGGGCATTCGGCCCACCGAACACCATGGCAGAATGGCCTGCCACCCCCCACCACCACCCCGCGGATCCCCCCGGGACGAGACTCACCTGGGGCGGATCTTCCGGGAGGCGGCGGCTTTGGTGGTGGTGGCGGCGGCTGCGGCAGCTGGTCTTCCGACCGGCTGCCACTGCCGCCATTTCTAGGCTTGTTTAAAAAAAGAAAAAGACGTGATAGGCTACGTAAAGATTTACGTAGCCTATCATGGCTAGGTTTAAAAAAAAACAGATGTGATAGGCTACGTAAATCTTTACGTAGCCTATCATGGTTGGGTGGGTTTAAAAAAAAAACGACCGCGTACGCAAATGGCGGCGGCTACGGCTGCCGCCGTTTGCATTCCTTCTTTTTACCGTCTTAATCTACGTAAATATTTATGTAGACTATGACGGCAAAAATAAAGGGGAACGCAAATAGCGTAGTGGGTGCTATTTGCCTCCCCTTTTGATTCGCCGTTTTAGCCTACGTAAAGATTTACGTAGGCTAAAACGGTGAATCAAAAAGGGACGCAAATAGCACCCCCTACGCTATTTTCATTCCCCTTTATTTTTCCCGTCATAGTCTATGTAAATATTTACATAGATTAAGACGGCCAAAAAGAAGTAACGCAAATGGCAGTGGCCGTAGCTGCCGCTATTTGCATACATGGTTTTTATTTTGTTTTGTTTTTTACTCAGAGCTCTCCGCGGCTGGAAATCCGGCTGCGGACGGCTCTGGCCTGGCCGGGCCTGGCCGGCTGCTCCGCAGAGCTGCTGCGGAGCACAGCCGGCCATTTGAGGATTCCGGGGGGAGGAACGGAGCACCTCCCCCTCCGGCCAGGATTCCAGGAGGAGGGACGGAATGCCTCCCCCCACCACCACCAACATAATCTGCAAAAGGTTAGTCATTTTTGTACATCCCTACTTGTGCTGTTGGAAAAGAGTGTTTGCTATGAACAGTGTGTTCTCTTCGCAAAACTCTATTAGCCTTTATCCTCCTTCATTTTGTACACCAAGGCCATGCTTGCCTGTTATCCCTGTGATTTCTTGACTTCCTACTTTAGCATTCCAATCCCCTATGATGAAAAGGACATCTTTTTTTTGGTGTTAGATCTAGAAGGTGTTGTAGGTCTTCATAGAACCGATCAACCTCAGCTTCTTCGGCATCAGTGGTTGGGGCATAGACTTGAATTACTGTGATGTTGAATGGTTTGCCTTGGATTCGTACTGAGATCATTCTATCATTTTTGAGATTGTACCCCAGTACTGCTTTTCCCACCCTTCTGTTGACTATGAGTGCTAATCCATTTCTTCTAAGGGATTCTTGCCCACAGTAGTAGATATAATGGTCACCTGAATTAAATTCGCCCATGCTTGTCCATTTTAGTTCGCTGATTCCCAAGATGTCCATGTTCAATCTTGCCATCTCATGTTTGACCACCTCCAGCTTACCTTGATTCATTGGTCTTACATTCCAGGTTCCTAAACAATATTGTTCTTTACAGCATCGGATTTTCTTTTCACTACCAGACACATCCACAGCTGAGTGTCCTTTCGGCTTTGGCCCAGCCGCTTCACTCTTTCTGGCGCTACTTGGAAATTCCCTCTGCTCTTCCCCAGTAGTATATTGGACACCTTCCGACCTGAGGGGCTCATCTTCCAGCGTCATCTCTTTTAGCCTTGTGATAAGTTCCATGGGGTTTTCTTGGCAAGAATACTGGAGTGGGTTGCCATTTCCTTCTCCAGTGGATCACATTTTGTCAGAACTCTCTGCCATGACCTGTCCGTCTTGGGTGGCCCTGCACGGCATAGCTTATGGCTTCACTGAGTTACACAAGCCCCTTCGCCACAACAAGGCAGTGATCCATGAAGGTGACCCACTTTCATATTGTCATGCTTAATTCCATGGTGTCAGGTTTCTTCCATTTTCGTTGCTAAGAATTTGGGGGCAAACCATTCCATGGCATCCTTCGGATTATAGCCATGCAATTTTGAAAAGAAACAATAAAAAAAAAAAAACAGGCACACACAGGCGTGCGCGCGCACACACACACAACACACACATACAGCTGTATATCAAAATTACTATGGAGTACATCTTGAAAAAAAGAGGAAGGGCAGGCCTTGTACTAAGAGAATAGCGTCGCTAGGGATATCACTGGAATGAAGAAGAAGAAGAAGAAGAAGAAGAAGAAGAAGAAGAAGAAGAAGAAGAAGAAGAAGAAGAAGAAGAATTATCTACTGCTTCTGAAGAAAAGACAGAGTAGCATAGCTTAAATATTAATAATAGAGCCAGAGTGGTGTAGTGGTTAGAGTTTTGGACTGGGAGTTGGGAGATCTGGGTTCTAGGCCCCACTTGGCAATGGAAGCTCACTGGGTGACTTTGGGCCAGTCACTGACTCTCAGCCCAACCTACCATGCAGGGTTGTTGTTGTGAGGCTAAAATGGAGAGGAGGAGGATTATGTACACCACCTTGGGTTCTTTAAGGAGGAAAAAGGTGGGATAGAAATGTAATTAATAGATAGATAGATAGATAGATAGATAGATAGATAGATAGATATTTTTTGTTTTTAAAAATAGCATAATTTTAATCTGGTGTTTTAATCTTTTTATCCTTTTCCGGTTTTATCTCTTGTGTTCACCACTCCGAAATCTGTTCTAGATATGGAGCAGTATACACATATTGTAAATAAATAAATAAATGATTTAACATCAAAGGTCTTTCTAGTCCCACTTCTCATTTCACATGTTGGGCAATTTAATGCCTCTGGGAACCAAACAAGCAGGACATGAAGCAAGGGTGGGTAACCTCAGGCCCAGGGGCCAAATATGGCCCTCTGAGGTTCCCCAAGATGGTCCCACCCTCTTTCCCTGTATGATGGTTTCCTGGCTTTTACACAGTGTTTTTCCCCATCCTAATAGGTTGAAACACCTCTACCAAGACTTAGTTACTGGCAGTAAGATCTTTAAGCTGAAATAGGCCGGTAGTTTGGCCTCATTTCTTTTTCTCCTTTGGGCCTCACCACCACTGGAATGCAGCCCCTGAGAGCTTCCCAAAGTGGAATTCTGCCCTTGCAGGGCACCAGGTTGGGGGAGGTTTTCATACCCAGAATCATCCAACAAAATATATTGGTAGGAGATTCAGGACAGACAAAAGAAATTCCTTCTTTGGGGAAAAAAAGCAGGGGAAATTTTTCATCCACGTAGCTGGTCTGTCCTCATGGTGGCTCTACTGATGTTCTAATTTATTTATTTATTTACAACTTTTATATACCACTCCACATCTGAAGATTTTGGAGTGGTGAACAACAAAGGCAAAAGAATAAAACAGCAGGTTAAAACAATTAGAACATTTTTTTTTTTACAACAAATTCCAATAAGGTTGAATTTAATAAACCGTGCCTGGTCACGCAAGGAAGGCCTCTGGAAATGACAATGTCTTCAGGAGGCACCAGAAAGAACACAACTTTGGCGTCTGCCTGACCTCCAAAGGCAAGGAGTTCCACAGGAAGGGAATTCCTGTTCTACAGCATCAAATCATTAATAATCAAAGTATGACTGTCAGCTCAATTGGTTTCTGCCTTATGATCTCTCCTCTGTGAGAGAAGACGACAACAGCTGAGCTTGTTGAGCTTGGAAAAAAGGAGGGAAAGAGGAGACAGGGTAGAGGTCTACAAAATGATGCATGGTGTGGAGAATGTGGATAGCAATACATTTTTCTCCCTTTCTCAACATATTAGAACACAGTGGGGTCCTCCGATGAAGCTGATTGGCGGGAGATTCAGGACTTCTTCACACAGCATATAATTAAACTGTGGAACTTGCTACCACGGGATGTGGTGATGGCCACCAATTTGGATGACTTTAAAAGGGGGTTAGACAAATTCCTGGAGGAAAAGGCTATCAGTGGCTACTAGTCTTGATGTCTATGTTCTACCTCCAGTACCAGAGGCAGTGAGACTATGTATACCAGTTGCTGGGAAACATGTGTGGGAGGGTGCTCTACTTGTGGGTTCGTGGTAGTCAGCTGGTTGGCCACTGTGTGAACAGAATGCTGGAGTAGATGGACCCTTGGTCTGAGGGCTCTTCTTATGTTCTTATGACTACATCATTATAAACCTAACTCAGCACACACTGTTCCAAGAAATGATGGGAAACCTGTTTTAATAATACTCAGGAAATGAATGTCCTATTTCCTTATCTGGACCTAACATTTTATTTTATTTTATTTATTATTACATTTATATCCCACCTTTTCCCCTTTTGCAAGGAACCCAAGGTGCCTTGCATGCTCCTCCTCTCCATTTCATCCTCACAACAACCCTGTGAGGTAGGCCATGCTGAGAGTCAGTGACTGGCCCCAAGTCATCCATTGAGCTTCATGGCCGAGTGGGGACTAGAACCCAGGTCTCCCAAGTCCCAGTCCAACTCTCTAACCACTACACCACACTGGCTCTCAACCATGGTTTCGTCTTTGCCTTTTATTGGTCCTTGTAAAAAAAACATCTGCTCATATTGTTGTTGTTCTTGTTTAAATTGTTTTGGGGAGCACATTCCTTGTTAAAGATGTCAGGGATATTTCTAAAGTAGTTGCTAATGAGGAGAATGCTGAGAAGTAATTTAGAAGATTACTTTTCAATCTGATTCAGTAGCAAAGGTAGCGGATGCCTGCTGTGGTTTCATGAAAGAATCCTGCGGCATCAAACCACACACTGCACACGCCAAGCGCTGTGCGTTGTGTGTGTGGTTTTTTCGCTCTGGGGAGCACTTCAGAAATGTGGAAGGCGACAGAGGAAGTGAAGAGTAAAACAAGCACCACCAATATATGTCAGAATACGTGCGTCAGAGTGAATGAGTGAATAAGAGCACTATGTCCCTTACTGTTGCATCACAAGCTATATATTCTTCTGCCGGAATATATTCACAAGCTATATATTCTTCTGCCGGAATATATTCACAAGCTATATATTCTTCTGCCGGACGGAGTCCACATGGACAGCCAGGAGAGGAGAGTTCAGGCCAGGAAGCAGCACCGCGGACAGCTCCAGGTGGAGCCAGCTACAGGCAGGCTGGATATGTGCCCACTTGGAGCTGTCCGTGGTGCTGCCTCCTGGCCTGAACTCTCCTCTCCTGGCTGTCCATCCATGCAGACTCTGTCTGGCAGCAGAATAAGAGGTTGTTCCAACAGCAGCGTGTCATCGTCTCAGAGCTTAAACAGCCCTGCTGTCAGGGTTGGTGATCCTGCCTCTGCCCCTCGCTGAGGAAGCTGCCAGTGCTCCAAGGGGTCATGCCCTGTTCCTCAGACCCTGGCTCCAATGGGGAGGGGAAGTCTACAGCAGTGCCAAAAATCCCCGAAATGGAATCCTTAGAGTCTGGGTGGTTATGTCCTCAGGCCATGCGGGGGATGGCAAGCTCAGTCCCTGATATTCCTCCCGCACAGAGGGGGCTGGCAGAGTGGTGCCTGCATGGATCCAGGCTTAATTTGTTTTATTTTCATTATATTTATGCTGCCCTTCAACATGAAATTCTCTGGGCAGCTCAAGAAATGATAATGATAATGATAAGAAGAAGAAGAAGAATAGCAGCAGATTAAAATAAAGCAATACAATTACATCATGATAAAATAAAATACTGCATTAAAACACCAAATAAAATAAAAAACAGAACAAAGGGAAATAATAAAAAAAAGGAACTACAACATGATTTAAAAGGCTTGTGGGGAAAAAATCTCAAAGTCAGGCTAGAAAAGTACTAAGGCTGTTGATGGCCCCATCTCCCACCTTCACTGCAGGATGACAGTCCAAAGGCCAGGATTTCTGCAACCTTGGGCGATTCCCACAAAGGCTGCAACACTTTAGGAATTTATTTATTCATTTATTTACAATATTTATATACCACTCCACATCAGAAGATTTTGGAGCAGTGAACAGCAAAGGTAAAAGAATAAAACACCACTTTATCCTCCAGGGGCAAACATTTGGACCAGCCCTAAATCTTGCCCATTTCATAAATGCAGAATTCTGTGATCCTATTCTACATTTATTGATTGATTGGTAATATTTATATTCCACTAAATATAAAAAAATCCCTAAGTGGTTTAGAGAGCAATCCTATGGCCACTAGACACTGTCTATAGGGCCATAGGATTTGGGGGTTTACTGGCTTATAGACAGTGCTCCGAGGTCAGAGCCAAGAAACTGCACTCCCCCCCCCCCACCATAGCCTGCACGGAGAGAACCGCAGTGATTGCCTCTCTGCGCTCATAAAATGGAACACAAAGAGGGTGAAATGGGGGTGTTCCTGGGGGCAGAGAGGAGAAGAGACTGCAGAAGCCCTTGTAAATTGCTTTCTATGGAGCCTCCAGGCCCGTTCCCGCCCCCTTTCTGAAGCTCCAGCTAGATGCATGAAAACGCACGTCTAGCCAAGAATGCAGGGCAGGCAGAATGTGGAGGAGAGATGCCCTTCTGTGCTTCACCCAACCTGAACTGGATAGGCATCAGTCTCCAGGTTTGGAGGCTGACGTCTATCTCGATAGGATTGCACCCTTACATATAAATATTAAAAGCACATTTAAAATACAAGATTAAAAGGAACTCCAATTACAATCAGACCGATACAAGGAGCAGTAAGATGGAGAAGCATGGTTAGTTCAGCTAAAAGCTGGGGAAAGCTTGGATGGACAACTGTGTTTTCTGGAGGCGTTTGAAAGATGTCACATTTTCTGCCTCCCGGACTGCATCAGGGAGGGTTTTTCCAAAGGGTGGGCACTGCTACTATTGGGAGGTCGCCCCTGCCACCTTCTGAAATCCTCAGGTAGCCAGAATCAACACGCGGACAACAGGGCTGTAGTGGCAAGAGTGTTGGACTGGGAGCTGGGAGATCCAGGTTCTAGTCCCCACTTGGCCATGGAAGCTCACTGGGTGACTTTGGGCCAGTCACACACTCTCAGCCCAACCTACCTCACAGGGTTGTTGTTGTGAGGATAAAATGGAGAGGAGGAGGATAATGTAAGCAGCCTTGGGTTCCTTGCAAGAGGAATAAAGGTGGGATATAAATGCAATAATAAATAAAATAAATAAATAAAATATTCCCATTCAACCTAACGACACTTACAGATGCTAATCGCTAGGGGTGGACGAAAGTCACTTACCTGTCCTCGAAGCTTGTTCGCGGTGGGGGGGAGGCGCTTCGCTGCTCCCCCCGTGAAGTTCAGGCCGGGGGGGAGGCTTCCCGCCTCGCCCGGCCGAAATTCAGGCCGGGGGGGGAGGCTTCCCGCCTCGCCCAGCCGCGAACTCAAAAGTTTTTTTTTAAAAAAAAGAAAACGCCCCCGTGATAGGCTACGTGACGATTAACGTAGCCTATCACGGCTAGATCTGCAAAGTCAGCCATGATAGGCTACGTAAATCGTCACGTAGCCTATCACGGGTGACTTAAAAAAAAAAAAAGCGCGTACGCAAATGGCGGCCCCCATAGGGAGCCGCCATTCGCGTTCCTTATTTGGTCGCTGTAGTCTACGTAAATCTTTATGTAGACTACAGCGACCAAATAAGGAACGGGAATGGCGGCTCCCTATGGGGGCCGCCATTGTCCGTACACGCTTTTTTTTTTTTTAAGTCATTAACCGTGATAGGCTACGTGACGATTTACGTAGCCTATCATGGCTGACTTTGCAGATCTAGCCATGATAGGCTACATTAATCGTCACGTAGCCTATCACGGGGGCGTTTTTTTTTTCTTTTATTGGAATGGTGGGGGCGGCAGCCGGTCGAAAGTCCGGCTGCCGATCCCGCCCCGGACGAACACCCGCCGAACCGCCGGCCGGACCCGGCGCCGGGAGGGACATTCGGCAAAGGTAAGTCCCGTCCCAGGGGGGGTGCGGGGGGGTGCAGAGAATTTCTCCCCGTAACTTGTTCGGGGGGCCGAACACGTTGGCGCTCGGCCCCCCGAAGTTTCGGGGAGAAATTCTCCGCCATCCCTAACGCTTGATCCTACGAGGGAGACTTAAGAGAGCTGCCTACTCAGGGGTTCTATCCTTAGGAATCAGTTGATCTCCATTTGGAGGGGAAGGCGGGAAACCTCTGTACTTATGGGCTAGGAAGAGAGAGTCCACCCTTTTCCCCTGGGGCATTGGGGCGCTGCTGTTGTTGTCGTGCCTCCTCTCAGCCCCCGCCATCTCCCTCTTGACACTGCGCCAGCACCTAGCATCCAGAAACTGCTGTTGCACCTCCCTCTCCCTGCCAGGGTCACTATCACTCTCAGGAATGTGTACCGGGAGGGGCTCTCCTCCTTGCTGCTCCTCTGAGCAGCTCGCGGGTTCCTCTCTCGCAGTTTCTATCTCTTCCTCAGAATCAGAACTGCTTTGGGGCTCTCTGGGCTCTGATCCAACCCTGACAGCTACCAAGAAACATAGATACATGTCCACGTTCTTCTCTGCTTGAGGTGCATTGTTCTGGCCTGGACTACGCTAGATTAATAGCACCGCTCTTATGTCATGTGCGGGGGACCTACTGTCTTCCTGAGTTAGAATGCCACCCCAGTGTACCATCACAGTGATCCCGTTTCTCTGCAGTGTTTTATTGATACCTCGGTAACTGAGGATGAGGGAAAGCTGTAAATGTATGGAAGGAACTTAAAGCTGAAGCTAACTACACCTGCTCCAGTTCTGGAATTATGTTTTGCTCTAAACCACAGTTCACGAGGATCAGGATGCAGGGCAGAGTGAAATTATGAATCGATCAAGCCAGAGTGGGGCAACTTCCAGTGGTCTGGGTGGACACCCCTGGAACCCACCAGGGGCTTCATCCCACCTTCACCTCTGAAATTGCCACCACTACTGCCAAAATTGCCACTGAACTTGTCACTGCAGTGGCAAAAAAAAAAAGTGGTGTTTTTGCAAGGAGGAGAGGGATATGGGGAGCACATGCCTTGTTTGCAAGCAGAATTGTGCTCTCGGGAGGGAGTGTGTTAGTAAATGCATTGAGGGTGCAGGCAGGGTGTGTGTGTGCAAAAAAAAGTGCACTTTTTGCAAAAAGTGTGCAAATAAAAAGTGTGTGTGCAAAAATGGAGGCTGCATGTGGTCTGGGGCCACGTGTCGCCCATCCCTGAAATACAGGAACAGAATGGAGGAATAGATGTGCTCATCCATACTCCCTGTCTTCTAAGAATAGTTCTGCTCTTCCCTATTCCCCTGATGAAAATGTGCTTAATTCTGGAAAATAACATTTGATGCCTGTGTCTTTTCCCCTGTGGGTGGAAAAGTAGCTGGGGAGGGGAAAGTTTGATTGATGTTCCTTCACTGATGTTCCCTTCCTCTTCCTTCTTCCACACAGGGCAGTTGATGTTACGTAGCTCAGGGAGATGGGGGAGAACAGTCCAACTGGAACAGGTCCAGACGTTCCCTTGGCCTGCTCCTATCTCTCTCACTCCTCCTTCTGAGGGAACCAGCCCTGTTGAAAACCCCCCTTTTTCCCCTTTCCACCCCCCTCCCCTTTTCCTTATGTAGCATGTCTTTTTTAGAATGTAAGTGTGCAGACAGGGAATGTCTTGTTTTACTGACTGATAGTAAGCTGTTCTGGGGGCCGGAGTGGGGGTGGGGATGAGGAGCAGAATAAGAATGCGTTAAATAAATAATACATACCTACATACACGAAAGCAACCACCAAGGAAAGTCTCAGGCACCCACTCTTTGCCCTCCAGTCCTACAGTCAAGACTGCAGCCTTCCACTGCAGCGTTTCATTAAGACACAAGAAAAACAGAAGAAAAGTGAGAGGAAAGTTACATACTGTGGAATGCCATGGAATGTATAGTTTCAGTTTGATTCATCCTTTTGATTCATCCCTTTTAATTTAAAAGATATATTTTAGACAATTATTAAATTAGATGCCTGCAAGCACCAAGGCTGATAATGGATGACTTACATTTTCAGGTTGAACCTGTGTTCCCCAATCTGTATAAGTAACATTAATCAACGTTCATGTTTTATTGAACTCTTGTTGGAATGGGGTGATGAGGAGGGGTATAAAACATGGAAAGGGCAAGTTGTTGACCTTCCATTATATAACTTTTCTCTTGCTCGTGGGAAGAGATTTGAGGCTTGGAGCTAAGCTGTTAACCTCTCCCCCATCACACACAAAAACCCTACTAAGGCATAGCAAAGTAAATTTATTTTCTGCAGGATGTCATAATAGGTTGAAATGGTGCACATGCAAATAATGTGTGATTTATTTATTTGCCATATTATATTTATATTAGAGCTGTGTACATATGGGAAACCAGGGAATGATCTGTGGTTGGGAAAATGGGAGGGGGCCAGGGGAAGGTGGTGAGGCCATCTGGGGAGCTCCAAAAGGCCAGATCAGGACCCCAGCTGGGCCACATTTAGCCCATCAACCGGACGTTCAACACCCCTGGTGTATAGCCACACCTGTACCGGCAGCACCTCTCCCAGGTTTCAGACAGAAGTCATTCCTAGCTGTCCCCGGAGATGCCAGGAATTGAACCAGGAAATGTTGACATGCTAAGCATGTGGTCTACCCCTGAGGTAGAGCCCTCTCCATGTACCCCCACTTGCTTCTGCCATTTTCTGCCCCAGAAGCCCCCATCAACCTGAGGTTCAACACCCCTAGTGTATACCAGCACCGGTACCAGCAGCACCTTTACCGGGTCTCAGGCAGAAGTCTTTTCTAGCTGCACCTGGAGTAGAGCTGTGCACAAATGGCCTCTCAAAATTCTCCAGTCTCTTTGTGGGCAGAGAAATTGGGGAGACAAGTCCAGCAAATTTCTCCAAGGGGAGGAGACTATTCTCCAACAGTTCCTCACAGATAGGGCTCAGTATTGGCAGGGGTTGTAGCACAGGTCCTTTTTTTCCCCTTGGGTTTTTTGGTTTACTGCACTTCTTCTGTGGGTGGCAACAGCATCAACTGTGTTGAGGCTTCCACTTTTCTGAGGCAG
The DNA here is from genome assembly GCF_057233095.1 of Heloderma suspectum. Lineage (NCBI taxonomy): Eukaryota > Metazoa > Chordata > Lepidosauria > Squamata > Helodermatidae > Heloderma > Heloderma suspectum. The sequence goes on from NC_139470.1 coordinate 11,581,183, forward strand.
AACTTTAAATTTCTTTTGGTGGTAGTTTTGAGCTTACCCAATCACTGCAAGGCAGCCAAGGTAAGTCTCTGCATTTTCTTTCCATTGCTCTGCAGCCTCCCAGGCCTCCTGCACTTCCTGAACTGAAAAGAAAAACCATGGGAGCAATCACCTCACAATGTCTTCCTCATGAGGGCTTTAACTGAAGTGTGGGAAGCCGAGGAGACTGCAGGCTGCCACAGAGATTACTGTACAATGACAGACAGGATATGCACACTCCTCAGCCACCTCATAAGTAAGGTAAGCCCAAGAACCCCAAACACAATCCATGAGAATTTCTCCTAAATTTCTCTTCCTTCCAATTTCTTTTTGAAAGCAATTCCTTTTCTATCAAATTGATTGAGAAGGGTTGGAAAAACATGTGGGAGAAATTTTCGGCACAGCTCTAATTTATATACTGCTTTTCAGCAAAAAGTCATCTAAAATTAGATCGCAATCGAAGCAGCCTTTGCTCTGAAACAGGAGTATAGAACCTCAGGATGGGGGTCCCACGCTGAGATGGCCACAACGCCTTTCCCCTGACCACTGACCACTGGGTGGTTTCCTGGCTGTTGTGCAGCCTGTATCATCCTGAAATGTTGAAATGCCTCTCCTAAGGCTTCGTTACTGGCAGGAAGATCTCTAAGCTAAAATATGCTGGTATTTTTGGCCCTGCCCATTTGTCCCTGGCACCGCCCCTTTTTTTCCTTTGGCCCCACCCACCACTGGCATGTGGGTCCTGAGAGCTTCTCTGAAATGGAATTTGGCCCTTGGGCTGAAAGAAGTTCAATACCTCTATCGTATGGGAGCTGAGCAGACAATAGCAGACACCCTGAGACCACATCCAGAGCTTCATTCCCCCCAACGCCCCCTAGAGTGTATGTCTGGCAGCATGCAGCAGTCTCACACTGAGCTCTTCCTGGGATGAGGAACCATGAACTTACAGACTGCGTAAAATCTGTTTGTCTGTGTTTTGTGGATTGTCGGGTGCCTTTTGTTCCATCATCCATCCATCCATAGAGTGAGTCAGATTTTTTTGTTTCAGAATTTGTGCAAATATGCATTTGTGCAAATTCACATGTGCAAAAATGCGCAAATTCCACAAAATGTGCATTTTTCCCGTTTTAGCCTGTGGCAGATATGTACAGTTTCAGCCAGGGTTTTTTGAAAAAATATTTATTTTTCAATGACAAAATTTGCACAAAATTCAAGAGAATTAGAAAAAAGGTCCATAAGTCCATGGAATCTGCCCAACAGGGGGAAAGCCAGTATGCTGAAGAATCCACAGGGCAGATTCATGATAATCCGAACTCACTTGGTTCCCGTTACAGATTTCTCCAACATCCCTACTATGAACCAATATGTACTTCAGATCAGGGTCCCAGTGATGGGCAAGGAAGACGTAAGACAGCAAGGACAGTATAAAACCATTCACTTGATGTCTTGCTGCTGCAACACCTCATTCTGCTTAGCTCCTGATGCTTCATGATTCCTTGGCTCAACAGCTTCCCTGTTTCTTCAGCAATCTTGTTACAGACCTGCTCCTTCCCTGTTGGATAACTCCCCAGCCTCACCAGCGAGATGGGCAATCCTAGCTGCATGGCCACCATGGCTGGAATGGGACATTTAGCAAACTAGCTAAATGTGGACTAGATGAAATAACTATCAGGTTGATCCACAGTTGGCTACAGAATCACTCAAAGAGTGCTTATCAGTGAGATCTTCTCAAACTGGGGAGAGGTAACAAGCAGGGAACTATGGGGCTCAGTTCTGGGTCCAGTGCTCTTCAAATTTTTTTATTGATGACTTGGCTGAGGAGGTGCAGGGAATGCTTATCACATTTGCAGATGACACAAAATTAGGCAGGATAGCTAATACCCTGGAAGACAGAAACAGAATTCAATGTGATCTTGATGGGTTAGAGCGCTGGGCAGAAAACAACAGAATGAAATGTAATAGGGATAAATACCAACTTCTGCACTTAGGAAAAAGAAACCAAAAGCACAGTTACAAGATGGGGGATACGTGGCTCAACAACACTACAAGCGAGAAGGATGTTGAAATTGTTGTAGGTCACAAGTTGAATATGAGTCAACCATGTGATGTGGCTGCAAAAAAGGCAAATGCTATTTTGGGCTACATTAATAAAAGTATCACTTCCAAATCCTTGGAAGTAGTAGTTCCCCTCTACTCGGCACTGGTTAAGCCTCATCTGGAGTACTGTGTCCGTTCTGGGTGCCACTGCCACACTTTAAGAAGGATACAGACTAGGGATGTTGGAGAATTCCGCCACAGACTCCAGTGAGGCCGGATTCTAAAGAATCCAACCCCCCAGAGTCCGTGGTGGAACGGAGCAATCCCCACCACCACCCCGCGGAATCCCCCCAGCTTGGAGCCTACCTGGCTCCGGCGGTGGCTTCAGCGGCAGCGGCTTCAGCAGCGGCGGCAGCTCCAGGTCATCTTCCGGCTGCTGCTGGGCTGCGGCCACAAATGGCAGCCGCTACACCAGCCACCATTTGCATCGCAGCCAAGCCGTGATAGGCTATGTAAATATCTACTGAGCCTATCACAGCAAAAGGCAGGGACGCAGATGGCGTAGCGGCTGCCATTTGCGTCCCTGCCTTTTGCCATGATAGGCTACATAGATACTTACATAGCCTATCACAGCTTGCCAGGGACGCAAATGGCAGCTGGCATAGCAGCAGCCATTTGCAGCCGCAGCCTGTCAGTGGTCGGAAGTCCAGCTGCGGCTGGGCAGGATTCCAGGGGGAGGGACAGATCGCCTCCCCCCAACCATGGATGCCCATCAGCGGAGCAAGGTAAAGGATTCGTACATCCCTAATGCAGACAAACTGGGGAGGGTTCAGAGGAGGACAACAAAGATGATCAGGGGACTGGAAACAAAGCCCTGTGAAGAGAGACTGAAAGAACTGGGCATGTTTAGCCTTGAGAAGAGAAGACCAAGGAGAGATAGGATAGTGCTCTTCAAGTACTTGAAAGTAGGGATGTCAGAGAATTTCCACCACGGATCTCGGTGAGGCCGAATGCCAGTGCATTCGTCCCCCCAAAATCTGTGGTGGAACGGCCTGCCCCCCCGCCCCCCTGGGGATCCCCCCTAGGATGAGACTTACCTGGGGCAGATGTTCCGGGCGGCAGCGGCTCCAGCAGCAGCGGCGGCAGCGGCAGCTGGTATTCCGACCAGCTGCCGCCGCCGCAATTTGCAGTCTTGTCTTTTTTTTTCTTTTTCTTTTTACAGAGACGTGATAGGCTATGTAAGTTTTTACGTAGCCTAAATGTCTGGGTAAAAAAAAAAAGAGGAGTATGCAAATGGCGGCGGCTACAGCTGCCACCATTTGCGTTCCTTATTTTTCTTTGTCTTTTTTTTTTTTTTACAGAGATGTGATAGGCTATGTAAAAACTTACGTAGCCTATCACGTCTCTGTAAAAAAAAAAAAAGACAAGACTGCAAATGGCGGTGGCAGCAGCCGGTCGGAATACCAGCCGCTGCCGCCACCGGAGCCGCTGCCGCTGCCGCTGCTGCTGCCGCTGCCGCTCCACTACTGTGGAGTAGAGCACTGAGTAGAGAAAGTAGATCACCAGATGTGATCTTGTGGTTGTGGTGGACAGCTCAATGAAGTTGTCAACCCAGTGTGCAGCCACAGTAAAAAAAAAAAAAGGCAAACTCCATATTAAGCATTATTAGAAAAGGAATTGAGAATAAAATTGCCAATATCATACTTGTTGAGTCCGTCACCTCCAGAATATCATCAATCCATCTTGCCCTTGGTCAGCCCCTCTTCCTTTTGCCTTCCACTTTCCCTAGCATCAGCATCTTCTCCAGGGTATCCTGTCTTCTCATTATGTGGCCAAAGTACTTCAGTTCATATCATACTACCCCTGTACAAATCTGTGGTGCGACCACACTCGGAATACTGTGTACAGTTTTTGTCACCACACCTAAAAAAAGATAATGTAGAGCTGAAAAAGGTGCAGAAAAGGGGCAGCTAAAATGATCAAGAGGCTGGAGCATCTCCCCTATGAGAGAAGGTTACAACAGCTGGGATTGTTTAGCTTGGAAAAAAGGAGGGGAAAGGGAGACATGATCGAGGTCTACAAAATTATGCATGGTGTAGAGAATGTGGACAGGGAGACATTTTTCTCCCTCTCTCAAAATTGGGTCAACCGATGAAACTGATTGGTGGGAGATTCAGGACAGATCAAAGGAAGGACTTCTTCACACAGTGCATAAGTTAAACTATGGAACTCGCTACCATACGATGTAGTGACGGCCACCAATTTGGACGGCTTTAAAAGGGAGTTGGACAAATTCCAGGAGGAGAAGGCTATCAATGGCTACTAGTCTTGATGGCTATGTGCTACCTCCACTACCAAAAGCAGTGAGCTTATGTACACCAGTTGCTGGGGAACATGGGTGGGAGGATGCTGTTGCACTCATGCTCTGCATGGTTTCCTGGTCAACAGCTGGTTGGCCACCATGTGAACAGAATGCTGGAATAGATAGACCCTTGGCCTGATCCAGCATGGCTCTTCTTATGTTCTTATGTTTTGGACTTCAACTCCCAGCATTCCTAGCTATTAACCCTGTTGGCTGGGGCTGATGGGAGTTGAAGTCCAAAAAACATTTGGAGGCACCAGTTTGGGGAAGGCTGTTCCAAGCCTTGTTCCATCTCTGGATGGCCTTCTCTCAAGTCCCATTGTCCAATAGGATGATAGGTCCCAGGTTCAATGCCCAGCAGCTTCAGGTAAGGCTAGTAGGGACTCCTGTCTGAAATCCTTAAGAGCCACTGCCAGTCAGTGTAACCCAGCCTTCCCCAACATGGTGCTCTCCAGCTGTTTTGGACTTCAACTTCAAGCATTCCTGACTATTGTCCATACTGGCAGGGGCTCCCGGGAGTTGAAGTCCAAAGCATCTGGAAGATCTACCTTCTGCTCACCCCTGGAGTAGAGGCTCTGCCCTCTTGGTGGAAATGGATAAACAGGAGTAGGATCTCAGGATCCCTTGTGGTCTATGCAACAGGGAGCTAAATTGGGAGTCAGATCATAGAATCATAGAATCATAGAATCATAGAATCATAGAATCATAGAACAGTAGGGTTGGAAGGGGCCTACAAGGCCATCGAGTCCAACTCCCTGCTCAATGCAGGAATCCAAGTCAGAGCATCCCTGACAGATGGCTGTCCAGCCTCGTCTTGAATGCCTCCAGTGTGGGAGAGCCCACCACCTCCCTAGGTAACTGGTTCCATTGTCATATTGCTCTAACAGTCAGGATGTTTTTCCTGATGTTCAGCCGGAATCTGGCTTCCTGTAACTTGAGCCCATGATTCCGTGTCCTGCACTCTGGGATGATCAAGAAGAGATCCTGGCCTTCTTCTCTGTGACAACCTTTCAAGTACTTGAAGAGTGCTATCCCATCTCCCCTCAGTCTTCTATTCTCAAGATGATGGCTCTCACATATTGGCCAGAAATGGGCCAACCCTTTGGCCTTGGGTCTCAATCCAAACTACTTTTAAATAATAGCATAATGAGAAAGTGCAGCCAGGTCCATGGGAAACTGGGCATTTCAGCATAATTAAAGGTACCATTGCTCTTTGAATAAAGACAGATGATGCTCAGACCATGTCTGAAGTTGGTGGGTGAGCAGAAAAAAAAAACCTTAATTGTATTAAAAGTGCACCGTTAGTGTTCTGCTCAGTCCTTGAATTTTGTTTTTTGAAAGAATTAATAGCTTTAATGTCAAAATAAATTGCTCCCTGCTTCTCCCTTTGTTCTCTTGCTCGGAAATGCTCCCAGATGTAATTGCAGGAGCTAATTGCAACCTTTTGATAGAGGGGAAAATGGCCAGGCTGGGAGAAAGGGTGGGGGTACTTGTACTATCCGATCACTTGCAGCAAGGTGAGCTTGCTTTTAAAATGGGCAATGTCTCCAATGAAAATTAACCTGTTATTGCTCCTTCATGGGTTATCTTAATAGGCAATAGATGAGAAGCAGAAATTCTTCCTCCTGAATACATCCTCAGTGGGCCAAATTGGGTGTTATTGCTCCATTGATCTGGCCCATTGCATGGAGGGAAGCACACAGATCCCACCCACCCAGCACAGTTGTCCTCCCTCCAATATCCCCACACATCATCCATACAGGGATGGAACATCAGAACAGGGCCTATGTGCATAAAATCTAGCATAGGTATCTGCCTTGTACTGCATCAGACCTAAGGAGTGGGCAGCCTCTGGCCCTTGGGCCACATATAGCCCTCAGCCTAATTTCAAAACCCCATGTGGAAGTGATTAGTTCAGGCCTCTGGCAAGAGTGCTCCGTCCCATTTCTGGTAGTCCACTGTCTGTCGACAGGGGGGGTAGAGAGAAAGGAGGAGGAGTGTCAAAAAGGATGAAGGAGAGAGGGAGGGAGGGAGGGAGAGAGGGAGGGAGGGAATCATAAAGGAAGAGAGAGAAGGGCTGTCAGAAGAGAGAGGGGTGTCAGAATGGAAGAGAGGGAGTGAGAAAGGGTGTCAGACAAGAAGGAAGAATGAGAGAGACAAAAGGGGGTGGCAGAAAGAAAGAGAGAGAAGGGGTGGCAAAAAGGACAGAAGAGAGAGAGGGTGCCAAAAAGGGAGAAAGAGAGAAAGAGAAGGGGTGTCAGAAAAGAAGAAAGAATGAAAGAGAAAGAGAGAGGGGGTGTCAGAAAGGAAGAAAGAGAGAGGGAAGGAGAAAGTGTGTAAGAGAAGAAGAAAGAGATTGGGTGGGTGGCAGAAAGGATGAAAGACAGAGAGGGTGTTATGAAAAGAGATGGGGGTGGCAGAAAAGAAGAATGAGAGAGAGAGAGAGAGAGAGAGAGAGAGAGAGAGGAGAAAGGGTGTCAGAAAAGAAGAAAGAATGAGAGAGAGAGAGAGAGAGAGAGAGAGAGAGAGGAGAAAGGGTGTCAGAAAAGAAGAAAGAATGAGAGAGAGAGAGAGAGAGAGAGGAGAAAGGGTGTCAGAAAAGAAGAAAGAATGAGAGAGGAGATGGCAGAAAGAGAGAGAGAAAAGGGGTAACCCCACCCACTTCTGGCTCTGGCTCCACCCACCACTGGCAGGCATCCTCTGACAGATTACCCCCAAAGGCATGTGGCCCTCAACAGAAAAATGGCTGCCCAAGCCTGGCTTAGCTCAGTATTATCTGTCAGTACACCGACCAGTAGTGACTCTCCAGGGGGGGTGTCTCCACCAGCGATTTAGTCCAAGCTGGCTGCATGTTGAGGTCATTAGACAGATGATGTTGCGGCCATCCAGCAGCCACCCCAGAGCTTATCAGGGAAAAACCAGATCTCCTGAGACTGCTTAAAGTCCAATTCTTTTCCTTAAGTCGGGTTCTCTGCAGTATAGTTGCTGTGTGCCCCAACCCCCACATTGACCCCGGGTATGCTAGCCCCGCCCAGGGGTGTGCCTTTCACTTTGACCCCAGTCAAGGGGTGTTTCCTGTCTCCCATCCCTGCAATTCCCAGCACAAGCCAATTAGTGTCTACTCAGAAGTAACACCCACTGTGCTCACTGAGGCTTGTCTCCCAAATGCGCACATAGGAAGTAATGAATTCGCCACTTCCGTTACAGTTATCAAGCACAGCAATGGCTTAGAAAGCTGGGGGCTCTTTAGGAGGCTTGTCTCTGAAATGCACACAGGGGGAAGTAACTCATTTTGCACCTTCCTTACGGAGAAAGGGGGAAGCCTCTCTTATTGGTTGAGCAGTCCCTGCCATTCAGATGACGTTCTCTCCAACCCACCCCTGCCCTACCTGGAAGTATGTTATGTGAAGCGACTTAAAATGGGGGGTGCACACCCTTGTGGAGCCCTGCCCAGACCAAAACCAGCTCCTAGAAAAATGCGGGCAAGCCACTCCTCCCTTCTCCTTCCATTGTCATGGAGACAGGGCCCAGGATTTTATATTGGAGTCTTCCCCAAGGATACCCAGAGATTCCAGGGACTGAACTTGGGATCTCCTACATTCAAAGCATGTGTTCTGCAACTGAGTTACATCCCTTTCCTGCTGAGGACTGGGAAGAGAAGACAGATAACAAAGAGTTACTTTAATGACCATTTGCTTTTTCCAGGAAAGCAGCAATGAAATCCACTCCAGCTGCAATATATAGAGATTTAAAGTTGAATGAACACACACTTCGTATTGATTTTAATTTGCATTTTAAATAAAGCTAGTCCTCTCTTGAAAGATAGCAGAGAAAGAGAGAGCCTTCCAGTTCCTAATTGTAATTTTTCACTAAATTCCAGGAATGCAATACTAAATATTTTCGCCCAAATGCTAAATAAAGTTGGACCATCGGGCTTAACCGTGAATTCTGCCTACCCAAAGCAGAATGGATTCAGACATTTTGTCACCCTAAGAGTCTCTCTGATGAGAAAGTGAAGGAGAACATCAGTTTGACTTGCAAATGTGTTAGGATTGGGCTTATTGAGGCCTGTGGGAGTTCAATGCATACAAATGATGTTTGCTTCCTTGGCAGAAGGACAAAACAAGCATAGTTCAAATACATCTAAATCTTTGGATGTTCAGCCTGGCTTCAAGCCATAAATCAGCCTTCTCGAAACTGGTGTTCAACTACAATTCCCATCACCCCGGTCATTGGCCATACTGCATGGGGTTGATGGGATTTGTAGTCCAAAACATCTGGAGGGCGCCAGGCTGTAAAAGGCTGGTCTCCACTAAAGGCAGACCAATATTCTCCCCTTCCCTTTCCCATGGGACAATTTGCCTCCCATGACATTTTCAGCTGCTTTGGGTGGGCAGGCAAATTTTCCTGAATTTGGGGGAGGCTGATTCCGTGACTTTGAACAGGGGTGGACAGAAATTAGATCTCTAGATGTTAGATCTCAACTCCCAGAAACCATTGCCAGTATGGCCAACGATCAAGAATGCTGGGAGTTGAAGTCCAAAACACCAAAGTCCGAAGTTCTACTTTCTGCCCACCTTTGACTTAGAAGATGAGAAGACAGGCTGTGTTTGTTGTCCCAGTTAATAAAGAAATAACCTCATTGTAAACTTGTGACCACGCTTCCTGGGTCAGAATGCAATGGGAAGGAATACAGCATCATTCTTATCACATTCTGGTCCAGGAAGCATGGCTGAAGGCTGTGGACCAGAGAGCTTCACTGTGGTATGAGTGGCCATGATGAAGCTATATTTCAGTGCAAAAAGAAAGAAACCACTACCATGCCCACCTTGACTTCTAAACCAGGTAAGCAGTCTCCTCCCTCACCCCCTCACCCAAATGTCAGAGAACTTCATCCGCCCATCAGTCTTTGGGATATGTTGGAGTTTTGTTGTTGTTGTTGTTATCCCTCCCCACTACATACACACACATGCACAGTCAAATAAAGCTGGACCAAAAAAAGAAGAATCAGCCCAACTTGTAATCTACACTGACTGGCAGCTGGTCTCAAGGGTTTCTGATGGGGGTCTTTCCCAGCCCTACCTGGAGATGACAGGGACCTTCAGTACAAGGCATGAACTCTACCGTTGAGCTACAGCGCCTCTCTGTGAAACAGGGTGACCTATTTCAGGTTATATTTCATATAACTTATATGCAGAGTACATCACGAGAAACGCCGGGTTGGATGAATCACAGGTCGGAATTAAGATTGCCAGGAGAATTATCAACAACCTCAGATACGCAGATGATACCACCCTAATGGCAGAAAGTGAAGAGGATCTAAAGAGCTTCTTGTTGAGGGTGAAAGAGGAGAGTGCAAAAGCTGGTTTGAAATGCAACATTAAAAAAAACTAAGTTCATGGCATCTGGCCCCATCACTTCCTGGCATATGGAAGGGGAAGAAATGGAAGCAGTGACAGATTTTATTTTCTTGGGCTCCAAGATCACCGCAGACGGTGACTGTAGCCATAAAATTAAAAGATGCTTGCTCCTTGAGAGGAAAGCTATGTCAAACCTAGACAGCATAGTAAGAAGCAGAGACATCACCTTGCCGACAAAGGTCCGTCTAATCAAAGCTATGGTTTTCCCAGTAGCAACGTATGGCTGTGAGAGCTGGACTATAAGGAAGGCTGAGCGCCGAAGAATCGATGCTTTCGAACTGTGGTGCTGGAGAAGACTCTTACGAGTCCCCTGGACTGCAAGGAGGTCAAATCAGTCCATCCTAAAGGAAATCAACCCTGAGTGCTCATTGGAAGGACAGATACTGAAGCTGAAGCTCAAATATTTTGGCCATCTAATGCAAAGAGAAAACTCTCTGGAAAAGACCCTGATGCTGGGAAAGACTGAAGGCAAAAGGAGAAGGGGATGGCAGAGGATGAGATGGCTAGATAGCATCACTGATGCAATGAACTTGAGCACACTCCAGGAGAGAGCGGAGGACAGGAAGGCCTGGCGTGCTATGGTCCATGGGGTCACGAAGAGTCGGACACGACTGAACAAGAACAAATTTCAGGTAGCACCAGGTCCAGGAGTGAGGATAGACCAAGGATGTAGAAGAAATTCGCCTCAGTTCGTTTTTGACCAGAATTTACTACTCCTGCACCTCTCAGAATTGAATGCAACCCCCATTGGATAGATCAAGGCAGAAATGCCTGTCTGAGTGGTGTAGAATATCTGCAGCAATTTCTGCACAGAGTCTTCGTCTCCCTACTAAAATCCTTAAGAGCTACTGCCAATCAATGTAAACCAGCGTTCCTCAGTATTGGGCTCTCCAGATGTTTTGGACTTCAGCTTCCAGCATTCCTGAATATTGTCAGGCCATCCTACTGCAAGGGCTGTTATCTTGGAAGATTCTGTGCTGAATTATTTTAATCCCAGTCCTGTTCCTCTTTTCTTTTCTTTCATGTATCCATCTTGCCTTTTGCAATTTTCCCAGAACTATGCTCCAGGCTAACACGCCCCAACAAAACTCTTTGTACCTGAAAATAACAAAGCGGAGTGGAGACATTTGCACTCATCTGTAATCACTGTATGTTTCTTATTTGCGATTGGTAATCATTTTAACTGGCTAGTTTGTAGTTGCATCAAAGCACTAAATTACAAATGTAATGACTTTTTCATTGATTTTCAAGGGCAATTTCCACCCCCTGGGGAAAGATATCCTACTTTCAATAACCCTTGATAAATTGCACACAGCAGTACTGTATCTATCTACATAACCCCAAACCTCCTATTGCTTCACTGTGCAGAAAATAACTTTTTAAACTATTTGGGAGGTTTGGATGTTCCCAAACATCTGATAACTGGGACACATTTTATTTCTGAATTCAAATTGGAGGCAGCTCAAAATCACTCTCAGCCCACTCTCCAAATCAATACAACTCTACTGTATGTATTGATTTGTTTATCTATTGATCTATCCAGATTAGTGCTGTGCCAAAATGTGTCCTCTAATTTCACAAAAGGTTTCTTTCCCCCCTCCCCACCAAAAAAAGCTTCCGTTTTTCCGCCTCATTCTCAGGGCACTTTTGAATTTCTTTTGGTTGTGTTTTTGAACTTACCTTACTGGTGTGGGAAGGTCAAGTGTGCTGTGTGATTTCCCCCCTTTCTGTTACAAATCTCTCCATCACAAACCCATCCTCCCTGACTGCCCCTGCTTTCTGATTTGAAAAAGTCCCAAGGAAAGACTTCCCTTATGACTTCTCCCCCTGGGTTTTAATTGAAGTGTGGGAAGCCGGTGAGGCTGCAGACTGCCAGAGAAATGATTATTAAATGGCATGCATGACACACACAAGGCCACACCTTGGCCTCCTCGTAACTAAGGTAAGCAGAAGACCCAACTTACCCATGCGAATTTCACCAGAATTGTCTTCTTTGAGTTTCTTTTCAAAAGTGATTTCTTTTCTGTGAAACTGAATGAGAATAGTTGAAAGAAAATGTGGAAGAAATTTTCAGCACAGCACTAAGCTAGATAATGATCTCCCACTTTTCAAGGCCTAAACCAAAGGTTGGAAACATGTGACCCTCCAGAAGTTGTTGGACTACAACTCCCATCAGCCCTAGCCAGCATAGCCAGTTGTGAGGGGTGATTGGAGTTGTAGTCTGACAACATCTGAAGAGAGACACATTCCCCATCCCTGGCCTAAACCTTCACAAAGTTGCTTGGTGTATAACAAGACAAAACAAACACAATTTAAAAACAAGAAAAAAACCAATTAAAAGCTAAGGTAATTAGATAATAAGCAAGCACATCACCAAACTAAAACCAGAAAACAAAAATCCAGAGAACCAGAGCAAAATGTAGAATAACTTAAACAGCAATGGAATCAAAGGCTTGACAGAACAGAAAAGGATCCAGTCATCAGCAGAACATAAATAAAAAGGGAGCTAATCTAAGCCCTTCTTATATGTAAGGAGAACCCATATTGTATAGTGGTTAAAGCAGCCTTTCCCACTATGGTGCCTTCCAGATGTTTTGTGCTAAGACTCTGTCAAGGTTCCCCTTATGACCTGGACCCTCTGAGAAACTCCTTAAGGATCTCTTGCCTCCTTAAGAGTTCCACTTAAGGATCTCTTGCCTCCTTAAGAGTTCCTTCCTTCTTTTAAACTTCCCCTTCCCAGTAATGTGGGGTTTAGGCTATAGACATGGGGTGACTGACACTCTAGACACAGGGTTTAATTAACCACAACAGTTTACTGATAAATTAAAACAAGCACATCACAACTAAAGGTATTTACACAATACAGTTGAGCGATACATAAGGCCTTAAAAGAAAAGTTGCAAAATGCAAGTTCCTTTACGCTAGCTGTCATTAGACTTTTCTAGGCTGCTTCTTCCTGCAAACTCTTCAGAGTCTGCTCCCACTTCAGGCTCTTGCTGCCTTTGCTCTTACTGGCTGTCTTGCTCTTGTTATATACTCTCCTGTCACCTCCCTCAAAACCAAAAGTACTGCTTCACACCTGAAGAACTGACGCTTAACTGGAGAAATGAAACTACTCCTCTCAGGGTTACCCCCTCCCAACAGAAAACTCCAAGCCTCAAAGCCAGACCTTTTTTTCCCTTTACCTCTGTAGGCCTCAAACCTTCACAGACTCCCATCATCCCTGACTGTTCAGCATGCCCTCTGGGACTTATGGGGGTTGTAGTTCAAAATATCTGGAGAGCATCAAGTTCAGGAAGGCTGGGCCAAAATGTTGAATTATTGCTAAGGAGGTGCAGCTTCAAAGTCCCATTCAGTCACTGGGTGACATTGAGCCATTCCCTCCTTCTCTCTTCCACAGCCTAACCTACCTTGCAGGGTTCTTGTGAGGATCAAAGCAGTGGGGAGGACCATGTATGCAGTCCTGAGTTCCTTGGAGGAAGGGCAGAATGGGAATTTAATAGATACATTGAGTTATTTTTTAAATGCTTTCTCTGTGGAGTCAGTTCGTACATCCTGTTTCCAGTCATCAAACATATTAGCCACTGTGTAGAAAAATCAAGTGATAGACATACAGACATGCATGCACAAGCCAGCTTTTAATGATCCTCGCAGACAGAAATGAATAAACAGGCAGTGTTGCCAAGGGCTGTGTCTGAAATGGCAGCAGAGATGAACATTTCATGTGAGCCCCTTTGCACATGCAAGTCATCACTTGATGGTGCAGTCATCAAGTGATGACCATGCAGGTTTGAATCAGACTGTCCCTAAGCCATGGTTATCAAAGGATGACCATTCCAGTATGGGATGATCTAAGGAAAGGATTGTAGATCAGTGGTAGAGCACCCAACTTGCATACAGAGGGTTGCAAGATGACAGGATTCAGTCCCTGTCATCTCCAGTTTTAAAAGATCCAGTAGCAGGTCATAGGTGAAAGACTTTTATCTGCTTGAACCCCTGGAGAGCCACAGCCAGCCAGCATAGACAATATTAGACTAATATTAGCTTGTTCTGAGATCTATGGACCACTTGGTTCAGCAAAGACGCTCACATTAGGACACCAAGCAGCTCACATTAGGAGACCAAGCAGCTCACCTTAGAAGACCAACATTAGGAGACCAAGCAGCTCACCTTAGAAGACCAACATTAGGAGACCAAGCAGCTCACCTTAGAAGAACAACATTAGGAGACCAAGCAGCTCATCTTAGAAGACCAAGCAGCTCATCTTAGAAGACCAACATTAGGAGACCAAGCAGCTCACCTTAGAAGACCAACATTAGGAGACCAAGCAGCTCATCTTAGAAGACCAACATTAGGAGACCAAGCAGCTCACCTTAGAAGAACAACATTAGGAGACCAAGCAGCTCATCTTAGAAGACCAAGCAGCTCATCTTAGAAGACCAACATTAGGAGACCAAGCAGCTCACCTTAGAAGACCAACATTAGGAGACCAAGCAGCTCATCTTAGAAGACCAACATTAGGAGACCAAGCAGCTCACCATAGAAGACCAACATTAGGAGACCAAGCAGCTCACCTTAGAAGACCAACATTAGGAGACCAAGCAGCTCACATTAGGAGCCTGTTAACTTCTACCTTTCCCTTCACATTTATTTACTTATTTATTTTAAAGTGAAAATGTTAGAAATCAGCATCTCTCTTGCTTTTGGGTTTCATTTTGAATGCCATCTCCACGTGTAATTAAATCATTAAATTGCTTTGTATGCTGTGCGCGCCCAGGAAGCTTTTTGAGTGAAATAAGGTATTCCCAGCTGTGGCATCTCGATAAAACTTGCCTTCATTTCTTGCCTCATAAGCCATTGTCTGCTGTTATCTTCATTAACATGGAGCAGAGCTTAAATGCTGAGAAAATGCTTCCTTTATCAGGTCCCTTCTTTAAGCTCAAATTATTATTTTCTTTCACTTGGAAGCCTTTAGAACTTCACAGTCCATTACCTGGTCTCAAGAGGGTGAATTTATAGGAAATTCTTTACATCTGGCAGAAGTGATTGGTAGAACATGGGGAAATCTTTGAGGTGAGATCTGACTCATACAGCTGATGGGGCTGCTGTTAGATGCACACTCCACATGCAATGCATATTCTCCCTTTATCTTTGCCCTCTTGCACCTGGAATAAAGATACAGAATAAAAACACAGACTGGTGCGGGGTTAGAGATACAACTTTATGAAATGGCTGATTTGCAAGAGAAGCCCTGTTGTTGTTTTGCTCTTTAAAATTCTTTGATGCCTTTCATAAAAAAAATAGGAGAAGGGGAAGGAGAAGATCCAAGGAGACTTACAATAGAATTAAAACATACAGGATTCAAACCACTACAATTATCCATTAAAATACAACCACTGCATTAAAACAGGGGTGGGCCATGTTAGGAGGTCCAGGGGACTCCCCTGCCCTATGGGCTGCCCCACAACCGCCACAAGGGCCACCATTTTTTCAAAGAAATAAAAATGGTTTATTTATTGGCTGCAGAACATGGAAGGGGTCACAATTATTTGCCAATAAGCTTCCAGTTGGAATTCAAGGCGCTAGTGATGACATTTACATTCCTTAGCAGCGTGGGACCTCCATATTGGAGGGAGCGCCTCTGCCGATATATGCCTGTTGGAGGTCTGAGATCTGTTGGAGGAGCCCCCCTCTGTGTCTTACCAGTGCAAGACATACACTACAGTGGGACATGGGAGAAAGCCTTCTCTACTGTGGCACCCTGGTTGTAGAATGCCCTCCCCTTGGAGGCCCGATTGGTGCATACATTGGTTTCATGTCAGTGTCAAGTAAACACATGGCTTCTTACCAAACCCTTTGAGGGCTAAATGCATTCCCTAAAGTAGCACATTGTTTTAACTGTGTTATTGTTTTAGTTTTAAAATTGGCATTAGCTTGCTTAATGGTTTGATATGTTTTTAGCATTTTAAATTATTTATTATTTTATACTGTCTGCACTGATTTTATCTGTATGCTGTCCTGAGATCCTAATGATATAGGATGGGATATAAATGTTTTAGATAGACAGACAGACACACAGACACACAGACAGACAGACAGAAAAAATTGCAAGCTAATTTTGACTATTTGGTGCTCCATAGTCACTACAAAACCCTTTCTTTTTCATTTTTTAAAATGAATTTGGGGGACAGCAGGGGGTGGCAGGGGTGTATGTTGACACCCATGCCATAAAACAACTAAAACAACAGTAACAACCATAAAGAATTTGATCGATTCATTATTAAACAGCACATCATATGCCACCAAGTACCTGGGAATAAAGTACAATCCACTTATAGTATAATCCCATGTCTACTCAAAAGGAAGCCCTATTGAGTTCAATGGGACTTACCCCCAGGGTGAGTGTGCATGATTGCTCTGTTAGTTACTTGCCACCGATTCTCGGTGTGTGTTAACTAATGCTTTGGTTGAGATTTTAGGAAATCCCCATTTCTTGTCATTTCCCTTGTTTGGATGGAGCCCCCGCCCATTGTCTGGCTTCTTTTCTTTTTGTAGTTCTCCTTGCTTATGTGCCCTAGGGCCATAGCTCAGTGGTGGAGCCCCTGCTTTGCATGCAAAAGGTCCCAGGTTCAATCCCCGGCATCTCCAGGTGGGTCTGGGAAAGGCCCCCTGCCTGAAGTCCTAGAGAGTCCCTGTCAGTCAGTGTAGCTTAGCCTCAATCGCCCCCTCCCCAAAATGTAACAGTCATACTGGCCTTCCTTACAGGGTTGTTTGAAGGATTATTTAGATAGTGCATGAATGGGGCATTAGTAACTGTAAAGAAATATATGAATGCTATCTACCCATCCATATATCTATCTAAGATATTTTTAATGGAAAGGAAATGTAACATAAAAATCTTTTGATTGTAAGCTCTTTGGGGCAGGAATCTCTTGAGCTCTGTAAAGCTCCTGGTGGTTTCACATGGACCTATGGCCTGATTGGACTCCAGCAGAAGAGCCTTCAGTGTGGTAGCCCCCTTTCTTTGGAACTCCCTGCCCCTGGAGGTCAGGCAGGCACTAAAGCTGTATTGCTTCCAGCACATCCTGAAAATAGCCTTGTTCCAGGAGGCATTCTTTAATTGACCAGTCACAGTTTTCTGTGGGCATTCTGTTTTTTAAAAAGCATAATTTTAATATTTATTTTTTTATTTACAATATTTATATATTGCTCCACATCAAAAGATTTCGGAGTGGTGAAAAACAAGGTAAAAGAATAAAACACCAGGTTAAAAGAGTTAAAACATTAAAAAAAAAAAAGACAAATCCCAATAAGGTAGAATTTAATAAACTGCAGCTGGTCATGAAAGGAAGACCTTTTGAAATAATGATGTCTTCAGGAGGCGCCGAAAGGAATACAGTGTTGTTGCCTGCCTGGCCTCTAAAGGCAGGGAATTCCACAGGAAGGGGTCACCACACTGAAGGCTCTTCTCATGGTGGACTCCAACCGGGCCATGGGTCCATGTGGAACCAGCAGAAGCAAGCCCTCCACTGACCTCAGTGACCGGGCAGGTTGGGAAGGAAGAAGGTGCTCACTCAGATATCCTGGACCCAAGTTCATTAGGGCTTTGTACACTAGTACTAATCCCTTAAACCTGGCCCAGTAGCAAATAGGCAGCCAGTGCAGTTTCCTCAGCAAAGGAGTTGCACACTGAAAAGGGGCAGCTCCTGACAACAGCCAAGCTGCTGCGTTCTGCACTAGCTCCAGCTTCTCAACCAGCCTCAAGGACTGAAACACATAAAGTGTGTTTCAGTAATCCAGCCTTGAAGTTACTAATGCCTGTACCACAGCGGCCAAGCTATCCCTTTCCAGAAGAGGCTATAGCTGGCGAACCAGCCCAAGCTGGTAAAAGGCACTCTGAGCCGTTGCAGCCACTTAGGCCTCCAGCGACAATGATGGATCTAGGAGTACCCCCAGACTATAATCCTGATCATTCGGAGGGAGCGCAACCCCATCCAGAACAGGCAATGAGCCTATCTCCTGGACCCGGGAACCACTCACCCACAGGGCTTCTGTTTTGCCAGG
Organism: Heloderma suspectum; assembly: GCF_057233095.1. Classification (NCBI taxonomy): domain Eukaryota; kingdom Metazoa; phylum Chordata; class Lepidosauria; order Squamata; family Helodermatidae; genus Heloderma; species Heloderma suspectum. The sequence goes on from NC_139470.1 coordinate 11,599,081, forward strand.
ATTCAGCTTCAGTTTATTGGCCCACATCCAGCCCATTACTAAGCCTAGGCACTGGTCCAGGACATGCACAGCCTCTCCTGATTCAGATGTCACAGGGAGTTAGAGCTGTGTGTCATCAGCATACTGATGGCATTTACTTCCAAATCCCCTAATGACCGCTCCCGGCAGCTTCATATACATGTTAAACAACATTGAGCATCGGACTGCAGCACCTCATAGCTCAGTTGCCAAGGGGCTGAGGAATAGTCAGTCAATGTAAATCTCTGGAATTGGCCCTGTAGGTAGGACTGGAACCACTGTAGCACAGTGCCTCCAGGACCCATCCCACAGAGTCAATCCAGGAAGATGCCATGGTCGATGGTATCAAAAGCCAATGAGCAGAATTAACAGGGTTGCACTACCCCTGTCCCTCCCTCAATAAAGGTCATCCGTCAGGGTGACCAAGGATGATTCAGTTCCGTAACCAGGACGAAACCCAGATTGAAATGGGTCAGTATCCTTCAAGAGTGCCCGCGCCTGCTCTGCCACGACCCTCTCAAGCACCTTCCCTAAGAAAGGGGTATTTGCGACTGCGCGGTAGTTGTCTAATACCGTTGGGTCCAGAGTGGGCTTCTTCAGGAGAGGCTGCACTACTGTCTCCTTTAGGACAGCAGGGACCGCCCCTTCCCAAAGGGAAGCATTATCACTCCCTGGACCCACACAGTCATACCCCCTCAGCCAGCTTTTATTAGCCAGGAGGGACAGGGATTGAGAGGGCACAGGGTCAGTCGCATTATTGCAAGCATCTTGTCCACGTCATCAGGACGCGACAACTGGAACTGATCCCAGAAAATCAGGCAGATGGTGGCATCTGACACCCCGACTGGTACTGCACTAACAACAGTGTCAAGTTCGCTGCGGAGACAAGCGATTTTGTCCTCAAAGTGTGATGCAAAGAGGTCACAGTGGGTCCTCGATGGGGCCAGGACCCCATTTACTAGGGAAGGTCTTAACTGCCCTGGACCACCCAGAAGAGCTCTGCAGGACAGCTACTTGAGGATGCAACAGAGGCAGCAAAATAAGTAGGGATGTACGAAACTCACTTACCTTTTTGCAGCTTTGATTCGCGGTGGGGGGGAGGCACTCCTTCCCTCCCCCCGGAATCCTGCCTGGGCTGGCTCTGCTCCACTGCGGCTCCACAGAGCTGCCGGCCAGGGCCGTCCGCAGCCGGAGTTCCGGCCACGGCCAGCTGTTGCAGCCACAAATGGCAGCCGCCATAGCGGCCGCCATTTGCGTCCTGCCAGGCTGCCATGATAGGCTATATAAGTATTTACGTAGCCTATCACGGCAAAGAGCAGGGGCACAAATGGCAGCCACTATGCCATTTGCGTGGCTGCCTTTACCATGATAGGCTACATAAATACTTACGTAGCCTATCATGGTAGCCTGGCAGGACGCAAATGGCGGCCGCTACGGCGGCCACCATTTGCGACCGCAGCAGCTGGCTGAGAGACCAGCTGCCGCCGCCGGATCCACTGCTGCCGGAACATCCGCCCCAGGTAAGCTTCGTCCCAGGGGGGATTCCATGGGGTGGCAGGGGGTGGGAGGCCATTCCGCCGCGAGTTTCAGGGGGCTGAATGCCAGTGCATTGGGCCTCACTGATCCGTGATCCGTGAAATCCGTGGCGGAGTTCTCCGCCATCCCTAAAAATAAGCCTTCTTTGCTGCCTGCGCTGCCACGCAATAGGCACGATTATGTGCTCCAGAGTGTGCTCGGTTGTCTTCACTTTGCATCTTGCATGATTAGCAGTCTAGCCGATGTCCAGCCTGTTTCATTGACCACAGCTCCCCAGTATACCAGGGAGCAGAAAGGGCTCCACAGTGCCGGAGAGGGCACTCAGGTGCAATCAAGTCGATGGCCCTCTGCATCTCACTCTTCCACAGTGAGACTAGGGCCTCAGCTGGATCACCAGCTCTCTCCATTGGAAAATCCCCAAGAGCATTCAGAAATCCATTGGATTCTATCAATCTCCTGGGGCAGAGCATCCGAATAGTTCCCCCACCCCCATGGGAGGAGAGTTACGCCATAAGTTCAAATCTCACTGGGAAATGGTCTGACCATGACAATGGGGTTACAGGGACCACGCCCCCCAGTCTTCAGACTACCAAACTCACAACTTGGAGCAAAAACGAGATCAAGGGTGTGCCCAGCTTCATGTGTTGGGCTGATGACATCCTGAGACAGCCCCATGGTTGTCATGGAGGTCATGACGTCTGGAACTCCGGAGACAGCCTCAGCATGGAAGCTGAAGTCACCCAGAACCACCATCCTGGGTTCCTCCAACACCAAACTTGTGACTGCCTCCACCAGCTCAGTCAGGGAAGCTGCTGGGCAGAGCGGTCGGCTGTATACCAGCAAAAAAAAACAACCCATCTGGCTCTATGGCCCAATACCAGGTGCAGCCCCTCAAGGCCTGCTCTGAGGTGGAGTGCTTTCCTGGTGATTTCATCTTTCAATATAGCATTTTAATCTTTTTAGTCTTTTCACTGTTTCATCTTTTGTGTTCACTGCTCCAAAATCTGTTTTAGATATGGAGCGATGTACAAATATTGTAAATGAATGAATGAATGAATGTGCCAGGCACACTGATGGTGCAATATAATGAGTTAGGCCACAGTAGGGTCTGCACCTCTTTCAGCCTGAGGGCTGAATTCCATTTTGGAGAAGCTTCTGGGGGCCCCATTCCAGTGGTGGGTGTGGCCAAAGGCAAAAGGAGCATGGCCAAAATACAAGCATGTTTTAGCTTCAAGCTATTACTGCCAGTAACTAAGCCTTGGGAAAAGCATGCATCTCAGCCTTTGAGAATGGGGAAAACTCTGCACAAACCTGGGAAACCAGGGAATGATCTGTGGTTGGGAAAACGGAAGGGGGCCAGGGGAAGGTGGTGAGGCCATCTGGGGAGCTCCAAAAAGCCAGATCAGGACCCCAGCTGGGCCACATTTAGCCCATCAACCGGACGTTCAACACCCCTGGTGTATAGCCACACCTGTACCGGCAGCACCTCTCCCAGGTTTCAGACAGAAGTCATTCCTAGCTGTCCCCGGAGATGCCAGGAATTGAACCAGGAAATGTTGACATGCTAAGCATGTGGTCTACCCCTGAGGTAGAGCCCTCTCCGTGTACCCCCACTTGCTGCTGCCATTTTCTGCCCCAGAAGCCCCCATCAACCTGAGGTTCAACACCCCTAGTGTATACCAGCACCGGTACCAGCAGCACTTTTACCGGGTCTCAGGCAGAAGTCTTTTCTAGCTGCACCTGGAGTAGAGCTGTGCGCAAATGGCCTCTCAAAATTCTCCAGTCTCTTTGTGGGCAGAGAAATTGGGGAGACAAGTCCAGCAAATTTCTCCAAGGGGAGGAGACTATTCTCCATCAGTTCCTCACAGATAGGGCTCACTATTGGCAGGGGTTGTAGCACAGGTCCTTTCTTTTCTCCTCAGGGTCTTTGGGTTATTGCACTGCTTCTGTGGGTGGCCACAGTATCAAATGTGCTGAGGCTTCCACTCTTCTGGGGCAGAATTTTGAATTCCTTTTGGTGGTGTTTTTGAGCTTCCCTCATCACTGTGAGGTGGCCGGGGGTGTTTTCTCTCTCAGTTACATATTTTTCCATTGCTCCGCAGCCTGCAGGCCTTCACTTTCTGAACTGAAAAAGCCCCATAGGAGGAATTGCCTCTTGATGTCTTCCTCATGATGGCTTTCATTGAAGTGCAGGAAGCTGAGGAGGCTAGGGGCTGCCACAGAGATTATTGTATGATGCCAGACAGAACACTCATGCATAGGGATGTCAGAGAATTCCGCGATGGATCTCAGTGAGGACAAATGCCAGTGCATTTGGCCCCCCCGAAATCCATCACAAAATGAAGCCCCCGCCTCCCCAACCCACGAAAGGTGCGCGAAATGGAGCACTTACCTGCTCCCGTCTGCGCTGCTTTGCGAATGGCGGCCGTCCTGCAGCCGTCATTTGCTTCCTCCTCTTCCTAGCCATGATAGGCTACATAAATACTTACGTAGCCTATCACGGCTAATGCAGTTATGCCATTTGCGTCCCTGCGGAGGCCGTGATAGGCTACGTAAGTATTTATGTAGCCTATCACGGCGGTGGGGGGAAACCCCAGACTACGCAAATGGCGGCGGCTACGACAGCTGCCATTTGCATCCCTACAGGGCTGCCCAGCGGCTGGATGTCCAGTTGCGGGCGGCCAGAGCTGGCCGGCGGCTCCGCAGCTTGGCCACAGAGCGGAGCCGGCCAGGCAGGATTCTGGGGGGAGGGATGGAGTTCCTCCCCCCCATCAAGGATTCCGGGGAGAGGGACGGAGCGCCTCCCCCCCACTGCGGATGCCCCTGCGTGGAGCCAGGTAAGGGATTCGTACATCCCTACTCATGCACACTCCTCAGACACCTCATAAGTAAGGTAAACATAACAACCCCAAACCCAACGCAAGAGAATTCCTCCAGAACTTCTCCTCCTTTGAATTTCTTTTCAAAGGCAATTTCTTTTTCATCAAACTGAATGAGAATGGTTGAAAAAAAATTGGGAGAAATTTTCAGCACAGCACTAACCTGAAGATGCCAGGAATCGAACCAGGAATTTTGACATGCTAAACATGTGGTCTACCACTGAAGTAGAGCCCTCCCTGTGTACACCTGCTTGCTGCTGCCATTCCCCCACACACACAAGCCCCCATCAAATCGATGCTTGCTGGTCAGAAAGATTCATCTGACCTTCCTTCACTTCTGTCAACATTTAAAATAGAGTCACAGCCCTGCCAAAAGAAATCAAAGTTCTCCTCTTAGTGGGAATATGAGCAGCACAGCCTCACAAACAAACAGAGAGAAATGAGAATGATTAATGCATTGAGGAAGAATACTTGCCATCAAGCAAAGTTAAAAGTTAATCTCTCAGCAAAATTGCAAAACTTTTAGCTAATTAATTACAACGCCGAAACATGAGATTCGGGGAGCGCTAGTGCCATGCGTTCATTTTATATACATATAAAACACTTCCTCCCTCCAAACCCCAAGGAAAAATTCCATTAACAGCCTTATTAGCTCTATTTTACATAGCTAATTACATCCAACTCTAGATGGAATGTCTAATCACCAGTTTATTCATTCCAAGTGGCTTGTAACATGACGAGAAATTTTTCAGAAGAAATTAGACCAAGGGTTTGGAGAGTTATCTTTTCTTTTCTTTTCTTTTTTGCATTTTATGTAATCATCAGTGAATGTAATCATCTGGGCAAGAGGAAAATATGTTGGGATTATCCATTTGTCACAATATCCTGCATCTATTGCCTTCAGCTTTCAGTCTCTTTGCTGCCTATAGCAGTGGATTACTCGTATTATTATTATTAGGGGTTCGGGGTGGGGGAGATTACAGAAACAGGGCTGATAAGCACGTTCCAGGAGCTTGCTGGGTGTCTTCTAATGCAGCCAACAATGGATGTCTTTTGTAAAATGTAAAATGAAATCTCCAGCAAAAGAGAAGCATAAGTGCACACACACATACGCACACAATGACAACAACAGCAATAACAAAAGAACTACCGAAATGAGTTTGCAACAGAAGGCAGGAACAGCCCAACTGGAGTCCACCAGGAAAAGAGCCTTCAGTGTGGTGGCCCCCTTCCTGTGGAATTCCCTGCCTTCAGAGGTCAGGCAACCGCCAAAATTGTGTTCCTTCCGGCACCTCCTGAAGACATTGTTATTTCGAGAGGCTTTCCCTGAGTGACCAGCCATGGTTTATTAAATTCCACCTTACTGGAATTTGTCTTTTAAAAAAATGATTTAACTCTTTTAACCTGGTGTTTCATTCTTTTACCTTTGTTGTTCACTGCTCTGAAATCTTCTGATGTGGAGCAGTATATAAATATTGTTAATAAATAAATAAAAATATTTTATATCCCACCTTTTTCCCACTTGCAAGGAACCCAGCATGGCTTACTGGGTCCTCCTCCTCTCCATTTGAGCCTCACCACAACCCCATGAGGTAGGTTGGGCTGAGAGCCAGGGACTGGCCCAAAGCCAAGTGAGCTTCATGGCTGAGTGGGGACTAAAACCTGGATTTCCCCGAGTTCCAGTCTGATCACTATACTACACTGGCCTTTGCAGCAAATCTCCTTACTTTGCTGCAAAAGTATTACCATTCTGTTTCCTAATTTTACTTTCCTGTGTACTCTTCGATGGAGGAATGACATTCACAAAGTTGAATTGTTTCTGTAGGCTGCGGTCCCATCCCATGCACCTGGGAGTAAACCCCGTTGAACACAGTGGGGCTTTTGTTTGGATAAATGTGCCTAGGATTGCTCTGTAAGCTGCAATCCTTCACATGTTTCCTCGGGAGTAAGGCCTGCTTAACTCAGTGAGACTGGCTTCTGAGTAAACATAGGTAGGATTGTGCTTTACATTATTATTTGGTGGGGACTTGGGTAGAGGGATACTGACTTTAAAATAGTGGTGGAATTCCCACCCACCCCCTGCCCCCCAAAAATGCAAGAGTAATTTCTGGAGTATTTTCAGAGCAAAATATGATTGACTGGTTGATCAGTTTCTATTCCAACCCCTTCCCAAAGATTCAGTGCAGGTAGTCACAGTGGGGGGGGGGGACCCACACAGGATGACCCTGCCCGATTTAATTATAGAATCATAGAATAGTAGGGTTGGAAGGGGCCTACAAGGCCATCAAGCCCAACCCCCTGCTCAATGCAGGAATCTAAATCAAAGCATCCCTGACAGATGGCTGTCCAGCCTCATCTTGAATGCCTCCAGCGTGGGAGAGCCCACCACCTCCCTAGGTCATGGGTTCCACTGTCGTATTGCTCTAACAGTCAGGAAGTTTTTCCTGATGTTCAGCCGGAATCTGGCTTCCTATCACTTGAGCCCATGTTTCCGTGTCCCGCACTCTGGGATGATCAAGAAGAGATCCTGGCCTTCTTCTCTGTGACAACCTTTCAAGTACTTGAAATTGAAATTCACATTTCCCCTACCCCCAAGCCTTCTTACTTTGTGGAACGCCCGTCAAAAGAGGAGCATTTTACAGCTCTTCTGAAATCATTATTAATGATAATGAAGTTGGGTCTATAATTAAATTACTCAATAATTAATCAGTAATGTTGACGATACACCTAAGAATCAATGTGTTGTACAATAAGATTCTTGTAAAAGAAAAAAGAATAAGACACAAGTTTGCTGCAATCAGAACTGTGACCTAAGGGATGATTTAAGGCAGGGGCTAGCAACACGTGTCCCTCTGCCTAATTTCAAAATCCCTCCACAAGCGATCATTTCAGACGTCTGGCAAGAGGCATGCCCACTGGGTAGGGAGAAAGAGGATGGGGAGAGGGGGGAATGGCAAAGAGAGGAAGTGAGAAAAGGGGGTGGCAGAGAGAGAGGGGGTGGCAGGAAAGAATGAGAGGGGGGATGGCAGAGAGGGAGGAAGGAAGTGAGAAAAGCGGGTGGGGAGAGAGGAAGGCAAAGAGAGGAAGTGAGAAAAGGGGTTGGCAGAGAGAGAGGGGGTGGCAGGAAAGAATGAGGGGAGAGAGAGAGAGAGAGAGAGAGAGAGAGAGAGAGAGAGAGAGGAATGACAGAGAGGGAGGGAGGAAGTGAGAAAAGGAGGTGGGAGGGAGAGAGTCGTAAAGGGACAGACAGACAGACAGACAGACAGATAGGAATGGCAGGGAGGAAAAGAGGAAGTGAGAAAGGGGGTGGTAGAGACACAGTCATAAAGGGGGGGAGAGAGAGAATGTCAGGAAGGAAGAAAGTGTGTGTGTGTGTGTATGAGAGAGAGAGACAGACAGAGAGAGAGAGAGAAGGGGTGTCAGAAAAGAAAAGAGAGAGAGGGAAGGAGAAAGGGTGTCAGAGAAGAAGAATGAGGGAGGTGACCTCACCCACTTCTGGCTCTTGTCCAGCCCCCTGCCCCACGCAGCTCCCGGACAGATGCCCTCCAAGGGAATGCAGGCCTCAGCAGAAAAATATCCCCACTTCCAATCTATGGGGATGATCCATGAGTGGTAGTACCCCGGGGAAGGCATTTGGGGTTGGGGCACTGCAGGTGCTTTTGCGGAAAGTGAATGATCTCGGGCATTCCAGTCACAGGACTACGTGTCAGACGTTGTTTGGCCTGAGGAGCAGTCTCGGGAAATATTTCTCTGTGCACCCTTGGCAGCACTAGGGCTCCCCTTCATGAAGTTATCCAACCCTTTGAAGAACCCACTTTGGATCATGGCAAAGCACAGTGGCTAGGGATGGGGGAGAAATCCATTCGGTTCGCATTTTGAACTGAAACTCAGTTATCCTTCGAAAGGTGCCCTCCTCTGAATTTTTGCAATGGAGGTCTCCAGTTCTTAAGAAGAGCGTACAGAAATGTATATATTACAGGAAAGTGCACACAAGAATGCATACACTAGTGAAAGTAGCATTCAACATAGATCATATTAGGAAAAAAAGTGTATATTAGGCAAGATTGCAAACAGAAACGTATGCATTAGGAGAAATGCACACAAAAATGCAAGTGCATTTTCATGCTTTTTTTTTTTTTAACAAAACCGCAACGCTTGGGATAAACTGAACTTAAGATTGGAAAAATCAGACACTGGAATTGGCAGATTAATCCATCCCGAATTGTGGCAAGGAAGTCCACATTTTAATGAGCTAAGAAACATGTTTTGGTTTGTTGCAAAATGATTGACCCTTATTTTCAGCAGGTGAGCACCAGTACGAGACATACACTGCGGTGGGACGTGGGAGAAGGCCTTCACTGCTGTGGCACCCCGGTTGTGGAATTGCCCTCCCCTTGGATGCCCAATTGGCACAGACATTGGTCTCGTTTCGGCACCAAGCAAAAACGTGGCTTTCTATCAAAGCCTTTGAGAGCTAAATGCATTCCCTAGCACATTGTTTTAACTGTCTTATTGTTTTAGATTTTAACTGGTTTTAGCTTGTTTAATGGTTCAATATGTTTTATGTGTTTAAATTATTTATTGTTTTATACTGTTTACACTGATTTTATCTGTATGCCGCCCTGAGATCTTAATGATATAGGGTGGGATAGAAATGTTTTAAATAAATAAATAAAATAATAAAATCTAGCACCTGACATGTAGAAGTCCATCTGCTTCACTCCCTGTTCACAATTTCGTAGGTCAATATTATGTTATTTTTCTGCCATCTTTTTTTTTCAAAGCTAACACACACCCCCCATCTGCTTAAGCTTCTCTTAAAGGTTAGCATCTCCCTTTGATTTTGGTTTCTTGACTCACTTGGCATTTCAAGCGACTTATTTTCCAAGCAACATGTCAAGGCCACATTCTTGCAGTCTTCTAGTCTGGCTCTCAAGGCACCATAACTCTGAATGTTGACATTTTGCCAGAAATTGGCTCTTGGGGGCCATTTGTTTAGTGGATCTATGGCTGTGATGAGCTTGGCATGTACACAACCATGTGGAGTTTTCAACTTACAAGCTCTCCTGTTGTTGTGACTGACTGCAAAACAGCAGGAAGCACACAGCTATAGGTTCCACATCACCAGGACAAAATTGTCAGGACCTCGGAGAACTTCCACAAAAGAGAGGTGCCTCCTTGACAGTGCTCTGGGCTCAACTAAGCCCCTAAATAGCAGAGCAGTACTACTAAGTACCTAAGCCCCACCCACAGCTGGGAGCTTGCAAAAATCTAAAAGAGTAGGTAGCATCCTGCTTGAAGCTCTGGATGCTCATGTGGCCATATGAACAGGAAGACCCGCCACACTAGGAAGCACTGCTGGTGTTGACAAGAGGTCCTTTACACGAGTGCAATGAAATGTATGATAATGGTAGTATCACATGGGATACTGCCCTAAGATTTCGAGATTTTTTTTTATTTTTCTCTCTGCTCCCACCTCCAACAAAAGAAGGCTACTTCATTACATTTTCTCTGAATATTCTCCACCTCCGTGTTTGTGATGGCTGCCATTTTCCCTCCCACGATGTCCTGGAATGATGCTAGGCCTGAGGCTCTGTGGATGGTGCAAAATGGTGGCCATCACACCAAAAAAAATAAGAAAAAAGAAACCTTCTGGAAAGAGAAAGAAGCTGTGCTACTGCCACTGCTAATGGTGACCCCCCTCCCTTGAAAAACTATTCCTAGAGAAGTCTGATCTGGCCACAGTCCTACATGACTTAGTTACATCCTGTTTGGACTCCTGTAAGATGTTCTACATGGGGCTGCCTTCAAACACTGTTCAGAAACTTTAGCTGGTCCAGAATGCTGCAGCCAGACTGTGGACTGGGGCCAGTTACGGAGAGAACGTGACTTCCTTGTTACAAGAGCTTCACTGGCCACCGGTCTGTCTCTGGGCAGAATGCAAAGTGCTGGTTATGAGATATAAAGCCCTATATGGCTTGGGACCAGGCTACCTGAAAGACCACCTTCTCCTGTATGAGCCTGCCTGGATTTGAAGGAGGAGGAGCCTCAGGAGAGGCCCTTCTTTCAAGACGACTGCCTTCGGAGGCATGTCTGGTGGTGACTCAAGAGAGAGCTTTCTCGGTGGCCGCTCCCAGGCTGTAGAACTCCCTGCTGAGGGAGGCTAGATTTTCTCCCTCTCTTTTGTCCCTCTGCCAGCAGACAAAGACTTTTTTATTCAAGCAGGCCTTTGGCCTGTAAGTGGGCTTGTTGGGTTGGATGCTGGTTTTAGTCAAGTTTTATTTGTGATTGTAAGCTGCCTTTAGTGCCATTTTTCTTGGTAGAAAGGTGGGGACAATCAACAATATTGGAGAATTTCTCCACCCCCTGGAGAAAGTTGGTGAAATGGTCCACCCAACCTGGTGCCCTCCAGATGTTTTGGACATCAACTCCCACCAGCCCCAGCCAACATGGCGTAAAGGAAGACTCCACTCCTCCCAGTGCCACACAAGTCCCTGTCATCTGCTTTCCTACTGTTATCTCTGATCTCAGATTGATCTCAAATTGGAGGTAACCGCAAGGATTCCTCCGTGGGGAATCCCTGCAGGAGGCAGAGCTTGGAGACCAGTTCCTCCCCCTGGAGGAACCCAAGGGTCACAATGGCCAGGTTTGGAACCTCTGTGGGCCAGAGGTTCCACATCCCATCTGGAAAAGTTCCAGTCATCTTCCTAAGACCAGGATCTTCACGGAAAGCCAAAGTATAATTGTCTTTTATGACTTCCACTCTCAGCTTGGTCTGAGTTGCACTGAGGTAAACATTTTGTTTAGCAGCAAACGGATGGGAGTTGAACTTCATGCATCACCACATCAAATTAACTGGAAGCAAGCCATGAATTATACAGATAGTTTGTAATTCATTTTCTTCGCATTGTAAAGCTAATTAAGGGCTATATTTACCCCATGAACTCCATAATTACTCTGACTTATGCTAACCAAGCATTTCATTCCTGGCCAATCACAAGCTCCAAATCAGAGTTAAAGTTAATGGAGCTCCATGGGTTCTGACAGGAGCTTGAACTGTAAAATTAATGGCTAAGGGCCACCAGGTTATTGGCGATCCAAGACACATACCCTTCTTGTCGGAAGGAAATGGGCATCTCTGGAAGTCTACCAGTTTGTGGAAGACAGAGGAGAGGGACCACTAAATGATTTGCAGCTTTTATTTAGCCATTGGAACAAATGGGTGTGTGTATAGTTTTAGAAGTTACAGAAGTATTACTAGGTTACCCACCTCTGTGCCATAGGAGCAATTATATAGCATCTCCATAACAGCCTGCACATTTTGCTGCTGTTGCAAATGGTTGCAAGATGTTTATTAGCTGTCCTTGACAAGATGCCACACTTCCTTGGCCTCCTCTGCTCTTGGGCACACAACTTGGGGGGCCCTAAGCTCGTTCCCAACCCTGTAGCAATGGGTGGAGCTTTGCTGCCCTCCTCTCAAAGGTTTCATCAGAATGTGGAAGGATTTCATTCCACTCTCATAGTGTAGAATTAATTGCAGAATGCATAGCAATCCACGCCGGCGCACATGCTTGCTAGGCCACTTTGAGCAATGCCCCAAGTCTCCCAAAATGAGGAGGGGAGTGCCCCTTAATTTGTCGTGGAAGCCTCAGGTGTGTGTGGTCTGCTTCAGGGACATTCCTGAGTTGCCACACAGGTTTCCAAAGCAGGGAGGAGAAAGTGAAAACACCATTCTGTGGCCCAAGACACTTTACCCCTAAGGTGGGCAAGATGATGCTGGCGGGGCAGTTGAATCTTACTTCACACTTCTAATGTGATAGTGTCCCCCATCACACCTGAGGCAACAGGTTAATGGGGGGTGGGGAGGACAGGTTGTGTGCCATACAAAGCTCTGTCTTCAACAGTGGAGAACAGCCAGGAAGCTCAGGAGAACAACCAGGAGGCTACCAGCGCCACACCCTGCATCTGCTACCTGAAGTGATCACTTCACTCTACCTAATGGTAGGGCTGGCCCTTCCATGGTCCCATCAGAGACCTCTGCTGGTGCAGGTTTGCCACCTAGCTCAGATGAGGAAATCCAGACAACAGCAGGCTACTACTTCACCTGCACTGTGGACTCTAGCATGCCGGGGGTGGGGGGCGTTTTTCCTTCCCACTTCCCACACTGCAAACTTCCAGACATCTGAAGCAGGGTTGTGGAGCAGTGTAGAGAGGCACTGTGTTCTTCTGACTCCAGGGCCAGCTGACTTGGGTCATGCCCAGCATGGGACCGGGACTGATTCATTCAACTGACAACTGGAGCTTCCAAACTGGGGTAGAAGCACCTGGTAGAATTTGCCGGCATTCTTGCTCCCCCACCTGATGACAGCACCCAGCCCTACCTGTTTGTAGGTACTAGGATCTGTTTGCCAGCAATCAGAATGTGGGAAGATAAGAGGAGTGTCAGGAGAGCCCTGGCGGCCTCTTTCAGTAGACTCCAATAGCCAACTCAAGACACAGACGAAAGGATTCTTTTCAAGGCTTTAATCCTTTTACAACTTAATGACTCTTTCAGATGCTAATCACCAGCGACTAAGCAATGAACAGCAGAGTAGCCTATGCTCCAAGTAGGCAGTTGATCCCCATTTGAAGGAGAGTCACTTGAAGACCCTGAACTTATGGGCTAGGGAGAGACCCTCTCTCTTTCCCTTGGGTCCACAGGAGGCGGCCGTTGCTTACGGGCCAAACAGGCACTACGCCTCCTTTCCACACCCTCCATCGCTCATCGCTCCCTGCATCTGCGTTGAGCGTCTAGCAAGCCTCCCTCCCGCACTTGCTCACTGTCAGGGTCACTATCTATCTCAGGAATGCAAGCAGGAGGAATCTCTGCCAGCTGCTGTGCCTGTGAGGGATGAGCTGGCTCCTCTCCCATGGATTGCTGATCCTCCTCAGAATCAGAACTGCTCTGGGGTTCCATCGGCTCAGTTTCCACACTGACAAGGAGCCCTGCTCAATCCTGCCAACAGTTCTTCTAGTCCAGCATTCTGTTTCCTCTGGTGACCAACTGGAAGAGTGCAAGCAGGCCTTGCAGGGCAAAAAGCCCTCTCCAGGTATTGCTCCTCACATCCAGAATTCATGACAGTGAGGAATCCCAGCCTTTTGTAAAGTTGAAAAATAGGAAGCTAAGCAAGGAAAAGCTTTCCATTCTGCCAGACAAAATGTAACATGTACACTGATGTTCAGGGTGGGGAGGGGTTGCTTTTCAATTGTCTTGTCATCAGAGTTATTGATGCACATTATATGCAAGCAAACAGCAAACCCATCCTTCTCTTGGCTGTGATGCCTGCTGCTGTTATTCCGAGTGAGTGATATTACTGCAGGAAGTACGAACGATTCTTACACACGCACGCACATGCACCTATGACCTGAATCCTTCTTGCATATTTAGATCCCCTTTCAATGTAAATCATGGTGGGAAAGTAATCACACTGCCAGCTGAGAATGTGGAAGATGGTACTTTACACAGACATCTGTTCAGGCTCCAGGGCAATTCTCCTTTACTGCTATGCTCCTTGTCTGCCATCAGATGTTACTAGAATCACAGAATCATAGGGTTGAAGGGGCCTACAAGACCATCGAATCCAACTCCTGCTCAATGCAGGAATCCAAGTCAAACCATCCATGACAGGTGGCTGTCCAGCTTCCTCTTGAGTGCCTCCAGTGTGGGAGCCCACCACCTCCCTAGGTAATTGGTTCCATTGTTGTATTGCTCTAAGAACATAGAATCATAGAATCGTAGGCTTGGAAGGGACCTACAAGACCATCGAGTCCAACCCCCTGCTCAGTGCAGCAAGCCTGATTCCCAGGCAGTCTCCCATATAAGTACTAACCAGGGCTGAGCCTGCTTAGCTTCCGAGATCAGACGAGATCGGGCGCATCCACTATTTCTCCAGTATATTATTAAAAATATATTATTCAACCACATCCTCTCTACCTCCCCATTGGTAAGACAAATGTGTGTATAGCCATGTGCAGCTCAAACCTTTTTTTAACAAAATCAGCACATGAACGCTCAATCCATTCTTTAAGCAGTACATAGATATGACCCCCAAACATCTGGGGTTTTCTGCTGTGGGGTGAGCCTTGCATGCATCCAACCAACCCCTCACTCACCCACCCATCCCCACTTACATACACATTTATTTATTTATTTATTTATTCATCACCCATCTGGCTGGTCACCCAGCCACTCTGGGCAATTTACAACAATAGAACAGTTTAAAACAATAAAATTCTACATTAAAAACATCATATTTCTAAAAATACTCTAACCCACCCCAAATGCCTGCCTGAACAACCACGTTTTTAATGTTCATTAAGCTCATTAAAGAGAGGGCATAGCAGAGTTCCCTAGGGAGAAAGTTCCACAGAGTGGGGGCCACCACAGAGAAGGCCCTCTCCCTCGTCCTCACCAGTCTAGCTGTCCTGGCTGATGGGACAGAGAGAAGGCCATCCAAGGCTGGATGTATATACAGAGAATTATATATACAAGAGAAGTATATACTTCTCTACTGATGTATATACCTGGTTTGGACTCAAATATGAATTTTTCATCCCAGTCCCAAGCTTTGGGCAGGTTTTTGGCTATTTTTAATAGAGCTGTGCACAAATGACCTCTCCAGATCCTCCACCCTATTTGCGGGCAGAGAAATTGGCAAAACAATTTCACCAAATTTCTCCAGGGTGAGGAGAAATTATCCAACCATTTCTCACAGGATAGAGTTTTGCCAAGAGAACACGCTGATCATAGCAAACACTCTTTTCCAACAGCACAAGAGGCGACTCTACACATGGACATCACCAGATGGTCAATATCGAAATCAGAGTGATTATGTACTTTGCAGCCAAAGATGGAGAAGCTCCATACAGTCAGTAAAAACAAGACCTGGAGCTGACTGTGGCTCAGATCATGAGCTGCTTCTTGCAAAATTTCGGCTTAAATTGAAGAATGCAGGGAAAACCACTAAACCATTCAGGTATGACCTAAATCATATCCCTTATGAATATACAGTGGAGGTGACGAATAGATTTAAGGGATTAGACCTGATAGACAGAGTGCCCGAGTAACTATGGACGGAGGTCCCTAACATTGCTCAGGAGGCAGCAACTCAATCCATCCCAAAGAAAAAGAAATGCAAGAAGCAAAGTGGCTGTCTGATGAGGCTTTACAAGTAGCTGAGGAAAGAAGGGAAGCAAAAAGCAAGGGAGAAAGGGGAAGATATATCCAACTGAATGCAGTGTTCCAGAGAATAGCAAGGAGAGACAAGAAGGCCTTCTTAAATGAACAATGCAAAGAAATCGAGGAAAACAACAGAATGGGAAAGACAAGAGATCTCTTCAAGAATACCGGAGATCTCAAGGGAACGTTTTGTGCAAAGACGGGTATGATAAAGGACAAAGAAGGCAGGGACCTAACAGAAGCAGATGAGATTAAGAAGAGGTGGCAAGAATACACAGAAGAACTATACAGGAAAGAACTTAATGTCCCCGATAGCCATGATAGTGCGGTCACTGAACTTGAGCCAGACATCCTCGAGAGTGAAGTCAAGTGGGCCTTAGGAAGCATTACTAACAACAAAGCTAGCGGAGATGACAGTATTTCAGATGACCTATTTAAAATCCTAAAAGATGATGCTGTTAAAGTGCTGCACTCAATATGCCAACAAATTTGGAACACTCAACAGTGGCCACAAGACTGGAAAAGGTCAGTTTACATTCCAATTCCAAAGAAGGGCAATGCCAAAGAGTGTTCAAACTACCGTACAATTGCACTCATTTCACATGCCAGCAAGGTTATGCTCAAAATCCTACAAGCTAGGCTTCAGCCTTCAGCAGTATGTGAACTGAGAACTACCAGAAGTACAAGCTGGGTTTTGAAGAGGCAGAGGAACTAGAGATCAAATCACCAACATTTGCTGGATCATGGAGAAAGCAAGAGAATTCCAGAAAAACGTCTATTTCTGCTTCATTGACTACGCGAAAGTCTTTGATTGTGTGGATCACAACAAACTGTGGCAAATTCTGAAAGAGATGGGAGTACCAGACCACCTTACCTGTCTCCTGAGAAACCTGTACGAGGGCCAAGAAGCAACAGTAAGAACCAGACATGGAACAACTGATTGGTTCAAAATTGGGAAAGGAGTACGACAAGGCTGTATATTGTCTCCCTGCTTATTTAACTTCTTTGCAGAGTACATCATGAGAAACGCCGGGATGGATGAATCAGAGGTCGGAATTAAGATTGCCGGGAGAATTATCAACAACCTCAGATACGGAGACGATACCACCCTAATGGCAAAAAGCGAAGAGGATCTAAAGAGCCTCTTGTTGAGGGTGAAAGTGGAGAGTGCAAAAGCTGGTTTGAAACTCAACATTAACAAAACGAAGATCATGGCATCTGGCCCCATCACTTCCTGGCATATAGAAGGGGAAGAAATGGAAGCAGTGACAGATTTTATTTTCTTGGGCTCCAAGATCACTGCAGACGGTGACGACTGTAGCCATGAAATTAAAAGATGCTTGCTCCTTGGGAGGAAAGCTGTGGCAAACCTAGACAGCATAGTAAGAAGCAGAGACATCACCTTGCCAACAAAGGTCCGTCTAATCAAAGCTATGGTTTTCCCAGTAGTAATGTATGGCTGTGAAAGCTGGACTATAAAGAAGGCTGAGTGCTGAAGAATCGATGCTTTCGAACTGTGGTGCTGGAGAAGACTCTTACGAGTCCCCTGGACTGCAAGGAGGTCAAATCAGTCCATCCTAAAGGAAATCAACCCTGACTGCTCATTGGAAGGACAGATACTGAAGCTGAAGCTGAAATATTTTGGCCATCAAATGCCTAAGAGAAAAGTCACTGGAAAAGTCACTGATGCTAGGAAAGATCGAAGGCAAAAGGAGAAGGGGACGACAGAGGATGAGATGGCTAGATAGCATCACTGATGCAAAGAATATGAACCTGAGCACACTCCGGGAGAGAGCGGAGGACAGGAAGGCCTGTTGTGCTGTGGTCCATGGGGTCACAAAGAGTCAGACACGACTTAACGACTGAACAACAACAAGGGCCAAAAAGATTCTTTTTTTTCCTAAAGGGTTTTCGGTTTTTCAGGTGTGCTGCCACTGTGAGTGGCAACAGCAGCAACTGTGTTTCTTGGTCTCCTGGCTCCTGTTTTGCATCCTCCACAATTCAGATGTGTGGGGGTCAGTGTTGTGTCAGGGCAAAGCCGGAGCTAGTCATATGTGAAAATCTGTCCTCCAATGTCCTGAAAGTTTTCTTCCCCCATGAAAGAGGCTTCAGTTTTTCTGGTTCATCTGCAGGGCATTGTATAATTTATTTTGAATTTATTTTATTTTGTTTGTTTCGAATTTATTTCGGTGGTGTTTTTGAGCCTACCTAATCACTGCAAGGTGCTTGAGGGTGCTGTGAGTGTTTCATCTCTGTATGATACAGTTCTGGCCCCATCACTTCCTGGCATATAGAAGGGGAAGAAATGGTATATTCCATATATTGCTCTGCAGCCTCCCAGACTGCCTGCACTTCCTGATCTGAAAAAGCCCTATGGGAGGAATTACCTCATGACAATTTCCCCTGGGCTTCAATTAACCTGTGGGAAGGATGCTACAGGCTGCAGAGGAGATGACTGTACAATGAAAAACAGGACAAGCATACACACTCCCCAGACACCTCATAAGTAAGGTAAGCACAAGAACCCTGAACCCAACCCACGGGAATATCTCTGAAATGCTCTTCTCCTTTGAATTTATTTTCGAAAGCAATTCCTTTTCTATCAAGAGGCAGTCTCTTTGTAGGTGTTTCTCTCCCCCATTCCCTCAAGATGGCTCTGGATGTGTGCGCGCAAGTGGAGGGGGCTTCATAATTGTCACAATGGCTGGCCGATCAGCCCTCTGTACAGCCAGATGGGGGTAGTGGGAGGAAAGTCGTTTTGTGATTGCAAAGGTCAGCCAATCAGCACTCAGCACTTCTGGAAACAGGAAGATGTCACTTCTGAGCTCAGTTCCTGTTCAGAGGTTTGTGGTGAATGTTGGGAGTTGTTGGGCGTTTAAACATGCATAGGTTTGTACCAGTGGAGGCTGGTGGCTCCAATTGTGGTGGGGCTGTACATCCATTCTGTGTTTCGATCAGAACCAGCCAGAAATCTAAAGGAGATATCCAAAGTGCCAAACCCCATACCCACCAAAATCAGAGCCACCAGCTCCACTGGGTTGCACCCAAAATGGCTCAGGACCCAAATGTTTGAAAGAGTGTCTCTCCCCATTCCAGCCTGCCCTGTACCTTAAGATCTTCCACTGGGCCCCTGCTGCAAGGACCGTCCTCATGCTAATATGTTTTGAAAGAGATTCCAGGGTTTCTCCCTCCATATGGGTCTGTGCTGTTCCTCCCTCATTTCCAATTCAATATCTTTTGCCCACACTGATTTGAGACCAGCTAATGGACTCGACCTTGGGGGAGCTGGGGGTGGCGATGACCAACAGGAAGCTCTGGTGTGGGCTAGTCCATGAAGTCACGAAGAGTCGGAAGTGACTGAGTGAATAAACAACAACAAAAGGAGTTTATGGGTTCCTCTAGAAGCAGCTGGTAGAATCTGGAGGCCACCAGCCAAATCTTTGAATGCAGGTTCCATTGGAGTAACATCGCAATCCTTATCATTTCAGTGGCATTTTAGAGTTTTCAATTTGGTTCATGTAATATGATGAATCCTATTTTACAGAGGGGAAACTGAGGCTGAGAGGAAGCAGCGTGACTAATCTAATGAGCTGGTCTCACTGAGGCGAGAATCAGAGCTCTCAGTCAACACATGACAGCTCCTTGTTCAAGGAATTTATATTTATTTATTTATTTTTATTTCATTTCTATACCACCCAATAGCTGAAGCTCTCTGGGCGGTTCACAAAAATTAAAACCAAACAGCACACAATAAAACAATTTAAAATATATAGAACATTAAAACCACAATATAACAATACAACCGCAATAAAACCTAGCAGCAGCGCAGAGGTTTAAAATACAGATTTAAAACAGCAAAGCTAAAAGTCTAGAAAGCTAAAATGCTAAAATGCCTGAGAAAATAAAAAGGTCTTCACCTGGCGCCAAAGGGAATACAATGTAGGTGCCATTGTGTATTGTATAGAATTGTGTAGAATACAAAATATGTAGAATACAATATTTAACGTATTTCTTGGCCACCTTTCATTTATATATTTGATAAACTGCTCCACGCTAAAAAAAAAAAAAAAAGATCGGAGCAGCGTACAACAAATCAAAATACAAAATACAAGAAAATTGCAAAAACAAAACAAAACAGGAAATCAATGAAACAGTGGCTGGGGACTAAGTAATCACTCAGGAAATTCTTACCTGAAAAGAAAAGCTTTCCGCAACCAGCGAAAACAAAGTAACGCAAATGCATGCTTGATTTGTGGTTGCAACAGCATTCATACAAATTGGCTTTGGGGATCCAAGGATTTGGAATGCAAGGGGACAAAGTCTATGTTTTGTTGCTTGAAGAGCTTTAAGCCCTTAGCCTCACAATTCACTTGTACTCACAACCCGCTGACATTTCCAATGGCACTAAATGAAAGACATCAGGAGTTGTTAGGAGCGGGACATCCAACCCGCAGCATTTTCCCATGGCCTAATTCTGCATTGTATAATGACAGCAGGGCCATGATAAAGGAAGGTTAACTTCACAGGCTCCCTCTTCTCTGAAAAAAAAAATGCAAATGCAATCCTTGGGGTTCACTTTGAAATCCTTTGCTCGTTTTCACATGACAAAGGACGCAAGCAGTTCCTTCTCCGTTTGTAGGGCCTAATTCAAGGGGATGAGGTCTCACCTTGAGACATGCAGCAGTCACAGAAGTTCTGATTAATGCCTTTGTCAGCCGCTCGCATTGATGAGTTCACCTTCTCAGACTCCCTAAAGCAAAGCAAACTCCAGAGGATGCTATTTGTTGGAGAACGCTTACAGCCTCCAGAGGAGTTAATGCTTTTCATGTCCACGGCCCATATTTAATCCTGAACTGCAGTTTGGGCCCAACTTCATTGTTTTTTTTACTGGAGACAGCCACTTTTCTATGTGTCAGCAGTGGGGTGGCAGGGGCGACAGTGGGGAGCCCACCGGAGTCACATGATGTTGCCCACTCCTGGTCTAAGCAGTGGTTTAACTAAAGGGTATAGTACCAGACTATGAATATGAACTTGAGCACGCTCCGGGAGAGAGCGCAGGACAGGAAGGCCTGGCGTGCTATGGTCCATGGGGTCACGAAGAGTCGGACATGACTGAACTACTGAACAACAACAACAACAAATAGTACCAGACAAGGAAGAATCCAAACACTATGCCTCTAGACAATCCAGGGTCAACTCACAGGAGGTCTGACAGAAGAAGGGCTAAACAAGCAGAGGCATAAGAACATAGCAACGTAAGAAGATCCTTCTGGATCAGATCAAGGGTCCATCTAGTCCAGCATTCTGTTCACACAGCAGCCAACCAGCTGCCCACGGGAAACCCACAAGCAGGACACAAGTGCAACAGCACCCTCCCACCCATGTTCCCCAGTAACTGGTGTACATAGGCATACTGCCTCTAAATACTGGAGGTAGCACATAGCCATCAAGACTAGTAGCCACTGATAGCCTTTCCCTCCAGGAATTAGTCCAACCCCCTTTTAAAGCCGTCCAAATTGGTGGCCATCACTACATCCTGGGGTAGCAAATTCCATAGTTTCACGATGCACTGTGTGAAGAAGTCCTTCCTTTGATCCGTCCTGAATCTCCCACCAATCAGCTTCATAGATGACCCAGGATTCTAGTATTTTGAGAGAGGGAGAAACATGTCTCCCTATCCACATTCTCCACACCATGCATAATTTTGTGGACCTCGATCATGTCTCCCCTTACCCTCCTTTTTCCAAGCTAAGCAATCCCAGCAATCCCAGGGGAGATGCTCCAGCCCCTTGATCATTTGAGTTGCCCTTTTCTGCAGTTTTTCCAGCTCTACAACATCTTTTTTTAGTTGTGGTGACCAGAACTGTACCCAGTATTCCGAGTGTGACCACACCATAGATTTGTACAGGGACAGTAAGATATTGTCAGTTTTTTTCTCAATTCCTTTTCTAATATTGCCTAACATGGAGTCTGTCTTTTTTACAGCAGCCACACACTGGGTTGACATCTTCATTGACCTGGCAAGTTAATCAGGACTAGAGCTGATGTAAAGACATTGTCCCAACAGCCCTTTCTGCTGAGAACTGAGGCTTATATGCTGAAGCTTTCAGAGCCCCCACCCGGGCTTCAGGGCCAGAACATCAGAGGCTTCTAGCAGAATTCCTCCTCATGAGGAGGGCCCTGTTCATGAGCAGCCTTTTACTCATGAGGAGCCCTCCTCTGCAACTGACACTTTTTACAGTGATTGTTCTGGCCTGCCTCTTAAGACAAGGCCAATTCTGGGAGCTAGGGGGTTGTTCAGGCTCCCATCCTCTTTGAGAATGGACCCATGGCCATCTCATCTGAGGGGCCGGGCTACTCCTGGTCCACCTCCCAGTCTCCTGGCATGGACTGCTCCTCAATGGGTTTTGTCTCTGGGAGCTCTAGCTCTTCCTCTGAAGAGGACTTCTCCAGTGGGAGCATGGAACCCACCACAATAAGGGGGGGCACAGCATGGGGTCCCATCAGGGGGGCCTAACTCTATCGTGGTCCAAATTTGGATATGGTCATCTGTGATCCCAGCCTGGCTCTTACAGGGTCAGGTGATGGGGGATCATATGATGTACATCCATTAGTGAATTGGCCCTTAGCCTGCCACCACCCATAGGAAAACACTCATGTGTTGCCTTTGCTTTAGGGGTTCCTCCTTGGCCATTCGGTTTCTGCTGTAGCTCAGTATAGAGCACCTGCTTTCCATGCACAAGGTCTCAAGTTCAATCCCCAATGTCTCCAGGTAGGGCTGGAAAAACTCCTGCTTGAAACCCCGGAGAGCTGTTGCTGCCAGTCAATGTTGATAATACTGGACTTAAGTAGACCAATAATCTGACTCAGTATAAGGCAACTTCCTATGTTCCTCCCCCCCCCGCTCTTTCTTTCTCCAAAACTCTCCTTGTCTCATTTGAAACACATTGTTATTCACCTCGGTTATTGCCTCCCATCTATTCTTTCTGCTCACTGCTCCTCATTACTCAGCGCCTTGTAGAGAGAGCATGATTGCCTGTCATAGCTCCTCACCTGAGGAGACTTGCAGGATTCCACTGAGCCAAAAAGAATAGTCCTGCAGTCTTTTCTGAAAGGGCATTTGACGTGCTGCCCACTGTTGCTCTGTGATAACAGGTGAAAACATTAAAGCTTTATGCTTTCGGATGAAGGGGTGTCAGCTGCCATTTGCATCAGACGCTTTGGGGCCTCAGGCTAATTAACATCTTCAGGGGGTTAAAACCACTGAATGAATATATATATATATATATATATATATATATATATATATATATATATCTCGGCACAAGTTAAGCTTCTACTGGAGATTTGTCAGCTTCTGTTAAAAACTGGGTATGTCCCCAGCTTCAAGGACCTGCAGTACCCAAAAGAAGTCAAGAATATGGGCTAGACTAGAGGACTAGACCTTTTCTTTGTTACTGAGGACGAGATCCACTCCACTCCAGAGGAAATAGGCCAGTGGAGGCTGGTGGGTTCCATTCAGAACCAGGCAGTGTCAGGATTGATTCTGAGCACAGGGAGATAGTTAGCAGCTCAGATTCCGAAGAGGAGCATCCAGAACTGGGGGAGGGTTTTTTTTCCACAGGCCAGTTCAGATATGGGTAGGCATGCTTCTCAGGTTACCAGCTCCCAGATGGCCGAGCATGAAGCTTCCTCCTTACCCCCCTCTGTGAGAAGCAGCGAGCAGGAGGAGGAGGGTCTTGAGGACTGTGACCTAAGTAGGGGTGGTGGAGAATTCCACCACAGACTCCAATGAGGTCGGATTCTTTAGAATCCAGCCCACTGGAGTCTCTGGTGGAACAGACCATTCCTCCCTGCCACCCCACGAACTTCATCCTGGATGGACCGTACCTGGCGCAGGCCGGGTCTGGGTCCGTCCACTGAGTCCTTGCGTCTGCTGCCAGTGTGCGGGTGCAAATGGCATCCGGTGTAGCAGACGCCATATGCGTCCCTGCTCTTTTCGGGATAGGCTATGTAAATATTTACGTAGCCTATCACAAAAGGACCAGGGACGCAAATGGCATCCGCTACACCATTTGCGTCCCTGCTCTTTGCCATGATGGGCTATGTAAATATTTACATAGCCTATCATGAAAGGACCAGGGATGCAAATGGCATCCACTACGCCATTTGCATCCCCACTCTTTGCCGTGATAGGCTATGTAAATATTTACATAGCCTATCATGAAAGGACCAGGGATGCAAATGGCATCTGCTATGCCATTTGCGTCCCTGCTCTTTGCTGTGATAGGCTATGTAAATATTTACGTAGCCTATCACGAAAGGACCAGGGACGCAAATGGCATCTGCTACGCCATTTGCGTCCCTGCTCTTTGCCATGATAGGCTATGTAAATATTTACGTAGCCTATCACAAAGGGACCAGGGATGCAAATGGCATCCGCTACGCCATTTGCATCCCCGCTCTTTGCCATGATAGGCTATGTAAATATTTACATAGCCTATCACGAAAGGACCAGGGACGCAAATGGCATACGCTACACCATTTGCCGCAGAGCGGAGCCAGGCAGGAAGGATTCCAGGGGGAGGAGCGGATCACCTCCCCCCACTGCAGAACCCCCAGGCAGATCAGTGAGTGGGGTTTGTACACCCCTAGACCTAAGAGACAGCAGGTGGAGATGTAGAGCTAAGAGGGAAACGTCGGGGCGGAGCTTAGACGTTCGAACCAGTTAGCGATGCATGAGAGGCTATGGAGAGGAGCAGAGGGTGGAACCCCCCTCTCTAAGTTAGCTTAGTCAGACAGCCGTCCTTTCAAACTGTGGGCAATGGGAATTTATTTTTATTCCCATTCGAATCCCCTGGAGGCATTCCTTTGTAGCCAGAGAGTCTTCAAAGATTTGCATCTGTAATGAACCTGTGAATAATAAATTAAAGGCATGAGACTGAAGCCTCTCTTTTTGCATGTTTGTGAGTGCTTGAGGAAGGAGGGAGGCAAGGGAACCCTGACAGGCAGAACTCTAAAGGAGCTATCCCAGGTGCTGAAGCCCACCCCCCAAATTGGCTCAGCACCTTGGATAGCTCCTTTAGAGTTCTGCCTGGTTCTGAGACCCAGAATGGATTCACAGCCCCACTGAAATTGGAGCCACCCACCTCCACTGCAATTGGCTGGTTTAGCGGGGCCCAGAAAAAATAGCCAGGAGGCTGCCATCGGCCACCTGAGGTGATTGCCGCACTCCACCTACTTGTAGGGCTGGCCCTGGTGGGTGAGGCCAAAGCAAATCCAGAGACAAAAGTAGGCAGAGGGCTTTACTCTTCTTCTTCTTCTTCCTCCTCTTCCTTTTCCTCTTCCTCTTCCTCTTCTTCCCCACCTAATGGGCTGTCAGGGGAGGGACAGATCACTCTTGCCAAAGGTCTGACCTGGTCTTCCAAACAGAGTTGTAAAAGATTAGGCCGAGGCCTGCATCAAATTGGGCCAAGAGTCACAGGTTGCCCTAAGGGCTCTAGACAGACCAGAGGTCAAAGCCCAGAAGGGAAGTTAGGGCTCAAAGTAGGGATGACAAGAACTCCCACAATGACTGGTAGAAGAGGTAGAAGAGTCCTGAGGCAGTAGGACTGAGTGAGCAAAAATGGTCACCTGACAGTCTCCATCCTATTTGTGGGTGGCAGAAACTGGACAGTGGGGGGTGATTTTGCAAAATATTCTCTGAGGTGGTTGAGCAGGCAGATTTCCCAACAGTATGGAAAAGAAGAAAACTCTCAGAAATTTCAGCTCAGTTAATACTGGATGAAACAATTCTGGTGGATGAAAGCCAGTGTGGTATAGGAGTTACAGCACTGGGCTAGGACTGGGGAGACACAGGTTCTAGTCCCCACTCGACCGTGGAAGCTCACTAGGTGACTTTGGGCCAGTCACAGACTCTCAGCCCAGCCCACCTCACAGGATTGTTGTTGTGAGGATAAAATGGAGAGGAGGAGGATAATGTAAGCCATCTTGGGTTCCTTGCAAGAGGAAAAAAGGTGGGGTATAAATGCAATAAATAAATAAATAAATAAATAAATAGGAGTGTGCACATGATGGACAAGCATGCCTCTTTGTACCACCTTCAAATCACTGAAAAAGCTGTCATTTGCAAGGCTGTTCTCAAAAAAGGGGAGTGGGGTAACTCTTCACCCCACATCCATGGGTAAAGACCAGGCGTCTAAACTGTGCACATCACTGGGTCCCTTTCTCATAGAAGTGCAGACTGTCAAATGCTTGAGCAACGTCCGGGACAAAGTCTACTGATGATCATTTCTGTTCGTACCAGCAGACAGGCGAACTGGTTGCTGCGATGACCTTTCCTGCACCAGGATCTGACAGACATTTCCTCCTCAACTGAGATAATCCTTCAGAACGGCTGCACTGCTGGTGCATCTTTAACTAGCTTCTGCTGAGTGTTATCAGGTATCTGCACCTTTTGCTCAGACTAATAGTTTGAAAAACAAAGAAGTAACTCACTGCAGCGACACTGGAGCGAAAAAGAGCTCTTGGAATGTCTGCAGGCAACAAGAATTAATGAGTGGCACTGTCTAAAAACATCAACCCTGGCCAGATTTCAAGGGCAGACTGGATGAGGTGAAGATACAGATCGATGGGGGGCGGGGGAGTCGGGGGAAGTTCTTGAGTTCTAAATGGGGCTTGACAGCTATGGTGTCATTTTCATGGACCAGCACCCCGAATCATCATCCCCAGAGGATTCCAGTTCCTTGACCTCAGAAGAGGCTCTGGCCATGTTCCTTGACCCATCCTCTGGCTCTGAAGAGGACTCAGAAGCAGAGGAGACCCCCCTCCTTTAATCTAGCCCCTGCTAGGCCAGGGCCTTCCAGACCAGAAGATCTGCTTCAACCTGACTCACTCCTCAGATGCAGAGGACACTCCCCCATTACAGCCTTCACCAACCCCACCCCATAGGAGCCAGGAGCTACAAATCAGGCAGTAGCCCTTTAAGAAACAAACTAGATCTCTGAGGGGGTGGAGTTAACTGCAGGTCTTCTGCTGCTGGCCTTTATAAGGCTCCAGAAAGGCTATGACTTTGGTAGGTCAACAGCTCCCTTGCTTGAGTCTGAGATAGGGATGTCAGAGAATTCCGCCACGGATCTTGGTGAGGCTGAATGCCAGTGCATTTGGCCCCCTGAAATCCATGGCGGAACAAAGCCCCTGCCCCCCCACCCCGCAAAAGGTGCGCGAAACAGAGCACTTACTTGCTGCCTATCATGGCTAATGCAGGGAAGCCAGTTGCATCCCTGCAGAGGCCACGATAGGCTATGTAAGTATTTACGTAGCCTATCACAGCAAAAAAAAGGGAACGCAAATGGCAGCCACCATAGCCGCTGCCATTTGCGTTCACCTTTTTTTTTTTTTTTTTGCTGTGATAGGCTACGTAAATACTTACATAGCCTATCACGGCCTCCGCAGGGATGCAAATGGCTTCCCTACGTTAGCCATGATAGGTTACGTAAGTATTTACGTAGCCTATCACAGCTATAATGAAGAAGCGAATGGCGAATGTGCAGGCTGCCCAGCGGCTGGATGTCGGCTGCGGGAAGCCCCGGCCGGCGGCTCCACAGAGTCGCTGCAGAGCCAGCTGGGGAGAATTTGGGGGGGAGGGACAGAGCACCTCCCCACCACCGTGAATGTCACCCTTCAAAAAGGTAAGTGACTTTCGTACATCCCTAGTCTAAGTTAACTTGGAGCTGGCCAGGGTCCTGGAAGACTCTGCCTGGTCTAACTTGTCTGGCTCTTCAGCACCCCCAAACTGGACTTGTCTTGTCTGGACTTGACCTGAGCCAGTCTGGCTTGCCAAGCTCTTGCCTGTATGTACCTTGCTGGTTTTAGCACTTCTGGGTACCTTGAAGCAAGTCGGACAGGACAGCTCAGGAGTCAAGAGGAGAAGACTCAGCCACGGAAAGACATCAGAAGGCTTCCGTCTCCCCAGAACTCCCACTCCCCAGAGCTCACTGCCCCCTGCCCGAATCCAAAAGAGGTTGCATTACTGACCTTAGACTCTGAGGATTTAAGTCATGAAGGCACTAGCATGCCACAACCACTCCCACACTGTCACAGCCTGAGTTTGCTGAAATAGACCAGGCTCCTTTAAAGATCAGTGTCTCAGTTCATGTAGAGGTGGAGCTAACCAGCTTAACATCTGGTAACTTCCTATTGAAGCTTCATTATCCAACATTCCATCTTTGTTGGAGCAACATACAGACAAACCTGTCTGGCTTTCAGCCCCACTTGGAGCTTTTTGTGGTGCTGATCTCTTTCCTGAGAAACTTGACCCAACTGGATTCCTGCTCAAGATCTGATCCCAAGCAGAACCCTGTAAGCCAAGCTACACAGCAGAGCCTCATCAGAACCCATGGCCTGAAATGGTACAGTCATTCAAGTCAAGCAGATCTGCTGTTCTGCCTTGGAATGTTCTACAAGATTCGGTGCATGCACAGTTAGCAGTCGGACTGACCAGACCACTTTGAGGGCTGTCACAGCACAAGCTATAGCCTGCACTGTAAGAAGGAAGGGAGAAAACCCCTCCTGTGGACCTCACCATGGTCTCCAAATAAATGCCTTTGCTTTTCCTGGTGTCAGGGTTGGAAGTGAGCCCATAGAGCCCCAAAGCAGCTCTGATTCTGAGGAAGAGCTACAACCCATGGGAGAGGAGCCCACTCATCTCTCAGAGGTGCAGCTGCAGGGAGAGGGGCCCCCTGCTCACATTCCTGAGAGAGATAGTGACCCTGGCAGTGAAAGAGTGGGAGATCAGTTGTTGCTAGATGCAAGGCGTGTGGTGGAGGGCACTGAGAGGAGGCGCTCAGCCTGCTTGGCGCTACAGGAACAGCTGCATCCCGATCCCCCATGGGTAAGGGTGGGAGCCTCCCCTCCTAGCCCATAAGTTTCAGAGCTTTTCCCACCCTTCTCCAAACAGGGACCAACTGCATACATGGAGCTTAGGTTACTCTGCTATGATACACTAAGCAGTTCCTTGCTTAGTCACTGGCAATTAGCATCTGAAAGAGTCATTAGGTTGTAAAGGAATAAAGCCTTCAAAAGAATCCCTTTTGTCTGCATCTTGTTTTGGCAACTGCACCCTCAACTGGCTTCCTCCACTAAAACATCTTCTGTCCATTGTAACTTTGAGGGCCCCTGCTAATAATTTCCTTATTGACCCAGCCAACTCGTTGAATTGTACAGCGTGGGAAGGCAGTTAGGTGTAGAGTGAAAATCATGATGTCAGACCAAGGTTCAACCATCAACAAATTTAGCTTTTACTAAAAGTGTTGAAAAACAACAATTAAGGTGCAATCCCATTCGGGCAACCCTGGAGATTTCTATGTATCTGATGCCCTGCCAGGCTACAGCTGGCAGGCTGGGAAGAGCAACGGAGGTGATCTTTCCTTCCCTGTCTGCAACCGTTACCGGTTTTGCTAGACTGGCTTTTTTTGCCCGTCTAGCAATGACGTTTCAGAGGAGGAGGGAAGGAAGCTGGCAGAGGCTCAGGATAGCTTGTACCCTGGCCTCCCTGGTCTCCTCCCCTTCCCCACCCACCAGAACACCCCTTTCCCCCCTCTCTGAGGTCAGTTTTCTGACCTTGGTGGTTAGCCAGCACGCTTCTTTCTACACCAACTGTGAGCGGGAGGTCGGTCAGATCTCTGACTCCCCATTCCGAGGTCGGAGCACTGTCATAATCTGTAATGTATGGATTATGTAAAATCCCTTCCATCTGTGTTTCACAGATTGTCAGGCACTTCGTGTTCTGTCATCCGCACATCGACAGAATTGGATTTTTTTTTGTTCCCTGGTTTGCACAAATTCGCATATGCAGAAATGTCCAAATTCCCCAACATATGCATGTTCATGCTTTAAGTTTATGGAGGAAATGTGCATTTGGGGCCTTTTATTCTTTTTTCTTTTCTTTTCTTTTTTTTGCATATTTTCTATGACAAAACTTGCACAAAATTCAGGAAAGTCAGAAAAATGGTCCACAAGTCTGTGGAATCTGACTAACATGGGGGGGGGGGAGGTCCACTGTAGAATCCATGGGTCGGATTCATGAAAATCCAAACTCATTTGGGTTCTGTTGCAGATTTCTCTGACATCCCTAATCCCCACTATTTGAGACATTGTCTGAGGATCCATTAGGCAGTTATTGTAATTTATCTTTAAAAAGCCAGAGACATTAAACCAGTGTTAGCCATTAACAATAAGGGCAATTAAGGGTGCAATCCTATGGCTGCTAGTCAGTGGCTAGATGGCCATAGGATAGGTTGGTTCCTGGGAACCAACCTCAAAGCCCATGCTCTGAGATCGGTTCCCTGAGAACCAACCTCCACCCATAGGCAGTGCAGAATGGCCCTGCACTCAGAAGAGTAGCATGGAGCAGCAAAAACGGAGCATTCCTGGGGGTGCGTTGGGTTGGGGAAGTTGGAAATGCCAGTATGACACATTCTACATGTCATCCAGCTGCCACTTCCCACGCTCCAAGGTCCCACAACTACACAGCCAAAATCCCCTCTGCACTTCTCCTGCCCTGCATTGGATAGGCAGTCACCTCCGAGTTCAGAGACGGACGCCAATCCCAGTAGGATTTGCACCCTAAGTCATGAAAAGAACATGAAAAAAAAAAACCTCTATCCATCTAAACCTTGTCCAGATTATTTGGCCACTTAAGCCAACTCTTAGCAATAAAGCAGTCTTTCCAGGCCCTTCTAGTCCTTTGGCAATCCTGGTTCCAACCTTCTTGCTTTCAGCTCCATTTCTTTTGTTCATGGAGTCTGGGCCCTCTGCAACACTCTCCATCTAGGCTTTTCTTTCTGCTGTGTTCTAGCTCTTGAATAGACCAACCATCTGCTTAACCACTTTCATTTATATACTGTATAGTATTCCAACTCCCCCTCCCAATCTCTTTATCAATGAGAAGGACATTAGAGTTTTGCTAAGTTTCTCATCTCCATAGTAACTAGGCTTCTCTCCCCATTTCTGTCCTGAAACTTAAACTGATTGTACCTTCAATGACTTCTGAACCCCCTGGCAAGAACAGCTGCTAAACTTCAAATAACCCAATGTCTAAATGGAAAGCCAGTAATACATTAAAGAAAACAAAACCTAAGAAAACACACACAAAATGGCTGGTGTTACTGATTGATAGGATGGGATTCACTGAGAGGCATATGCACAAAATGTCTTTAATGTTAACCTAACCGACCTAGCATGCCATCACCACAATCTTAACTCTGGCCCCTTTTTCTGTGACTCATACCTCCATCACCTTGTGTTCCTTTTGTGATGTTTGGTGAATCAAAGGACAAAGCAAGAATGGAGGGAACATGGTAAAGACTCAAAGAACGGCATCTCACAAATCTAGATACTCTTAGGCTGGTTGTATTGCAGCTTTAAGGAAATGGCAGAGAGGTAATTCCTTTTTTAAAAAACAGGAATACCATCCTATCACTCAGTAACTCTTCTTTAAAGGTAGGTGATCAAGCATCCTAGAAAACTGGAATTACAATAAAGTAGCTTGCCAAGTATGAAAAAAAATTGCATGATGGCATGTATAAGATGGTAAAGTATAAGGTGTATAAGGTGTAGGCTAGATCCGGGCCTCAAAGGGAGGGAAACTATGAGATATCAATGGCTACTAGTCATGATCCCCTTCATGGATCACTGCCTTGTTGTGGCGAAGGGGCTTGAGTAACTCAGTGAAGCCATAAGCTATGCCGTGCAGGGCCACCCAAGATGGACAGGTCATGGCAGAGAGTTCTGACAAAATGTGGTCCACTGGAGAAGGAAATGGCAACCCACTCCAGTATTCTTGCCAAGAAAACCCCATGGAACGTATCACAAGGCTAAAAGAGATGACGCCGGAAGATGAGCCCCTCAGGTCGGAAGGTGTCCAATATGCTACTGGGGAAGAGCAGAGGGTATTTCCAAGTAGCGCCAGAAAGAGTGAAGCGGCTGGGCCAAACCCGAAAGGACACTCAGCTGTGGATGTGTCTGGCGGTGAAAAGAAAATCCGATGCTGTAAAGAACAATATTGTTTAGGAACCTGGAATGTCAGATCAATGAATCAAGGTAAGCTGGAGGTGGTCAAACATGAGATGGCAAGATTGAACATGGACATCTTGGGAATCAGCGAACTAAAATGGACAGGCATGGGCGAATTTAATTCAGGTGACCATCATATCTACTATTGTGGGCAAGAATCCCTTAGAAGAAATGGAGTAGCACTCATAGTCAACAAAAGGGTGGGAAAAGCAGTACTGGGGTACAATCTTAAAAATGATAGAATGATCTCAGTACGAATCCAAGGCAAACCATTCAACATCACAGTAATTCAAGTCTATGCCCCAACCACTGATGCCGAAGAAGCTGAGGTTGATCGGTTCTATGAAGACCTACAACACCTTCTAGAACTAACACCAAAAAAAGATGTCCTCTTCATCATAGGGGATTGGAATGCTAAAGTAGGAAGTCAAGAAATCACCGGGATAACAGGCAGGCATGGCCTTGGTGTACAAAATGAAGCAGGACAAAAGCTAATAGAGTTTTGCCAAGAGAACACGCTGATCATAGCAAACACTCTTTTCCAACAGCACAAGAGGCGACTCTACACATGGACGTCACCAGATGGTCAATATCGAAATCAGATTGATTATGTCCTTTGCAGCCAAAGATGGAGAAGCTCCATACAGTCAGTCAAAACAAGACCTGGAGCTGACTGTGGCTCAGATCATGAGCTGCTTCTTGCAAAATTTCGGCTTAAATTGAAGAACGTCGGGAAAACCACTAAACCGTTCAGGTATGACCTAAATCATATCCCTGATGAATATACAGTGGAGGTGAGGAATAGATTTCAGGGATTAGACCTGATAGACAGAGTGCCTGAGGAACTATGGACGGAGGTCCGTAACATTGTTCAGGAGGCAGCAACGAAATCCGTCCCAAAGAAAAAGAAATGCAAGAAAGCCAAGTGGCTGTCTGATGAGGCTTTACAAGTAGCTCACGAAAGAAGGGAAGTGAAAAGCAAAGGAGAAAGGGGAAGATATACCCAACTGAATGCAGAGTTCCAGAGAATAGCAAGGAGAGACAAGAAGGCCTTCTTAAATGAACAATGCAAAGAAATCGAGGAAAACAACAGAATGGGAAAGACTAGAGATCTCTTCAAGAAAATTGGAGATCTCAAGGGAACGTTTTGTGCAAAGACGGGCATGATAAAGGACAAAGAAGGCAGGGACCTAACAGAAGCAGATGAGATTAAGAAGAGGTGGCAAGAATACACAGAAGAACTATACAGGAAAGATCTGAATGTCCCTGATAGCCATGATAGTGCGGTCACTGAACTTGAGCCAGACATCCTAGAGAGTGAAGTCAAGTGGGCCTTAGGAAGCATTAGTAACAACAAAGCTAGCGGAGATGACAGTATTCCAGCCGAGCTATTTAAAATCCTAAAAGATGATGCTGTTAAAGTGCTGCATTCAATATGCCAACAAATCTGGAACACTCAACAGTGGCCACAAGACTGGAAAAGGTCAGTTTACATTCCAATCCCAAAGAAGGGCAACGCCAAAGAGTGTTCAAACTACCACACAATTGCGCTCATTTCACATGCCAGCAAGGTGATGCTCAAAATCCTACAAGCTAGGCTTCAGCAGTATGCGAACCGAGAACTACCGGAAGTACAAGCTGGGTTTCGAAGAGGCAGAGGAACTAGAGATCAAATCGCCAACATTCGCTGCATCATGGAGAAAGCAAGAGAATTCCAGAAAAACGTCTCTTTCTGCTTCATTGACTACGCTAAAGCCTTTGATTGTGTGGATCACAACAAACTGTGGCAAATTCTTAAAGTGATGGGAGTACCAGACCACCTTACCTGTCTCCTGAGAAACCTGTACGAGGGTCAAGAAGCAACAGTAAGAACCAGAAATGGAACAACCGAGTGGTTCAAAATTGGGAAAGGAGTACGACAAGGCTGCATATTGTCACCCTGCTTATTTAACTTCTATGCAGAGTACATCATGAGAAATGCCGGGTTGGATGAATCAGAGGTCGGAATTAAGATTGCCGGGAGAATTATCAACAACCTCCGATATGCAGACGATACCACCCTAATGGCAGAAAGCGAAGAGGATCTGAAGAGCCTCTTGTTGAGGGTGAAAGAGGAGAGTGCAAAAGCTGGTTTGAAACTCAACATTAAAAAACTAAGATCATGTCATCTGGCCCCATCACTTCCTGGCATATAGAAGGGGAAGAAATGGAAGCAGTGACAGATTTTACTTTCTTGGGCTCCAAGATCACCGCAGACGGTGACTGTAGCCATGAAATTAAAAGACGCTTGCTCCTTGGGAGGAAAGCTATGGCAAACCTAGACAGCATAGTAAGAAGCAGAGACATCACCTTGCCGACAAAGGTCCGTCTAATCAAAGCTATGGTTTTCCCAGTAGTAATGTATGGCTGTGAGAGCTGGACTATAAGGAAGGCTGAGCGCCGAAGAATTGATGCTTTCGAACTGTGGTGCTGGAGAAGACTCTTACGAGTCCCCTGGACTGCAAGGAGGTCAAATCAGTCGATCCTAAAGGAAATCAACCCTGAGTGCTCATTGGAAGGACAGATAATGAAGCTGAAGCTCCAATATTTTGGCCACCTAATGCGAAGAGAAAACTCCCTGGAAAAGACCCTGATGCTGGGAAAGACTGAAGGCAAAAGGAGAAGGGGACGGCAGAGGATGAGATGGCTAGATAGCATCACGGATGCAATGAATATGAACTTGAGCACGCTCCGGGAGAGAGCGCAGGACAGGAAGGCCTGGCGTGCTATGGTCCATGGGGTCACGAAGAGTCGGACACGACTGAACGACTGAACAACAACAACAACAACAACTAGTCATGATGACTACATACTACCTCCAGGATCAGGGGCACCATGCCTCTGAATACCAGCTACAGGGGAACAGGAGCAGAAGAGTGCTGTTGTGCTCACATCCTACCTGTGGGCTTCTCACAGGCATCAGGTTGGCCACTGTAGGAAGCAAAAGGTGCAAAAGTGGGACTGCATCCAAAATAGACCCACGAATGGAAAAGTCTCAAGAAGCTGGAACAAATATTTTATTTGTTAGAAGAAGAAAAAACCCAACGCATTTTGGCCTATTTTTATTTGAAGGCCTTCTTCAAGGGCTTATAAAAATGTCTGGAGAAATTCCTGTAATAATGTCTCCTACTAAAAAAAAGGACTCTCTGGTGAATTTTTGTAGGAGACATTATTACAGGAATTTCTGCAATTTTTTTCATAACCCCTTGAAGAAGGCCATAAAATAAACATTGGCCAAAACATGTTGGGCTTTTTTACAAATAAAAACTTGTTCCAGCATCTTGAAACTTTTCTCTTCCATTCCTGGGTCACTGTGGGAAACAGAAATCTGGATTACATAGCCTTTGGTCTGCTCCAGTGGGGCCATTCTTATCCTCACAATGAACCTCTAGGGTAGGTTAGTCTGAGAGATAGCAACATGCAAAAATGTGTGCATTCCTCCCAAATGCACATTTTTGCTCTTTAGCCTATGGGGAAATGTGCATTCTTGGCTGTTTTTTATTTTTTTATTTTATGCATTTTCCTACAGATGAAATTTGCACAAAATTTGGGGAAGACCGAAAAATGGTCCGCAAGTCTGTGGAATCTGCTGGGCGGGGGGGGGGGAGGGAACTGGTCCGCTGAGGTATCCATGGGTTGGATTTGTAAACATCCAAACTCACTTGTTTCCGTTGCAGATTTCTCCGACATCCCTAGTTGACCCGGCCTCTACCAACAGTGGTCCCACAGAAGGTGAAATGTGCCTGCTGGCTAGGGTTGTGGGATGGTGCCCAACACATTGAGAGAGTTCTGGATTGGGGAAGGCTGGTCTATGGATAGAGTGTGCATGCACATGTCTGCATAGACTGCCCTACATTCCCAAGGAACCCTTGCAGAATGCAGGCCCTCCCTCTGGAGAGGCCCTGCCATCAGAATGACAGCCATTTCCCTGGGATGATCAGTTGTGAATCACCCAAAAAGAGGACAGATGAGGATGCTGATTTGCATATGCTAATTTATAGGTATACATGCACATTTAGAAATATTCATTATAATTTCAATAGAAATACATTACAATTCACCATAGTGTGGAAGCCTGTAGCCAGGTGACCTGTGTGCAGCTGCTGTGAAAAAGGCAAATTCCATGTTAGCCATAATTAGGAAAGGAACTGAAAATGAAACTGCCAAGATCAAACTCCTCTCATACAAATCTATGCTGCGACCGCACTTGGAATAAAGTGTACAGTTCTGGTTGTTGCATCTAAAAAAGGACATGGTAGAGTTTGACAAAGGGCAGAAAAGGGCAATTCAAATGATTGAGGAGCTGGATCAACTCCCCTGTGTGGAAAGGTTATAACATTTGGGACGGTTTAACTTAGAAAAATAAGCAAGTGAGGGGCGACATGATAGAGGTGTAGACAATTATGCATGGTGTGAACAGAAGGTAACCAATTCCCTAGGGAGGTGGTGGGCTCTCCCACACTGGAGGCATTCAAGACGAGGCTGGACAGCCATCTGCCAGGGATGCTCTGACTTGGATTCCTGCACTGAGCAGGGGGTTGGACTCGATGGCCTTGCAGGCCCCTTTCTACCCTACGATTCTATGATTCTATGAATGCTGGACTAGATGGACCCTTGGTCTGATCCAGCATGGCTCTTCTTATGTGTAGAGAAAGTGGATAGGGAGACATTTTCTCCCTCTCTCATAATACTAGATCCCAGGGTTATCCCATGAAGCTGATTAGTGGTGATTCAGGACAGATAAAAGGAAGGACTTCTTCATACTGCACATAAACTATGGGATTCACTGCCACAAGATGTAGCGATGGCCACCACTTTGGATGGCTTTAGAAGAGGATTGGACAAATTCATGGAGGACAAGGCTATGGCTACGAGTCCTGATGGCTACATGCTACCTCCAGTATCAGAGGCAGTAAGACTATATGCACCAGTCACTGGGGAACAAGGGTGGGAGGGTGCTGTTGCACTCATATCCCGCTTATGGGTTTCCAGATGGCAGCTGGTTAGCCACTGTGTGAACCGAATGGTGGACTAGATGGACCCTTGGTTTGATCCAGCATGACTCTGGGCCTTCATGCTGTCCATGGGCATCTTGAAGGCCCAGATCTTCCTTCTGATGGTTCTTCATTCTGGACAGTCCTTCAAAAAGAACATGCCTTCAAAATAGAAGACAGGCCTCGGGCAGCCCTTCAAATGTAAAAAAGGACTTCTGGACACCCTACGGGATTTCCCAAGTAAATAAACAACAATCTACCACCCACTTCAGAAGGGAGATGAACAACCACTCTTGCCTGTTTTAAATTACAGAGGCAATTTTATAAGCCCAACAAAGGGTTTGTCCCTATCTACCGAGCGAGACACACATAGATGTTCTCTATGCAGGCAAGCAGCTCTTTCACAGCAGTTAGAACAGGGGTTACGCAGCGTGAGTTGCAGATCTCCGATTAATCAAGTTGATGAGGCTTTCTGCAGCCTCCAGGGAGATCTGAGCTGTCGTGGAACGGTGGACCCGTTTGAAACCACTCCGGAGGAACTGTAACATATACAGTTCTCATGCTGATGTTCCATTTGTCAATGTCGTTTTAAGAGAGCGCTACTGAGGAAGCAAGTGTCAGACGGCTCGCAGCATTTCAGAGAAGTTGCCCCCACTCACTGTCGCTCCTGAAATAGACTATATTCCCTCAAAATTATTATAAATAGGGAAATCGTGGGTATTTAATTTTAATATCTAGCCCAGAAAGTACACAGGATTTTGGAAGCAGCATCAGACCTATGATCTTTATTGAAAAAAAGAGAAAACGTTGGACTTGCAGGGAGATAATGTCATTTATCCTAACACCTTAAAGGATTGCTTCTTTTCAGGATTCTAGCCACCCAGCCTAGTATCTATGATAGTAGTGTTTGTTTCCTTGCTTATTAACATTTATATATCACTTTATTTGCTAAAAACCCATGAAGGGCACGTAGAACAATTTAAACCAATAAAACTTGAACACAACAATCCTCCTGTTTCTCACCATTGGTACCACTGGCTTGCTTGACAGGCAGGAAGCCAGGGGATAAGTAGCCTGTGACATCTACTGCTCCTTCTCACCACCATAGTTGCCTGAGCCAGAGCAAGAGGCAGGTGAACAAGCAGTTTGCAAGGGTGAAAAGGAGGAGCAAGTCCAGGGGGCTCTTGTCAGTGGGCCCCTGCTGGGGTGTGGGCCCTTGGCAGGTGCCCAACCATGCCCACCCTTGACGCCAGCCCTGATCAATAGTTTCACCAGACAGTCCTTACTCTGGCCTTGCAACAACCCTATAAGGTCAGATGCGATTATGATACTTTTCCCAAACAGGAAGGGAGGTTGAGAATAAGAGAGTTTTGCCCATATGCTCGAATGGCAGCCTTCAATTTGTACTGGACTTTCAGGTAGGGATGTATGAGGATTTCGTTTCAGTTTGCAAATCCCTCAGAAATGTCCCACTTGCAATCCCAAATGTGAATGCAGGTTCTCCGAAAATGTTTGCAAATTCCCAAACTTCGATTCACAAAATTCACAATTTTAGAAATGCACAGCATCTGAAAAATACACATTTTTTCCTGTTTAAACAAAGAAACAAAATACAGGTTGCATGCAAGAGAATGAGCTGAACTTGAGGTATGAAGTAAAGTTCGGAGAATTTCAGCAAGCTCAAAACATCCCTAGTTCTCCCATCCTGATTTTCAGGTTGTGTGACATTCTAGTTTGTTTTTCCATCTCTGTAGTCAGTCGTTCGTGCTTCCCCTCTTGCCACTTCTGTGAAATGACATAAAAACATCAGAAGAGCCCTGCTGGATCAGACCAAGGGTCCATCCAGTCCAGCATTCTGTTCACACAGTGACCAACTACCATTCTGTACTACCATTCTGTAGTGATGGAATGACTGCTGCCAAGTGAGTTAACATAAGAAGACCCATGCTGGATCAGACCAAGGGTCCATCCAGTCCAGCATTCTGTTCACACAGTGACCAACTGGCTTTTGACCAGGAACCCACAAGCAGGGCATGAGTGCAACAGCACCCTCCCACCAATGTTCCCCAGCAACTGGTGTACATAGGCTCACTGCCTCTGGTAGTGGAGGTAGCACGTAGCCATCAGGACTGGTAGCCATTCATAGCCTTTTCCTCCAGGAATTTGTCCAACCCCCTTCTAAAGCCATCCAAATTGATGGCCAATGGCCATTGCTACATCCTGTAGTGATGGAATGGCTGTTGCCAAGTGAGTTAACATAAGAAGACCCATGCTGGATCAGACCAAGGGTCCATCCAGTCCAGCATTCTGTTCACACAGAGGCCAGTGAGCTGCCCATGGGAAACTCCCAAGTAGGACATGAGCGCAACAGGCAACAGCACCCTCCTGCCCATGGCCTACACACAGTGGTTTTCATTACAGTTTCAGATGAACATGAGGTGGTTGGGCATGGTGAGGGGCAGATATGATCTCACTCATCGCCCCCCCCCAGATACACACACACATTAATTAACAATTAATCAATATAATTATAATTCATACAATCATAGAATCATTAAATAATGGATTATGATAAATAAATGGCAATTAATTATGAACAGTGCTACAGATCAATGGTTTTCTCGTTCCTTGAGGATGTTATA
Organism: Heloderma suspectum; assembly: GCF_057233095.1. Lineage (NCBI taxonomy): Eukaryota > Metazoa > Chordata > Lepidosauria > Squamata > Helodermatidae > Heloderma > Heloderma suspectum. The sequence goes on from NC_139470.1 coordinate 11,638,481, forward strand.
TACTTAGTGCTCCCAAGCAGTGGTGTAGTGGAGTTGGGGCTCATGAATAGAGATGCTGGAGAAATTCGAGATGGACTGAAATGAGCTGGATTTCTAAGAATCCAACCTGTGGAATCCTCTGCCAAGCGACCCCAACCCACAGGTCAGGCAGAGTCCATGGACTTTCAGGGGCGGGGGGTTGTTTTTCACTTTCCAAAAAATATATGCATATTTCTTCCTAGAAAAATATGCATGTTTCTGCTGAAGAAAAGTTGAAAGGAATCGGGGACAATACGCTGAATGTTACGTCCAGAGGTAAATTACGCAAATTGTTACCAAACCTCTAACATAATTATTTGCGTATTTTTCTGCATGATGAAAAAGATTTTTTCACATCCGTCTATGAGCGGACAATGGAATAAAAGGCACCTGACAATCCATGAAACACAGATGGAGTGGATTTTACACAGTCCATACATCCCTACTCATGAGGTCAATGTGCTGGGACGTTTTGATTAGCAGGGATGCTGATAACATCCATCACCACCACTCCTTGGAATTCCCTGTTACCTCTGGGTGTAGCTGTGATCCTCCCAGTGACTGGGGATGTCAGAGAATTTCACCACGAATCTCGGGGAGGCCGAATGCCAGCGCATTCAGCCCCCCGAAATCGGTGGTGAAACGGTCTGCCCCCCCGTGCCCCCCCCCCGGGATAGGACTTACCTTGGGCGAATCTTCCTGGCGGCAGCAGCTCTGGCAGCGGTTTGGTGGCGGTGGCGGCTGGTCTTCCAACCGGCTGCCACCACCGCCACCATTTCCAGTAAAAAAAAAAACGTGATAGGCTACGTAAAGATTTACGTAGCGTATCACGGCTAGATTTTTAAAAAATACCATGATAGGCTACGTAAATGTTTACGTAGCCTCTCACGGCTGAGTAAAAAAAAAAACGCGCATACGCAAATGGCAGCGCCCATGGGCGCCGCCATTTGCGTTCCTTATTTTGGGACGTCTAGTCTACATAAACATTTACGTAGGCTACGGCGAAAATAAGGGGAACGAAATAGCGTAGCATCTACGCTATTTGCGTTCCCCTTATTTTCGCCGTAGTCTACGTAAATGTTTACGTAGATTAGACGTCCCAAAATAAGGAACGCAAATGGCGGCGCCCATGGGCGCCACCATTTGCATATGCACGTTTTTTTGTTGTTGTTTTTACTCAGCCGTGATAGGCTACGTAAATATTTATGTAGCCTATCACAGCTGACTGCAGGGATGCAAACAGCAGCGGCTACGGCCGCCGCCATTTGCGGACCCGGCCGGCCAGGATTCGGGGGGGAGGGACGGAGCGCCTCCCCCCCACCTCGAATCACATTTCGTTAAAAGGTAAGTGACTTTCGTACATCCCTACCAGTGACTGGGGGGGCGAATTTTCCCAGCAACAATATCTTGTTTCCTGCTGTAATACAAAGTATTTGGGGGTGGCTTGGCAGTTACGACCAATTGGCTTTACCAAAGGCCTGCTCCAGGTGGAGATGAAAATGGTTAGAACTGGTTTGTTAATAAGGATCAACACATTTGCCTGCATTTGGGGGCTCTCCTTAGGGGCGTGGCTATGGAGACTGTCATGGTGGGGGCCTCCACTTCAAAATTTACCACTATGCCACTGCTCCCAAGTATATGAAAAACTTTTCTATTTCATGTAGTGTGAGATTATACATTATATATATCCTTATATAATATATATATAATATATATATTGAATATATATAGTGTATAATATATATATTACACTATATATATTCAGTATATATATATATATATATATATATATATATATATATATATATATTCTTAGTGTTAATCATTGTGCCAAAGGGAATTTCGATTGGTTTTCTATATGGTGGAATGGATTTCTTTTTAACTTTTAAGATGGCTTCATGTGGAAAACTTATATTTTGGATTTTTCTTGATAAGATTTCTTAAACCTACAGGTCATTTGTAATTTTGCATTTATTTTTCTATAGTCAAATCAGCTTTTATCTTAGGGGTGGCTTTGTATTGTTTTCAATATATTTCAGATCTTGTATACTGGCTAGCATGGGGGGGGGAACCCACATGATCTAGTTCTGGGAACCTGTCAGGGGTGTTTCTGAGCACAGGGAGTGAGATAGCAGTTCAGATTCTGAAGGAGAACTGCCAGACATGGGGGAGGTATGTTCCCAGGCTAGTCCAGATATGAGTAGGCCTGCTTCCCAGGTTACAAACATCCAGCTAACTGAGGATGAGGGTCCCTCTACACACCTACACATACACACACACACACACACACACACACACCATGAGAGGCAGCGAACAGGAGGAGGCAGGGTCTGGGGAGTATGACCTAATAGACGCCAGATGCAGGCACAGATCAAAGAGAGAGAAGGCAGGGGCGGAACTTAGATGGTCTACCCAATTGGCTTTGTGTGAAAAGCTGCGCGTAGAGGCCTCACAAGAAGAGAGAGACCTCCCCCCTTAAGTTAGGCTAGTGAGACCGCCTCCGTCTTCAAACGGTGGGCAACTCTCATAACTTCCTTTTGATTCCCCTGAAGGCATTCCTTGTAGATGGAGCGTCTCTGAGAATTTGCATCTATATGACTCTGTGAAGGAATGGATTAAAAGCTGTAGACTGAAGCCTCTCGTCTGTGCATGTTTGGGCTTAGAAGTAAAGTGGGGGCTAAAGGAATCCTGACAGAACCTCCAAGATGGTTATCAGACTGGTTTTGCATCATCACGTATCCATATGTGGAGGACCCACATTTTGACTCCTGGTGAAGATTTTGAGGAAATAGGTTCACTGGCCATCATTGAGGCTGGTCCTCATTCAGCAGGCATTTATCAGTTGTGGATTACTTAGGGCACGCAGTTAGGCAGCATGGCTTGCTGGCAGATGCTCAGAGTTGTAGGACTCATTTCTGTCTAAATATGCATAGGGTTGCACCCTTAGTCAGTTACTTCCTATCAATTGTGCCTTTGCTGCTCAGAAGCTCCAAACTGGGAGGCTTTAGAGATTAGGGATGTACGAAAGTTACTTACCGTTTCACGGATCTGTTTCACAGTGGGGGGGGGAGGCGCTCCGTCCCTCCCCCCGGAGTCCTGCCCAGCCGGCTCTGCTTGCAGCCGGACATCCGGCCGCTGGGCAGCAGGGACGCAAATGGCGGCGGCTGTAGCCACCGCCGCCATTTGCATCCCTGTATTGAACCATGATAGGTTACATAAATATTTACGTAGCCTATCACGGCAAAGCAAAAAAAAACGAGTACGCAAATGGCAGCGGCTATGGCAGCCGCCATTTGCATTCGCTATTTTTCACCGTTCTAGCTTATGTAAATATTTTTCACGTAGTGTATTTAGCATACGCCGCCATTTGCATATGCTGCGCCTGGCGATGGCTGGCCAGGAGACCAGCTGCCATCGCACCCTCCGTGCCGCTGCTGCACCCGCATTGCTTGCCCAGGGACCACAGGATGGCACTCTCCATAACTCACAGTGAAACACAGGATGGGCAGTTGCTCTAGAGAGCCCAACCAGCCACACTTTCACTCCCACATTTGCCACAGCTGAAGAGTGGGACTGGTGGGGCTGTGCTGGTCCCCCTGTGGTCCCCAAATGCCACAGTGAGAGAGCAGGTAGCAGGGCTCTCTGGAGCTCCCCTGGAGGGGCAGGAGGCAGGCCCTCCTGGTGGACAACTTGCCATTCCTCCCCCTCTGCCCCCTGAGATGGAGGATTCTCCCTGCTTCATGGGAGGGCCGGCCCTGCCTGCACTCCCTAGGGCTAGATGGCCACTTGGCATCTGCCTTTGAGTCTCAGTGGGGCTAGGCATGTCATGTGTGGAAAATGCAATGACCATCTCCTAATCTGCCTCCCTGAGGACCCAGGGTCCCCATAATCAAGGCCCCTCACCACAGTCAGCTCCTTTGCAATGCTTGGCTCAGAAAACTCCAAGTCATCCTCCAAAGAGGAGTCCTCTGATGGGGGGCATGTCTCTTCCAAAATGATCTTGCTCCCTCTGGAACCAATTACCCAGGGAGGTGGTGGGCTCTCCCACACTGGAGGCATTCAAGATGAGGCTGGACAGGCATCTGTCAGGGATGCTCTGACTTGGATTCCTGCACTAAGCAGGGGGTTATAAGACTCGATGGTCTTATAGGCCCCTTCCAACCCTACTACTCTATTATTCTATGATTCTCTCTCTACATGTGGTCATTCATCCTGGCTATTTATGTGACATTGTTTGGGGAAGGGGAAATCCCGCCATCTTAGAGACACACTGGAAACACCCCCTATTGGTTGACATGATTGTGACATCACAATCACAATTGTCTATCCCTCCAGCTACCACTAGGGTCGCTGCGACCCATATACAGTGTAGACTGCTGCTGCCGCGGACATCCAGAGCTATTTGTTATTATTCCAATTTATCCGGGGGATGGGGGAGCTTTCCTTTTATGCACCTTTTGTGACTTTGTAATTCAGTTCTTCTTAACAGATCCTGTGCATTTGGTCCTTGTGCATTTCTAAAAAGTTGACTCTTTTAATTGAGTACCTTGCTGAATTCCACTGATTTCTCCAGTGTTTTTCATTTCACTGTGTCAAATGATTGCAAGAGGAAGGGAGGAATTTGGAAATGGAAGAATGAAAAGCATCTCTGTAATTAACATGTAGCTCTTATCATTACCCACCCTTTGAGATAATTTCCCATCCGTTTTGTTCTCCGGAGGTAGTTGGCCTCCATCCAAACAGAAGTTGCACCTCAAAAAAAAGAAACAGCAGCCTGAATGAGTCAAATGCTAGTTACCAAGTAACTTGCCATGCTCTGCACAGAGAGACTGAGAATATATGAATGTAAAAAGCACCCTGCTGGATTAGACCAAAGGCCTTTCAGATGTGAGTGGAAAGTCCACAAGCAGGAGGTGAGCAAAAGAGCTATCTGTCTCCCACCAGGAACTGGAACTGAAAGGCATATTGTTTGTGATATTGGAGGTAATCTATAGCCATCATGACTGGTAGCCGTTGATAGCCTTATCCGGCATGACTCCATCCAATCCCCTTTTAAAACCATCCTGGTTTGCAGCCGTGTTATCAGTTATACACATCACAGGATCAGGGTCCATCGGTGGTCAATTTTCCATGGCCAGGGGTGGTGGAGTCAGCTCTCAGTCCAGTGAGACCGGAGCTTAGTCTCATTGTCGAGGGTTTGCAAGGCTCCCATTCCAAATGCAGCTGTTGAAAATCAGAGGGGCTAGAGACAGGTAGCTTAATCCTAGTCAGGTAGGAAACCGGGTTCTGAAAGAAGCAGGAGCTTAGCTTGGCCAGTAGTGGGCTCTCCCACACTGGAGGCCTTCAAGACAAGGCTTGACAGCCATCTGTCAGGGATGCTCTGACTTGGATTCCTGCATTGAGCAGGCGGTTGGACTCAATGGCCTTGTAGGCCCCTTCCAATCCTACCATTCTATGATTCTATGATTCCCCGCACAGCAAAGACAGTTGGTTCAGACACCAAGAACTGGCTTCACAGCATGCCTTTCATACAGCCTGGTGGAGCCACAGTCATCGGCTGACTGAGTGCTCAGTCAGGTGACAGGGGTGGTACTGCAGCCTACGTGGAGACCTGGAGAAGCACAGCTCTGTCTGCAAGGTGTGTGGCAGAAACATCATCCTAGTATCCCAGGTGGTAACGTGCTGGAGCATGCTTGCTGAGACACCCAGTTTTTCACACACACACATCTTGGGTAGGGATGGAGGAACTGACTTCTGTCCATGCGTGCTGAGCACTCGCTGATCCGCCGCCACCGCCCCCCCCCCTTGCTAGCCCTACCACACAAGCTCTGGATGGCCTGACAAGTGCCCAGCAAGCATCGTAGGGCTGCCCACCCCTTAGCGAGCTGCCGACAAGAGGCAGTGGGGCAAGTTCAGTACCTGTCATTGTGTGCGAGTCTCCCTTCTTCCTCCTGGGGCGCCAAGGGAGACTTGAATGCAAGGCAGGGGCTGGACTTGTCCATGCTTCTCCTTGTGAGCAACTCTCCCTTCTGCCTGCTGGGGCACCAGCAAGGAAGAAGGGAGACCTGTGCGCACAAAGACATATAAGCAAAAAGTGCTGTGAAACGCCTGTGTACACAAGATTCTCAGTGCTTTTTGCATATGAGTCTATGGACAGAGACTTCCGATCGCCATGTTTTTTAAAAAAAACCTGGTGATGGTGGCAGAGGCGGACAGGACCAGGTAAGTTGTGGGCCCCTCACCAAGCACAGGAAGAGCTCAAGCAGGGGGGAGGGCTTGGTGGGAGTGGCTCGGCAGGTGCTGGCACTGGCGGTCTGACTGATTTGCAGACTGAAACGGGTGCCCCCACCATCCCTAGTCTTGGGAAGACCTACCAACTTTGCAAACTATTAGGGGCAGGTTGAAGTTCTGAGAAGCCTTTGGGCAAAGGGCTTTCACTGTACCACCTAGCTTCAGGGAGGTGGGACATGCATCTTGAGAATTCTCTCTTTCTTGGGTGCGCCATGCAAAATGGAAGGTGTGGTGCAGATGGGGCAGTGGACATCTTCCCTGTCTGGCACCTAGGCAAACACCTGACCTCTGCATTCTCTCCAACCGTCCATGGGCAGTTTGCATCCTTGAAGCATGTTAAGCACAAAAATGTTAGGAAACAGACCATCATGTTACCATTGTCCTTCCCCTCCCCCCCCCCAATCCATGTAAGATAAACACAAGATGCAGTGATGGCCACCAACTTGGATGGCTTTAAAAGGGGATGAGACAAATTTATGGAGGGGAAGGCTATCAATGGCTAGTAGTCCTGATGCCTCTATGCCACCTCCAGTATCAGAGGCAGTGTGCCTATGTACACCAGTTGCTGGGGAACATGGGCAGGAGGATGCTGTTGCACTCATGTCCTGCTTGTGGGCTTCCCATGGGCATCTAGTTGAACACTTTCTATACAGTATGCTGAACTAGATAGTTCTGATCCATCCAGCATGGTACTCCATATCTTATGTTCTTATGTGCTTTGACATTCTTGAAGCTTCCCAATGTTCAAAGGATCTTTAAGATGGCATCTTTCAGCAACAAAGTTGGGTGTCTCAATTAGCCACATTCGTTCTCATCACAGGCCCAGAGACAAGCAGATTGAAAAGCATTGTGACACAGGCTTTCTGAATCCTTTATGGGAACATACCAAGGAACCCCAAAAGGCCATGAAAAATAAGAGTTGATCCAGCAAGACTCTTAGCTTCTTATACACCTAGGACCACAGTGGGGGGCAATAATCTTAGAGACCTCCCCAATACAACCAGCACATTCTTCTTCTTACTCTTTTTGTGATTTGTCACTGCCAACTTATTATTGGTATTAGTATTGTTATTGTTTTATTGTTATATCAGTTTATATATGGCTTATCATATCTCAGGATATCTCTAATTGGTTTACAAAATGAGAGACTAAAATGCATCATCAACTCTTGCAGTAGGAGGCAGGCTAGGAGTGTTAGAGGGGCATTGGCTGATCCAGTAATAAATTCCATTGCTCTCAAATGAATGAAGCCAAGCTATGGTCACCTTTGAGCAACCTGACCACATGATAAAGGATCTCTTCGGGAGTGGGGAGATGACCCTTATTGAAGATGACATGAAGCGAGGCCTTTGAATGCTTCATTTAATTGAATTGCTCCAATCCATTTTAACTGGCTTCGGCAGGCTTTCTGCCATAAAAGGAAAGGGGGCGAGAAGAATACCAATGAGAAGAAGATGCTCCAAATGGTCAGCCAGGTTCATCCAGGCCATTCCAGAAATACTCAGTCCTTGTCAATTGAGCTGACCTCAGAACCAGCGAGGAGATTATGACCCGATGTTGAATGGGTCCTTTTACAGAATCAGAACAGCTGCTAACCAGGCAAAAGGGAGGAAAGTGCTGAAGAAAGCCAGCAGGGCTGTTACATATGCAGAAACTCATGTTCTGTAATGGGAATTCAAGGGCTCGGTTCCATCATCATCATCATTTAAAGAAACCTAGGAGTGATTTCAGCAGATGCTATTTGAGCAGCAACAGGAAGACCTGGAAGCAGGGAGGAGCATCTCAGCCCTCTCTCTCCCCTGTTGCTGCTACTCTGGGAGAAAGATCAGCCATGCCTAGGGATGAATGGATTGTGTAAAATCTGTTCTTTGTTTCACAGAACATCAGGTGCCTTTTGTTCCCTTGTCCGCCCATCACCAGAATCTGAATTTTTTTGTTTCTGAATTTGCGCAAATGCGCATTTGCACAATTTCACACATGCGGAAATACGCAAATTCCCCCCAAAATGTGCTTTTGGGGGCTTTAGCCTATGGGGGAAATGCACATTTTTGGCCAGTTTCTTTATTTATTTTGCGTATTTTTCAACGACGACATCTGCACAAATTTGGGAAAGTTAGAACACTGGCCCACAAGTCTGTGGAATCAGCCTGATGGGGGGATTCCACACTGTGGAATCCATAGCTCAGATTCCTGAAAATCCAAACTCATTTGGTTCCATTGCAGATTTCTCCAGCGTTTCTTGCCATGCCCAGGGTGCTCCTCCTGACACCTTCAGCCTCACTTAGGAGACGCCCTTCCAGCATCTGAGAGACCTCCTCCAAGGAGTCCGCCCCTTGCAAGTAGGGATGGGGGAGAAATTTGTCTGGTTCACATTTTAATGCAAGCATACTTAATTTTGCCTTTTTCAGCCACTGCACCAACATTGGGGATCCTTCAAAATTCAACCTGTTCTGCATCTTTGCAATGTGATTCTCCCATCAAATAATGCTGCATCCCCAAAATGTGCATGTTAAGGCACAAATGCACTCCAAAAAATGCCGGCATTAGGAGACACGCACACACAAAAATGCATACAAATTTGCACACCCGCTCCAAGGGCTTTGCCACTGAACATTCTCAGAGTTCAGGTCCAGCTGAATTTAAGATTGGAAAGATGAGAAATTGAGAAACCAAAATGGACAGATCCATCCATTGCTGCTGCAGCTAGTACTTCCTGGTGTGTGTGTGGGGGAAATAGCTCCAGGGCCCATCGAAACCTCCATCAGCACAGCAGAGGTGGGTGGAATAGCAGCCAGTACAGCCAGGAGGAGGGAGATGAATTTTGGAGTTGAACATCTGTCCCATTGCTCCACTATTACAGCTGCTCTGGGAGAATCCCTTTCATTAATTCCCATGCATTCTTCCATTACTGTTCCGAGCTTGTTAAATTTATCATTACAGTATATTGCTGGATTTGTGACCCGTGAATATTTTGTGAATGAAGTATTGATATTATGTTACTTCAGTATCTTATATTTAATTTGATTCTTTCTTGTTATAATTTAGATATGGTGTTGAACCGTTTTATTTATTGCGTATGGCATCTATATTGATTTTAATTTTGACTCTTTTTTTTTGCGTTGATGGCTTTCCACTGATTGTCAGCCTCTCTGGGAAGGAAGAAAAATGGGGAACACAAAATTATTAAATGAAATGGAATGAAATCTCCAAACAGGACATGAAAAACACAGTGTGAAAGGGCTAGCCACAAAAACAACCATGTCATGCATATGCAAAAGACATATAATGAGAAATCAACGGAATGTAATACGAAGACTATAATATAGTGACATTCCCATTCTGAATGATAATAATTAAGCGAGTCTGAAAAATCCAGAATTATCAAAGGAAGATTGCTGGGACAATGGCAACAGGTCTATGGAATTTAGGTCACTGAATTGACAACCCAATCTGGAATGCAATTTTTTTTAATGCAGTTGCTTTCATTTGGGTTTTCTTCACCATTGGCCCCTTTCACACCTCCTCAGCCTACAATCCTATGCACATTTACTTGAGAGTAATCCCCATTGAATAGAATCATAGAACCATAGGGTTGGAAGGGGCCTACAAGACCATCGAGTCCAACCCCCTGCTCCATGCAGGAAGCCTGATTCCCAGGCGGTCTCCCATCCAAGGACTAACCAGGGCTGACCCTGCTTAGCTTCTTGGCCAGTGGCATTCAAGTCCAAGTAAACATGTGTGGTGAGTTTCACTTTCAGTGCTGAACTAGTCATTGAAGAATCACACAGTGCATTCCTTCAGACAGCAGTTGGGCAATATTTAAATGCCCCTCACTATTTTTCTTCTTCTTTTGTAAGAAGAACAATCCCCTTGCATGTGGAAAGCAGCATGAGACACTGGAGTTAAGTACCACTGGCTTTTTCAGGATTTTGCTGGATTGCAGGGGATGACGAAGTACTGCTTGGATGGTATGAACAAGTGGCAACTGAAGCCTATATTATTATAGCTATGGGTGAGTTGAAGGACCAGACAAGTCTTCCTCACCATTAGCTTAATGGATACTCTGTTCATAAGCAGTGTGAGGACCAGGAAAGGAGGAGGGAGCCCTAGCTCAGTGGCAAAGAGCACATGCTTTCCATGAGGAAGGTCCCAGGTTCAATCCCTGGCATCTCCAGGTAGAAAAGGTTGGGTAGCTGATGATAGGAGAAGCCCATCTCTGCCTGAGCCTCCAGAGAACTGCTGCCAGTCAGAATAAGCAATACCAGACTAGATGGACAAATAATCTGGCCCAATGGCAGCTGGTGGCTCTGATTTCAGTGAGGCTGTGAATCCATTCTGGATTCAGTCAGAACCAGCCAGAACTCTAAAGGATCTATCCAAGGTGCTGAACATAAATTCAGCACTGAAATTGAAGCTACCAGCCTCCCATACTCTGACCTCAGCATGAGATAGGATGGATGGATCTTTCTGTTTCATTTTCGATAACATTTGCATTTTTTCAAGTGCAGGTTTGTTCTGTCTTGTTTCTGCATCAGTTTGTGATCTCTTTTTAAAAATTCTGCATAAACCTTCATAGGCACGTCCATCTACATGACAATTCATACTCATTTCTTTACGCTGTTTTTCTGAATATTGTTGTTGTTGTTCAGTCGTTCAGTCGTGTCTGACTCTTTGTGACCCCATGGACCATAGCACGCCAGGCCTTCCTGTCCTGCACTCTCTCCCAGAGCATGCTCAAGTCCATATTCATTGCATCAGTGATGCTATCTAGCCATCTCATCCTCTGCCGTCCCCTTCTCCTTTTGCCTTCAGTCTTTCCCAGCATCAGGGTCTTTTCCAGAGAGTTTTCTCTTCGCATTAGGTGGCCAAAATATTTGAGCTTCAGCTTCAGGATCTGTCCTTTCAATGAGCACTCAGGGTTGATTTCCTCTAGGATGGACTGATTTGACCTCCTTGCAGTCCAGGGGACTCGTAAGAGTCTTCTCCAGCACCACAGTTCAAAAGCATCGATTCTTCGGCGCTCAGCCTTCCTTATAGTCCAGCTCTCACAGCCATACATTACTACTGGGAAAACCATAGCTTTGATTAGATGGACCTTTGTCGGCAAGGTGATGTCTCTGCTTCTGACTATGCTGTCTAGATTTGCCATAGCTTTCCTCCCAAGGAGCAAGAGTCTTTTAATTTCATGGCTACAGTCACCGTCTGCGGTGATCTTGAATATACGTACACTTTTTTGTTGTTGTTTACAAGCACTTCACGTACCCGGAATATATACTCATTTGTATACTGTTTTTCCCTAACATGCCCATTTTGCTATACATTTCTCCCCTAATGTATGCAATTTCATATGTATTTATTTTATTGGAGAAATGCATCATGAAACTCAGAGACATGTGAAGGATAATAGCATTCTGACTCACATATTATTTGGAGAAGTGTGCATTTGGTAACTTGGTATTAAAATGTGAACGGAACACATTTCCCCCCTCTCTCTAGTCTAATGCAGCTGGCTATGATGACTCCTGCTATGCAGAGGTCTTGTATATAGCTTTCTTGTGCCATCCCCAAACAGACAGAATATCCCTATATGTAGATCTCTTTCAGAGCATATCATCCCAAATGCTTATGCTCTATCCTTCCCTTCTAAGGGCCTAAGCAAAGAAATTGCTTTGGACTCTGTGATCTCGTTCCTCCAAGAGCTGGACACGTTTCCCACTTAGCTGGCACCAACGTCATAACATTTTTCAAATATTTATTTCCTTTCTGATACTCTTGAGAATCACAGTTTAAAAGGAAGGGAAGGGGGGAAAGGATGACAAAGAAGTGTAACTTCAATGGGACCAATGTACATGACTTCGACAGTGTGATCCTATGCATGCCTACCCAGAAAAATGTCTCATCATTTTTAGTGGTGCCTACACAGGCAAGTGTGTGTATGATTGCAAGTTGCAGCCTGAATGTCTAAGAGGCTGAGTATGCATTACGTGAGCCATGTAGCTATCCCTGAAAATAAGAGTCTCCTGGCACATCCATCTCATCCGAGAAGTAGCTTCTAGGAATGCATTAAGGAGGTTGCCAAAGTTCTCAGATACCCAGTTTTGAATATGAATCCCCCCTCCCCAAATATATGTATTTTGAATATGAAGAGTATTTTTGTGTGTATGGGGTGCTTCTTATGGTTTCTTCTAATGGTTTCTTTTTTGTGCGTATGGGTTTGTTCTTACGTGTGTGTAGGTTTCTTTATGGGTTTCTTCTCTCTTTCATTCTCTCCCCCCCTCCTCTTTTCCTCTGCATTATTGCCATCTCTTTTAAACCACCTTGAGGATCATCCAATCAATAGGTCAAGGGGCACAAATCTTCAAAGCAAATAAATCCATTGCCCAGCTCCTAACGTTTGCCTCCATTATGAAAAATGCTCACCTCGATTATGAAGGAAGCTTCATTTCCACCAAGAAGTCCTTTTGTCAGTTTGGATTACAATCCGGGCTAGTGCACCTTCCTTCTTGTTGCTTTGAACATTGGAGCTGTCATTCTCCCAGGGCACCTATGGCATGACTGTGGGCAGCAGCCAGGTGCCCCAGAATTAGGGATGTACAAATTTGGTTAAATCTATTCCACCTGTGTTTCGTGCATTGTCAGGTGTCTTCCATTCTGTCATCCACTAATTGATGGAATCAGATTTTTTTAACCAGAATTTCATTCTACTTGGGGCTAATTCTCCTTATGGGGAGATACTCCAAACCCTTGATGACTTGAGTTGTCCTTTCCTGCATTTTTTCCCAACTCAGCATAGGGGTGTATGGATTACTCACCCCATTCCGATCCAGGGCTTTTGCGGTGGGGGGAGGCGATCCGTCCCTCCCCCTAGAATCGTCCCTGGCTGGCTCCACTCCATGGTGAGTCTGCAGAGCTGCTGGCTGGGGCCACCTGCAGCTAGACCTCCATCTGCTGCCAGGCTGCGGCCACAAATAGCGGCCACCATTTGCATCCCTGCGTTATAGGCTACGTATATATTTACATAGCCTATCATGGCAAAAGGCAGGGATGCAAATGGTGTAGTGGCCGCCATTTGCGTCCCATGATAGGCTATGTAAATACTTACGTTGCCTATCACGGCTAAAGTAGGGAGGGAAATGGTGGCTGCAGACCAGGGCAGCCATTCGTGGCCGCAGATGAGGGCAGTGGACAGCCGACAAAAGGTAGGGTCTGCCCCAGGGAAATGTTGTGGGGTGGCAGTGGGGATTGCTCCTTTCCACCACAGACTCCTGGGGGGCAGGATTCTAAAGAATCCAGCCTCACTGGAGTCCGTGACAGAATCCTCTAACATCCCTAACTCAGCAACATCCTTTTTCAGGTGAGGTGACCAGAAATCTACAAGAGGAGAGTACTTCATGGCAAATGGACTTTATGATGGCTATATTCCACCTCCAGGTTCACATGCTGTATGCCTCTGAATTAACCATTCATGGGGAACATGAGTGAGAGGGTGCTATTGCTAGGGATGTGCGGACCATGTAAAATCTGCTCCATCTGTGTTTCAGGGATTGTCAGGCGCCTTTTGTTTCATTGTCCGCTCACGGATGGATTTGGGGGGGAAATTGTTGTGTGGAAAAATATGCAAATAATTCTACAAGAGGGTTCACAACAATTTACGTAACTGACCTTAGTACGTAACATTTAGCATATTGTCCCCCATTCCATTCAACTTTTCCTTGCACATTTTTACCAGTCTCAGCAGAAACATGCATATTTTCCTATGAATAAATTTGCGCAAATTTCAGGAAAGTTAAAAAAAGATCTGGAAGTCCACAGACTCCACAAGGCCTGAGGGGGGGTGTTCTGCAGCAGATTCCATAAGTTGGATTCTTAGAAATCCAAGCTCATTTTAGTCCATCTTGAATTTCTCCAGCATCCCTAGCTATTGCCCTCCTGGTCTGTTTGAGGGCTTCTGCCCATGAGTATCTGGTTGCCCATTGTGTGAAACAAGATGCTGGACTAGTCAGGCTTTGGACATGATCCAGCAGGGCTCTTCTGTTCTTAACACAGCAGGACTCACTTCTGAATAAGCATGCTTAGGGGTTGCATTGTCAAGGTCAGAATCGCCCTGTTGAAGCAGGCTGCCTGGCAAACTGGTGACTAACCAAGGCAAGATCATTCTTGGAACTGCTGCTAAGTATTTACAACCTTTATCGCTGACCTCTTTCTGTGTCAGAGGAAACAAAAGAACAATGCAAGTGGAGTATTTTTGTTCTGTTTTGCTTTGCTTCCATCTCCACACAGGCCTTCCCTGCAACTTGTTGCAAACTCCATTGCTCTGTTGTTTTTTGTACTTGCAGAACAGAAGACAGCTCGGGAAGGTTATTGCAGCAGAAAGATATCACTGCCTGTGTGTGTGTGTGTGTGTGTGTGTGCGCGCGCGCGCGCAGGTGTGAGAGAGAGAGTCTGAGAGAGAGAGTCACACTTGACTCTGCATGTATTTTTCTTTGTGTGCACATGTGTGTTTGGCAAGGTCAAAGGGAAAGGAAATCTGCGTGAATAGTTTTCAGAGGCAAAGCATTTCTTTGAAGTCAGATGAGCTGCATTGCCAAAGACAGCTAGGTCATGGCTCTGTTTCAGTGGCATGGCTGAGTGTGTGTGTGTGTGTGTGTGTGTGTGTATTCTGGGATGGGGGAATGAAGAGAAGTGGAAATCTGAGACCTCCATGCTTATTCCAGTATCTACGGAATATCTTTTCTCAAACAGCAGAAATTCCAATGAGACTTTAACTGACTTAATAGTCACTCCCTGTACCCAGGAAGACCTAGGAACTCTGTGTGTCTGCATGTGTGTGTATGGGGTGGGTGTGTGGGGTTAAGTGGTTAAGTCCTTCTTCACCCAGCGCATAGTTAAACTATGGAATTTGCTACCACAGGATGTAGTGATGGCCACCAGTTTGGATGGCTTTAAAAAGGGTGTTAGATAAATTCCTGGAGGAGAAGGCTCTCAACGGCTACCAGTCCTGATGGCTATACCATACCTCCAGTAGCAGAGGCAGTATGCCTATGTACAACAGTTGCTGGGGAACATGGGCGGGAGGGTGCTGTTGCACTTGTATCATGCTTGTGGGTTCCTGGTCAGCAACTGGTTGGCCACTGTGTGAACAGAATGCTGGACTAGATGGACCCTTGGTCTGATCCAGCATGGCTCTTCATATGTGCTTAAGGCTGCAATCCTATACACACTTCCCTGGGAGTTACTTCTGAGCAGGCATGTATAGGATTTCACTGTAAGTTTCTTTAATAGAATTCTCAGCACCCTCAATGAAACTGTAGCTCCCAAAATTCTTTGGGCAAAGCTATGACAGGTATAAAGACCATATTGAGTGTGTAGTATAGATACATACGTCCAATTTTTCTTGAGATACCTTCAGCTAGCATCCCCCTTTGCCTTCTTAATATATTTTTTAATTATTGTTAAAATAATTGTTATTGTTAGCTGCCTTGAGTGGTTCAGTTTTCATATAGAAACATAGAATTGTAGGGTTGGAAGGGGCCTACAAGACCATCGAGTCCAACCCCCTGCTCAGTGCAGGAAGCCTGATTCCCAGGTGGTCTCCCATCCAAGTACTAACCAGGGCTGACCCTGCTTAGCTTCTGAGATGAGATAATATCAAGCACATCCAGGCCTTGACCCATAAAAGTAGAGTAGGAATGATCTTATAGAAATAAAGCAGCCTTCAGCAACTTGGTACCCTCCAGATGTGTTTGACTGCCTAATTTGTAGTGGTAGAGAGTTCCAGAGCCTTTCTACATGAGCCTAAAACCCTGCAGCTTTACCGGGGCTTTTGCTTCTGGATTCTTTGCAGCATTAAGATTGGTTCCTTTACACAGGCAGACACATGCTTTAATTCAGGGACTTCCTTTGTCTGCAAGTTCTATATGTTTCATTATGCAGCCATTAGATGGTGCTGTGGTATAGCAGAACTGCACAATTACACATAGCTGATATAACCAATTAATGTTCCTTGCTGCAGTATCCGGTCTTTTAAAAAATGAGATAAAGGTCAGTTAAAACGGAAGACGGCCTAGAGGTTGATGACATCATGGAAAGGACCTGTAAACTTCCACGAGCAACCAATCTTGATGGCAGGGTAAAAGCCCCATGTGGAGAAGGTCCCAGACAGTGGGCACTGTGACATTAACAGTGCTATTCCAAGCCATGATGGACCAAACCTCTGAAGTCTTGGGTACCACCAGGAGGGTATCTCCTGATGAGCGAAGCAATGAGCAGAACATTATGGAAATCAGGTTATCTCTTAGGTAGCCTAGTCCTGAGTTTTGCTGACTGCATACCCCTAGCTTTCAAGGTCTACTGAGCTTGTTACTAGAACTCTGAGATCCATCAATCTGAGTGTCAAAGACACATGCAGCCAATAACATGTGTACAAGTCAGCCCAACTTACATGTATTGACTTCATTTCCATAACTTTGATCTGTTTTTAAGATTCAGGTCTTCAAAGTCCTTTGTCGAGGACTATCTTCTGATAAAGATCAGAGCAGCAGAGGGTAAGCATGGAGCAGAACTGTAAGAAGGAAGGGCCTGAAGATGAGAAGGCTCAGCTGCCTGCTCCCTACCTCCCCATCGAGACCATGTGCCACTACAACATTGCTCCCCAGGTAAGCCGGGAGCTGCATTTATTAAAGACCTCAAAGACAGCCTAAAATGTTTTAAATAACTAAGACAAATCAAATTCAGTACAGGCCCTGTTGTGCCTCCTTCTTGGAGGTGAAGTGGGTGACAATCACAGATAGGGCATTCTCCGTGGTGGCACCCCAAGTCATTGGAATTTGGCCCTTGGACTAAGAAAAGTTCCCCACACCTGCTCTAAAGCAAAAAGCACTTTCTGCTTATGTTTTTCTTCACACAATTTTCATCCTAATCAAAATGATGTCAATCAGCTATCCATTCCTTCGAACCTGGGGGTTATCCATTGCCTAGGCCACTGGTTTCCAACCTTGGGTCCCCAGGTATTCTTGGACTACAACTTTCATCATCCCTGACCACCAGCCATGCTATCTGGTGGTGATGGGAGTTGTAGTCCAACTGCATCCAGGGAGCCAAGGTCAGGAACCACTTGCCTAGGCCATAGATATTTTACTATTACTCAAGACCCACTCGTGGGTCAGATCCTGATGGAAGCTGAGTCATGACAGCAGCACCACGACCATATGAATATATGGTAAAACAAATGAAGAAGCGGGGCCTCAAATGCTTGTTTGGACCACGGTGGGTCCCTGTGTCGGAAACGTTTGAAGTCTACTGCCCTAGGTTATCCTTGTTGCTTTCCAAACTCGTTGGAACTTGACAGAGGTTACAGTTTTGTGCTCCGAACTGAAAATGCATTAATCAAGCCAGCGTGTAAACAAAAATAAAAAAGACACCAGTTTTCTGCAGACATCATTTGCATTTCCACCTTCCTGCAAAACTCTTCTACATCATATGCCATGTAATTCAGCAAAAGCCCGCAGTGTAGGGCAGAGACGTTTTGCTCAAATAATTAATACCAGCAAGCTCCGATATTGATTTATACTGTTGGTATTCCAGCTGGAATTGCGCATTGTGGGTTATTATGCTACAGAGTCAATGCATTCAACGTCTGTGAAAGGAAGAAAGAAAAACCCAAGGAGAAATGCATTAGTAACATTTACAGCCACCAAGGTGGGGAAAACACGAGAGATTGTGCGTGTTGGGCATGAGGAAATGGAGCATTTTAAAAAGAACAAGAGGAAGGACCAACCGCAAAATGAAACCTTTGGAATGTCACAGAATGCAACACAGGACATCAAGCATTTTAATATAATAGGTAGCAAGGAGAACTGCTATTCTTTTCTGTTTGGTATTAATCTAAATGCAAAGGGAAAGAGAGAGGGTGGTACAATTGAAACCTGCTTGGATGAGATTTTTTTTAAAAACCATGTGTGTGTGTGTGTGTGTGTGTGTGAGACAGAGAAACTGACAGAGCTGATGTGGGGTCATTATTTATACACTGTCCACCTCTTAAAGCAACTCACATAGGTTTGAACCACATTAGAATGGCTTTTTATCAAACCTGCTGACCTTAACACCAGGGATGTCTGAGAAATCCATTGGGTTCACAGATGTATGTGAAAATACCCAACGGACACCTCCCAAGACTGAACATTGAACAGAAGGTCTCCACTGAATTCCAGGGAGCCAGGTAATGTTCCCCGGGAGTTGAGGGTAGTCTTTGGGTCAGTTGGCCACACCTGGTCTAGAGCAGTCTTTTCCAACCTGGTGACCTCCAGATATTTTGGACTACAGAGAGCTTCGGCTATTGGGTGGTATAGAAATGAAATACATACATACATACATACATACATACATAAATACATTTTCCATCATCCCCAACTATTGGCCATGCTGGCTGGGGCTGATGGGAGGGGCAGTCCAGCAGCTTCTGGATACAGATGGGAGAATCAGGGATGTACAAGCTCATAGACATTCTCCAAATTTCACTTCCAAACTCGATTTGGCATGCTCCCATTTTTTGCTTGTGATCTGTTTTTTTCCGGTTGGTTCAAATGTGGAAAGTGTGCATTTCTGTGTGCATTTTTCAAAAGGCCACACTTCCCTGCCCTCCACTGACTAAAGTGTAAAAGTGTGCATTGTGTGTGTGTGTGTGTGTGTGTATGTATATGTATATATATGCATTTTTCAAACCTGATCACAAGCTTGGGAATGTGTGGCCATTGCGGGGGGGGGGGATGCATTCCTGTTGACATTCAGGGTTATGAACAGGGGTAAGCTCAGATGTTTGGGGAACTGAAATGAAATTCTCATACATCCCTACATCTCAAGGACAGCAGGTTGGGAATGGATGGTCTCTAAAGGGTTGCTCAGTTTGGCGATCAGAGAACATGTGACCATAAGAAGAGCCATGCCAGAGCAGACCAAGGGTCCGTCTAGTCCAGCATTCTGTTCACACAGTGGCCAATCAGCTGCCCACAGAAAACCCACAAGCAGGACACGAGTGCAACAGCACCCTCCTGCCCATGTTCCCCAGCAACTGGTGGGAGTTGCCTCTGGTACTGGAGGTAGCATATATCCATCAGGACTAGTAGCCACCAATAGCCTTATCCTCCATGAATTTGTCTAACCCCCTGTTAAAGCCATCCAAATTGGTGGACATCAATTGGTGGACCACCATCCAAATGGTGGACATCAATGGAATTCTCTACCACATCTTGTGGTAGAGAATTCCATATTTTAACTATGCACTGTGTGAAGAAGCCCTTCCTTTTATCCATCCCGAATCTCCCACCAATAAGCTTCATGGGAGCCTGGGAGGACCCTATGTTCTAGTATTATGAGAGAAGGAGAAAAATGTCTCCCTATCCACTTTCTCCACCTCATGCATAATTTTGTACACCTCTGTCCTGTCTCCCCTCACCCTCCTTTTTCCCAAGCTAAACAATCCCAGCTGTTACAACCTTCCCTCATAGGGGAGATGCTCCAGCCCCTTGATCATTTCAGTTGCCCTTTTCTGCACTTTTTCCAGCTCTACCAGTCCTCCAGTCCTTTTTTTAGGTGAGGGGAGCAGAACCGTACACGGTATTCTAAGTGTGGTCGCGCCACGGAACGTGGAATGACGCTGAATCCTTTCCACAGGGCATCCTCCGAGACCAGGCTGCAGCCCTGCACCCGAAAGAAACAGCAAGGAACTCTTCAACATAAGCAGGTGCAGTATATCCTTCATCACTCCGACACCCCTTGGAGAGCTCTTTGGATGTTTCTGATTTGAGAGATTTAGAATCCATGCCGAAGGAGCTAATATATGCGCGGCTCACTCCGAGAGCGGTTAATTTATTTGTAGCTGTCACTAGGCTTAATAAATGCAGACTGTCTGAGACTGGATGAGCCTGTGGGAGGGGGGAGTTGGAGGGGGGGGAAGGAACATTGTGTCACAGGTGAGCTTTCAACTTGCCTTTCCTGTTAATTAAACAAGCATCTGTCATACAAGGTCAGGTGAGAGGAATTGTTGGAGCAGATGGAGAAGTCACTCAGAAATCATGGCTGGAGAGTGCTCGAGTCCAGGTCCCAGTTTGCTGTTGGCTGGAGGAAGTACTGTGCTAAAGGGACAAAGAGCATAGAACATCATAAAATCGTAGGGTTGGAAGGGGCCTACAAGACCATCGAGTCCAACCCCCTGCTCAGCGCAGGAAGCCTGATTCCCAGGCGGTCTCCCATCCAAGTACTAACCAGGGCTGACCCTGTTTAGCTTCCGAGATCAGACAAGATTGGGCACATGCAGCCCTTTGCATGTCCTGGAATGTCCATAAGGCCAGGTCAGCGTCTCCTGGCTTCCCAGATCACCTGATCTGGCTGGGCTGATAAGCTGCAGTACCCCACGCAGGCCATGACCTGGGTGCCTGCTTCAGTCAGGGCTGGTCCTACCATTAGGCAAAGTGAGGCCATTGCTTCGGGTGGGAGATGCTGGGAGGCAGCAGCAAGGTTCTGGAGGAGAGAGCGATGTGTGTCACATGGCCTGCTCTGCACCCCCTAAGCTGACCTGCTGCCTTCAGGTGCAGAGGAGGTTGCTGACCCATTGGCAGTGTTGTAAGGCTGGCTTGTGTGCATGGAATGGGAGAGGGTACCATCTTCTCCTTGGCCTCAGGCAGCAAAATGTCTCAGGCTGGCCCTGGCTCCAGGGGTGTGAGGAGGAAGGTGCCAGGGCAAAACTGCCACATACCTTGGATATGTCATGAGAATGGGGCTTCTGTGCCTATTGGCACATTGGGGCCAATATGGGGGCACATTGCAGAAGCTCACCTGGGACAAAAGGAATGCGCATACGTCACAAGCAAGGACGGCCCTGTCGTGCCCAGCGGAGGCTGTGATTCCCCTCTGTCAGGAAACCAGGCCAAACTCTAAAAGAGCTGTCCAGGGTGCTGAGGCTATTTGGGGGAGATGGGTTCAGAACCCTGGATAGCTCTGACTGAACCCCAGAGCAGATTCAAAGCCCCACTGACATCAGAGCCATCAGCCTCCACCGGTCATCCCACTTTTAACTCGGGGGGGGGGCACTGCAAATAACTGCAGTGCCATCTCCAGGTTTTTAAGGGCTCCTGGACCAGACACCCTCCATGGGCCCCCTCCCTCAGTGAGCCCACCTTCTCACCGCCATTGTCACCAGCTGCTCTTGCTCCTTCTCCTCTTTCTCATCACTGGTACCAGCTGCTTGCTTGCCAGGCAGAGAGCCTGTGAGCACGTGGGCTGTGGCATCCACTCCTCCTCCTTCAACATCTCAGTTGTCTGAGCCAGTGTAAGTAAGCAAGCAGGCCGCAATGGCAAGGCGGAGGGGCAAGTCCAGGGGGCCCTTGTCAGTGAGCCCCTGCTGGGTTGTGGGTCCTAGGCAGCTGCCCCACTATGCCTGCCTTCGATACCAGCCCTGAATGGTGGCTTGATATATTGGCCCAAACAGAATCCAGAGTGAACAAGTAAGGAAGCTCCAAATGTACTCCAAGTGTGTTCCTATCTCGAAAGTCAGGAAAACATCTGGAAAGTCAGAAAAGCATCTCTGCCGAACGTTCCCGTTGCTTTACAGAGAAATCACCATTTCAAAGATGTCTCATAATGAATGCCCGTTTGGGACAGCAATACTGTGTCTGCATAAGAAATGAGCTGTAATAACTAAAATATTTGTAACTGTAACTGAAGCTCATCTTTGTGGGCTTGATATGGATTCTCCAATTCATCAGTGTACATTTCCCCCCAACCCGCTCCTGTCAGGTTAGATTTGAATATGATCCATCTTCTTTGGCTTCATCAAATGGAATGAATTCATTCAATTAGCCGCATCAGTTCAAGGTTTTATGAAAGACCTAATGATCAGGACCCAATACCAGAATGTTCCAGAGGTGTCATGGGTCCTCTCTTGAAACAGCTGCCATGGGAAGGTCTTGTCTACTCATAAAATAGCTGCCATGGTGAGCATGACCGGTCACAAAACTCTCATGTCCCAGAAAGTAATTTGCAGATGACATAACATTGGGTGGTATAGATAATACCCTGGAAAACAGAAACAAAGTTCAAATTGTTCTTGATAGGCTGGAACGCTGGGCAGAAAACAACATAATGAAATGTAACAGGGATAAATACCAAGTTCTGCACCTAGGAAAAGGAAACCAAAAGCAAAGTTACAAGATGGCTCAACAATACTACAAGCAAGAAGGATCTTGGGATTGTTGTAGACCACAAGCTGAATATGAGCCAACAATGTGATGTGGCTACAAAAAAGACAAATGCTATTTTGGACTGCATTAATAGAAGCATAGCTTCCAAATCATGTGAAGTACTAGTTCCCCTCCACTCAGTACTGGTTAGGCCTCATCTTGAGTACTGGGTCCAGCTCTGGGCACCACACGTTAAGAAGGATGCAGACAAACTTGAAAAGGTTCAGTGGATGGCAACGAAGATGATCAGGGGAATGGAAACAAAGCCCTATGAGGAGAGAATGAAAGAACTGGGCATGTTTAGTCTTGAGAAGAGAAGACTGAGGGGAGATATGAGAGCGCTCTTCAAGTACTTGAAAGGTTGTCACAGAGAGGAAGGCCAGCATCTCTTCTCAATCATCCCAGAGTGCAGGACACAGAATCATGGGCTCAAGTGACAGGGAGCCAGATTCCGGCTGAATATCAGCAGAAACTTCCTGACTGTTAGAGCAATACGAGAATGGAACCCATTCCCTAGGGAGGCAGTGGGCTCTCCCACACTGGAGGCATTCAAGACGAGGCTGGACAGCCACCTGTCAGGGATGCTCTGACTTGGATTCCTGCACTGAGCAGGGGGTTGGACTCGAAGGTCTTATAGGCCCCTTCCAACCCTACTATTCTATGATTTTATGATTCCATGATCCCAAGAACATATGTACAAGGCCAAGGTGAGATCTGGCCTCCAGAACACAAAAGCACTCTTCTAAACCCAAATAAAGATGGTGCTAGAGGGCAGCCCTTCACTTTGTGGCATGCCGGTCTTCCTGTTATTTATTGCATTTTATTTTTACAGACAAAACCATCTTAGGAAGTAAAATAAAAATCAGGAGGGGCAAGGGACCTGGTGGGCACCAAGAGAGGTGTTTGCAGACACATTGGTACCCATGAGCACCTTGTTAATGCTCTAAGCTCTCTCACCCAAGCTGTTCTTGCAATGAACAGCAGTGGGAGGGGAATAATAATAATAATAATAATAATAATAATAATAATAATAATAATAGAGGCTGCATGGTTTAGTCAATTATTCAGTGAGGTGGCTCACTCTAAGAGTTTGTGAATGACTACAATGGTGCTCTGCTGGTCGTACAGACAGTAGATATTTTAAAAACATATTTTTTAAAAAAGAGGCAACTTCTTATAAAAACTTCAGATGGCAAGAAGAGGCATTCCCTTCTGTGTGTGGTAGAAGCAGGGGATGCCTCTTCTGGGATGATGATTCAGCCAATAACAAAGAAAGCATGCTTCTTTCTTTCTAATGATTGGGTTGGATGCAGATATCTGCCTAGGGGGCGAGAGGAAGCTGACTTCCCAGGCCCCTTCTCTCTGTGCTTCCACAGAAGTTGAGTGGAGCAGAATTTGCTTCGGCGTCCTGCAGCACAGCCCGCTCCACTCAGCAGGGTCTCCCAACCCTTGAGGGAGCCATTTTTGGAGGCGCTCTCAGGGCTGGCAGGGAGAGGACAGTGTGGGAACATCAGCTTCCACCTGCCTCCTCCTATAGGCAGATATCTGGATCCAACCCCACTGTCTGTGTTTTTCTCTCTCGTAGGCAAATATGTGCAAATGTATACAGTTTTATCAATTAATTGAGTAATAAAACTCATACCATTAATCAACTGAGGTTTCTTTCATCGGGTAAAAGCCAATTGTTTTTGCTGTTTATATGTTTATACAGTACCGTCAGTGAGTGTGGTACTAGAGTGCAAGAGATTCCTGCCCCAAGGAGCTTACAATCAAAAAGATTTTTATTTGTTACATTCATACCCTACCTCGCCATTAAAAAATACCCTAGACAGATGTATGGATGAATGGATAGCAGTTACTAATGTGCTTCAATACATTATCTCAATAATCCTTAAAACAACCCTGTAAGGAAGGCCAGTATGATTCTTACCGATTGGAGAGGGGGCGACTGAGGCTAATCTGCACGGACCGGCAGGGGGGCTCTCCAGGATTTCCAGTAGGGGTCTTTCCCAGCCCCCCTACCTGGAGATGCTGGGGATTGAACCTGGGACCTTCCGCATGAAAAGCAGTGGCTCCACCACTGAGCTGCAGCCCTGATTGCTGCAGTCACTGAGCGATGGAACATATATCTGAGAGCCAGCCATGATTCCCTGGGAAGGATGGCGTGCTGGAAAAGGAGGACATAAATCTAGTAATTGCTCGTTTAGGTTGTGGTTGTGGTTGTTGTTAGAAAGAGACCCATGGAAGCCCAAAGGCCTCTTTGGCTCAGTGCGCTTCGAGGAAAAACGTCATGAAAAATTCATCCGAGCTTAGCAACTAAGAGACGCGAAGCCACAGGGAGCTGCAAACAATTGCAGAAGGCTGGAGGAGCATGGTGGCTCCAACCCAGCAAACCGATTAAGCAGGCCCTAGGCCTGGGGGCCTCATCAGCAGCTCTGCGCCAGGCCTGCGTAAATCAGTTGTGTGGGGGGTTGTTCCATTAGGACCTATTCTAATAAGCGCTACGATGCATCAGCTTCCTGCATTGGACCGAGAGCCTGCCTCCAAAGGGGTGGGAAGGGAAAGGCAAACCGGCGCCGAGACTGATCATCACAGGGACATCTCACACAGGTCCAGCATTTCCACGTGCTCCAGCTGTCCCTGCTGACCAGACACGGCCCAATATTTCCTGTAGGGATGGGCCAACTCACATCAGCCCGCCTTGCGCACCACTCGCCGGACCCTCGCTGGCCGCCCAGCCATGCTCACTGTGCGTGGTGAGCCATCAGGTGGTTCACGGGTGCCCCGAGAGTGGCACCTGGCTTCCCGCTTCGCCACCAAGCCACTATTTGGGAAACAGCAGCTCCTGAAAGCTGATTTTACATAAATGGTGGCTGTAAATATTTGTTTGTTTGTTTGTTTGAAAAAATTCTTGGCCACCTTTCAGGACAGAAGCTCCCGCCCCCCTGGCGGCTCACAGCAATAAATACATAAAAACAGTTAAAATATTAAAAGCGATAAAAACAAACATAATAAAATAGCAATAAAAGCAACAATAAAAGCAACAACAGCAAAAACAGCAGCAAGGGCAATCATATCCAGAGAAGGCCACAGTAAAATAATACATTTTGAAGGCCTTCTCAAAAGCCTGCAGTGATGGAGCATGGAAGACCTCCGATAGCAACTTGTTCCAAAGGTGTGGGGCCACTGCAGAGAAGGCCCTCTCACATGTGGTCACCCACCTAAGTTCTCTCACTGGTGGGCAGATGAGAAGGGCCTCTCTTTTTGATCTTAAAGTGCGGGCAGGCTGATATGGGTGAAGGTAGTCCTTCAAGTAACTTGGTCCCAAACTGTCTATTTAGACCATTTACACCGGCAATGTTGCATACATGGGCCTCTTTACTGCCGCCATTTATGTAAAATCAGCCTTTACAGAAAAGGCCAAGCTGCCATTTTGTGCAGAATGGCAGCTCAGCGGAGCAGCGGGGAAGGCTGCACTTTCCCAAATCAGCATGAGCTGAGTTGGGCAAGTGCAGGGGTCCGCAGACTGGTGTCCAGGGGGCCGAGGCAGTGAGAAATCGCCAAGCCTCAGTCCCCAACTGGACTCCCGCAACAGCCCTAATTTCCTGGTTCCTGGCCGTGACACTGTAGGGTGGCCCTGTGTCCTGCGTTGACTGCAGCAGATTCTGGGCACAGAGCTAAACAAGAAGCAAGGCAATGAAGCCAGCAAATGTTCAAGCACCCAGGTTTCAGTCCAATGGGGTCCGGGAGGGGTCAAGATAGCAAGCGAAGGTCAAAGCTCAGGCAAGCAGTCAGATAAGCGGGGTGAAGCTAAGGCAGGAGTGGCTAAGAAAGCAGGCAGAGGTCAAAACACAGTTAGGCAGTCGGGATACATTACACAGTCCAGAAGCAGAGTCAAGGAGGAGTCATCAGGTCGATAGCACAGAACATCAATCACAGGGCAAGAACTTCCCCTGCTAAATAGCCAGCTCAAGCACCTGGGCTTGCTGGCTCCCAGCAGATGCTGTCCTGGTAGGGAGGAAGTTTGCTTTATTCAGCACATGAATTTCTGTCCCTCCAGCCCTAGCACAGAGCAGGCAGAGGGGGAGGAATGAATTAATAAAATACCAATCACTCTTCTTCTTTTTTCCCCATTTCCTTCTGGTGTCACCGCACTGCCGTGGCTGCATGACAAACATACAAGTCAGAAACCGCTCTGCCGCTCTCCTCCTAATTACCTTGCATGCATGGCAGCTGATGGTTAGAAGAAGAACGAGGGGGTTTTGCCAATGGGCTGCTTGCCAGGGCTGCAAAACTGTACGTTTGGCCTAGTGCAAGATGTCGGGATCTGAAAAAATTAAATTAAAATAAGAGAATGGTTAATGATGATGGGGAAAACCTGTGTGTGTGTGTGTGCGCGCGCACACGCATGCAAGCACAGACATGCATGCATGTGCGAGCACGCACACGCACACACACACATACACACACACACACTGCTTTAACTTTAATCCAGGGGCGCACAGCCTGTGTTCCTAGCACTGCATGCTTTTTGCAGACCTTGACTGCTTCCTGTGCGGCCCCCAAAACTGACACCCACTTTCCCCTCGTGCTTTCTTCAGAACGGTTACTTTCTTCACATTGCAAATGTGAGCACACTTAATAGATGGCTTAAAAACAAAACGAACAGACAAAAACACTGCCTATAATTAAATGCCTAACAGTGCAATCCAGGTGGGCAAAAATTCAGACTTGTCACATCTTCTCCTCCTCCTTTACTAAATCCCCCAAATCCAGCTGGACCAAGTGCTTGTACAGGGGCTTAGTGGGGCACCTTGCAAACAAATTAAAGAGGGGTAAAGGGTATCTCTGAGCATACACTCAGCCTAAGAAGTTCTTTTCGGTACCACAGCTGAGCTCTCTGTCTCAGCTTTTTCGAATAAAAGCTCATTCCTGGTTCCCGCCCACCTCCAGTTTTATTTGTTTCAGCCGCCTAATTTAGAGGGCTGGTGAAGCTTTTAGTTGTTGTTGCTATTGTCAGTTGGAAGTCAGAAAACTTCCCCAAGCTACTGCAAGGCATGCAGAGATCTACCAGTAGATTCTGACCTGGTTTTTGCCTATTCCTGCTATGCATGTCTATTCAGAAGTAAGTCTCAAGGTTTTCAGTAGAGTTTTCTGCCAGGGAAGTGACCACAGCATTGAGCCCAAGGTTTCTGCCACTTTTACAGCTTCAGTGTCTCCCTTGCTGTTGGAAGCATGTATTGAGGCTGATCAGGCATATCAACCTACAATCCATGTCTATAAATACTTAATATTGGTGAAGAAATACGTTATACCAGGAGATCCGGGTTCTTGTCCCCACTCAGCCATGGAAGCTCACTGGGTGACTTTGGGCCAGTCACAGACTCTCAGCCCAACCCACCTCACAGGGTTATTTATTTATTTATTTATTGAATTTATACCCCGCCTTTTTTCCTCTTGCAAGGAACTCAAGGCGGCTTACATTATCCTCCTCCTCTCCATTTTATCCTCACAACAACAAGCCTGTGAGGTGGGTTGGGCTGAGAGTCTGTGACTGGCCCAAAGTCACCCAGTGAGCTTCCATGGCCGAGTGGGGACTAGAACCCGGATCTCCCGGCTCCCAGTCCAACACTCTTGCCACTACGCCACACTGGCTCTCACCAGTGTGAGGATTACTGTTGTGAGGATAAAATGGAAAGGAGGATCATGTAAGCTGCCTTGGGTTCCTTGCAAAAGGAAATAAAGCGGGATATAAATGCAATAAATAAATAAAAAATAAAAAAGGTCTTAAGCAGGAATGGAACTGGATTGTCCCATTTGCCTAATCAATGGATCACTGCTTTAGGACACAGTCCTATGCATGTTTAGAAAGAAAAATGTCCTACAAGTCCCAACATCCCTTCAGGCAGACATGCTGGCTGTGGAATGCTGGGAATTGTAGGACTTTCTTCTGTCTAAATATACATAGGATTGCTCCCTTAGCATCTGTATCTGAAGCGCCCATAGATCTCAGGTTGTATCTTATTCAGCAAAAACATTTGTTTAGTGTCTACTGGACATGGCAACATTTATCTAATTAGGGTTTGTCTAAGTCGGCTAATTGCTGGAGATGTAACACAGCTAATGCTTCTTTTAAGCATATATTTTGGCAATGCCCAGTAGTTGCCCCTTTTGGGGAGGAAGTTATTACATGGATAAATTTTGTATTGGGGCACTCCTTAATGTTTACTGACATAAACACTCCTTTAAATTATCTACCTGCTTCCTGGAACTTAATGCATGGTCAGCGCAAATGGATTCTCACACCCTTCTGACAGCTAAAAGACTGATATTGCAACATTGGAAGGATTAACACTCACCTCCTATAATGCAATGGATTGAAGACCTTACAACACTATCAGCATTTGAACAGGTGGTGTATAGATGCCACCTGCGAATGGATACTTATTTGGGTATTTAGGGCACAATCCTACGCATGTTTAGACAGAGAAAAAGGCCTACAGCTCCCAGCATTCCCCAGCCAGCATGGCTGACTGGGGAATGCAGGGAGCTGTAGGCCTTTTCTCTGTCTAAACATGCATAGGATTGCACCCTTAGTCGGCTTTTGTTGAATTTGCATGTAATTATTAGAAACATGTATTTTCATATAGACAGACAGACAGACAGAGATACACACGTGCACACACATGCATTTCATAGGTATGTACTGAAATTAATATATTCAAATCTAGGTAGCCACATTATTTTCTTTTTTTCCTTTTTCTTTTGTTGAAATCTTACTATAAAAAAAAAGTTGTTTGTTTTTTACGGATTTATCTAATTGGATGACAGGCCTCATCAAAACGTGCCTGGCAGGATTTTGGAGGTTGACTGGATAGAGTCAAATTTACTGCAGCTGTAAAATGCACATTTCAGAGACGGACAGACAAAACTTCCACACAAGTTCGGCCATCTTGATTTCTAAGGAGTTTCAGAGAAAAATTGATTGCTCAGCACATTCTTATCCTAGTGTCGGTGGTCCATCTTGGAGAACTTTTCTTCTTCTTTATGGTCCACAGGGGAGAAAAGGTGAGATGAGGCATGACTCTTGGTCCTTAAATGGAGCAAGTGGTACAGAGAGAAAGCTGGCTAAGGCAATCAAAGAAGGCCTTGATCGAGCAAATTTCCAGAGTTCCACGAGTCCCAATCAGAGTATGGATTTAGTAAATGTCAATTCACTGCTCTCCCACAAAGCAGGTGCGGGACTCTTTGCTACAAGACAGTTTTATTAGGCTTCCATGATTCCGATGCCCTGCTGGGCTGAAGCCACCAAGGCAGAAGGAAGGAACTACAGTGGTGATCTTTCCTGCCACATCCTCCAATCTTTGATTTTTATTTATTTTTTTACTAGACAGTGATTCAGAGGTGGCTGGAGGAGGCTCAGGATAAATTGTATCCTGGCCTTTCCAGTCTCCATCCCTCCCTGCCCACTGGAATGCCTCCTTTTCTCCCTCTCCAAGGTTGGCTTTCCAGCCTCAGAGAGGCAGCTGGTACAGTTCTCTCTGTGCCAGCAGCCAGGGGAAGGGGACGGGGGTCAGATATATCTGACCTCAGAGGGGGGAATCCAAGCCATCCTACCGTCCCTGGAACGCTCACCCGGGGACCACAGGATTGCTCTCCTCATGCTTCTAATGGGAAACAAAGACAAGAAATAGCCCACATCCAGAGCTATTCCAGCAAGGCACTGGAATTTTACATGGAGTGTTAGATCACTTCTCTCACAATCCCGAAACTGGTCTTGATATATACAGTGTGTGTGTGTGTGTGTGTGTGTGCACGCATGCGTGTATGTGTGTGTGTATGTGTGTGTATATGTATGTATGTATGTATGTATGTGTGTGTATATATATATATATATATATATATCAGGGGGAAGGGTCTTATTTTACATGTGTCTCTGAATTAACTAAAATAAGAATAAAGATGAATATAAATATACTTTGAAAGAAAACAAAAAAAAGACACATATAGGAAGTGGAAAGAAGGCCAAGTAACAAAGGAAGAGTACAGGCAGGTAGCACAGAATTGCAGGGATGGTGTCAGGAAGGCTAAAGCTGAGAACAAGCTGAGGTTAGCGAGGGATGCTAAAAACAACAAAAAGGCTTTCTTCAGCTACATGCATAGTAAAAGGGAGAGGAAAGAAATGGTTGTTCAGCTATTAAATAAGGCTGGCAAAACGATAACAGATGACAAAGAAAAGGCAGAGGTGCTTAATTCCTGCTTTGGCTCAGTGTTCTCCCAAAAGAGGGTCTATGACCCCCCTGGCAAAGGCGAAGTGCAGGCTGAAGGGGCAGGATTGCAGCTTGAGATCGATAGGCAGATGGTCAAGGAACATCTAATTACTTTGAATGAGTTCAAATCTCCAGGACCAGATGAAATGCATCCTAGAGTAAGAAAGGAACTGGCAGAAGAACTCTGAGAACCGCTCTCTATTCTCTTTGAGAAATCATGGAGGATGGGGGAAGTGCCAGATGACTGGAGGAGGGCTAATGTTGTCCCTATCTTCAAAAAGGGTAAAAAGGAGGAACCTGGGAACTACAGACCAGTCAATCTGACATCAATCCCTGGGAAAATTCTGGAGCAGATGATAAAGCAATCCATCTGGGAGCACCTTGAAAACAATGCAGTGATTACTCAAAGCCAACATGGATTTGTCAAGAAGAAGTCCTGCCAGACGAAACTGATCTCATTTTTTGATCAAATAACCTCCCTTGTGGACTGTGGGAATGCTGTAGACATAATATACCTCGACTTCAGCAAAGCTTTCGACAAAGTGCCCCAGGATATCCTGATGAGCAAACTAGCTCAAAGTGGGCTAGATGAAACAACGATCCAGTGGATCCACAGCTGGCTACAGAATCGGACTCAAAGAGTGCTTATCAATGGGACCTTCTCAAACTAGGGAGAGGTAATGAGCAGGGTACCACAGGGCTCAGTCCTGGGCCCAGTCCTCTTCCACATTTGTATTAATGACGTGGAGGAGGAGGTGCAGGGAATGCTGATCAAATTTGCAGATGACACAAAATTGGGCGGGATAGCTAATACTTTGGAAGACAGAAACAAAATTCAAAGTGATCTGGATAGACTGGAGCACTGGGCAGAATACAACAGAATGACATTTAATAGGGATAAATGCCAAGTTCTGCATCTAGGAAAAAGAAAGCAAATGCACAGTTACAAGATGGGGGATACATGGCTCAACAACACTACAAGCGAGAAGGATCTTGGAATTGTTATCGATCACAAGCTGAATATGAGCCAACAATGTGATGTGGATGCAAAAAAGGCCAATGCTATTTTGGGCTGCATTAATAGAAGAATCGCTTCCAAATCCCGGGAAGTACTAGTTCTCCTCTACTCAGCCCTGGTTAGGCCTCATCTGGAGTACTGTGTCCAGTTCTGGGCACCACACTTTAACAAGGATGCAGACAAGCTGGAGAGGGTTCAGAGGAGGGCAACAAAGATGATCAGGGAAACAAAGCCCTATGAGGAGAGACTGAAAGAACTGGGCCTGTTTAGCCTTGAGAAGAGAAGACTGAGGGGAGATAGGATAGCGCTCTTCAAGTACTTGAAAGGCTGTCACAGAGAGGAAGGCCAGGATCTCTTCTCAATCATCCCAGAGTGCAGGATACAGAAACATGGGCTCAAGTTACAGGAAGCCAGATTCCAGCTGAACATCAGGAAAAACCTCCTGACTGTTACAGCAATACGACAATGGAACCAATTCCCTAGGGAGGTGGTGGGCTCTCCCACACTGGAGGCGTTCAAGATGAGGCTGGACAGCCATCTTTCGGGGATGCTCTGACTTGGATTCCTGCATGGAGCAGGAGGTTGGACTCGATGGCCTTGTAGTCTCCTTCCAGCCCTACTATTCTGTGATTCTATGATTCTAAGTAATGCAAACTAATGCTCAAATCGAAGGTGGCAGAAACCCAAACTGACAGATTTGTCCATCCAGGCCCAGGGCTTTGAGTGTTCTGCTCTTAAAAGTCTGGGTTTCAATCCCTGTATCTCCAGCCATGTTAGTGCTTAACTGGATTGCCATTCTTCTTTCTGACAGACTCCTCATCTTTAACAACAGTGTGGCTGGCAAATACAAGGTGATGCTCTCCCTGTTGCAAATAGTTGTTCCTATCAGATGTGGCCAGTGCAGATGGGTGAGAATTTTGTTTCAGTTCAATTTATATAAGAATTAACCAAAACACCAAAGTTCTTCACATCTGAGGGGAAATGAACTTGAGATTTTTTTAAATGAGAGATTCGCCCATCCCTAACTCCCACCCCATCTAAACCCAGTTACAAACTTCCATCTGCCTTGAGCGCCATTTTCTTGGTGGAAAGGGGGGGGGTACCAATAGTAAATAAAAATAATAATAAAATCCAGATCAGCCCCAATGTTTGGGGTCACCTTTCAACAATACAGAAATATTTGTGAAAATAGTTAGGAAGTGTGTTCCTATTTATGATGACCTGCAAGAAAATCTCTCTCTCTCTCAATCCTCTAGAAACACTTTTTTTTTTCTAAGTTCACTCTCATTTCCCCTGGGAGAGATGCACCTTATAAATAGTCCCATTTGCTATTCACATACAGAAACAAAAACAACAAAAGCAAACAACAGTAAAAGAGTTGGACATGACTGAACAACTGAACAACAACTGTGAAATTATGCTTGCACGCTAAAATATAAGCCTATAAGGCTCTGGCCCAGCCTATCTCAAGAAGCGCCTCCAGCAACACCAGACAGGCAGCTCAACAAGATCAGCCTCTGATGGCCTTCTCTCTGTCCCATCAGCCAGGACAGCTGGGCAGGTGAGGACGAGGGAGAGGGCCTTCTCTGTGGTGGCCCCCACTCTGTGGAACTCCCTCCCTAGGGAACTCCACCATGCCCCCTTTTTAATGAGCTTCCACCATGCATTAAAAACTTGGTTGTTCAGGCAGGCATTTGGGGTGGCTTAGGGTAATTTTAGAAATGTTATGTTTTTAACATTGAATTTTATTGTATGAACTGTTTTTATTGTTCTACATTGCCCAGAGTGGCTGGGTGACCGGCCAGATGGGCGATTAATAAATTTAATTAATTAATTAATTAATTAATAAGTAACCTCGAACATAAACCAAGTTCAGAGCACACATTTCTTGATGCCTTTATGAAGGTGAAGATGGAAGAATGGGAATTCTCTTATCTAAACCAAGACAGCTTCCATTTATCACCCAAAGAGATGAGAGACACAGCCGTAACATGCAGCCAGCTACTGCAGTGATAAACAACATTTGTCATTCAACAAAAAAGATAACCACTGGTGTTTAATATCGTAAAAAAAAAAAAGTGTCACTTGTTGCCACTGCTCCAAGAGCAGAAGCCAATCACAGGTCATTGACAGATTAAGGACTGCTTATATGAAATTTCGGGAGCTAAAAGTCTCAGTGCATTGACCCAGTTTTGCACTTTGAGAATTCTCTACTAGTGCTGAGCACATATATGTATAGAATAGAGCTATGCACAAATGGCATCTTGAAATTATCCACCTTATTTTGTGGGCAGAGAAATCTGGGAGCCAATTTCCCCGAATTTCTCCATGGGGAGGAGAAATTCTCAACCGTTTCCCAGCTAGGGCTCCCCATTGGCAGGGCTTGTAGCACAGCTCCTTTCTTTTTGGGTAAATGCTTGGGGGGGGGAGGTTGTGCTGTAACAGCACCAACTGTCTTGGCAGGCCAGCCCCCAGTTTGCATTCACTGGGGGCAGTATTGTGTCCAGAGCCAGGGATGAAGCGGAGTTCGTGCTCTGCCAAAATTTGTCCTCCAATTTCCTGAGAGTTTTCTCCCCCCATGAAAGAGGCTTCCATTGTTCTGCCTCATTCAGGATGTTTTATAGTTTATTTTTGTGATGTTTTTGAACTCACTTCATCACAACGAGCCCCCCAAGCTGCCTGCATGTCATGAACTGAAAAGGCCCTATGGGAGGAATTACCTCATGGCACCTTAAACTGGGCTTTAATTGAGGTGTAGGAAGCTGAGGAGGCTACAGACAGCCAGAGAGAGGATTGTAGGGATGGACGAAAGTCCCTTACCTGTCCTCGAAGCTTGCTTCGCGGTGGGGGGGAGGCACTTCACTTCTCCCCCCGAAGTTCATGCAAGGGGGGGAGGCGCCCCGCCTCACCCGGCTGAAATTCAGGCCGGGCGGGAGGCGCCCCATCCCTCACCGGCGAAATTCAGGCCAGGTAGAAGCGCCCCGTCTACCCGGCCGCGGGAAAAAAAAAACACCCCCGTGATAGGCTACGTAACGATTAACGTAGCCTATCACGGCTGACTTTGGAGATCTAGCCGTGATAGGCTACGTTAATTGTTATGTAGCCTATAACGGGGTTTGGTTTGGTTTTTTTACTTTCCTTGTAATGGCGGCGGCGGCAGCCGGTCGAAAGACCGGCTGTCGCCCCCGCCCCTGACGAAGACCTGATGAACCGCCGCCGGGACCCGCCACCAGGAGGGACATTCGTGAAAGGTAAGTCCCATCCCGGGGGGGGCGGGGGGGGGCAGAGAATTTCACTGCCTATTTTGGGGGGCCGAATGCGTTGGCACCCGGCCCCCCGAAGTTTCGGGGAGAAATTCTCCTCCATCCCTAGAGGATTGTGCAATGAAAGACAGGACACCTGTGCTCACTCCTCAGCCACCTCCTACGTAAGGTAAGCCCAAGAAACCCAACTCCAACCCATTTTGGAAATTTCTCCAAAATTTCTTCACCACCGAATTTCATTTCGAAAGCAATGTCCCTACTATCAAATTGAGTGAGAATGGTAGAAAAAAAAAATGTGGGACAAATTTTAGGCACAACACTAATTTGAATTTGCAGAAGGACACCATGGGATACCACCCAAACAAACAAAAAAACAAAGGAACATGAGTTCTTTAAAAGCCCTGGGTGAGCAAAGGTATTCATTTGGCACACACACCTCCAAAGACCCTAAAGATGTCACCTGGTTAGCCTCTCTGAGGGGGTGCTCTGTAGCCATGGTGCCTCTCTCAAATAGTCACCACCTCTCTTCATTTGGTGGGTGTGCTCAGAGTATGGTCTTTGAAGAGGGTTAGGTAAACCCAAGAAACCCAAGGTGAACCCAAGAAACCCAACTCCAACCCATGAAATTTCTCCAAAATTTCTT
Source organism: Heloderma suspectum (assembly GCF_057233095.1). Classification (NCBI taxonomy): domain Eukaryota; kingdom Metazoa; phylum Chordata; class Lepidosauria; order Squamata; family Helodermatidae; genus Heloderma; species Heloderma suspectum. The sequence goes on from NC_139470.1 coordinate 11,674,216, forward strand.
CACCATTGAATTTCTTTTCAGAAGCAAATTCTCTTCTATCAAATTGAATGAGAATGGTCGAAAAAAAATGTGGGAGAAATTTTCAGCACAGCACTAGTATAGAACCACAGAGTTGCAGGAGGATTTGTCAGCCATCTGCTCCATGGTATTTCCAGAGGGAGAGTATGTGACCCAGATTGGTTTCTGGTATGAATTTCTTCTATCAAAGGGTTATGATGTGGCCAAATCACTGATAAAGCAGAGGACAGCAGATACATTGTGGCAAACGGACACAGCCAAGGTGGCTTATTGTAGATCAAATGAATTATATGCTGGGTTGCCAGCTACATTTCATCAGGAGGCACAACATCTGGCACACCCAGGCCCCTATCCATTATGGGTTCTTATGACTAAATGTGCACTGAACTGTATTCCCTTGAGGGAAGATTTCATAATGTGCCCAGGCTGTGTCGCCTACATTTGTTCAGTTGCAAGACAGCAGGAGATTGAATTCACTTTCTGCTAGAGTGTGCTAAATACAATGACTTGTGACTCGAATATATTTTTCCATTCCTGAAGAAGTGGTTGGAAACATCAAGGGGTAAGGTGCTTATGGTATTAAATGGATCCGATTATTATGCTGCTTTTAGAATGGCAAAATATATTAACTCTGCGCTGAAAGTGAGACAAGGGGCTTTGAGTTCAAACCCCCAAATCTGGTTGAGTTCAACGTAAGACAAGCCAAGATGGTTTGGCCTTAGGTTTTCAATATTTAATTTTAAGAGTTATTGTTTTTCTGGATATAACCAGTGGCTGTATTTTAGGGTGCAATCCTATGCATGTTTAGACAGAGGAAAGACCTACAACTCCCTGCAAAGCCTGGCTACTAAAACAGGCCAGGCTTTGAACCTGGCCTGCTTTAGCAGCCTCAAGCTGTGCTGACTTGGGAATGGCTGTGGCATGTGAGTGTCCTCATGGCTGTGTCCAAAGATAGCAAGGCAACCTCCGCTGGATATAGAGGAGACAGTCGTGGGATTTTTCTGGTGAACTAGGTCCTAGGAGGTGGAAGCCTCATGATGCCTTCCTGTGACCAAATCCTCTTCCTGCTGTTGAGTTTGGATCCCCCTGGGAGGACAAGGGGTTGGGAGCCTCTGAGGATGAGGGTTCAATGTCCTGGCCCAGGACAGGAATGTTACAGAGGACATCTGCTCATCACCACCACAAATCTCCCATGGTCCCTCCTCTCAAGCAGAGCCAACATCAGCATGTGACATCCTTGGACAGCTGCCGAAGCCCTGGCACCTGAGCAGGGCCCCTGCTGGTGCCTGACATGAGGCCCTCTGACAAGTTGTCGTTGTTGTTTCCCTGGCCTGGTGCTCCAAGCAGCACCAGGTGGCTAGATCTAGCCACCATTTTGTCATGCCCTGACTGGAGGAGTCCTCCTCAGAGGAGGAGCTAGAGGCCTAGAAGCCCAGGGTAGCCAAGACCGTGGGCTGCCACAAGACCCACAGGAGCCTGAACCCTCGGGGGAGGTGGCTGCAGGGCCATCCAGGTCAGGAGAGAGGGACTCTGCCTTTGAGACAAGAGGCTGAGCCACCCACTGACCCCCAGGAGCATCATCGCCTCAAGCGACAGTCTGGCAGGGCTCCTGTGTGAAGGAGTGCTCACCTCCAGAAGAGGTCTCCTCAGAAGAAAGGGACTCTGCCTCTGAGGCAGAGGCTGAGGTGCCCCCTGGTCCCCAGGAGCATCGTTGCCTCAAGCGACAGGCCAGCAGGGCTTCTGTGTGAAGGAGTGCTCGCCTCCAGAAGAGGTCTCCTCAGGAGAAAGGGACTCCTCAGGAGTCAGCTCTGGAAAAGGAGCTCTGGTTGCTGCAGCTGAGCTCTGGGTGGGGTCTGGCTGGCTTTGGGCTTAAAAGCCTTCACAGGAAACCCAGCCAGGGTTAGAACATCTTGGTCCATCTAGCCTCTGCCGTGTACCGTGCCTCCTGAATTGTGCTCTGATCCCTGATCTTTTGGACCGCTCAACAAGTCTGCTTCTGGACTGTGCAATGTACCTGACTGTTTTATTGTGTTTTACCTCTTGCTTGTGACCTTGACCATTCCTGCTGCTGCCTGATCCTTGTTGCCTGCCTGCCTGCCGGTGTTCTGACCTCTGCCTGGATTTTGACCGCTCCCGCCTTAGCTTAAACCTCCTTAGACTGAAACCAGTGTGCTTGACCCCTTGCTTGCCAGCTTGCGTACTCTCTTGCCTCGCTGCCCGTATGTGTTCGCAAATAGCCAAGACTTGCTGTGGAGCAGGATGCATTTTAATTTCCCAGAATGCCCTGGGCAACACCATGCTGGGGCAGATTGTGGAAAATGAAAATGGTGGCCTACCCAGCCAGTGGGTATTGCTCAGAGCACAGGTCAGCCCACCGGTGGAGGAGGGCCCCCCACCAGAGGGTAATTTATCCAGCAACCCCTCAGTCCTGGAGCCAGCCATGCTCTCAAGGAAATCTGGCCTGGAATGGCTTTACTACTGGGAGAGGTTAGAAGCCCAAAATATATCTTTGGGTGGTGAAAAATGGGTATTGAGCTATTTGCATGAATGGCACGGTGCTGATTCGCATCAGCTAAAATACAATAATTTGAGATTGCAATAAGCTGCAGCAGGGGGGGGGGGGAAATACCAGTAACAAGCAGGTGCTAGTAGGTCAAATCATATTAAAGGATAGAACATAAATCAAAGAGCAGGGCGAGGGGAGACACATTGAGGAAATTGCTTTTTTTCCCCACCCTCCTTATGGAAGAATAAAATTTAAAATCTCCCCCAACGATCTTGCTCAAAGCAGCCAGCCCTCCTTTCTTGCAGTATGGTTCACGAGCCCACGAAATTGCTGTGCTTTGATTTAAGGACCATTTGAATCCCATGACCTAATGGGCATACAAGGCTGTTTTAGATGGGAGGGTGGAGGGATGATTCATGCACCGATATGCAAAAGGTTTGTACTTTTTAGCACATTCAGAAGCTGGGATGGGGCAATCATGTGAATTACTGGGAGGGGGAGATACTTGGAAAGCACAAGTCCACCTCCCCCCCCCCAAAGGATCATGACCCATCTCAGGTTGGTCTGGTACAAACAGATCAGGTTGATCTGGTACAAAGTGAGTCCTGATCAATCCTTGAAATGGGTCAAAATATTAGACTCACGACAAACTAAGTACCATTTGAAAGTCCTCCAGCATACACTAGACAGTGGGATGTGGGAATGAATTTCCAGCTTTGTCATGGCCCACAACTGAGCCTCCTCTGAGACTGAGGTTTCTAAGGGCAGTGACTCCAAGGAGAAGTCAAAACTAGTTCCCAGATCTTCATAAGTGGGGGCCTCCACCTTGGATCCCCCACACTGTCCTCTCAATCCCCAGGAGGCACAGATACCCTCCGAGCCCAAGGAGTGGACCTCTGACTCTTCTGGGGAGCAGGGAGGCTCTGGGGAACATTTCCTAGCCAGTTCCTCACTCCCCAGACCATCACTGCCCAGAAGAAACCCACAACTGCAAGAAAGAATGCTGTCCCTGTAAGAAAACCAGTTCCAGCACTTGAGGAGGGCGAGTTCCCAGAAGGACTCTCCTGGCTTAGCTCTAAAACTCTGCAATTGCTCTGAACCAGTGCTGGCTGGGGTAACTTGTCAGACTGCTGGTACCAGCCCAGGACTCGTAGTGCGTTCAGGACCATGGAGAGCAGTCTTGTACTTAGACTGCTCTCCATGGTCCTGAACGCACTACAAGTCCTGGGCTGGTACCTGTGGTGCTGAGCATGGTGCTACAGCTTCTCCTGGTCTAGTCACCTCTCCCAAGTTGTGCCTCCTCACCAGAGCACATGACAGAATCCCAGATGTAGCAGAACACGCCTGTGCATACGCACACATCCACACCACATGTTGAGCAGCCCATACAATAGGCATCCTGTCCATTCTATCCTTCCACCCCCCTTTTATAGTGGCAGACTGTGTCTCCCCTGCAGTGGGAGTTAAACTCTTAGGTTAAAGGTCCCAAGACAGTGATACATCAGACTCAAAGGTTTACTTACAAGGAGACTTTATTGGTTAACTTACAGCACACAGGCGTACCCAATGGTTGGATCAGACAGCTTCTCTGAACACAGAGCCATGGGGTACAATGGGTCTTATACCATGCATGTTAGCAGTGAGGCAGCATGACAATAGCCAGTGCCCCTAGCGTTCATTCCCAGCATAGGCTAGAAGTGTTTGGTTCTCAAGCACAGCCACCTGTAAACCAACTCCGCTTCCCAGGCAGAGTGCTTGATAAGGCTTTCTACTCACTGGTAAGGAATGCACTGAGAAGGCTGTTATTGGCCTTTTGACTCATCTGCACATGCTCAGAGTCTTACTAGCATGGGAATTGCACCAATAATGAACTTAAGCAAGCATTATGGATCTCTAGGCCCCTCTAACACTATAAATGACTTGGCTATGCTCCTGGGGCCAATACACAGACAGATCCCATAGATGCACCAGTTGCAGCTGATGTTGTTACACATCAGATGGGAGGCACATGAGCCTGAGACTCACTCCCACTGTCCACCATGTGTAAAGTCTACACCTTGGTGCTACTGTCTCAGACAGCATAAGATCCACATCAACCTGTGAAGGTGTGAGGCCTACAGAAGCAAGGAAAATAAAAGGGCCAGGCCTAGAGGCCTGGGTTTTTGAGGGGAGGGGGTATCCCTGAAGAGAGTAGCTCCATTTCCCTGGTTAAGCTTCAGTTTCATTTCCTCAGTTAAGTTTCATTTCTTCAGGTTTGAAGCAGTCCTTTCAGTTTTGGGAGAGGAATGTATATAAAGAGAGTGAGAGAGCCATTAAGACCAGAGTCAGGAAGACCAGACCCTGAAAAGGGAGAAAGAAGCAGCAGCCTGGAGAAGTCTAAGTAAAGCTTGGGTAAAGGAACTCACATTTTGCAACTTTTATTTTCTTTTGCATCACTCAGCTCTATTGTATAAATACTTTTAGTTGTGATTTGCTTGCTTTAATTTACCAGCCAATTGTTGTGGTTAAACCCTGTGTCTAGACTGCTTATCACCCCATGTCTATTAGGGATATACGGATTCCCCATCATCCATTCCAGGGAATCCGGGGGGGGGAACCGTTCCTCCCCCCCGGAATCCTTGCGGAGCAGCTCCGCTCCACAAGGATTCCGCAGAACCGAGGGCTGCCCTGTTCCGCCATCCGCATACCCCAGATTCCCCCATTTTTTTTCCGGCTCCCCGAACTTACATAAATAATTCCATAAGTACCGCTGAAAAATCCTTTTTGCGTGCCTGTCATCAGTCTCCGTAAGGGTAAAGCCCTTCACGGGGATTCCCCACGTAACTTCTGGCCCTCTTAGAAAAAAAACAAGAAATGTGAAAGGAGGATATTGCCCCCTTCCCAGTTATGGTGAATCTGCAACAGGTCATGCTTGGATTCTCCCATGACTCAGGGCTGGGGGGGGGGGGGACATGGGATTCCATAAAAGCTTTCACCTATTAAACAGCTTTAACCAAAGGAATTGGTTCCAATTCCTTGTTATTAGAGGACAGGTACATTCAGAAGGCATTCCCTGCTTTGCTGCAAGGACATGCTGCCATTTTGATGTGCAGAAATTGTGGTCCTTTTGCAAAGCCTGTCACTTCAGCTTTAATGAATTTCCCTTAGCCAAGAAAGGGCAAAACAAAAAACAAAAACAAAACCCCACACCACCCTAATCTGTAATCTAACACATTATCTAGATCAGACCACATGTGCAGCCTGCCCAGTCCTTTTTTGCTGCCCACACCACGTTGCCGAATTTCAGTGGTGCGCAAAGAGAAAAAGCTGCATTTTTTTCTTTTCAAAAAAGGCCCATTGGGACTGCGAGCCTTGGTTTAATGCAAAATTGCGCTCGCCCTTGGGGCTTGTATTATACTCTGTTGTAAGAAACTTATTTGGGACTTTCCATGCTAATTCAGGATGAAGTTTGGAGTTTCATCATCTCCCAAGTTCAGTGTATGTCATCTTCACCACATCTGAGTAGATGAGCAATTTGAGAAATCCCTTGCCAATTTAAAAATGCATTAGACGGCAGAGCCTCGATATCCAGTTTTCTTTGTTGTTTGATCAATTTAGTCTCTCTCTCTTTCTTACCATAAAAGTTTTTAAAAGTGAAACATAATGGGAAGAGATCCCATGAAGAAAGGAGAAACGTATTTCCACAATGCATTCGGAGGCAAGGAAGGTGTCGAAGATTGAACCTGGGACTTTCTGCATGCAAAGCAGGTTCTCTGCTACTGAGCTAGAGCCTCTCCCACAAGGAAGTTGCTGCAGGGAGACCTCCTTGTTCCAAGAGGCCATAGCAGCCAGGTAGGACTTTTATACCAGGAGGCCAGAGTGTGTTAGATGGTCATCCCTAACACTTCTTAATGCATCATGGTCAGGCTTGCTAAGTGGACTGAAGAACCAACTAATCTTGCTGCATACATGCTGATCTTGCTGGATAGATACCGTAGCAAAATCCTCTCCCCATTCCATCACATTTTGTGAAAGCAAAAGGAAAGAAGGGGCCATTTGGGCTCTAGGTGTCATGTGCCCCTGGAGTCCCCCAGCTGAACATCACAAGCTGTCTGTGCTGAGCAACCTTGAGGCAGATTAGGGGCCTCTCGGCTCCTCAGGGGAAGACAGCTTTCATGCCTTCCCCTCAAGACACACTTATCCCCTTCTCGGACCTGGAGGCAGATGCAAAATGGCCACCAAGCCCCAGGCAACACAGGCACCAGCCAGATGCAGAAGTGCCCACCTGAAGAATAAGGACTCATAGGATCATAGAATAGTAGGGTTGGGAGGGGCCTACAAGACCATCGAGTCCAACCCCCTGCTCAATGCAGGAATCCAAGTCAGAGCATCCCTGACAGGTGGCTGTCCAGCCTCGTCTTGAACGCCTCCAGTGTGGGAGAGCCCACCACCTCCCTAGGGAATTGGTTCCATTGTCATATTGCTCTAACAGTCAGGAGGTTTTTCCTGATGTTCAGCCGGGATCTGGCTTCCTGTAACTTGAGCCCATTATTCCATGTCCTGCATTCTGGGATGATCGAGAAGAGATCCTGCCTTCCTCTCTGTGACAACCTTTCAAGGACTTGAACAGCGCTATCCTATCTCCCCTCAGCCTTCTCTTCTCAAGGCTAAACATGCCCAGTTCTTGCAGTCTCTCTTCACAGGGCTTTGTTTCCAGTCCCCTGATCATCTTTGTTGCCCTCCTCTGAACCCTCTCCAGCTTGTCTGCATCCTTCTTAAAGTGTGGTGCCCAGAACTGGACACAGTACTCCAGATGAGGAGTACAAACCACTGCTGAGTAGAGGGGAACTAGTACTTCCTGGGATTTGGAAGCTATACTTCTATTAATGCAGCCCAAAATAGCATTTGCCTTTTTTGCAGCCGCATCATATTGTTGGCTCATATTCAGCTTGTGATCGACAACAATTCCAAGACTCCTTGTGAGTAAAGGTATACCAATGAGCAGGACTCTGCTCATGAATAGACCATTCCTCAGATGGCACTGATAGCCTGCAGCTTTGATCTGGGTGGCATTCTGTAGGCTTAGGCTTAAAACACTTCAGTTCTAGACACAGATGCTGGAACAACATCTGTCTACTAGCTCCATAGCCTTGGAAGCTAGCAGACAGATGTTCTTTTCCCTGTTAACCTGCTCCTCTCTGAACCTGCCTGTGTTTGGACTTCAGACTGCCTATTGACCTAGACTTTGGAACTGGCCCTGCCTAAAGCTCTGGAGTTTTACCCCAGCACCACCATGAGCAGGACAATTTTCAGGGGGCAGGGCAAAGTTCAAGGGTAGGGGTGGCTAAAAACTCATCAGCATTCCTCCCAGCTCCTCTGCATCGCCAGCTGCCATTTTGAAATCCCTGGAGCCAAGCCAAGTCACAACACACAACACAGTGTTGTTCCAAGGGGCATTCTGGGAAGAGTGGTGCTAGCAGCTATTAAAATGGGGGGGGTCAAAATGGCAGCCAGGAACACACATAGGGATGTACGAAAGTCACTTACCTTATGATGAAATTGATTCGCGGTGGGGAGGAGGCGCTCCGTCCCTCCCACCGAAATTCTGGCTGGGGGGGAGGTGCCCCGTCCCTCCCCCACAAAATTCTGGCCAGGGGGAGGCGCCCCGTCCCTCCCCCACAAAATTCTGGCCGGGGGGGAGGCACCCTGTCCCTCCCGCCACGAATCCTGGCCGGCCGGGAACGCAAATGGTGGCGGCCATAGCCGCCGCCATTTGCGTCCCTGCAATCAGCCGTGATAGGCTACGTAAATGTTTATGTAGCCTATCACGGCTGAGTAAAAAAAAACAAAAATGCACGTACACAAATGGAGGCACCCATGGGCACCGCCATTTGCGTTCCTTGTTTTGGTATGTCTAGTCTACGTAAACATTTACGTGGACTACGGCGAAAATAAGGGGAATGCAAATAGCGTAGCGTCTACGCTATTTGCGTTGCCCTTATTTTCGCCGTAGTCTACGTAAATGTTTATGTAGACTAGACGTGCTAAAATAAGGAACGCAAATGGCGGCGCCCATGGGCCATTTGCATACGCACAGTGTTGTTGTTGTTTTTTTACTCAGCCGTGATAGGCTACGTAAAGATTTATGTAGCCTATCACGGTATTTTTTAAAAATCTAGCCGTGATAGGCTACGTAAATCTTTACGTAGCCTATCACTTTTTGTGTTTTTTTTTACTGGAAATGGCGGCGGCGGCAGCCGGTCGGAAGACCGGCCACCGCAGCTGCCGCCGAACCGCCGCCGAACCACCGCCAAACCGCCACCAGGGAGATTCGCCCAAGGTAAGTCCTGTCCCGGGGGGGGGCAGACCGTTTCGCCACCGATTTCAGGGGGCTGAATGCGCTGGCATTCGGCATCCCCGAGATTTGTGGCAAAGTTCTCTGACATCCCTACACAGGGGTGGTAAGTACTCATGAGTTCTGTGCACTCCAAATGTGACATTTACCCTCACTGAAATGTAAACGAGGGTTGGTATTTTCACCCTGCACTTTCGGCATGTCCCTTCCTCCAAATTCACACCAAACATTGTCTTTGAGCCCAAGCCTTTTTACAGTCCCCCGCCACTCAGCTTCACAGATCCAGCAGTACCCCCAACATTCAAACTGGGTTAGTTTGTAGCACTTCAAGTTCTTCCTAACCTCTGGGAGCCAGACATCCATCCTTACAAGACAACCCAAAGGACTCCTGTTGTTTTTCTTCTGTCTATCGTAAGAAGAATGAACCCTGAAAGGGACGAAAAGAAATCAAATGAACTTAGTAACTTGATCACTCAGACTGCCAGTGTCAACACAGATGCCCTTGGGGGTGAGCGGATGGAAGGATCTTATCTGATTTCGCTGTGAAACACGGAAGGTACAAGCCACCTCAGGGAGGTGGGGCAGGGAGGGAAAACAGAGTTCCCCACATTATCAAGACAGGATGTTTCAGGTTACATAGCCCGGAGCGTTTTCCAAATGGAAAACAGTACAATTTGTCAAAGACTTGCCATTTTGTACTGTATTAAGGGGATGAGGACAGCCAGCACTCACAGCTTTCAACATTCCTGATGAGAGATTACACAGCCATCTTGTATGATGTTTCATTTGATTTCCCCCATGCTATGCGACTGGTAGATTTTCTTCTTATGTGTTTCTGATGGGATTAATAAAGACCTGCATCTCGCTCTGTCTCTCTCTGCCTGTCTCCACACACCCCCGTCTCCCTCTCTCTCTTGTGTGCATGGTGACTTCCAAACAATAGAACAAAATCTATTTGAGACCTCTCTCTCTCTCTCTCTCCCCCTCATACATATATATTTAAAACAGCTTATCTTTCCTTGTGGTACTACATAGCCCTAGGGCAGGCATTTCCAGTAATGTTGTGCTGAAAATGTCTCCACATTTTTTCCTGACAGTTCTTAATCAATCTGATAGAAGAGAATTTGCTTCTGAAAAGAAATTCAATGGTGAAGAAATTTCGGAGAAATTTCATGGGCTGGGTTTCTTTGGTTCGCCTTGGGTTTCTTGGGTTTCCCTAACCCTCTTCGAAGACCATACTCTGAGCACACCCACCAAATGAAGAGAGGTGGTGACTATTTGAGAGAGGCACCTTGGCTACAGAGCACCCCCTCAGAGAGGCTAACCAGGTGACATCTTTAGGGTCTTTGGAGGTGTGTGTGCCAAGTGAATACCTTTGCTCACCCAGGGCTTTTAAAGAACTCATGTTCCGTTGTTGTTGTTGTTGTTTTGTTTGTTTGGGTAGTATCCCATGGTGTCCTTCTGCAAATTCAAATTCGTGCCTAAAATTTGTCCCACATTTTTTTTTTCTACCATTCTCACTCAATTTGATAGTAGGGACATTGCTTTCGAAAAGAAATTTGGTGGTGAAGAAAATTTCAGAGAAATTCTCAGAAGCTGGGTTTGGGCTTTTAGAAGTTGGCTGAGGAGCATGTGCAAGTGTCCTGTTTTTCATTATACATTCATTTCTCCGGCAGCCCCCTCAGCTTCCTGCACTTCAATTAAAGCCCAGGGGTAAAAATCATGAGGTCATTCTTCCCATAGGGCTTTTTTCAGATCAGGAAGTGCAGGCAGCCTGGGAGGCTGCAGAGCAATGGAGTGATGTGTATTAGAAAGAAAAATACATACAGCACCCTCGGCTGCCTTGCAGTGATAAGGTAAGCTCAAAAACACCACACAAATGAATTATAAAACACCCTGAGAATGAAGCAGAACAACAGAAGTCTCTTTCATGGGGGAAGAAAACTTTCCGGCAATTGGAGGGCAGATTTTCACATAGCATTAGCTCCACCTCTTCCCTGCAGCTAGTCACAATGCTCCTGTGCTACAATGCCTGCCAATGGTGAACGCTACCTGTGAGAAAAAGTTGAGAATTTTCTAGGGATGTATGGATTCCCCACTGTCCATTCTGGTGGGGAATCCATGGGGGGAGGGTGTGTGATCCGTTCCTCCCCCCCAGAATCCTCACAGAGCGGCTCCGCTCCACAAGGATTCTACAGAGCCAAGGGCCGCCGCTTACCTGAATCAACCGGAGCCCTTTGTCTCCACACAGATCACCATTTTTTTTTTAAAAAAAAAGGCGATCGGCAGGATGTCCTGAGACCTATACGCAAAATAGAGCCGTGAATCTTGCGTATAAGTCTACATAGACTTATATGCAAGATTCATGGCTCTATTTTGCATATAAGTCTATGGGGACAACCTGCTGATCGCCTTTTTTTTTTAATGGAATTCGGCACGGAGGCGAACGGCTCCCAGTGCAACAAGCAGCCATGCTCTCCCGCGCAGAATCCTCCAGGAGAGGAGGTAAGTAGGGCCGATCCGCCATGGATTCCTGAGGCTGGAATCCAAAGAATCCAGCCTCATTTGAATCCGCAGCGGATTTCTCTAACATCCCTAGAATTTTCCCTCCCTCTGGTGAAATTCGGCTTCTCTGCCTACAAATAAGTGGAGAAATTTGAGAGGTGGACAACTCTAGTTTCCATGCTTTATGCCTTCTGATCATTCTTTTTTGCACTGGTATTATTATTATTATTATTATTATTATTAATAATAATATAATAAGTGGAGAAATTTGAGAGGCCATTTGCGCATAGCTCTAGTTTCCATGCTTTATGCCTTCCAAGGGTGCTTTGCACATTATTATTATTATCCAGATAATTGCAAGGAGAGACAAGAAGGCCTTCTTAAATGAACAATGCAAAGAAATCGAGGAAAACAACAGAATGGGAAAGACTAGTGATCTCTTCAAGAAAATCGGAGATCTCAAGGGAACGTTTTGTGCAAAGACGGGCATGATAAAGGACAAAGAAGGCAGGGACCTAACAGAAGCAGATGAGATTAAGAAGAGGTAGCAAGAATACACAGAAGAACTATACAGGAAAGATCTGAATGTCCCTGATAGCCATGAGAGTGCGGTCACTGAACTTGAGCTGGACATCCTAGAGAGTGAAGTCAAGTGGGCCTTAGGAAGCATTAGTAACAACAAAGCTAGTGGAGATGATAGTATTCCAGCTGAGTTATTTAAAATCCTAAAAGATGATGCTGTTAAAGTGCTGCATTCAATATGCCAACAAATTTGGAACACTCAACAATGGCCGCAAGACTGGAAAAGGTCAGTTTACATTCCAATTCCAAAGAAGGGCAACACCAAAGAGTGTTCAAACTACCGCACAATTGCGCTCATTTCACATGCCAGCAAGGTGATGCTCAAAATCCTACAAGCTAGGCTTCAGCAGTATGCGAACTGAGAACTACTGGAAGTACAAGCTGGGTTTCGAAGAGGCAGAGGAACTAGAGATCAAATTGCCAACTTTCACTGGATCATGGAGAAAGCAAGAGAATTCCAGAAAAACATCTATTTCTGCTTCATTGACTACGCTAAAGCCTTTGATTGTGTGGATCACAACAAACTGTGGCAAATTCTTAAAGTGATGGGAATACCAGACCACCTTACCTGTCTCCTGAGAAACCTGTACGAGGGTCAAGAAGCAACAGTGAGAACCAGACATGGAACAACCGATTGGTTCAAAATTGGGAAAGGAGTACGACAAGGCTGCATATTGTCACCCTGCTTATTTAACTTATATGCAGAATACCTCATGAGAAACGCCGGGTTGGATGAATCACAGGTCGGAATTAAGATTGCCGGGAGAATTATCAACAACCTCCGATATGCAGACGATACCACCCTAATGGCAGAAAGCGAAGAGGATCTCAAGAGCATCTTGTTGAGGGTGAAAGAGGAGAGTGCAAAAGCTGGTTTGAAACTCAACATTAAAAAAACGAAGATCATGGCATCTGGCCCCATCACTTCCTGGCATATAGAAGGGGAAGAAATGGAAGCAGTGACAGATTTTACTTTCTTGGTCTCCAAGATCACCGCAGATGGTGACTGTAGCCATGAAATTAAAAGACGCTTGCTCCTTGGGAGGAAAGCTACGGCAAACCTAGACAGCATAGTAAGAAGCAGAGACATCACCTTGCCAACAAAGGTCCGTCTAATCAAAGCTATGGTTTTCCCAGTAGTAATGTATGACTGTGAGAGCTGGACTATAAGGAAGGCTGAGCGCCAAAGAATTGATGCTTTCGAACTGTGGTGCTGGAGAAGACTCTTACGAGTCCCCTGGACTGCAAGGAGGTCAAATCAGTCAGTCCTAAAGGAAATCAATCCTGAGTGCTCGTTGGAAGGACAGATGCTGAAGCTGAAGCTCAAATATTTTGGCCACCTAATGAGAAGAGAAAACTCTCTGGAAAAGACCCTGATGCTGGGAAAGACCGAAGGCAAAAGGAGAAGGGGACGGCAGAGGATGAGATGGCTAGATAGTATCACCGATGCAATGTATATGAACTTGAGCACACTCTGGGAGAGAGCACAGGACAGGAAGGCCTGGCATGCTATGGTCCATGGGGTCATGAAGAGTCAGACATGACTGAACGACTGAACAACAACAACAACAATTATTATTATTATTATTAATAATTATTAATTATTAGTTTAGGTCACTTTTAAGGGTAGAACCCTCCCAAGGTGTCAGTTTACCAGTAAAGGAACTTTTTGCATGCTGCAGAGGATTCTGGGAAATGTCCTACCATGCGCTCTGCGTGCACTTAGCATTCCTGACCATTTGCCATGCTACCTGGGGCTGATGAGAGTTGAAGTTCAAGACATTTTGAAGGACAGCAGCTTTGGGAAGACTCACATAGACCACTCCTATAGTATTCCCATTTCCAGAGGAAGGGTCCACTACTTCTCCCACCCTGACATAAAATTCCAGGGAGATGAGATCCTCCCTAATGGACTCTCCTCTAAAGACACCACCATGGAATTATTCCCAAAGTCGCTCAGGTTTGTGGGTGATGCTCATTAGCCATCCACTGCAATTAGCCTGCTCCAAATTCATTTCAAGATGAGTTTTCTCCATTAGCATCATAATGAATTCAGGCTGTGAACCCCTGTAGCCTTGGTGGGGGAGAAGATGCCATTATTCACTTGTCAAAACCCTGCCAGGAAACATACTAGGAAATGTGTCCCCGGCTTTGATGGCTTCGACTTTCATTTCTGTCGCCCTCTCGTCTCTCACATGCCAGACCTCCTTTATTATTCTCTCTCCCACAAAAACAAACAGGGAGGAAAATGAACGCCCTGCCAGCAAGACACTCCTGCCACACTGCCTGCTGAATCCTCATTTCCCATTGTCATTTTTCTTGCCCATTAATGAGATTGTTAAACGCAATCATAATTGTTTTGTCTGACAATTGCAAGACTTAAGGATCCACAGCAAGGGCAGAGGGGAGAAATATAAAGGCAGAGAGTGAAGGGAAACGATGAAGTTTCCAATGGTTTTAAAGAACTCCACAGAAACAGAGAGCATGCCTGTGTTTGCAAAGGCTGATTTCAAAGGGAAATTTTTCTCTGAGATGCATTTTATGGATTGATTCATAGATCGATTGATTCCATTTATTACTTGCTATTTTTTTCTTTTCTTTTCACTTTAAGCCAAACCAGGTTCCCAAATTACAGTCTTGGAAGCGACTCCAGATGGGACCAGTATAATTTGCTTCTGCCTTTGAAAATTGTTGAGAGACTTCAGCTGGTACAGAATGCCTGAGTCTAAGGATTTGTTTGCTCCCACATTCAATCTCAAGGTCCTTCCCTCCCGCTGATGAAGAAATGTGCAAATTATGGTACGTTCTTATCACAAACGGAACCAAGAGAGCCAGTGTGGCGTAGTGGCAAGAGTGTTGGACTAGGAGCTGGGAGATCCGGGTTCTAGTCCCCACTCGGCCATGGAAGCTCCCTGGGTGACTTTGGGCCAGTCACAGACTCTCAGCCCAACCCACCTCACAGGGTTGTTGTTGTGAGGATAAAATGGAGAGGAGGAGGATAATGTAAGCCGCCTTGGGCTCCTTGCAAGAAGAAAGAAGGCGGGGTATAAATTCAATAAATAAATAAATAACCCTGTGAGGTGGGTTGGGCTGAGAGTCTGTGACTGGCCCAAAGTCACCCAGTGAGCTTCCATGGCAGAGTGGAGACTAGAACCCGGATCTCCTGGTATAACGTATTTCTTCACCAATATTAAGTATTTATAGACATGGATTGTAGGTTGATATGCCTGATCAGCCTCAATACATGCTTCCAACAGCAAGGGAGACACTGAAGCTGTAAAAGTGGCAGAAACCTTGGGCTCAATGCTGTGGTCACTTCCCTGGCAGAAAACTCTACTGAAAACTTTGAGACTTACTTCTGAATAGACATGCATAGCAGGAATAGGCAAAAACCAGGTCAGAATCTACTGGTAGATCTCTGCATGCCTTGCAGTAGCTTGGGGAAGTTTTCTGACTTCCAACTGACAATAGCAACAACAACTAAAAGCTTCACCAGCCCTCTAAATTAGGTTCTAGTCCCCACTCGGCCATGGAAGCTCCCTGGGTGACTTTGGGCCAGTCACAGACTCTCAGCCCAGCCCACCTCACAGGGTTGTTGTTGTGAGGATGAAATGGAGAGGAGGGGGACAATGTAAGCCTCCTCAGGTTCCTTGCAAGAGGAAAAAAGGCGGGGTATAAATGCAATAAATAAATAAATAAATAAATAAAGCAAAATTCTCACCCATCTGCACTAGCCAAATTCAATAGGTACAGCAATACCCATCACAGAGAGGACTACGATGTACATGCCTGCCATACAGCTGTTAAAGATGTGGAGCCTTCCAGAAAAAAGAGCTGGCAACTCTAATTCAGCACCACAAACACGGCTGAACGCACCGGGATTCAAACCCAGACTTTTACGGATGAAACGCTCGAAGCCCTGGGCCTGAACAGATGACTCACCCAGTTTCGCTTTCCTCCATGTTTGCATTTTTAAGTTCTCAAGTCCTTTTCACCCTATTTATGAAGAAACAGGGTGAAAAAAACTGGAGAACGTTCTCAGCCAACCCTCCCACCGACGCTGACTCCAGGTTTTTGAGAGCCCTTGGGCAAGACACCCTCAGTGGAGCCCCTCCTTCAGTGAGCCCACCTTCTCACCGCCGTGGTCACCAGCTGCTGTTGCTTCTCATCCTCTTCCTCGTCACTGCTGCCATCTGCTTCCATTTCCTGGGCCAGAGCAAGAGGCAGGTGAACAAGCAGGCTGCGAGGGTGAAAAGGAGGAGCAAGTCCAGGGGGCTCTTGTCAGTGGGTCCCTAACTGGGGTGTGGGCCCCTGGCGGGTGCCCGCCCATACCGCTTTTTGATGCCGGTCCTGCCTACCACTGTGCTCTTGTTAACAGGCGTGAGCTGGCATGAAACATATCGCACTGGATCTAGAGGGAAACATCTACATGGGTTACCAGCTTGATTCAGAGCCTGATTCAAGGTGCTGTTTTTGACATTTAAAGCCACAGCTCAACAGCAGCCTGTGCAGGAACCGGAGGCGGCTAGTGCTCATTGAGGCTGGAGGGTAGGGCAGATGTTCAATATCCTACCGAGACTGCCAGAGGAAGACAGCAGACGATCACATGTGGCCGTCGGCAACTGCATGCCCTGCACTGGAGCAAATGTGCCTGGTCGTGGGGGGATTTCTCTGCCACAAGTGAGGGGGGGAGGCAGAGGGTCACTGCCCTATTCACCCCAAATATAGGGCCGCCCCTGGCAGGAAACACAGGTCGCCATCTTCTGCACTATGGTGAGAAGTATTTCCATTTAAATTAAAGGCACTGTTTCAAAAGGTGTAGCTGCGCATATCAATCAACATATGCACATTTCATGCACATCTGTGCATTTCCCCCCTCTTTTTGATAATGCATTCCTTCATGGGGGGCAGGCAGGGGGAGCATTAGTTCCTAAGTGGCCACCCTAGTTAATCCTGTAAATCTCATCATCTTGTACCTCTCCACAGATACTCATGGCGTATGAAATAATAATGCAATCAGAGAGCCCCTTCATTACTTTATGATCTGGCAAAATGACATTTACAAACACACAGAGTTATATTATTGGGTCAGTTAATTAGCCAGTTGAGTAACTGCTCACAGCTGAACTCCCCCGAGAGATATCAGGCTTTTGCAGCATATGCCATGAATTCACTTTCCTTAATGAATGAAAGCAAAAATTTGTTTTATTGTTCAGGAGCAGTTATCCTTAATGGATCTGAGGGACGGGCTGGAGACATGCAATGCTGATTTCTTTTTTAAAAAACTATCTGTGTCAACTTTCTGCAACCTGGCTCCCTCCAGACATTTTGGACTACAGCTCTCGGCATTCCTGACCATTGCCCATGCTGACTGGGGCTGATGGGAGTTGACATCCAAAACATCTGGAGATCTCCAGGTGGGGAAGTCTGGTCTATGTGTATAAAAGCTTGTTCCAAAGTTTCTGTCACACACTGGGGTGACCAAGAGACAAAACTCAGGATGGGTGCACTCAGATAGGATAGGAGCAGGATTAATTCTCAGTGGCTACCATCACCAGGGGACAGGGGTCAGGGAAAAGACTGAACTCCCACCATGCCTGCGGTTCACCCCTGTGCTTTCTCTCCCTTCCTCCTTTGGAGGAAATGTAAAGCAGTCAGTGGAGGCTGGTGACTCCAGTTTCAGTACAGCTGTGAATCTATTCTGGGTTTCAGTCAGAACCAGCCAGAATTCTAAAAGAGCTAACCAAGGTGCTGAAACTGCAAAATCTGCTTGTTCTTAAAAATTACTTGCTGATCAGAAGCCAAGAGTATCATGTGTGCCCAGCACTGGCTTTCTAAAGTCACCACGATCTTTTGCTGCCATGCTTCTTGATATTCTGGAGATATCAAGAACTGAATCAACATTCAAGCCTCATGCATGGACATCCCCAGCTCTACTGCTGAGTTGTAGCCCCCACCCATAACATGAGGCATTACATGAAACATACTGTACAGCATGCGCAAGACAAAGATCCTGCATATCGTCAACATGGTGGAACACCAAAAAAAACAAAAAACAAAGACAATAATTTGATTGCTTGGTTTCAGAAACCCAAGACACACTCCATGTGGAATTTGCATATTTTGGGCACAAGGTTTGAGCGTTTCCATAGCAAGAAAGACCAATGGGAGCAGAAAAAACAAAGCCCGAATTGAAAATATTTAATTATGTAGTGGGTGATTGTGCTTTTGTTTATAGGGAAACAAAATACTCTTCTTCTGCCTTTTAATATCTAAAAATGAATACACAGAACTACAACACAAGCAAAAAAGACAGTATCAAGAAATTCAGTAGGAACCCTGAGTGGCATTTTTCAATTGCAATTTGCTTGCTTGCTCTTTCTTTCCTTTCCAATATAAATAAATAACATTTGTAAGAGTACAAGCATTGTCTTTCTGGTTCAGGCTGATGGGCTTTTCTATCTATCTATCTATCCATCCATCCATAAATAAATAAATAACATTTGTAAGACTACAACCATTGTCTTTCTGGTTCAGGCTGATGGTCTTATCTAGCATCAGCATCTCTCTCTCTCTCTCTCTCTCTCTCCATCCATCCATCCATCCATCCATCGATAAATAACATTTGTAGGAGTATAAGGGTTGTCTTCATGGTTCAGGTTAATGGTCTATGCTCTTCCTTTCTTTGAAAAATAACATTTGTAAGAGCTTTGATGGCCTATGTTCTTTCTTTCCTAAATACATAAATAAATAAATAATATTTGTTTAATGTTTAATATTGTTGTAAGAGTATAAGCAAGGCCAGCATCAAGGGTAGGCATGATTGGGCACCTGCCAAGGGCCCACACTCCAGCAGGGTCCCAGTGACAACTCTGCCAGAGTTGTTCCTCTGCTTCACCTTTGCAAGCTGTTTGTTCACCTGCTTCTCACTCTGGCCCAGACAATGGGGGGGGGAGGTTGAGGAGGAGGAGGCATAAGTACCACTACCTGCCTGTTCCCTGGCTCTCTGCCTGTCAAGCCAGCAAGGGGTAGCAATGATGAGAAAGAGCAGCCAGTGACAACGGCAGTGAAAGGTAAGTTTACTGAGGGAGGGTCCATTGAGGGTTTCAGGACAAAGGGGCCTCAAAAACCTGGACTGCATTTGGTGCATATTTTCCTTGCTGCCAAGGCAAATGTCGCCACCTGGACAGTAGTAAAAATATTGATGCCAGAAAGCAGAGCACAAATCTGGTCTAAGAGGGGTCTATTGGCAAGGACTGAAGAATAATAGCAAGGCATTTATGCCTACGATGGTCATCATGAGTAGCTCCTGGAAACTTAGTTTCCCAAGGGCTACTGAAATTGCAGTAGGCTCTGGGGAAACTATGTTTCCCCGGAGGCTACTTAAGACCTGGGGCACTGCATGGCAGCATGCCAGGAGCAGGAGAGGAGGGACCAACCTTCTTTCCACTCACCGTGGCTTGCTATTGCCAGCTCGCCAGCAGCCAGGTAACAGAGAAGTGGGGGCGGGGGTTGGAGGATTGCTGTGTGGGGGCAAGAGTGCTGGAGGAGAGGATGGGAGGTGTTTTGGAGAGTCGCAGGTATGCAGAGTGAGTTCGAATCCAAATTCAGATTCACTATGCAATCAACCGAGCTATTTCTTGATTTTGGAGGAACTCCACCTATTTCCAAGCTGACTCAGACAGAGCCAGAGGACATCACCCATCACTCTGTTGCAGCTCAGGGAAGCAGGGAGCTTCAAAACCAAACATATTTCAATTTCATTCTAAAATACTCTTGCCCCCCCCCACACACACACACGCGCGCGCGCACCTCAACAACAACAGGGGGGTGGGGAAGCATGGCATATTTCCCAAAGCAGAAGGCAATGTTATTCAGCTTATGACAAGAGCAGCAGAAGAAACACTCAAGGGCAAATGGAGATTTATTCTTTAGTAAACACATAGTTTTGGCAGGCTTCCTTAAATGCAAAGAGACATCACCTCTGCAGCTCTCTGCCAAATGTTTGCAAAATCCCTAATCCTACAATCCTTAAATAAAGAATAAGTCCTTCAGCTAGCTGGAAGTACAGAGAACCTTGAGAAAGTACTATGTGCTATCCATTAAGATTAGTTAATGTAAATGGATTGGTTCTATACAGTTCAAAAAGAGTTCTGGAATAGAACCTCATGATAACCTAGTTGTGGACCAGTCAGCTAGATCCAACCCATGAAGAATGTTATTCTGGCTCTGACAGCCCTTGCAAACACTAAACAAAATGTGGTAAATCAAGGGCCACATTTAATCCATTAATCAGTTAGGGCACAATCCCATGCATGTTTAGACAGAAAAAAGTCCTACAACCCCCAGCATCTCTCCAGCCAGCCATGCTGGGAATTGTAGGCCTTTTTTCTGTCTAAATATGCATAGGATTGTGCCTTTAGACTGATGGAGGGAGCAATCCTATGTGGAGAGGTGGCTGCCTCCGAACTTGGAGGTGACCGCCTATCCAATTCAGCGTGGGCGAAAGCACAGAGGGGATGTTTTCCTCCATTCTCTGGCCACCCTGCACTCACAGCTAGATGGCTGATTTCAGCTGTCTAGCTGCAGGACTTTGGAGCTTGGGGGTGGAGGCTGGACGATGCATAGGAAGTTCCGAACCAGCACTTCTGCATGCCCCAACCCCCGGGAATGCCCCCTTTTGCCCTGCTCTGCGCTATTTATCCAAGCCCGGTGCCCGGGGATGATCTGCACCACCAAGAGGCAGTGGGGAGGCAGTTTTCTGGGAACCGACCTCAGAGCACAGGCTCTGAGGTTGGATCCCGGAAACCCAATGATCCTATGGCCATCTAGCTTCTGTCTAGCAGCCATAGGATTGCGCCCTTGAAAAGAAAAGCTTGCAATTGACTACAAAGGTCAACTGAAATTGACTATGTACTGCTTATCACTGACAGAAGAGCCCTGCTGGATCAGACAAAAGCCCTAATTATTCCAGCATCCGTTTTCCCATATTGACCAACCAGATGCCTCTAGGAAGCCCAAAAGGGTAGTTTTCTCCCTCTCTCATAATACTAGAACCCAACAGGGTCATCCCATGAAGCTGATTGGTGGGAGATTCAGGACAGATCAAAGGAAGGACTTCTTCACACAGCACATAGTTAATCTATGGAATTCACTACCGCAGGATGTAGTGATGCCCACCCATTTGGATGGCTTTAGAAGGGGGTTGGACAAATTCCTGAAGGGGATGGCTATCCATGGCTACTAGTCTTGATGGCAATGTGCTACCTCCAGTACCAGAGGCAGTGAGCCTATGTGCACCAGTTGCTGGGGACCATGGACGGGAGGGTGCTGTTGCACTCATGCCCTGCTTGTGGGTTCCCAGTCAACAGCTGGTTGGCCACTGTGAGAAAAGAATGTTGGACTGGATGGACCCTGGGTCTGATCCAGCATGGCTCTTCATATGAAGGCTACCGTTCCTTCCTGCCGTTGTTCCCCAGCGACTGATATTCAGAAGAATGTGAATCTGATCCTGGAGGTAGCATATTGACGCTGCTAGCTTTTCCCCTCATGAGTTTGTTTAATCCCCTGTTAAAGCCATACAAGTTGGCAACCATCGTAAACAAATACTACTTTATTATCTGTCCTGAGTCTTCCACCTTTCAGCTTCACTGGATAACCCCAGGTTCTACTGTTATATGAGAGAGAGAGAGAGAGAGAGAGAGAGAGAGAGAGAGAGAGAGAGAGAGAAAGCTTATCCCTATCCACTTTCTCTTCACCATGCATAAGGCTGTTCCAAGTGGTCTGGAGCCTGGTCGGTCCAGTTGCTCTGGAACCGCTGGAGCATTCTAAGGCCTCCTGTGAGGCCTTGACAAGGCACTTTGCGGATAAAATTGATCAGATTAGGAGTGTTATTCTGTGCGCCGTGGATACAGTTAGCGAGCAGGAGGCGGCCTGTGGCAACCCGGTTTTGTGGGATTGGTTCCAGCTTCTTCCTTCTGAGGAAGTGAACAAGGTGCTTTCATCTGTAAGGCCGACCACCTGCTTCCTTGATCCTTCCCATCTTGACTCATTACGAGCTGCAGAGAGAGGCTGGGGGAGGGGATCAGGGCAGTGGTGAATGCCTCCCTTGAGGAGGGAGTGATGCCATCAGCTCTCAAGGAGGCAGTGATAAGACCACACTTTAAAAAGCCCTCCTTGGATCCCCAAGTCCTGAACAACTTTCACCCAGTTTCGAATCTGCCATTTTGGGGCAAGGTGACTGGGCGGGTGGTGACGATGCTGTTGAAGGCACACTTGGAAGAAGCTGATTATCTAGATCCATTTCAGTCGGGCTTCAGGCCTGGGCATGGGACAGAAACGGCCTTGGTCGCCTTGGTGGATGATATGAGGAGGGCTCTGGATAGGGGCGAACACTCCTTCCTTGTTCTCCTCAACCTCTCAACAGCTTTTGATACCATTGACCATGGTATCCTCCTGGACCGCCTGGAGGGGTTGGGCATTGGAGACACCGTACTGCAGTGGTTCCGGTCCTTCCTCTCTGGCAGGTACCAGAGGGTAGCACTGGGAGAGGAGGTGTCGGACCCGTGGCCACTCACGTGTGGGGTGCCACAGGGTTCCATCCTCTCCCCAATGCTATTTAACATTTATGTGAAGCTGCTGGGGGCTATCATCAGGAGGTTTGGGGTGTGGTGTCATCAATATGCGTATGACATGCAGCTCTGCCTCTCGTTCAAACCTTCACCAGGGTTGGCCATGGAATCCCTGTCCAAATGTCTGGAGACAGAGAGTGGTTGGATGGGGAGGAATAAGCTGAACCCTGACAAGACCGAGGTACTTTTGGTGGGAGAAAGAGGAGGTTGGGGGATGTCGACCTGGTGTTGAATGGGGTACGGCTACCCTTGAAAGACCAGGTCCACAGCCTGCGGGTCATTTTAGACTCCCAGCTGTCCATGGAGGGTCAGGTGTCAGCTGCGAGCCGGATAGTGCTGTACCAACTCCATCTGATACGGTAGCTGCGCCCCTATCTTCCCAACCATCTGCTCCCATCGGTAGTACATGCCCTGGTCCCCTCTCGTCTAGACTATTGTAATGCACTCTACGTGGGGTTACCTTGAAGACGGTTTGGAAGCTACAGCTGGTGCAGAACGCGGCAGCTCACCTGATTAAAGGCAGCCGCCAGTGTGATCATATCACTCCGGTGCTGAAGGAGTTGCACTGGTTACCAGTTGTTTTCCAGGCCAAATTCAAGGTGTTAGTTTTGACCTTTAAAACTCTATATGGTTCTGACCCAGCCTATCTCAAGGAGCGCCTCCAGCAACACCAGACAGGCCGCTCAACAAGATCAGCCTCAGATGGCCTTCTCCCTGTCCAATCAACTAGGACTGCTAGGCTGGTGAGGACGAGGGAGAGGGCCTTCTCTGTGGTGGCCCCCGCTCTGTGGAACTCCCTCCCTAGGGAACTCTGCCATGACCCATCTTTAATGAGCTTCCGCCACGCATTGAAAAAGTGGTTGTTCAGACAGGCATTTGGGGTGGGTTAGGGTATTTTTAGAAATACAATGTTTTAATGTGGAATTTTATTGTTTTAAACTGTTGTATTATTGCACATCGCCCAGAGTGGCCGGGTGACTGGCCAGATGGGCTGTTAAGGAATTTAATACATAAAATACATGAAAATAAATAAGTTTATACATCTCTTATCATGTCCTCATTTCTTGGCCTCTCTTCTAAACCAAATAGCCTCAAACACTGTAACCTCTCCTTTCAGGGGAGTTGCTCCAGCTCCCTTATCATTTTTGATTGTCCTCTTCTCCACCTTTTCAGGCAGCTCTCTCTCTCTCGCTCTCTCTATATAAATAAATATATACATATATATATATATATATACATACATATATATGTAAATATATATATATATATATATGTATATGTGTGTGTGTGTGTGTGTGTGTATATATATATATATATATATATAAAATATAAATATAAATATAAATGTTGTTGTTGTTCAGTCGTGTCTGACTCTTCGTGACCCCATGGACCATAGCACGCCAGGCCTTCCTGTCCTGCGCTCTCTCCCGGAGCGTGCCCAAGTTCATATTCATTGCATCGGTGATGCTATCTAGCCATCGTATCCTCTGCCGTCCCCTTCTCCTTTTGCCTTCAGTCTTTCCTAAGGATGGCGGAGAATTTCTCCCCGAAACTTCGGGGGGCCGAGCGCCAACGTGTTCGGCCCCCTGAACAAGTTTCGGGGAGAAATCCTCCGAACCCCCCCGCCCCCCGCACCCCCCCCCCCGGGACGGGACTTACCTTCGCCAAATGTCCCTCCCGGCGGCGGGTCCGGCCAGCGGTTCGGCGGGTGTTCGAGCGGGGCGGGAGCGGCAGCCGGTCTTTCGACCGGCTGCTGCCGCCGCCATTGCAATAAAAGAAAAAAAAAACGCCCCCTGATAGGCTACGTGATGATTAACGTAGCCTATCACGGCTAGATTTGCAAAGTCAGCCGTGATAGGCTACGTCAATCGTCACGTAGCCTATCACGGGTGACTTTAAAAAAAAAAAAAAGCGCGTACGGATAATGGTGGCCGCGATTCCCGTTCCTTATTTGGTCGCTGTAGTCTACGTAAAGATTTACGTAGACTACAGCAACCAAATAAGGAACGCGAATGGCGGCTCCCTATGGGGGCCGCCATTAGCGTACGCGTTTGTTTTTTTTTTTTAAGTCACCCGTGATAGGCTACGTGACGATTGACGTAGCCTATCATGGCTGACTTTGCAGATCTAGCCGTGATAGGCTATGTTAATCGTCACGTAGCCTATCAGGGGGCGTTTGTTTGTTTGTTTTTAACTTTCGCGTTCACGGCCGGGCGAGGCGGGAAGCCTCCCCCCCGGCCTGAATTCCGGCCGGGGAGAGGCAGGAAGCCTCCCCCCCCGGCCTGAACTTCGCGGGGGGAGCAACGAAGCGCCTCCCCCCCACCGCGAACGTCCTTCGAGGACAGGTAAGGGACTTTCGTCCACCCCTAGTCACTGCTTCCATTTCTTCCCCTTCCATATGCCAGGAAGTGATGGGGCCAGATGCCATGATCTTCGTTTTTTTAATGTTGAGTTTCAAACCAGCTTTTGCACTCTCCTCTTTCACCCTCAACAAGATGCTCTTGAGATCCTCTTCGCTTTCTGCCATTAGGGTGGTATCGTCTGCATATCGGAGGTTGTTGATAATTCTCCCAGCAATCTTAATTCTGACCTGTGATTCATCCAACCCGGCGTTTCTCATGATGTACTCTGCATATAAGTTAAATTAAGCAGGGTGACAATATGCAGCCTTGTCGTACTCCTTTCCCAATTCTGAACCAATCGGTTGTTCCACGTCTGGTTCTTACTGTTGCTTCTTGACCCTCATACAGGTTTCTCAGGAGACAGGTAAGGTGGTCTGGTACTCCCATCACTTTATAAATATATGTATATATATATTTGATACAAGTACTTATAAAAACTGCAGACAGTAACCACCATCTTTAAATAGGCATCTCCCTTTATCATTTATGCAGGACGTTCTGCCCATTCTGAGGTGATAACTGTTATGACAGTCATCTTAAAACTAAGAGACAATGCTTTTTGTAAGACTGCAGAGCAGAGGGAGAGAAAAGAACCATTGCCTCTGCTGAAGCCTTTGTCTCTCCTCAACTGTAGCCTATCTAGCACTCATTCCATCAGTTGACTGAACTGTTTCCATCCCAGTGGGTTCTGATAAGAACTGTCACTATAATAACCGGTTCCTGAGCTTGCACTTTTCCTCCTCCCTCCTCCTCTCATTTTCCTTGTTTGTCATCTCTTTTAGGGTGCTGATGGTCTCACTACTGATCTTTCTAAGCAGCTCTGGGAGCTGTTTTGGCTAAAGAGCAAGGTAAAAACAATACCGTGAATAAATAAACTACTGTTTGCTTGTTTTACTCATATGCACATTTAACCAATAAAGTAACTAAAAACACAGCATGATTAATCGACTAAGATTTGTTTCATCATGTCATGTTCATCGTAAAACCTTCCCTGCCACATTCACTCACGAGGCAAATAAAACTGCTTTTGAAACTCAGATTTATTTTCCTTACGAATGAAAATGATGGGGAAGTTTTTACCATGGATATGACCTGATGACTAAGAGGGAAGTGTATTCAACTGTTTGGCATTAATAGCTCTCTTTGGGTTTGTATGCAATTCTCCAGCTGCTAGGTCCTTAGATCAGTGGTCCCCAACCTTTTTTGCACCAGGGACCGGTCTCGTGGAAGACAATTTTTTCACGGACCAGCGGCGGGGGGGTGATTTCGCGGGCGGACTTCCGGCTGCTGGGATGCCATCTGCATCCCTGTTCTTTGCAGGAATAGGCTACGTAAAGATTTACTTGAAGAACAGAACGGAACTCCGCCAGCGGCCGGAGCTGGACTCACCGCAGAGCGGAGCCGGCTGGGGCCAGTGAGGATTCCGGGGCGGGAGGGACGGATCGCCTCCCTCCCGCCCCGTGGACCACCGTGGACTCAAAGTAAGGGGGTTTCGCACACCCCTACTGCGGCCCGGTTCCTAACAGGCCACAGACCGGGACCGGTCCGCGGACCGGGGTTTGGGCACTCCTGCCTTGGAGAACCAATGAGACATGGTGTGTCTTTTTCCTAGAGCTGAAATGTTTAGTCAATTAAGGTGCAGTCCTATCGACTGTGACCTCGGTGATTGGAAGCCCCCAAAGTCGGAGGCATCCAACCATCCAATGATGGGTGGGAGGAGCAGTAGAGGTGACCTTCGCCTCTGCATCCTGCAGCTTTTGCTAGACAGGCTTTTTAGCCCATCTACCAAGGGTGCTTCGAGCAGGAGAGAAAGTGGCTGGAAGAGGCTCAGGATAACTCGAATCCTGGCCTCTCCAGTCTCCTCCCCTCCCCACCCATTGGAACACCCCCGTTCATCCTCCTCCAAGGTCGCTTTTCTGACCTTGGAGGGCAGCCGGAATGGTTCTTTCCATTCTAGCTGTGACAGGGTGGTTGAGGGGTTTGGATCTCTATCTCCCCCTTCCAATGTCAGAGCATTGGACCTCAAAAGGGGGAATCTGAATGATCCAATGGTCCCCGGCATTTTTGCCCAGGGACCATAGGATTACTTACTCTCTTATGGTGCAATCCTATGCATGTTTAGACAGACAAAAAAGTCCTACAATTCCCAGCATTTCCCAGCCAGCATGACTGGCTGAGGATTGCTGGGAACTGTAGGACTTTTCTTCTGTCTAAACATGCATAGGATTGCACCCCTAATTGCTTAGTTTGCTTGTTAAAAAACTTTTGATGGACCGCAATTGCTCTCGATTTATCAAGCAGTTGATATGAATATACTTTTAATGTCTACAGATCAATTCATCATTGGCAATTGTAGTCAATCAAAAGGTATTTCATCCATTAATCTAAGTGATTTTCAATGAATGAATCTGCTGCTTAATTAAATCAAAGATCTCCCCCCCGGGGGGGTGGGGTTGTTTTATGAATATCCAGTGCAGAGGTGCAATCCTATGCACGTTTACTCAGAACTAAGTCATGCTGTGTTCGTTCAGGCTTCCTTGCAAGTGTGTTTTGGATTGCCGCCTTACAGTGTAATCCTATACATGTCTGCTAAAAGGTAGCTCCCATTGAGTTCAATGGGCTGCAGTGTACTTGCTCACTCACACAGGAGTACATCCCATTGGACTCAATGGGCCCTACTTTTGAGCAGACATGTGTAGGATTGTGCTGACAGTCTATTGATTCAGCAACTAGTGCGATCCTCTACATGTCTACTCAGAAATATGTTCCATTGGGTTCAGTGGGACTTCCTTCTAAGTAAATGAGTATAGGATTACAGCCAGAAAGGCTCTCAGCTGAAACTTTGGCAAGACAGTTGAGGAGGTGGGGGGAATGGGAATGCTTATCAAATTTGCAGAGGACACAAAATTGGGAGGGCTAATACCCTGGAAGACAGAAACAAAATTCAAAGTGATCTGGATAGGCTGGAGCGCTGGGCAGAAAACAATAGAATGAAATTTAATAGGGATAAATGCCAAGTTCTGCACCTAGGGGAAAAAAAACAAATGCACAATTACAAGATGGGGGATACTTGGCTCAACAGTACTACAAGCGAGAAGGATCTTGGAATTGTTGTAGATCACAAGCTGAATATGAGCCAACAATGTGATGTGGCTGCAAAAAAGGCAAATCCTATTTGGGGCTGCATTAATAGAAGTACAGCTTCCAAATCCCGGGAAGTACTAGTTCCCCTCTACTCAGCACTGGTTAGGCCTCATCCTGAGTACTCTGTCCAGTTCTGGGCACCACACTTTAACAAGGATGCAGACAACCTGGAGAGGGTTCAGAGGAGGGCAACAAAGATGATCAGGGGACTGGAAACAAAGCCCTGTGAGGAGAGACTGAAAGAACTGGGCATGTTGAGCCTTGAGAAGACTGAGGGTGATAGGATCGCACTCTTCAAGTACTTGAAAAGCTGTCACAGAGAGGAAGGCGAGGAGCTCTTCTTGACCATCTCAGAGTGCAACAGGACACGGAATCATGGGCTCAAGTGACAGGAAGCCAGATTCTGGCTGAACATCAGGAAAAACCTCCTGGCTGTTAGAGCAGTATGACAATGGAACCAATGACCTAGGGAGGTGGTGGGCTCTCCCACACTGGAGGCCTTCAAGACGAGGCTGGACAGCCATCTGTCAGGGACACTTTGACTTGGATTCCTGCATTGAGCAGGGGGTGGGACTCGATGGTCTTATAGGCTCCTCCCAAATCTACTGTTCTATGATTCTGGACACTCCCTGTCCAGGTGGCACCGAGCTTGGAACAATGCAAATTCGGCCCCCCGAATGGCTGGATCTAGCTCCTTGGTTTGAGATTCTGCACCCCTGCTGTTAATACAACATTACTGAATTTCCATGGTGGGGTTAAAAAACAAAAAAAAACCCAACCCTCTTTCTTTGCTGAATTTTTGCCTGTCATTCAGAATTGAACTGCACAGGAGCCCAGTCAAGAAGAAGAGGAGAGGGAGGGGACCTGTACCACTAGCGTCCATCCTTTATAATGCACCTAAAACCCCTAACTCCTGCCCCAAAACCCCAGAAAAATCAAGCCGCCCCTTGCAACTCCCATTCTGTTCTACTAGCCTTTGCCATACACTCGTATTGTCCAACCTGTATTCTCCACCCTATCAATGCTCACGATTCGGGACGACACTTTCGACGCCGCTTTCACCCGCATTTCAGGCTTCGCCTTTAAAAAAAACAAAAAAACACAACGCTTTATTCTCTCTGATGCGTTGAAAAAAACAACAGCCCGCAGGCCGCCTCCTTCTGTCCCCTCTCTTCGCTTCCCCTGTCCTTGGCCTGTGACGAATCTAGCGATACGAAAAAAAAGAAACAGCAGGGCAAGCGCGCCTTCTGCTGTTTCATGGGGCGGGCGGGCGGACTTCCGGGCGTTCGTCGTCGCCGCCGCCGGAAGTGGCCCGGGCGCCATTTTGTCGCGGGCGATGGCGAGGCTGAGGGGGCCGCAGGGGCGTCGGCCGGGGACGCGGCCGTGAGGCGAGCGAGGGAGCCGGCCGAGCGAGCGGGCCGCCGCCTCCCGCTCCTCCTCCTCCCCCTCCCGGCGGGACCGAGCGGGCTCTCTCGGCGATGTACGGCGGGCGGGCGAGCGCGGCGGCGGCGGAAGCCGGGCCGGCGGCGGCGGCGCCGCGGACGATACTGTCGGGCGGCGGCGTGGGGACGCTCCCCGCTGCGGCCGCGGGTCCGGGCGGCGGCAGCGAAGGTGGCGGCGGCGGCGGCCGCGTGGAGCTGCTGGTCTTCGGCTACGCCTGCAAGCTGTTCCGCGACGACGAGAAGGCGCTGCAGCAGGAGCAAGGCCGCCACCTCATCCCTTGGATGGGAGACTCCTCCATCATGATCGATAGGTCGGTGCAAGCCAACCCCCCGCCCGCCTATCGCTGCTCTTGAAATCGTCTTTTCCCCTCCTCCTCCTCCTCTTCTTCTTCTTTGATGGAGGGGGTAGCGGGTGCTTTGAGCGACCCTCTGCCAAGCAGGACACGGGAGAGCGAAATGGGGGCGCAAGGACGGCCGGGAAGGCTGCTTGAAAAACAAGCACGTAGAGCGAAATAAGCGGAGCAAACGAGGTTGATTTCCGATCTTAAAAGGGGGCTTCGCTTTCGCCCCACAACATGGCAGGTAGCTGCCTTGGCCTGTTTTGAAAGAGGGGCGGGCGGGCAGCCCCCGAAAGTGGACAGTAAGGGAGTGCTTTTGTCGAGGCTGCGATCCTACGCACGCTTACCTGGGAGGACGTAATGCACGTCGGACACGACCGTGCTTTGTTTCCGAGTGAACAAGCGTCGGGTTGTACAGGTGGAGGAATTAAAAAGGGAACCTAGCAGCAGCTCCCGGGTTTGTGGCGTTTTAAAAGGTTCCAGTGTGAAGCAGGGCTAGGCAACCTGGTGGCCTTATGGTGTTTTGGGCTACGGCTCCCATCGGCCCCGGCCGACATGGCCAGTGGGCAGGTATTGTGGTAATTGTAGCACAGAACATCTGGAGAGGCCCCAGGTTGCTTGTTGTTGTTCAGTCGTTAAGTCGTGTCCGACTCTTCGTGACCCCATGGACCACAGCACGCCAGGCCTTCCTGTCCTGCGCTCTCTCCTGGAGTCTCCAGGTTGCTTAGCCCTTTGGTAAAGATATTTCCCTACTGTTACTCTTGGGCAGGCATGGAATCTCCTTTGCTATCACGTTGTTGCTATCACTTGTTTATTTATTTTGATGACAAAATAAATAAAACAAGTCTAAATAAAGGCTAACCAATTTATTGTGATATATGCTTTTACAGTTCCACTTCATTAGCTGTACAAAGCATTAGTCACATTTGGCAGATAGAGACACGCTATGAAAACAAAAATCTTTCCCCCCTATTTCTTTTTGTCTGTCTGTGTGTAGGCGTATATTTAATTCAGAAAAATTTTATTTTTAACCAAACAGTTCCACAAAGCAGTTCGCCAAAACGCGAAATCATTAGCAACAACTAAGTGAAAATTAAAACAACACCAGTCTGCTAGCTGAAATGTATCTGACGAAGTGGGTTCTAGCCCATGGAAAGTTATGCTACCATAAACCTGTTAGTCTTTAAGGTGTTTCTGGACTCCTTGTTGAGTTTGACATTTCAGACTAACATGGCTACCCCTCAGGAATTGGTTGTGATGCTGATCATAGGTGAGCCATAGGAGAAAGAGGTGCAGGGAGACACAAATAGCTTTACCTGCTTAATTCCTGCATGTAGAGCTGCTGATAATGGCATAGTAATGCCAGCTGGTTGAAAATGTGAAAATCTTTGATGACTGAGCTTTCTTTTGCCACAGGTCTAAGGCTTGTCTCTAGATAATCCAGTCTTGGTAATTCTAGGAGCCTCTGGCTCTCCTTCCTCCCCCAGTGCTCCCTTCCTTCCTAGCAGAGGGTTACTGTATTATTGGCCCCCTCCCCCTTGTAGGAGTGGGGTGTATATATGTTGGGGACTGGAGTAGCCTCCTTTTCAAACCAAACTTCATAATGGCTTCTATTAAGAACTGAAGGAAGACTGGCATTAAAAAAAAAGATATACCTGAGGAAGAACAAAGTAACTTGGTTGATTTTCCTTTGGATTTTAGATAGACTTAACAGTTAGTTAATCCTGGAATATATTTCACATTGTGACTTTTTTGGCATTTTGTGGTATGCTGAGTGTGTTATGTACATAGTCTTTCCATCCCAACTTCCAACAAGACTTGTCAAAATATAGACCAAGATTAATGGATTGTGTAATTAAACCCTGAGCTGCTGATAGTGCCCCCCCCCCGACTGCATCTCTCCCTGTCACAATTAAGACATTATGTTCTTATTATTTCTGTTTCACTCTTCCTTCAAGGCTCTTTGAGTGACATCTTTGCAACAATCCTGTGAGGCAGGTTCAGCTGAGGTATAGTGACTGACTTAAGGCTTCCCTGTGAGCTTCATGGATGAACAGGGGCTTGAACCTGTGAAATATTCTAGCTACTATACCACGCTCATATTGTTTCCGGCACTTTGAGGGCTGCTGTATGTGTCAGCAAATCCCTAAGTGATTGATATTGCTGCTCAAGGAATTTGTTTCCACTGTGTTGTAGATGACCAACTGTTAATTGTAAGATCAGAATCTTATAGTAATTTGTGGCTTGATGGAACCTGTTTCATTTAGGTAATGGTTCTTGTAATCCTTGTATGTGTTGGTTATACTAGGTTGTTTTCTCTGTTTAAAACAAAACTTTGTAGATAGAGCTTAGTGGTTTTGCCAGGTTGGATTTTGTAAGCCCTGTGACAGGATAGCCTCAGGATTGGATCATTGTCTCTCTGCTGTTTTAGTGACTGGCTGGGTAGGAACTTTCTCATGAGTACTAATATAAAATTATATTGAAATGACTATTTCAGTAGTGATGGAAGTAATGATGGAATCCCTATAGCATTCAGTGCAAGAGAATATGAAGGGCTTTGGTTTGAAAAGGGGCGTGTGGCATATTGTAAGTGTTTGCTCCTTCCATTTCTGTTTCACACAAACTTGTCAGTTGACATGATTCCAGGCCCCAAACTGAAAATTAAATTTCATGTTGGAATATTTCCAAGTAATAGTACACTTGGAGCTAAACAAAGCACAAGGGAAGTGATTTTCTGTGGGCCTCTAAAATGAATTTTCTGTAAAAAAATTATTTGAATACAGAAAAGTGCTATAGATACTAAATTATAAATGTTTTGTTACTTGGTACATGGCCAAACAAGTTTCTTTCTTTTTAGTTTTTAGGATTGATATTGAAGTGATAAATTGAAAACTGATTTGAAGAATTTAGCTCCATGCTAACCGGGTTGAATAGCAGTTTAAATTCAACTTGTCTTACATTTTCCTGTAATCTTTGGCGGCATGGGGAGTGCTCATGGGGCAGCTTATAGTCTGGAATGCCTTAGCTGTGAAAAATGGTTGGAGCAAATTCTACATATGCTCATGATCTTTAAGCAATCTACATTTGTAAATTAAGGAGGTTTGACAGACATACTTCCAACCACAATGCAGAAATGGTTTCAATTGTGCAGGAAAATTTTTAGTTACCTAAAAACGTAATGGAGGCGGCTGAATTTTTTCCCCCATCCCTGTGCTAATCACTGTCTTGAGAATTGCATGTGTTTGGGGTTTTTTTTTTATCTTGAGCAGCCTGGGAGTGTTTATCATTTGAAGAAGAAAATTGGTATTGAGCTGTTCAAGGCAAAAACTCTTACTGGAAAATGCTCTTTGATCAGCAAGGCTGGCCTTTTTGTAAGAGTTTGCTAGTTGCATTGTTTTTGATATAACAAGTCTCTCAGTCAAACTTTAGATGCAGTGTCCAACTCAGAGTGGTGGAATTTACCATCTTATTCATGTCAGCTCACTTTTGCTTGGTCACAAAGATTGGATTATTATTCTGGACCTGTTCAGTAAACTAAACCAGGCTTGCACAAATTGCACAAAAATTATTAGCCCATAAAAATGCTTGCTAAGCCACTTGACAATTTGTGGCACACATTTCAGTTTACAACTGTATCTTTTCCTGAGGGAGATTCTTACTTGCCAACGGTGACCAGGTGAATAGCTCTTTACAAGCCCAAAGTAAACCACTGAGGGGGCTTGTGTGTCTGAGCATTATTACAGTGCCTTCTGTAGAGAACCTCCTTAAATTGCACATATGTTACTGTTCCTATGTATGTGTGTCTCTCTATCACATAACCCAGCACTTCTTTCCTCAGCCGTATGGCTAGGGGCCGAGCCTAGCCATGATTTTACCTCCAATGGACGCAAGTTTCTTTGGTGAAGATATCTCCTGAGAGTTCGAGACTAGCAGAAAGAAGCGAGGAAATTGCGACCGTTTGGTTCTTACGGATAGGTATTTATGTATTTGGGTTTGTGTAAATGTAAGCTATTTGCCTTTCCAGAAAAAAAGTATTTTGGCAAGGGTGTTGAATGGTTGAACCATAAACGGTAAGAACTATGAAGGAATTGGTTCCTCTTTAACTATTAAGACATTTTGCCTTTAATTGTAATAGTCAGTCTTTACGGGGGAATTGAGACTGTTTTGTTTTTTTAATGAAATGGGTGAGAAGTGATTAGTCAGAGTAAATTACCCCTAATTTAACTTATTAAATCATTTTTTTTCCCAATTGTATGTGGTAAGTATTTGTGTAGTGGCAGAAACTAAAGCCCAAAGTTCTTTCATTGACCATGTTTTTCATGTTGCAGGTATGATGGACGTGGTCACCTGCATGACCTTTCTGAATATGATGCTGAATATTCCACGTGGAACAGAGATTACCAATTGTCTGAAGAGGAGGCTAGAATAGAAGCCCTCTGTGATGAAGAGAGGTATTTAGCCTTGCGTACGGACTTGCTTGAGGAGGAGGCAAGGCAAGGTATTGCTCGAGGACAACTTCCTGAGTTAGAACACATTGAATTTAAAAATTAATAACTTTTTATTTAAAAAAATGTCCCCACTCATTATATACTCACTCTTTCTGATATTATTTTGACAGTACCCAGTGGATTCGAAAAGCAAGCGTCTTTGCGTATCTGAGAGGACCTCAGGATAGTTTATATGTAGAGCCACACAGAAATTGCCCAAGTTTTGAGGGCAGACTGAGAATTGAGACACTTTTAACTGTTCTTCTTTGGCAGTATTGTATCAATGAAAAGTTCGTGCCTTTTTCTTTGTTTCAAGTAGACTGATTTAACTCTTAAGACACTTATCTCAGCAGGAGAAAAATGACAATCCCAAAACCACATGCCTTCTGCCTGCTTGAGTTGGCAGAAGTCTAAGTGACCACAGATGACCCATGTGGTGAATTTACAGTAATATTTGTTCTTGAATGTTAGGCTTAAAGCTTTAACCTACTTTAAACAAAACAACAACCTGTAACTAAAAAGTGTTCATTTTTTAATTGAATTTTGCATTTTTATTCAAGAGGAAGAATATAAGAGGCTGAGTGAAGCTTTGGCCGAAGATGGTACCTATAATGCAGTGGGGTTCTCATACAGTAGTGATTATTATGATCCTTCGGAACCCACTGAGGAGGAAGAACAGCCTTCAAAAGCAAAAAGTAAGCGATTCTGTGAATTAATAAGGAAAGAGCCTTTTCTTCAGAAATTGTACTTTCTAGCTCCCAAAGGGAACTGTAATTGGTGATCTGGGAAGAATACTTTTTGAAGGGGCATGAACCTCTGTTGTCCTTTGTAAAAACCAGCGAGCTCACCAAGAGTGTCATCTGTGCATTTAAGGCAAATGTCTGCTGAATTGTTTTCTGTGGAATAGTGTAATGGCCACCAGAGATGGGTTCACCTAAGAAGAAGCAAGCAGTTGCAGTGGGAGGCATGGACTCCTTCCTGACAGCATGGTTGTGTTTATTTGGAGGGTGGGGGCAAGGAAACAGAGTGGACGTGACAGTGCCTCATCAGTTCAGTGTGCTCTGTTGAGTTGTGCAACCTGATTGTGTTGTGTGTTATTTTGTTTACTCTGCTTTATGATTGGAGTCTTCAAAGGAGCTTACAGCATTGGTTCCTTGTCATGATGGCTATATATTATCTCCAGTATCAGAGGCCTTTGTATACCAGTTGCTGGAGAACGTGAGCAGGGGAGGGGATGCTATAATTGTGCTCATGTCCTGCTTGTGTGCTTCTCAGAGGCATCTGGTTGGTCACTTTCGGAAGCAGGAGGCCTTTGGTCTGATCCAGCAAGGCTGTTTGCATGCATGTGTGCATGCGCAGTTGCTGGGGAACATGAGCAAGAGGGTGCTGTTGCACTCATGTCTTGGTTGTGGGCTTCCTGTATGTATCTGGCTGGCCACTGTGGGAGCAGAATACTGGACTAGATAGGCCCTTCGTCTGATCCAATACAGCTCTTACGTTCTTAACTTCAGTTGAATACAGGACGCATAAAAGCCTGGAAATGAGCTTGTTAATTACAGAATACATAATTAACAAACTTCTCCTAGAAAGGCTATACTAACCTACTTAGAAACCAAGCTGTTTTTTTTTAACGTTAAAGCTCTATATTAATCAGTGCCTATCAAATGCATTTGTTTTGGCAGATGTTTGCAAGATTCTCTCTAGTATTCTAATTCTATGTAATACTCAGCCACATATACCTGTGTTAATAATTTGAGACATATGGTCAGCTTGAAATGAAATAGGATTGGCTTTATTCCAGTTTACAAAAGTCTTCTGGGGTGATTCTGGCTTGCCACAGGCTACCAAGTTAAATGGCCTCTCCTAACTGAAAGTGCTTTGGTGTGATGAAAAAGCACAATGCTTAGGGGGAAAAAAAACACTGGAATAATGGAGGAATCAGCAGTCCATTTTCTATGCAGTGCTAATGTCACGAGCAAGAAAGCTCTGAGATGAGTGTCAAGTTTGGATGAGAGCCTTTTTTTCGTTTCTGCCCAGTTGACTATGGATTAAAGGGGGGGGGGGAGCGCTGACCAATTTCTTCATTCAGACAGTTCAAGTTACCCAAACCATACCAAGTCAGAATCTCAAAGAGTGACATAGTCACTTTTTCCTTGAACAATTAATGCGTGAGGTTTCCCTCTGGTTGCTCGTTGAGAAATTCAAAAAGCTTTTAACACTTAATAATGGTGGGAGTCACTGTTGCGTCGAATGTTGCGTCGAACCTTGCAATGCACTTATAGTATTTTCAGCACCACTGGAGAGAAACAAATGTTTTTAAGGCAGATTATTAAAGCAGGTTCCCTGTAGTGAACTTGGTTGCTTAAAACTGTCTTCCCAAACATGCTTTTGTGGTAACAGAAGGAGGTAGAGAAGTAGTTTTGCAGGAAATGTTTGAAAAGATTGGAAAAGGGTAGGCAGTTAAATTGCTTCCTCTGCTCTGTTCCTTGCAGCCCCTGCCAATTTAGGACAAAGAGCAGACTTAACACTTTCCACGTACCATAGTAATGCCAGTGCTGCACAGAACTCTTGCCATTTAAACTTCAATCCTAGGCAAAGTTAGTGTGCCTGAGCCCATTGGTTTTATGTGTCAAGCATCAGTATGACCTGCACCATTTGGCACTTGATGACAGCCTGGTAGGAGTTGTATTGTATGGAAGAAGTGAATCTGATCACCACACACAGCTTAAGCAAGTCAAAAGTCACAGATCAATTAAAACAATATAGCTGTGTCAAAACTACTTCAGTGACGTATTTTCTTTATTGTCAGTTTTGTTTTCCTTTTGTGTACTTATTAGATAGTTGAAAAACCTGAATAAGAGGAGGTAACATTAATTATGATTAAGTCCATGGGATTTTGCAAAAGGGAGGTTAAGGAGCACATTAATTCTGTGTTAGGAGATCAGAGTGTAATATTTGCCCCCTGGTTTCAGATTGTCACAAAGTTATTGCATTTTGCAGAGGAGAGGAGGAGGTGGCAGAGTCCCTTTCACAAGCTTCCTTCTGTTTACAGTTCCCAGGATATGTGAGGGTGTGTATGTGTTTAAATAAAAATGCAAGTAAAAACAAGTGAAGCTCTTAGCTTAAGAAACATAAACACTGAGTGAAGATTAATACAGTCTCATTTTTTTGCTAATTGTACAGCACACTTATTGTATCCACAGGGCCATATAAGATGACATGTGTTAATAGATTAGGTGCCATTGTACCAGGAAACCCCATACTACTGCTATCAATTGAGTTGGTGGGGGAGTGGGGGGAGAGAAGGATCAGTTTATCTCAAAAATAAAAATGAAGAAGGTAGATTGTGTAAACATGCACATACAGGTTTAATTTCCAGTCAGCGGGTAATAATAAGATTGCTATCTAAGCGTTGCATGTCTTCTCTTCTTAATCGGTTCTGATCCCTTGAACCATGTGCACAGGCATGCCACTTTATTGGAACTGGTGCAGAACATTTGCAGCAAACACAGACTTCACTGTGATTCACAGCTTGCGATACACCTTGATCTGCTGTACGTAGTTGTTGCACCGTCAGTCAGAGCAGCAAGCCATATTCTGAGGATTTCTGGCAGAGAGAGAGAGAGCGGCTAACTGAATAAACGGAAGCTATTAAGTGAAATTGACATAAAATGGCATAAAAATACATAGATAGAAAATTTGTCTATCAAGTGTGAAGTATTCTTATGCTTTATGTGTGTTGTGTTTAGATTGTAAAACTAGCTTTGTATTACAGCATATCATCTTCTAATTTATAGTTGCAACTACCAAGCCAGAAAAGGTAGAAGAAAATGAAGAGCCTTTTATTGCCCCTTTGGGACTGAATGTTCCTTCTGATGTGGAACTGGTAAGTGATTTATATATATATATCTCCAGCCCTGGAGGAGGCTGCCTGCAGTGCCTTCATGGTTCACTGCTCTAGCCTTGCTTCCCCTCATTTGGGCTCCCCTGAGGTGGGTCATTCTGGTGTGAGTTTTACATTGAGTGTTGGGGATCATTCAGTTGCTCCCGATGCAGAGACTCAGCAGAATTATTTGCTCTCGAAAGAGGCTTGCTGTTGCATCCCTGCATGAGTTCAGTGCTCTGGGCTTGCGTCTTTCCAGTCAAAAGGCACATCCAAACAGTGTTTCGGGAAGAAAGATGGTGGTTATGCTTATCTAGTAGCCGGTTGTTCCTTTGCATGCTCCAAGCCCCTGTAGGGGCTAAGTGAGGCACACCTCCCATTTAAATGGGGGGTGGGGAAAATGTGCCTCAGCAGTTTTCTCAGTTCTGAAAATGCTAGTTTAGCATATCTCTTGGATAATTGAAGTAATGTAAAATACATATTTATAAATTCCACTGCATTAAACACCTTGTAAAGTGGATTCTTTGCCAATATAATTATATCCCTTAAAGCATTTGCCTGCTGTTAGGTTCTATCCCTGAACAGTGTGAAATGGTTTAACAACATGTTGATGAATCCTTAATTGAAATAATACGTTGGATTAAAAGAGTAAATGGTGTTTTGGGTTCCACGTTTAACTGAACACAAGTTTGCTGTCAGGTAGCTTTGGGTTCAACAGATAGGAGTTGAAGGTTTTTGCTTTAATATTGATAAGAATACCTATGGAATGTAGAGTTCTATAAACATGCCAGATCACATTTTGCTGTGGGAATTGATACAGGTTAGTTTTGCTGAAAAATACATGGTCGTGGTGCTTGAGCAGTGGAATTAGGGGAATCGGCCTTGTCTGGACAAACTTCTGTGTCTGTAGAGTAGCGTTCCCCAACCAGGTGCCAACCAGATATTTTGGACTACCATTCCCATCAGCCCCAGCCAACATAGCCAATGGTTATGAATACTGGGAGTTGGAGTCCAAAATTTCTGGAGGGTACCAGGTGGGGGAAGGCTGCTGTAGAGGCTATGCATGGCTGGGTACAGAATCCTGCCTGCCTGCTGTGTATGTCTGCTCCTCCAAGCCAGTCCATATCTTAGTCACCTGTACATTAGCTGTAACATTTGCATGGGGCCTATGTGTTGGAAGTCTTAACATGCAAAGACTGGAGGGCATCAGCTTGGAGAAGTCTGTTCTAGTCTGGGTTCCAGCCGTGTACCATTACCATATCCATAGTTACAATGGAAAACATTTTTCATCTGACACATCAGTAGTAGTACCAGCAATCATAGCTATCCATGTTAAGGTTGCCTAGAACATCATTCTGTCAATATCAAGGTTATTTACTGCCATCTTTTCTCTTAATCCTGTCACAAAAGCTGGCGTACATCACAAAAATATGTTTACGATATTTTCAGCTACTATGCTTGTCCTTGAGCCAGATCTGTGTATGTGTGATTCATGATATCATCATTCCTTACCTTAAATATTGTTTCCCCTGTTGCTTTTTAAAGTAACTGCACAATTGGAGTGATGCTGAGTTGTTCCATAGGAAAAAACCCTATGAAGCTGTTGTTATAAAATCCACTGCCAACTGTGTAAAGGAAATTATGCAATAGGCTCATTTTGCTCTCTGATTTTAATAGAAATGTGTCTTTAGAATTGCTAACTTAAAAAAAGAGTATGAAAACTCTTAAATTAAAGAAAATGGAGCTGGCAAAGTGGAAAATTAAACAAACTGAGCAGTGTACTTCTGTAAGCCTAAATGATACATTGCTCTAGATTGGGGTGGACAGACAGTAATAGGGGGATCTGTTGTTAGATCTCTGGGTGATGTTCAGTAGATTGGGAAGGATGTCTGACTCCCAATTGGTTAATAATAGCAACAACAGAATATACTGCTGAAATGAAGAGTGGGAAGGGGAGAGGAGGGAAGACAGGACAGTAACCAGGAGTGGACTTTTATGTGAAGGGCTGACTTCTGTTCAGTTCTGGTACTGAAAGCAAATTCCTGGACAGGCTGGATCTCAGGGTTCTAGTAAATAGCAAAGTAGACTGTGCAAGCCTGAAGCCTGCCCACCATGCTCTAGCCAGTTTGGTTTTGAGAAGGTCAAGTTGTCATAAGCAGTAGTGGATAGGAGTGCAATCCATGCACTTGCATTAGAGGGCCTAGTATATCTAGGCAGAACGCCTCCTGATTGTTTACCTTTGTGCATGGCACAGAGAAAAGGAGGCCTTCCCTGAAATGCGGTTCTCATTGATAAATACTACTCGCTTGAAGAAATAGTCTTGTCATGTGCTCCAGTAGTCTTGTCATGTGCTCCTAGATTGTAGCTGTGCCTGTACTGGAAAAGAACAGTAGTTGTGATGGGGGGGAAAGCATGTTGGGTCCTCAACTCTTGAAAAGTATTTAGAAAACTTAAAAAACATGAATTTGAGCATCATCTTCTGAGTGGTTGACATTTGTAGTTACAATTTTTCTAGCCTGGATTTGTAAGCACGAGGGCTAGGAGCTTTATCTAATTTTGTCTTGCACAGTTTGCCACTCACCAAGCTGAATACAGCTCACCAACCATGCCTTATGGCACCCCACCCTGTTTCTGCGGTCCGGTACACCACGGCTTGACTATGACCCAGTTCACATGATCAAAACCATCCGCCACTGGCTTGTTTTAATTCCAGGCATGTGCCAGGTGCAATTTCCCTGATTATCCACCTGGGCGTAGCTTGGCGTGTCATCCAAACCTGGGCAGCATCGCTTGTTTGACACGGAAACAATTCTCAAATAACCCATGGCCTGTTTCAGGGTGGCTTGTTCGATCATGCGAACTGGCCCTCTGACACTGCAAATCCACAGTAGGTGTTTGGGCTGTATTGGTTGTTAGGTTATTTGTTGTAAACACTAAACTTGTTTTGGAGGCTGTATGTTGACCTATGTATTTATGGTTAAGGAATATAAATATAGTATTGCTGTTTTCACCTAGAATGGTATCATTGGGTGAATTGAGCCCTTTGAAAGATAGACACAAGTATTTTCACTTTTTGCCATAGCCACCAACAGCCAAAATGCACGCAATCATAGAACGGACTGCAAATTTTGTCTGCAAGCAGGGAGCCCAGTTTGAGATTATGCTGAAAGCAAAACAAGCTCGGAACTCTCAGTTTGACTTTCTGCGGTTTGACCACTACCTCAACCCTTACTACAAATTTATTCAGAAAGCTATGAAGGAGGGGCGATATGCTGCGCCTTCGGAAAAGAAAAAAGAGGAAGAAAAAAGTAAGCCATCTTTTCTAATTGCCATTGGATGTGCAACAGCTGCAGGGGTATGCATTTCTGTCTACATTATTCCAGCATCTGACAGTGTAGAGAACTGTTCTCCAATTCCTGTTGCAAATGTTACAAGTAGTTACCAAAGGCTATGGCGCTTGCTGGCAGATGATTATGAGAAATTTAAAGATGTTCAAATGATGACCTCCCGAGGCATAGCCTAACTTTCAACAACATTTAGTGAAGTTAGTTTTAAAATTTCGTTCGAAAAGACCTAAAGTTACAATTGCAATTGTTACCTCTTTGATGTGCCTGCCCTAAAGGTATAAGTAAGCTGGCTTTGAGACAGCTTTCTGCTTGACATTCCTGACAGAGAGCATTGAGTTATACACATTTTTCATGTTACTAAAATGATCTGACACACAGTTCCATAACAAAATGTTGGGAGAATAGGTGCGTTGGTGCAGACTCATTTAGACTCCTACAGGGTGGGATTATGTAAGAAACAAGTATAGATGCACAAATTTTGCAGCTTACATTGGCATAAACCAGATGTACCACATCCCAATGAGCATCCTAGTTTCAAGTGTGCATTCTATTAAAAGCAGTGCCACACCTCTAAACAACCCAGTAGTCTGGGTTTACATGTCATGCTAAAGCAACCTAAGAACGAGCCGATTGTGGGTTGCTGTGTATTTTTAGACATTTCTGGTATGGCTGTGTTTGGAATATTTATTTCATTTCTATACCACCCGATAGCCAAAGCTCTCTGGGTGGTTCACAAAAATTAAAACCAAAAAGCACAGGATAAATATAAAATATAAAAGGATTAAAACCACAATATCACAATACAACCAGAATAAAACCTAGCAACAATGCAGAGATTTAAAATACAGATTTAAAACACCAAAGCCAAAAGACTAGAAAGCTAAAATGCCTGGGAGAATAAAAAGGTCTTCACCTGGCGCCGGAAGGAATACAACATAGGTGCCAGGTGAACCTCTCTAGGGAGCTCATTCCACAGCAGGGGTCCCACAGCAGAAAAGGCCCTCTTCCTCTTAGCCACCTGCCTATATGCTTGATAGTTCTGGTTTCCCTGTCATAACAAGGACACTAGAGTTGGAAACGTCTCATAAAGGGCAACAAACATGATCAGGGTTTGGAGCATCCTGCCTACAAGAAAAGGCTAAAGCATTTGGAGACTTTCAGATCAGGGGGGCGGGAGGAAGACAAGTGGGGTGGGTGGGGGCAGGCATGATAGACATTTATAAAATTATGAATGGTTTGGAGAATAGAGACTTCCTCTCTCTCTGTAATAATAGAAATCAAGGTCATCCAGTGAAATTTATAAACAGTGGATTCAGGACAGACTAGGTTCTTCTCACAGTGTATAGCTTTGCAAGTTCACTGCCACAAGATGGGATAGCAGATGCTGATGTAGATGGCTTTAAAGTGTGACGAGATAAATTAATGGTGGATAGAACTATGACTTCGTTAATCAAAACTTTTTTAAGCCACCCCTCATCCTCGTGTATATCAGGGTGGTGTACACATATAAATTGTAATAATACATCCAGTAAAAATGCTAGAACCACCACATCATGATAAAGACGGAAAACACAATAGAACAGACAAAATTAACCAATTGAAATGCCTGGGTAAACAAAAAAGTTTTGAGCTGGTGCTGAAACAACTGCAATGTTGGTGCCAGTTGTCGCTCCATGAGGAGGGTATTCTATTTAGCTGTGAAGCTAAATAGACCTTTCAAATTCAGAGGCAGTGTGGGGAACAAGGTGTTGGACTGGCTAGACCTTTTATTTAAGTCCTGCAGGGCTCTTCATATTTTCTTAAGATCCTATTCGGGGATGAGAGTGGGGAGATTGGGCAGGAAACATGTACACCTGAGCCTGCAAATTGTGTTTGAATCCAACAGGTCCACCCACTCAACCTCCGTCGTTTACTGATATTGGGCCAGTTTGTATGTCACAACAGCCTATGGGCTGTTAGGGACGAGCGGGAGAGAGCGGACACGCTGCCTGTGGTGTGCCCGCCAGTTCCGCTTTTATTCAGCAAGCCACAATTGGCTCCTTCGTAGGTTGCTTAGCATGACGTGCAAACCAGGACCACTTGGCAACCCAGCAGTTAACCCAACTTCAAACCATGGGTTAATTCCCACTCAGCCTCAACAGACCATGGGTTTATTTGATTTTAATTATGGATTTACTTATACATCCCATAGCCAATGATGCATTTAAAAATTCTGGAAACTAGTCCCTTCCGTGTCACTCTGAAAGGATAAAAGATAACCATACAATTCTTAAATAGGTGCAGGGAATTCTGATGAAGATGATGACGACGACGATGGAGATAACTACCTGCATCCAAGCCTCTTTGCTTCTAAAAAGCGCAGTAGACTTGAAGAGCTTATGAAGGTATTTAGCCTTACACAACTAGATGTCAAGAGCTATATATGTTATCGAGTGTCATCCTTATTTGTAATGGAGCATTTCAGTTGCTGGGATCCATAAGAGTTGCTGGGTCCATGAGTGCCATATGGGATTTTTTACTCTTTCCTTCGCATTGGCAGCCCCTCATGTCATATCACAAACTGTTTCTGAAATTTCCATGTGGTTTTCCATGCGGCTTCAGGAGCTGCAGTTTAAGAAACATAAGTCCCAAAAGCCTACCTTGGGCTATCAGAATTAATTGTATGTTTTTTTATAATCTTGGCCAGTGTTTCCCATAGTGTTTCCTAACACATCAGAAACTGTTTAAACATTATAGTGATATTCCCATTGAAGTTAAAACTTGATTTTGTTGTCACAAAGCACAAGGTCAAACATACAAAGCTCCTTAATTCGTTTGAGTTAAGAAAACACTCTACCTTAATTCATCTACTAGAGTAAATAATATCATATGTATATAGAGTTGGCATGTAATTCACCTTTGCAAGACAATGGGATTTCATCTTCAGTTGATACTGACTGCAGATGTCAGTAAAAGAATTCATCCTACAGTTATACTACTGCTAGGGTACATATGGTAGACCTGGATCTAGTTTTGAAGGCCAGGTAGTTGGTGGTCAGGTTTAAATCCACAGTTGGCCTTAAGAGATCACTATTAGTGCCTCTATAGTAGACAAAAATTGCAGGTAACCATGGTTGTCCATTAGGAAGAAATACCTTAACATAGTATCATAGAATAGTACGGTTGGAGGGGGCCTACAAGGCCATCAAGTCCAACCCCCTGCTCAGTGCAGGAATCCAAGTCAGAGCATCCCTGACAGATGGCTGTCCAGCCTCATCTTGAATG
Source organism: Heloderma suspectum (assembly GCF_057233095.1). Lineage (NCBI taxonomy): Eukaryota > Metazoa > Chordata > Lepidosauria > Squamata > Helodermatidae > Heloderma > Heloderma suspectum. Next base: position 11,719,099 of record NC_139470.1, read on the forward strand.
CCTCCAGTGTGGGAGAGCCCACCGCCTCCCTAGGGAATTGGTCCCATTGTCGTATTGCTCTAACAGTCAGGAAGTTTTTCCTGATGTTGAGCCGGAATCTGGCTTCCTGTCACTTGAGCCCATTATTCCATGTCCTGCACTCTGGGATGATGAAGAATCAACAGAGTAATGATTATTAGGATCAGCTGAAATGTAAGTGAGCGAGTCTTGAAGTAATCCAGTTTTTTCCCCCCCTCAAGCTAAATTTTAAGCACACAAAAACACCTGTTTAATCTGCAGATTGTAATAGCCTTAAAATGGAATTGTGGATGTTTGTGTGCCTTTTTTCCAGGCCCTCACTTTCTTCTCCTGCATATAGGGTATTTTTATGTTGTCCATCAGCACCTTTTTCTTTCTCGCACTCCCCTCTTCCTTTTTTGTTTCTGCTTAACATCCAGCCTGATTAAGTGCCTTAGGGTGCAATCCCATGCATGTTTAGGCAGAAGAAAATCCTACAGTCCCCAGTATGCATGCTGGGAATTGTAGGACTTTTTTCTGTCCAAGCGTGCCTAGGATTACACCCTTAATGAATTTGAAAGCTTGCTCGCTTCTCAGTTAATCCTGATAAAAGGTATTGCTGTTGCTTCCGCACTATATGTGCTTTTTCTCCATTTGTAAAACAGAAATAGGTGGGATGTGCCTCACAGGATAGGTTTGTCAACGGATTGATGTCGCTGCTTATAATTTTAAAGTGCTCTATTAATGGAGAGTAATAGTTTAGTTGCACAGCTTTTACCCCTTATTCATAGCAATCCCATCACTACACAGCATTTTCAGTCTAATTCCAGGCATATAAAGTGAAACTGTAACCTTTTTGAACAGAGAGGTTGTAAATCGATGCTAGAAAATACGTAGTGTAAGAGATGAGTTAGGAAAATCTCATTCTGCGTACATGTGTTTTTCTTCCTGCAGCCTTTAAAGGTGGTGGATCCCGATCACCCGCTGGCAGTGCTTGTTCGCAAGGCTCAGGCTGACAATAACTTGGCTGCCCCTCAACCAGCCGAGGGAGCAGCTGTTCAGTCATCACAAATGGAATACTCTTCAGATCGTAAGTACATTACAATAAGAGGATTAAGCATGTGAGAAGGTTTCTACTTATTAACAGGAGCTAGAAGAGGCAATGGCGTTAATCAATAAATAGCACGTTCCGTAGACATGCCACTTCTCAGGTTGGTTGTACGTTTGCTCAACAGTTTTTCTTTCATATGTTCAAGCAGACTTCCTTGATGCAACTATACGGTTTGGAGAAGAACATAGAATTCTGTGTTGTTGTTGTTTTAAATTGCGATTCACTTGCTGCTCCAAGGTGCGTATCGGAGGCCTGTTCTGTTTTCGGAAGGAGCATAGGAGCTCAGTATTCAGAAGATCAAACCTCAGTACTCTCTAATGCTCACTTTGGTGATACTAGTGACTTGGCTTTTCAGGGGGTGGGGTGGAATTCAGAAAGGTTCAAAGTGACTTGGGTATTTGATCTGTAATAAAATATATGCAGACAACTAGGAAGAAGTGAGCAAAGTCACAGCTGATGATGTGATCAGTGAAAGACAAAATACTGACTTAACATTTGGTGGAGTGATGGGTGTATTTCAGAGAGTATTTGGAGTGTTGCTGGATCTAAAACTTCTGCATGTGAGTGCATAATCTGGTTTTCCATGCATACCTTTTTGTGCAAGGGTATCTAAAGCACTGTTTCCCAGGCACTGGATACCTGGGGCATGTTGTTCTTCTTAGGGATTAAATTTGGAGGTACTCTACACTCAGAAGGTAACGTGTTTTCCTGATCTACTCCAAGAAAAATAGGCAGGCACCTCTTTGCAGCCACAGGATATCCCATTTAATACTGTCTTCCCATATCCTGCCCTGTCTTTTCCCCAGTCACAAGAATGTAGGAGCCATGCTAGATGAGACCCAAGTGTCCACATAGTCCAGCATTCTATCTACACAGTGGCCAACCAGCTGCCTGCAGGAAACCCCCAAGTAGGACGGGAGTGCAATAGCACCATCCTGCTCATGTTCCCCAGCAACTAGTATACATAGGCGTATTGCCTCTGACACTGGAGATAGCATATAACTATCAGGACTAGTAGCCATTGATAGCCTTCTTGTCCATGAATTTGTCTAATCCTGCTTTAAAGCCATCCAGATTAGTGGCAATCACTACAGTCAAGGCTAAGGAATGGGACTGCTGTTTTCTGGCCATTGGTGATGTTCCAGAGCTTCCCCCATACCTATAAGCTGTAGTTGAGCACGCTCCGGGAGAGAGCGCAGGACAGGAAGGCCTGGCGTGCTGTGGACCATGGGGTCACGAGTGTGGACCATGGGGTCACGAGTCGGACACGGCTGAACAACTGAACAACAAATAGTTGCATCAGGTAATCTTGGTGCAACCTTGCACCCTTCATTGGGATGATGTTGCTGCCCATATATTGGAAGATAGATGAATAGATACTGGATGGTGCTTCCCCGTTCCAAGGGGCATAGTGGTATATATTCAGCAAGATGGCTTACTTAAGGCACATTAGTGTGCCCAGGACACAATGTGGGTATTATAGTCAGGTGTGATTAGGCAATATTTTTCCTGCCTCTCCTATACATATGTGGGTAAGGACAGAATCTTGGACCTTTATGCTTCTTGGTCAGCAAGGGAGTGGAGCAGGTAGGAAATGGTTAACTCCTTATGTTGGAGGCAGGCCCAATCAGATGAAACCTTTATCCTTTTGGAAAGGGAGGAATCCCTTCACTCTTTGGCTCTGCCTTCTAAGGAGAGTAGGGTTATACCTAGTCTCCCAGCCAGTCTGAGGAGCCTTATGTTTTCTGCCCCAGGATTCAGTTCTTAATTACTCTCCCCACCATCAGCTCTGGACCAGGAGCAACTTCCGGTGGATAGAGCTTACGTAGCTGTGTGTAGGGGTAGCAAGGAGACTACTCTGAGCTCCCCCCCTCCCCATCAGTATCCCGACTGGTGCCACTGGGAACCGTGATGATTCTAGTAAACAAGAAAGAGGATCATACAAAACTGAATTTAGCTCAGCCCTGGTATGGAAAACAGTGTCTGAATCATGAGGTCCTACATTTATTTAGAATAAAATAAATGTGTTCGCTTGCTTCAGTTACTGCTGTCTCTGCACATTAGTGGAGGGGTGGGGAAGGACATGTGTGAGCTGGTCTTGCCGCACAGAGGGCAGGTAGAAGAAATACCATCCAAGCAGCCTTCCAGAATGCTTGTCTTATAACAGTAGACTGTCATTGGTAATGTTCATATGGCTACCTGAATTTAATTATACGTGCTTTATAAAAACAGATCAAAACTGGTCAGTCCATTTCAGAAATACAGTTCTGCCCTTCCTTAAAAGTGCGTTTCTGATCTGTAGCTGGAGAAGAAGAAAAAAATCATGTGATTGTTCTAAACAGCAGGGGTGCCAGTTCCAACAGCATACAGTACTGCATGTTTTAATTCCCTGTTCCTGTAAGGGAAGAGAGCTCACTTGAATGATTCTTTTTCACACAGATACACACAGATATTATTTTACACAAACATTGTTTCAGGTGTCAGCACTTGAGGCATGAGGTTTCTGTGAAGTCTTGGTGGTGACCACAAAAGCAAAAATGTTCTTTGCTAAGGCTGAAGTTGGCTAAAAATCTTCAGCACTGCAATCCTGGAGTTATCCCACCGAAGTTAATAGGACAATTGCAAAGTGATTTGAAGAGTGCACGCTCAGCAAATGTGCTGCTGATTCTAATTATGCAGTCCATACAAAAATTGTTTTGCAGTTAATTTGACAGACTGTAATTTTCATCTTGTTAAAGCCAAGGGCTAGGGACTCTTTGGTAAAGGGATGAAGGGCCATAGGCCTCTCTTTTGTTTGTTTGTTTTCAAATGAATTGGTAATTGATGGCTCTAATTTCCTAACTTTTTACTGCTTGTACTGATCTGTAGATAAAGTCTTGTTCTTCTCTAGACCACCGTTCAGCATAGTTGAGGCAACCGATCGTATGCATGGCGGTGTGTTTTGAATGCTGTAAAGCAGAATAATAGATAAATGATCCAAATGACATGGGGTGGGGTGGTGCTACAGAGAGTACTAATGATGGGAAACCCTGCTCAGTGTAGCCAGGCCTATCTCTGCTGTTTTGCCAGGCATTGACCATACCTTTTAGATCTGAATCATAGGCTTCAAAGAGTTATGCAACAAGGTCTGTGTGCCTAAAGGGTCTGTGGGCTTGTGTTTCTGAGGCAGCTGTTCTCCACACCGCATGCCAAACCAATGTTGAAACAGAAGGTGCTTTCAAATTGAATTTATGATGCAGTATCAGCTTCTTCAGGTCAAGTCCCAGGGCATAGTCAAAAGGTGTGTGATGCAGCTGAAGAGAAGCAGGTCTGTGTCTAGTCAGTGCCTGGGTAGGACGCTGGCCAGGAACTCTGAAGTATACCGCTTTGGGTTCCATCACAGAAGAAAGACAGAATAGAAATGCAATAATAAATGAAAAGTCAATTCTATTAGATACCCTGCTCTTAAGGTAAATCTCTGAATCCTTTCCAAGTTGGGACCTTACATTATATATTTGTTTGTTTTTTAAAGAAAGAAAATAGACATTTTGGATGCTGAAATCTTTCATTTAATGCCAAAGTTCCACTTGCTCAGATTATGGGATACACACAAACCTGTTCCTATCCAACCATAGATTTAAGTAGTCTCATTGAAAGTACCTGTCTCAATGAAATTTCTCGTAAGTAATATGAGATGGCTTGTAAAACATGCACAAACTTGATAACTCTTGAGGAGAAGATAAATCTCAAAGCAGTCTTCAGAACTGATTGTCAATTTTTCTCTGTGTTGTTCTCCTTGTCCCCCCTCTCCCCAAAAGCATAATTTTTCAGGCCTGTCTTATGCGATAATGGTGTAAATAAGCTGAGTAGTTTAACTGAAAAATAGAAGCTAGCTGTGCTAGGATTATATGATACACATGCACATTTTAGTATTCATGGAGTCTTGCTCCTAGTTTGAAGTAACAGCATAGCATTTCAGTAGATAATGCATCCAGACAAGCTTTCAGAAGCAACAGTGAGACAAGATAACCTTGGAAAATTGATAAATCAGTTAAGAGAGTGCTTGCAGCTGATATTTCAAGATGAATGAAAGAGTTTGGTTTGAGCAAAAGATGTTAACCTGCAAGTCCGTCTTTTAAAAGCACCCAACGTAATCCACAAGAAAGTCTCTTCAGACCATTAACAAAATCGCTGCCATTTGCAATGAATGGTAAAAATTTCATTGGCTTCAGTGAGAACAGTTTAGTTCTATTACAGAGGACACAGTTAAGAATTTCTTATATCAGCGATGGCCCATTTTCTGTTTCATGCAGCATTGTGACCTCTGCTTGCAGCCACAAACTGGCCAGGTATTGCTGTTTGTCATGGTGCCTTGTGTGGAGCCTCTTCGGACACTAAATACGGGAAGCAACATCTTTTCCAAGATAGGTTGGCATTTTGTTGTATCTGTAGTACAGCCTTCCCCAACCTGGAGCCCTCCAGACGTGTTGGACTGCAACTCCCATAATTCCCAGCCAGTGTTCATGCAGGTGGTGGTTGTATGGGGAAAGTAGTGAAACATCAAGTGCCTTTATTAATCAACTTTTAGTCTCAGCAGGAATTTGGAATTGGGTCCAGCAATGCGGACAGCTGATCATCCTTCCATTTTAAAGTCTGTCTTAAGCTTATATTAGCATTCAGAACAGTAATTCACCCATTCAAATGATTTTAATAATTGCATCTCTGCAGCGATTTGAAAATGGCTCTGAATATATTGCTTTGTACAAATCTATCTGGACTTCAAATATAGATGACACAGAACTGATGTACTCCTTTACTTGGATTAGTTTCTGTTACGTCAGTGCCATAACCTGTGCTTGTATTTCAGCACTATCACAGGTGAAAAGGTTTCCTTAATTAACTCACTTTCTTGTAAATCTCCTTAGATTTTAATCCTGAATATTTTTGAAGTAACCTTTTAACTTGTTTGCTTTGTTGGTAGCTAATCCATTCCTGCTTTGGTATGAACCTGCAGCATTTAGGGTGTTACCTTCTTTATAAAAGGAAGTCTGGGTATAGATGTGTTGCATTTAATGTTGTTTAGGGCATAGCTTCAACCCTAAAATGACAAGAAGCCTCATGATGGTTACCCAAGAAACGGCTTGGGTCTGCTCTAATGTTCTAGACCAGGAAAGTCATCTCTGTATGTTGATGTATTTGTAATGCATTATCCATAATCTGTAAATAATAGACTATGGAGGTTCACATTTTTTGATATTAAAGCATCAAATGATTGCTGCATCCCCCCGGAGTCTTATCCTTTTAAGAAAACGTCTTCTTTTTTCTTTCAAGCTACGGATACATCTTTGGGGGGAGTCTTTTGTTTGCATTCATCTTCCAGTGAGAAACGACTTCATGTAAGATATTACAAAGGAAGGTTTTCTCGTGTTTACAGTTTCCTCAAAGGACTGTTCAACTACTGTGACAATGTTATTCCTGACTGTTCCATAATACTAGACTGAAATTTTAAAGTGGTGTAGTCATTTATTGCATATTAAATATTAAAGTGAATTAAAGGCTGGATGAGTGAAGGTCATAATGTTAATCACCAAATAGTTGTCTTAATAAGTGATTCCTCTGTCATTTCGCCTAAACCTAATTTCCTTAGTTTTGCTAATTTCCTACAGCATTGATAAAATCCCTGAAGACATAATAAAACAAAAGTGGCATTTGGAAGACAGCATGGGGAAAAAGTATGCTAATCACCACAAAGCACAGATCTTAATTTCACAGTGCCAGTCTGTGGTGGTGGTGGGGTGGGGGGCGGTTGACTATTGATTGGGGGTATGTGTGTATTTGCAAATGTTTGGTTTTCAACACTTTTGAATTCTTCCTGCTGGGTGGGAATGATGTGGAGATGGCGATATCTGGACAGGAGAGGTTGTTTTTGCAGTGTGTCATGGGAAGCTGCTATATACCTCATCAGATTATTTGTCCATCTAGCTCAGTACTGTCTACTCTGACAAGCAGTGGCCCTCCCCAGCAGGGGTACTCTCCCAGCCTGATGGCCAAATTCCACTTTGTAGGAGCTTTCAGGGGCCACATTCCAGTGCTGAGCAGAATCAGAAAGCAAAACGAGGTGGAGCCAAAATACCCCAAACAGCATGTTTTAGCTTATTTATTGCATTTATACCCCGCCTTTCTTCCTCCAAGTAACCCAAAGCGGTGTACATAATTCTCCTCCTCCATTTTATTCTCCAAACAACAACCCTGCGAGGTTGTTTTTTTTTTTAGCGTTCACTCTGTGCAGCCCCCATACTGCCTGTACTGCAATCATGAGGGCTAGAAACATCTAAAAGGAATATGCTAGCTAAGATTCCCCGAATGCTAAACTTTACATTTGATGCCATGCCTATTTGCACTATGTTAAAACTTCTGTACATCCTCTCAGATCATAGGATCATTATTATATTTGGTTCAGATTATTTTAATCAGCGTAAGGCTAAACAAGGTCAAACCAGAGCCAAATTATTCCTGCCACAGCCAATACCTAAAATCCTTGTCATTTAAGAGGAACCTGCCTATCTAAACCCTGTCAGACCCAGTTGCATAATTCAGTCTGCAACTCACTCTCAACTAAGACTTCAGATGTAATCTAAGTAATCTAATCTGATTTATTAAGCTCTAGATGACAAATTAAACATGCAAATAGGCTGTTATCCATTTTTAATTATGTAGTGCCATTGCGCATGGAGTCAAATATTGAACAGGCTCCAAGATTGGTGTGCAGTATTTGGGTGGCATAGTGGATCCTTTTCTCAGGATGCTGGAGGGCAGTGAAAATACTTCGTACCCCTCTTTTTAAATGGAAGTGCTACTGCCTCTTGTGTTCAACGATCTGCAACCCGAGCACATTGTTACCATCTAAAATGTTGCTTGTCCAGTTTGCACCTGTTCTTATACTTCTTTTTTTAAAGCCACTACTCTGCCCACATCATATTCTTTTTTCTCTTAGAAAATTATTTTACTTCTGAAATGTACATTTTATCGGAGCTCTGCAGGCATGTTTGTCAGCAAGGCACAGCATGAGATTGCCTTCTACCAGAGCTTTGCTTGGTACACATTGTATTTTGGGAGTATAATGCTTCAATACTAGTGAACTGCTTCATTTGGAGCTCTTGACAGAATAGATGTATTCTTAGCTCCCATGCAGTTCTATCTCCACTAACATCAGTAATGTTAACAACATCGTTCATAGGGAATAATACCAAAGGATGTAAATCTTCAACAAAGCAGGACCATAGCTCAGTGGTAGAGCACATGCTTTGCATGCAGAAAGTCTCTGTTCCAATGCCCCTGCCCCCAAGCCTCCTCCCACTCATCATTAGTTATTGCAGCATCTGATCTTTTCATGTGACAAGTCATCTTAGGCAGAGAGTAAGAGCAGAAAGATGACTGTTGTTTATAGCTTGTGCCATCCTGTGGGCTCAGGGTTGCTTGCAACAATTTGCCAGAAACTGTATGTGAAATATTGAAGCTGACGGGCACCTAACCTAAGTAATTAATATAGATCTTGGAAAAATTCATTAGAATCTTACAGACAATGTATAAAGATTAACAGAAATGTTCTCTTGTTTGCTTTTGGTGCCAGGGACGTCTGCAGCAGTATCTTCTGTCATTAGTGTTTGTCTTCTTATATCCAAAAGGCTGAAGCACTGTGATTTAAATCAACACTGTTCATGTATTGTGTAGTATTTCTCACCAGGAACTTAATTTTTAACCGGTGTTGGCTTGTGGCTTTAACTGCTGAAGCAGCTGGTACCAAGATGTCTTGGACGTCGTTAGCAATGTCCTCTTTTTCCATAGGGTAGTTTATTGTGATTGTGACAGTATGAGAGAAGATTAAGAAAAGGCTGTTACCTTTTCATACCAGCCTAGAAGATATTCTGTAACTGTACCTAAGTTAGACTACTTAAGAGTCAGAAGTGGAAAATATTTGATTCCTATATACTGTCAAATTTTGGAGCACCAGCCACACACAGTCCTGGAATTTCAATTCGTTAGCGTTTCATATTCTTAAAGTTAATACTATGCCTGTGATCCTCTCAGTTTGCTTAAAGGAGACACTGAAATCTGAGAGATTGGAAAGAGCTTGCTTAAACAAGGACAAATATATGTTGTAAACTGCCTGGGAAGCAGTGTAATGATGGGCTGCATATCAGTATTTTAAAGAAAAATATGTGCCAGGTTCAGCACTAACCCACTGCTTTCTCCAAGAAATGTTTTAAATATTTCTCACTATCTTAGCTTCTAGTTTTACAATAACCACTTCAAAATGAAAACTTCATGTATCTGATACTTTGATTACAGTATACATCATGATTTGCTCCTCACCATAAGCATTTAAAATATACCATAGAAACATAAGTAGAGTCGTGCTGGATCAGGCCAAAGACCTATCTAGTCCCGCTTTCCATTCCCACAGAAACTTACCAGATGCCTATGGGAAGCCTGCAAACAGGACAGGAGTGCAAACCTTCCATGAAATTATTTTAATGGGAAAAGGTTATGGCTGTTATACATTTGAAAGAATGAGCTACTGTGTTTTAAAATGTATCCTTTAAACATCCATACATAAGGCTACTAGTGGATATTTCTTCCTGAAAATGTAGAAGTTATCCATCTTTGTAATTCATGTTAGTACATTTCAAACCAAGCTCTTCAGGAATTCAGTGGTTAAATGGTAGAACTTCATTCATTCCAGGCAAAGTAAAAGCATTGTTACATTTTGAAGCAAATGGTTTTTGTCTGCATCTTACCTCCACAAGCTCATGAACATCACAGCTGACCCTTTGCTCATATCTCAAGATGAAGTTTCTAGATGACTTAGTACTGGTAAATTCAGTTCATTTTAAGATGCTGGGCATGGATCTTTCTTTTGTGACACCCTATTCCTTCAAAGAAATGTGGTGGAGAGATGTCATTATCTTTGATTCAGCAGGAAAAACCCTAAGCAGCCATCGGGCTGTTCAGATAATTAGGCAATTTTCAGTGACAAACTCGTCAGACTTGTTACATGAAAGGGATTGGAAGTTATAGTGCATGTAGAGTTTTTAGTTCCTCTGCAGGATCGTGGGGGTTTTTTGGTAACTCAGATTACATTTGTGGAAATACAACAAAACTTTTGGCATTGTCTTTTTGAGGCAGCTCCTTTTCAAACTCATTGCTGCTTGACGTTTAAACGCCTTTAATATACAAAACCCAGCAGAAATATCTGATGGAACAGGATTCTCATTTGGTAGAAGAGTCCAAACAATAACAGGGACTAAAAAAAAAATCACACATACTTAGAATTATCAGGAAAAAAGGGTATGAGGTGGGGGATATACTGAAACATAGAACACTGTCTTGTACCAGGCCACACTTTATCCATCTAGTCCGGCATCATCTACTGCGGTGTTTCCCAAACTGTTCCCTGGAACCCTGGTGTTCCATGCAGTATGACTAGGGGCTCTGAGAAAATTTCAATACTAGTGATATTTTTCCCTCTAAAGTATGAAACATGCATTTTTAAACATGCATATAGAAAAAGTAGTTGTATAGTATTTAGATTGGGTGGACTTCAATGTGGTCTCTACAGGCACCACTACAGGCCCATAAGACTGGGCTGGCATGCCTGCCAAGCTATTTTCTCACTTTGCAAGTGAATAGAGCAATTCCTCCATTGACTTGGGGGGGGGGGTTGGGGGGGAGTCCTCATTGTTGAAAAACAGTTGAAGGAGAGATGAGGTTCCCCCGCCCCCCAACCAAGGAATCTTGGGCAACGGGGTCTTTGGCAGGGGGTGATTTTCAGCAGGGGGCCTTTCCCCCTCCTTTTTCAAGCCAGTGGAGTGGTTTCTCTATTAGCTTAAATGGGGCAGGCAAAAGCCCCCTTGCTGAAAATAACGGGAGTCGGGGGAGTCCACCCCACCCATGGACTCTTGGTAGCTGCAGTTCAGCACACCGGGGGCGGTACCAGGTTAGGGAAGGCTCACCTACATCATGTGGAGGGATTTTAAGACATGACTCTCCGATACTCTCAAGGTTTATTCCCAATACAACACAACTATGTGGTGTTCTCAAGCCTGGGCAAGAGAAGACACCCCATTGTCAGATTCCATGAGGTTATATGGACTCAGTGGTCTTGTTGTTGTTCAGTCATGTCCAGCTCTTCGTGACCCCATGGACCATAGCACGCCAGGCCTTCCTGTCCTGCGCTCTCTCCCAGAGCATGCTCAAGTCCATATTCATCACATCGGTGATGCTATCTAGCCATCTCATCCTCTGCCGTCCCCTTCTCCTTTTGCCTTCAATCTTTCCCAGCATCAGGGTCTTTTCCAGGGAGTTTTCTCTTCGCATTAGGTGGCCAAAATATTGGAGCTTCAGCTTCAGCATCTGTCCTTCCAATGAGCAGTCAGGGTTGATTTCCTTTAGGATGGACTGATTTGACCTCCTTGCAGTCCAGGGGACTCGTAAGAGTCTTCTCCAGCACCACAGTTCGAAAGCATCAATTCTTCGGCGCTCAGCCTTCCTTATAGTCCAGCTCTCACAGCCATACATTACTACTGGGAAAACCATAGCTTTGATTATGCGGACCTTTGTCGGCAAGGTGATGTCTCTGCTTCTTACTATGCTGTCTAGGTTTGCCATAGCTTTCCTCCCAAGGAGCAAGCGTCTTTTAATTTCATGGCTACAGTCACCATCTGCGGTGATCCAACCCTACTATTCTATGATTCTATGATATACTTTTCTTTACATAGCATAAGTTTATCTGCACATGCTCAGAGATTAAAACTACGCCACAGCAGCATAAGCAAGGGAAGCAATTCAGTATACACCAGCCATTTATTGTAGACAAGCTTATTAGTAAAACAAAAGCACATATTCTTAAACATCTCACTAAACTGGAATTTTCCAGTTTAGGGTATATCTTGACCCCAAAACAATTTCTGGTTATCAGTTCTACATACAAACCAACTCATTCTACACTCTGTATGCAACTCTCGCTTGGCCTTCATTAGTTCACCATGCTTTGCAACATTTTGATCACACTCTGGTCTTGAGAGACACCTTAGTTCCTGCTTCTTATCACCATACACTTTCTTGTACTTTTCCACACTTCTCCACAAGCTACTACTCCAGCTCTACCCAACCTGGTGCCCTCCACACTTATTAATCAGATTCCAATTTGGGTCAGTTATTATCTCCCCCCTCCATGGCCTCCCTGCCCCCCCCCCCCGGACCCTTTTTCCTTTCTTCCTTTGATTTGCCTGTCTTATACCTGCAGTTAAAGTCTGTTGCCACTGGCCACAACTTCATTATGTTTTTGCGAAACATGAAGAGACATTATTCTCCATGATATGGGGCAGGCGGGTGGCGGTCCCACTGTCACACAGTTTGAGAAACTGAATTCAAGTAACCAGACTCTGGGAGAAGCAAGAACTCTGTTTCCAGTAGCAGAGTCAGCTGGTATTTCACAAATGAGGAATTCATACATGTATATTTAATAAAATAGCACATTAACAGCTGTGAACTTGAGGGCTTTTCTGTGCGTCTCTGGAGGGTACACACTTTCATAATTTTTTGTTGTGCTCGTGGAACTCATGAATTATGCAGACGTTTCACAGCTCATGACAGCAAGGTGATTATTCCATAAACAGCTGAGCTGTTTTAAATTGGCAGTCCTGTAATGCATGTAGCAGTGATGATAAAATAACGAAATGCTTGCAAACATGAGCACTTCTGAGGTTTTATTCATGTCAAGTTTTGACAGCGAGCACATAGTTTCCTATTCCGTTGCCTTATAAAACTTGTGCCAGAGTTTGGGCTGGTGGGAACATTAGCAATTCACTTTCTTTTGGGGTTGTGCAGGTTTTATATCAGAGGTGCAGCTCAGGCCCGGGGGCTAAATACAGCTCTCCCAGGGTCCCATTCTGATCCTCCGGGGGTGCCCAAACAGTCATGCCCCTTTACCCTGACCCAGCCAGTTTCCCCAAACATGGGTCATTTGGTGGTTTCCCAGATCTTGTGCAGTTTTCCCCCATTCTGAAAGGTTGAAATGCCTCTCTTAAGGATGAGTTACTGGCAGGAAGAGCTTTAAGCTAAAACCCGTGGGTATATTTTGGCTTTTGGCCCTGGCCTCTTTGCCTTCAGCCCTAACCACCCCTGGAATCTAGCCCCTGTGAGTGTCTTCTAAATTGAATTTGATCCTTAGGCTGAAAAAGGTTCAGCACCCCTGGTCTAGTCAATGCAATTTGATTATAGAGGACAAATGTCTCATCAACCCAACAAACTATTAAGTCCAATCCCGAAAAAAAAACCTGCTGCAACTGCCAAAGACGCCTGTTCCCAAAGGGTCTCACTCCACCGATCAAGGACAATCTCCTTGATCGTCTCCATGGATGAACATCTTAACTTAGCTGCTATTGTTGTGCTGAGGAGCAGTGGGGTTCTGCTTCTGGGCAGAAAGAGGTTCAGCATCCCTGTTCTATATACTTGTGTTCCAAGGAATTTTGTGGGCTCTCTAACCAAATAACAGGAAAGGAATCTAACAAATCCTGGACTCGTTAATGAAAGCAATCAGTAATAGTGGACAGATGTCCTTGAAAACATGTACTTATTACTAAACATCCCTTAATCTCATGGGGGTTGGCCTCTCTGGTCTTATAGGCCCCTTCCAATCCTAGGATTCTAGGATTCTGTGATCCTATAGTGTGCAGGCCCAGGGAGTATTGGTCATGTTCTAAGGTGTACATTTTGGGGAGCATTCTTGGGTAGGCCCAACATGCCTGGCTGTCATCCTGCACAAATTGGGAGTGCACCCCAGCTCTCCCCAGAATTCTCTCCAGTGCAGAAGTTTGAAATCCATTACTATACTGACTTCTACATTGGCTCTGCAAACAGGATTTAACATGAATTGACCCCCTTAATCTCATGGGGCACTTGTCAATCAGCTCGTCATCCTCTCTAGTCTGATTGTTTGTCCAGCCCTTCTCAGAAGCATCCCAGTCACTGAACTGAGAGGCATAGGCATCCAAGCCCAGAGGACTGGGATGACAGCCAGTTCTTCCCTAGCAGCTATCCTGTTGGCAGGGTGTTGCTGCCTAAGCTCTTTTACAGGTTGGGAGCAGGGATGACACAGCCCTGCATGGTAATTTCCAGGCTTGACATTAGTAGCCACTAGATTTGTCCTAAAAGTACAGAAACATATATATAGTAAATGAAAGCAATAATCAAGGCCATGTGTGATCTCTGCTCCTTTATAATGTATAAGCAAACATAAAGCATGCTTTGAGCATTTGTGTGAAGTTAGACTTGAAAGTGTGTTACATGAAATTTAAGATATTGGTATGGCAGACTTCCAGTGGTCGAAGAAAGGCATTCACCACCCCCTCGCTGTGATTTCCAAAGCCAGAATAAATTACACATAATAGAATAAATTATACAGAATGGCTCAATGTTTGTAACTTATGCAAGTTGTAACTTTTCTTAGTGCAGAATATGAATTTCCTGGACTAGAGATGTGAAGGGCCAGTGGAGGGGGGCGGGGGAATCTGGTTTTCCCCACATTTTATTTCCAGGGACCATTTTTGTTTTTTCAGAAAAAAATTGAACAGCTTTTGTATATTAAATTCAAAAGTATAGTTTATTCAGACAACAATTACAAATTTGCTACCTTGTTTTAATTTTAAAGTTTTTTAAATATGATGTTATGAGCAAACCAAGTTATACATACTATAACTTTAGGGATGTAAGGGCCTTGTTGCTTTCCTAAAGCAGCTTTCCCCAACCTGGTGCCCTCCAAATGTTTTGAACTACAACACCTTCATTCATGACCATTGGCCATGCTGGCTAAGGCTGATGGGAGCTGAAGTCCAAGATATCTGGAGGGCACCAGGTTATGGAAGGCTGTCGAAAAGCAACCAAGTGACTTTAGATAAGTAAAGAGTACTAAAAATATAAGTATTGCACATTTTTCAATTTTTTTAAGTTTCCATTTTTTTCTGGAAAAAACGGTGTTTTTCCATAACTTAAAAATTTCCAGAAATTTTACATCTGTAGCCTGAATGTGGAATTTTAATGGTGCCAAGAACACTGGAACCCTAACAGTAACAACCTGTTAAAGTTCTGTTGATTGTTGAAGTTTCTCGGTGCTGCTTTGCCTGACCAGAAAGAACACAATTCCCCTTAGAAAGCAACTGCATTTTCCTTATTTTAATCAGGCAAGCATGTTTTTTAATTTACCTGAAAGGGAATACCAAAGTGAATTCACAAATGAAGGGGAAATGTCATGTTTTTGGATTCTTTTCATGTCTCTCTACTTCCTCATTCACCCTGGTGCTGTTTCCATTTGGCCTTGGATGTGTCTGCCTCATTTCACCCAAATGTGTTGGCAGAAAGCTTTTCCTCATTTTCCATGCAAGAAAAATGGATAGATAACACATTAGGAAGTTTGCAGTTTGAACAAAAGCAATGTTCCACTTGTGATGGCAACGGTGCACAGAAAGGTTGGGGACGGGGGTTAAAATCTGTGTCACGGTGAGTTTTTATTTCCTCTTCAAACCGCCCAAAGCATTGATCATAAAACATTTTTTTATAGCGACTGTGGCAGCCATGTATTACAGTTACTACATGTTGCCGGATGGAACGTACTGCCTCGCCCCTCCACCCCCAGGCATTGACATGGCCACTTACTACAGCGCACTGCCAGCAGGAGTGACTGTGTCTAGCACGACAGGAGTAGCCACAATAACAGCGCCCCCACCTCCTGGCACCACGCCACCGCCATCTTCAGAAACAACAGATGACGCTGGTGGAGTAATACCTGCCACAAGTACTTCAGCAAGGTACCATATTGTATGCCTGTCTGTTTTGCTTCCGGCTTTGAGCAAAAGCACATTTTGTGGCCAGGATCCAGAGAACCACATCACTACTTGTCCTCTCCCAAGGAGGCTTAAATTTCTTGAACAGTAACCCCTTCCTCAACTGCAGGCTAGACAACTTTTGAAAGTAAATCAAAGCTGTTTGCTTTTGGTGCAAAAACCACCACCACCACCACCACCACCTGGCCTTCCCTGTGGACTCCGGCCTGGCATTATTTTTAAGGGGATATTTAATTGTTGTGTGTGTGTGTGTGTGTGTTTTCTTTTTCCTGGGGGATTTTGTTGTGGTTTTAGGGGTGGGTAGCCTGCCTGATAGGCAGGAGCGAGGGGGCATGTGTCCACCTGATGGAGTTAGTGGGGGGAGTGTTGGGGCCAGAAGATACCGAGGCTGGGCGGCAGGCGCTGGCGGAGCGCTAGGGGCAGGCCATGCCAGGTAAGGGGAACAAGGGAGAGATGTGTAGTATCTGTCCCCTGCTCCAGGCCTGTCCAGAGCCAAAGGATGGCTGGGGGAGGCGTGACCCCATCTTCTGGCCTTCGTTTGCTGCTCTGCAATGCCAGGTCTGTTACCCAGAAAACCTCCCTCATCCATGACATGATCCTAGATGAGGGTGCAGACCTGGCATGTATTACGGAGACCTGGCTGGCCGAGGCTGCTGCTCCAGCCCTTGCAGCCATGTGTCCAGCTGGATTTTCATATGCACAGCAGCCGAGGGCTGGGGATTGGGGAGGGGGAGTGGCTGTTATCTACCGAGAGTCCTTGGTCTTCACCAGACCCCCTCTCCGGGAGACCAAGGTTGCTGAGTGCATGTACTGGAGGTTGGGCCCGAAGGGCAGTCTGGGGATTCTGCTCGTGTACCGTCCACCCCGCTGCACGACTGACTCCCTGGCCAAGGTGCTTGAGGTGGTCTCTGATGTGCGTGTACAGTCCCCTAACTTACTGGTGTTGGGGTACTTCAACATGCATTCGGAGGCCATCCTCACAGGAGCACCTCGGGACTTCATGGAGACCATGGCCTCCTGGGAGCTGCACCATATTCTAAATGGGCCCACCCATGTAGCCGGTCATGCACTAGACCTTGTGTTTGTTTCTGGAGAAGTGGGAAGTGATCTGGAAGTCGGGGGTATATCCACCACCCCCTTGTCATGGTCAGATCGCTATCTGGTGACGTTGGACTTCTCGGTTCCACAACCCCTCCGCAGGGGTGGAGGACCCATTAAAATGGTCCACCCCAGGCATCTTATGGATCCAAATGGATTCCTGAACGCGTTTGGGGATTCTCTGGGGCACGCCAACGGCCACTCGGTCGAGACCCTGGTGGGTGGCTGGAATGCCGCAATCACTGGGGCATTAGATCGGGTGGCTCTGAAACGCCCTCTCCCCCTGAACAGGGCTCGGACTGCACCATGGTTCAATCCGCGGTTACGAGCTCTGAAACAGGAGGTGAGACGGCTAGAGCGCCGGTGGCGGAAGTCTCGCTCCAAAGACGATCAGACACGGGCTAGAGCTGTATCTTCAGCCTATCACGTGGCGGTGAAGGCAGCAAAAAAGGAATATGATGCTGCCTCCATCGCGTCTGCAGAGTGCTGTCCCAGGAGGCTGTTCCAAGTGGTCCGGAGCCTGGTCGGTCCTGTGGCTCCGGAACCACTGGAGCATTCTAAGGCCTCCTGTGAGGCCTTGGCAAGGCACTTTG
The DNA here is from genome assembly GCF_057233095.1 of Heloderma suspectum. NCBI lineage: Eukaryota > Metazoa > Chordata > Lepidosauria > Squamata > Helodermatidae > Heloderma > Heloderma suspectum. The sequence goes on from NC_139470.1 coordinate 11,736,777, forward strand.
CAGATAAAATTGATCAGATTAGGTGTGTTACTCTGCACGCTGTGGATACAGTTAGTGAGCAAGAGGCGGCCTGTGGCAAACCGGTTTTGTGGGATCGGTTCCAGCTTCTTCCTCCTGATGAAGTGGACAAGGTGCTTTCATCTGTAAGGCCGACCACCTGCTTACTTGATCCTTGCCCATCTTGGCTCATTATGAGCTGCAGAGAGAGACTGGGTGAGGGGATGAGGGCAGTGGTGAACGCCTCCCTTGAGGAGGGAGTGATGCCATCAGCCCTCAAGGAGGCAGTGATAAGACCGCTCTTAAAGAAGCCCTCCTTGGATCCTCAAGTTTTGAACAACTTTCGCCCAGTCTCAAATCTGCCATTTTGGGGCAAGGTGATTGAGCGGGTGGTGGCGGTGCAGTTGAAGGCACACTTGGAAGAAACTGATTATCTAGACCCATTTCAGTCGGGCTTCAGGCCTGGGCATGGGACAGAAACGGCCTTGGTCGCCTTGGTAGATGATATGAGGAGGGCTCTGGATAGGGGTGAATGCTCCTTCCTTGTTCTCCTCGACCTCTCAGTGGCTTTCGGTACCGTTGACCACGGTATCCTCCTGGACCGCCTGGAGGGGTTGAGCATTGGGGACACCGTATTGCGGTGGTTCCGGTCCTTCCTCTCCGCCAGGTACCAGAGGCTAGCACTGGGAGAGGAGGTTTTGGACCCGTGGTCACTTACTTGTGGGGTGCCACAGGGTTCCATCCTCTCCCCGATGCTATTTAACATCTATGTGAAGCCACTGGGGGCTATCATCAGGAGGTTTGGGGTGCAGTGTCATCAATATGCGGATGACACGCAGCTCTACCTCTCGTTTAAATCTTCACCAAGGTTGGCCGTCGAATCCCTGTCCAAATGTCTGGAGACGGTGAGTGGCTGGATGGGGAGGAATAGGCTGAAGCTGAACCCTGACAAGACCGAGGTACTTTTGGTGGGAGACAAGAGGAGGCTGGGGGATGTTGACCTGGTGTTGAATGGGGTACGGCTACCCTTGAAAGACCAGGTCCGCAGCCTGGGGGTCATTTTGGACTCCCAGCTGTCCATGGAGGCTCAGGTGTCAGCTGTGAGCCGGACAGCACTGTATCAACTCCATCTGATACGGCGGCTGCGCCCCTTCCTTCCCGACCATCTGCTCCCATCAGTAGTACATGCCCTGGTCTCCTCTCATTTAGACTACTGTAATGGGCTCTACGTGGGGTTACCCTTGAAGACGGTTCGGAAGCTGCAGCTGGTACAGAACGTGGCGGCTCGCCTGATTAAAGGCAGCCACCGGCAAGATCACATCACTCCAGTGCTGAAGGAGTTGCACTGGTTACCAGTTGTTTTCCGGGCCAAATTCAAGGAGTTGGTTTTGACCTTTAAAACCCTATATGGTTCCGGCCCAGCCTATCTTAAGAAGCGCCTCCAGCAGCACCAGACAGGCCGCTTAACAAGATCAGCCTTGGATGGCCTTCTCTCTGTCCCATCAGCCAGGACAGCTAGACTGGTGGGGACGAGGGAGAGGGCCTTTTCTGTGGTGGCCCCCACTCTGTGGAACTCCCTCCCTAGGGAACTCCGTCATGCCCCCTCTTTAATGAGCTTCCGTCATGCATTAAAAACGTGATTGTTCAGGCAGGCATTTGGGGTGGGTTAGGGTATTTTAGAAAATGTTTTTATTGTAGAATTTTATTGTTTTAAACTGTTTTTATTGTATGTTGTACATCGCCCAGAGTGGCTGGGTGATTAATAAATTTAATAATAAATAAATAAATAAATTTGGTGGGGACAGGCCAAAAGTAATATATGATATCACAGCCTTCCCTAACCTGGTGCCCTCCGGATATGTTGGACTACAACTCCCATGGCCGGCTGGGGGAGTGCTGGGAATTGGCTCAACACCTCTGGAGAGCACCAGGTTGGAGAAGGTCATGGTACTGCATGGACAGCTGATGATCAGAGTTGAAAATCAACCAAGTGCTTTTGGGGTCCCTTCCCAGCATTCCGATTTTTAGCCCAGCTCATCCAGAAGGCTCAGGTTGGGTACCTTGAAATGCACATATAAAGAATCAGATCCAAATTAACTTAACTGAGCTTAGTTCCCATTTAAATCTGTGAGGTTTCACTTAGCCTTGTCTAGCTTTTGATGTTGATTGTGATGGGAGCTAAGTGCTGCCAACCCACAGTATGTAAGCAAATCGGCTTGTTTAGAACCTTGGCTGTTACAGAATCGCACAATGTTTGCAGGTAAAATAGAAAAATACATTTCTATTGAACTAACATCTATCATTAAAATGTCCCACCGTGTTGTCCCCAAGGAATTTTTGACATGCACTTATTACAACGGAAGCAAAGGTGGTCCATTTGGGGTTTGGGGCGAAAAAGGGAACAAGTTCTAACAAGGAGACTTCTAACTGGATTAGTTAAATATGTTTTGTGATACAATATTTAAAGTCTCTGTTAGTATTCTTGATTCTTTTCTGGTCTGTTCAGACTTCGTGGTAGCCTCCACGTGTTCTCTTAGAAGCACGCAAGCCCTTTGGCATTCAGGCAGCTCTTAAGTGGGGACCATACATGCAGCCACTGTGAGTGTGTATCAGTGAGGGTAGTGGCTCTTTTCCTTGAGCTGCACAGCAGCGCAAATCATGGCAGCTGCATGCTCAGCCTGCAAATGGAGGTGCTCATTCTTGGAAACAGGGTCTCCGCAGGACCGCTTCCCAGCTACGAGCCAACTGGCAGCCTCACAGGCCACCCGAGGGGCACATGTGTGGATGGAGAGAGACGCACACACCAGTCCTTAGTTTGGCATGTGTTCGTTCTCTCTCTCTCTCTCTCTCTCTTTTTTTTAAAGAAAATAGCCACTGGTAGTTCTTACTAATGCAGGACTGCATGTGGGAGCATCTTCTCTTTCTTGCAGTGTATATCAAATTACAGTATGTGCTGCTTTAAAAAAAAAAAAAAAAGGCTGAACATTAATTATTAAAAGGACAGCTCAAATGAAAGGTCTTCTCACTGCATCCTAAAGACGCTTGGGCTTTGGTGCTTCTCCAAGGAGTGCTAGATGGTCGGCATGCCCTTGTTGCCCAGATTTGGTTCATGCATGATGTACTCAAGGGCATTCTGTCACTTTTAGAAGTGCTTCTGAAGTCTCAGATTAATCTCTTCAGTACAAAAGAAAAGCCCCCTTTTCGCCACAGCAGCTTGTAATACACTTGGCGTTGTTTAGTTCAGTGTAGCCGCAGTCCCATTATAAATCCTCGGCCAGCTAATTGTTGCCTTGAAAACTGTTCCAAATACTAATGCTTTCTTTTTTAAAATTGATCCCTGTTTGGGCCATGTGTAATTTAGCAAAACAGAAGGAGGGGGCTTGTGCTTGGACTCTCAGCAACTTAAAATCTTCCAGTGCCTGTGCCAGTACTGCTATAAAGAGGGCTCTTGCACTTCCGTTTATCTTATTAACTGTGAAGCTTCTTTAAACTGCCTGTACAGCGTTACGAGAATAAAGTATAATAACCATGCTATTGTAAAGTATAAACAGAATTGCATGTGTGTGCGATGCACACACAGCAACGTGAAAGAAAAGCATTAAAACGTGGGGCAGTGCTGGAGCGAAGCAAGTTGCTGGCCCTCATGATGGCACAGAAAAATTTCAATTATAGAGCAGTTGTCTGATGGAAAGTGGCCCTAAGAAGCCCTCCCAATTTTTCTTACTCCTTTCTATCTGGTGCCCTACTTGAAACGGTTCTGAACTTTGCAAAGCTACAGCTCTTGGGGACAGAATAAATGGTTCAAATCTAGGGGTCTTATGCAGTTGTACATAACATTACTTTTGCCCGGATTTCTTCTAATGCAACATAAATAGCTCTTGTTTGAAAATGCTCACTTTTAGGCATTATTTTTTTAAAATTTAAAACATCAGCAGTGGTATACATAGTGGTTTAACATGGCTGGGTTGCGTTCTCTGTCTGGGTAAATAATAAACCTCCAACATTTTTCAGCACAATTTCTCCTGTGGTTGCCATCATTCCCCCACCTCCAGACATCCAACCTGTAATTGACAAGCTAGCCGAATACGTTGCAAGGAATGGGGTTAAGTTTGAGACCAGTGTCCGTGCCAAGAATGATCCAAGGTGAGTGCAAGTAGCTTTTTTCTTAATTTCATTTTATGATACATGAAAGTAAGCAGATTGCCTGTCTCTTATTGGCAGTCTGTTTTGCAAAGAAAGCCCATTCGAGGAATGTGTTGTAATTCCTTATATTAAAATTCAAGAAACTACTTGAAGTTAATGATAAAGCATTATTACCGAAGAATCTTGAAGCTTGTGCATCTGAACATATATATCTTCTGGGCATTTAGGCATAAGTTATTATATTTCAGAATATCAAATAGCTTTCCTGCGCCTGGGGTGGTGGAATAGTAAATGATGGTTGATGCCTGCTATGTCAGTGTGTGTTGTCCCACAAATTACATTTTTGTTTCTTTCTTAACAGGTTTGAGTTCCTGCAGCCTTGGCACCAGTACAATGCCTACTATGAATTTAAGAAACAATTCTTCCTTCAGAAAGAGGCCAGTGAGAGCTCAAAGGTAGGCTTATAAAAGTAAGATGCAGCGATGGTGTATCGTGTTTTTCTCTGGTGTGCTGTATTCATAGGGACATGACTGGGGCTGCCAAGAACAAAGGAATCCATTCCAGTGCAATTATTTATTTTTTAAGTGTATGTCTCGCTTTATCTTGGCAAATGACAACCCATGGCATCTGACAATATGCAATAATTAATAAAGGCTAGATGACTGTAATGCATTGTATGTGAGGCTGTCCTTAAAATGTGATTGAAAACTTCAGCTTTTACAAAATGCTGCTATAAGGATGTTGAACAGAGCCAGTTTAAGGGAATGTGTTGAATCTCTAAAGATCTAAACAGTTTAACACCGAAATACCTGAAGGACCGCCTCCTCCAATAAGATCCCTCCAATCCCCAGAAATCAGCTAAAAAGGCTGTCCTGCATATTCAGCCACCAAGGTACTGTTGGTGAGAACAAAGGAAAGGGATGCTGGAACCTCCCTCTCTAGTTTTGTCCCATCCCTTAGGTTTTTCCATCACCAAGATTACTCTTATTTAAGCAGACATCTGGGTTGCCTTCTGTTTTGATGATTTTTAGCCTCACAGGTAGATTATTCTTTATCTCCTGTGATTTTTGTTTTAATTATATATATTCTTTGCTATCATTGTAAAGCCACCTTGAGCGCTCTGTTAGAGTGGATTTAAATCCTCTAAATAAATTAAAGCCAACCACACACCAAGAAAAATGTACTCTGGCGCTTGGATATGTCGTTTCATGCATTCAGAAAGTTTGTAGCTTTCAACTAGTGCAGGGAATTAATTCTTGTGAGTGTAGGGTCAGTGTAATTTGCTGAGAATCTCCCAATCCTTTGGCTTATTTTTATTCTACTTTTTTAATTCTATGCTGTTCAGCCAGAATTGGTTCTCAGATTGGCTTACCATTAAAATCCAACATAAATATATTGGAGTGACATGGTTGTGTGTGTGTAGCAGACTTTTCTGCCCCTTGGCAGTTAATGACATAGTCCAGGGTCCAGATTCATCCCTCCAGAGGAAGGGGGCAGAAGGAGCAGCAGGCAGACTCATGGGTTGGCTTGATGGTAAGGATACCAACCCACGGAAGCAGCCCTTGCATTGATCTGTGGGATTAAGATTTGCATGAGGCACAAAACAAGCTAAGAAAATGTGCCGTATTTTAGACCATAAGGAATCTCTTTGAGTACTTGCCTACTAGGGTTAGACAGTGGGTGTCTTTAGGAGCTCAGAAGGTATAGCTCCCCCCTCCTCTCAAGGACAAAGGAGAAAATTGAGCCAAGTGCCACAGAACTGGAGGCATACGATGAGTTCAGTTGTCCACTTTTAATGAAGTGACCATCTGTAAACTCAACCTTGGAACAGCAGGAGCAGAATTTTGCTAACTTCCCCGTGTGGCTGGACCTTACTGATACACCCGCAGATGGCATGCATACCATTCACTGAAATAAATTACATTTGCCTTGTCCCAGCAGTGTCAGCGTTAGTAAAAGCAAATGAAATGCTAAAAACTGTACCCAGGCTGTCTCCGGAATGTGAAGCCATGTTGGCTTGCCCTCTGAAGTCTAGGCAACCTTGTGAAGAGGCACACCAACATGGATATGTCACCTAATGAAACCTGAGCATGGGTTGCCTTGGTATTTTCCTTTAGTGGCTTTGAATAGTTTACAGTACACATATTCATATTTTATAGACCGTAAAGTCACAACGTTGTTGTTAGGAAACTATGTATCTCACACATTTTTCCGTAGTGTGGATGAGGTTGCGCTTGAAATTAATAATGGGTGTGCTAATGAATCCAATTACTCTTCCAATTTCAAACAATTTCAGTATTCAGTTTAATATTGCATAAAACAGCTCTTCATGTTTTCAGGGAAAATGGGGTGCATGAATGAGAGCTTGGATGAAATCATTTTGACCCTTATCTGAACCCCTTAATTTAATTTTTTGTTGGGCGTTATTTTGTGTTGGCCAAGGCACTAGTGCATTATCAGGCAGATTTGATGGCCAGGCTCCAAAGGACTATGGAACTAGCTCTTTGAGCCCAAGAGAGGTTTTAGACTGGTTTTGTAAATCGCTTGTCGCTTACAGCAAGTAAGAATTGTCTCCATGCAGCAAGGCAGGGAAGGTCTCTAAATTCAGAACATGAGAACACCGCTAGATAAGACCAAAGGTCCATCTAGCTGAGTGTCCTGTTTCACATAGTGGCTAGTCAGTCATCCAGAAAGCCACAAGGAAGGCATGAATAGCTCTTGGTTTTCTCCTATTGTTACCACCTCTCCTCTCCAACAACTGGTACACAGCCTGTGAACACAGAGATTCCATTTAGTAATTGTAGCGAATAGCAGTTAATAGACCCATCCTCAATTAAATTGAAAAAAAAAAAAAGAGTTGGCCATCTCTTCTTTATAGCCATTTGATGTGCTACAAATGGACTGACGTGGTGAGAGAAACATCATTGTGGCTTACGAACTATCATGCATCATGTGCCTTTCTCATTTACACTGAAGTATGAAGGAGATAAGAGAGACGCCTATTTACACTTTACTTTCCGTAGCCCAGCACAAGTCAAAGGAGACTCTGGCATATGGAGAAGAGTGAGAGAGGAGCAATGTTTTGCCTCACTTGCACCGAGGTTTGGGTAAAATAAGAAACTCCATGAGAGTCCCGTGTTGTTTCTCATTTAATCTAACCTACAGCAGACGTGGGAGGGCAGGGTGAGGTTGTGTGCTGCTGGCAATCTTTCTTGCCAGAGGTCAGGATCACTGGCCCCTGGCGAATGGAATTGTTGTTGCTTGGTGGGGAGACACACACAAAACGCCAGGCTTATTTTCAAGCCTTATGGTTCAAACAGTACCACCATGCCGCTTAGCATACCACCTTTGAAACTGAAAGGAGCGGGGACGGGGGGGCAAAAGCAGTTTGTGATGTGGAAGTCAGCTGTTCAAGTCATCCATTACTGTGTGTAACACAAGGCCTCTCTGTAAGCCTAACTAGCTCTTTGGATCCTGATTAATATTAGGAAACAACACAAGTTTGCTAGGAAATACTTGCATATACTTGTCTTATTGTAACATTATATCGGTCAGCGTTTTGCTATAGAAATGGAAGTTGATGTTCAGACAGTTCAATTTAACAAGTACTGTCGTATGTTATCATAACTGATAACTCTTTGCAGTGGCTTCTTTATTTGCTATGCAAGTATTCTGTATGAATTACTAGAATCATTCTTTTATTTAAACTGTTTAGTTCTCTGAGCAAATGACGTGTGGACCTTAAAAGTAACCTTACATTTCAATTGCCTGTGTGGTTAGGTCTGTCTAAGAAACAGCCATCTAAACACTGAAAAACTAGTGCTGCTTTTGTTTAGCTGGACTAAGTTAAGTAACAGCATTTCTTGCTTTAAATTTTAATCTAAACACAGAATACAGTTGGGCAGCTATCAACCTGGGGTACTCTATCAATCTAAACCCCAGTGGTTTCACATCTGGCCCTTACCACATCTTTCAGTCCTAAAGACACCCTCCTTTTATGTAGTTTTAGCGGCTTTCTGCTGTACAACTTTCCAGTTGAAGGGGTCTTTAACCTCTTCCTCCGGACTTTGGATGAATCTCCACCCACCCAATGCACCTCAGTTGCTTCCTCAGATTTGCCCATGTTTGGCTGAATTGGAGCAGCTGAATTGCATGATAGCTCTGTCAAACTCTTAGTTCCTTCTTATGGTGGGGAGGAAGGGGTTACTCTTTGCCTGTCTTGTCTGCTTGGTAGGCAGAGCCAGTGTTGTTGATCCTTCAATCATTGCTCCATTCAGAATATGACCTCTTAACTATCAGCTGCTGATAAGAAAAAAGTCTTATTTCTTTCCTGTCCATCACCATCGAGTGTTTAAACATGTTCAAGAAGTGCAGAATTAACTATTCTTCTCTTTCCATTTTATTTTATTTTTTTGTTTAACTGCCCAGAATCTGAAACCTATAATATGAGGCCCACTCCATAATTGGAAATCCTTAAATGCTGTTTTAAAAAGATTAGAAGAATTGGCAATGGAGAGGCAGTCTAACAGCCTTATAAAGAAAGGCACATTAAACTTTTTTTTTAGAATCTTCAGTTCTCAATTTGTACATCAATGCTTAAGAACTTAAAAGTCTTTGAGAGCCTGTTCTGAGCAATGCTTCATGGTAATGAAATAATTCCTAGTCACTTTATTTCACCACCGATCTCATTGAAGTGACAATAAAAGCACTAATGCGTCTTATAACAATGCTTTACATCAAGAGCTCTCCACAAACATTTCAGGTTTTAAAATGCTCCCCAAAAACCCTTTGGTGGCTTAGAGGTAGGATTTCTGTTTTGTTAGTAAAGTGTGTTGTTAACAATTTCACATGCATCATTAGCTTCCAAGTATTTCTCACAGCCCAAACACTTGTGATTTACAACCCTCAGAAGTATACCTTCTTACTTGCCATTTGTAAATTACCTGATTTTGTGGGTGGGTGGGGGTCTCAGCCAGGGGAGGGGTTCCAGCCAGGGGAGGGGAGGGGCAGTGGGAAGGTGCTGAGTAGGAAATCACACTGCCAACTGGGAATCCACCTGCATCCTTCAAGCATTGCCTGTACCATTGCCACATCCCTCAGCCAGAGAAAAATACTGTAAAAATAATTGCTTTTACTTAACACTGTGCATGACTTTCAGCCCTCCATCTTTATTCTGTGGTGTGAATACTGTGGAGCAGTATACAGGTCAAATTTCAAAACAAGCTAAATTTGGCCCATAGCGCTCCATAGCTCCCATGCAGCCATTTGGTGGTGAGGGGGGTAATTCCACCACCACCACCACCAAGGTGCCCTATGGAGTGCAGCCTGCCTGAGAAGCAGCCTGAAATCCAGATACTCTTTCCTATTTGTGGCAAGCTGTTGTGCAAAACTTTGCACAGGCTCTGTTCAAGATCTTTTTATCGCCCTCTATAGCAGGTGTTTTGGGTTTTTTTACTGCTGGGAGGGTGCAGTTGGGGAACTCTTGTAGTATGCTGTGATACCTGTCATAAAATAAAGGCTGTCGTTAAACATTCAGCACTGAATGGAGTTCAAGGGCTTGTGCTTAGTTTCTCGAGGGATATATCTCCTGTGGCCTCATGGGTTGGAACAGTGGAGAAGGCAGGATCCTCAGTCCTGAGGAAAGATACGCCATCTGAGAATGTTGGCAAGAGAACACCCTTGGGAGCAGTAGATGGAGGAGGCACAGTTGTCATCTCTGCAAATCACTGCAAGACTTGGTGGTCCTGGTGGCTGCTTCCTAAGGTGTTCCAGGAAGAGGGTTTCCCCCATTCGGAAGATGCTTAGTGTCCCAGGACTAGGGATTTATGAGAATTCTGTTTGGGAAGTGAAAACGCATTGGATTTTTCTGGTCCCGCCCCCACCCCATTTCATTCCTGTTCTTTCCTCTTCCCCCCTACCCCCCGCCCGCCCACCCGGTTGGCATTGACTCACTGTGTTGAGCTAATACGCAGATTGGGGGGGGGGGTGAATGATGGCAATTTGTACGTTTCCCCACGGTTCTGCCATTTGTGCAATTGTTAAGGAAAAAATTGTGCAAAATTTCCTGGGATTCCGCCCCCCTCCCCAGTTCAGTCGGCCCCCTTTAACCAGACTGGATATGCTGCAGAAATACATCAGGCTCAAAGAAATGGATTTCCCAGAGTCGCACATCCCTACCCAGGACTCATCTTATGAAGTGGCCATGTCTAGTTTCTAGGCCATGGCAGGTGTTTTTAAAAATGGTTTTTGCTCTTGCAATAATTTTACCCTTATGTAAGCTTAGAAACCAAGGGCTTAATGATCGGAAGGGTACATTCTAAATGCACAGGCCCAGTTTTGGCTTGTGAGTGATGACTGCTTTCTTGCACTGTAAAACCATGAGGCCGGACATGACGACTCCTCCAGTCTGAGGTATACTTGTGTGTGTGTTTTTTACCATCTTGATGAAAAGATCCTACGTTGGGAAGCAGCTATAGCTCGCTGGTGGAGTGCATGCTTTGCGTGCTGGAGGTTTCAGTCCCCAGCGTATCCAGTTAAGAAGTAGCAGGGCCGGGAACGAGAAGATCCCTGCCTGAGATACTCTGGAGAGCTACTGCCAATTGGAATATTCCAGGGGTAGGCAACCTGGTGCCCTCCAAATCATTTGGACTACAACTCCCATAAGCCCCATCCAACATGGTCCATGGTCTAGGATTAGGAGTTGTAATCCATATGGCTCAGTAAACAATGCTGGGCTGGGTGGTCTGATTCAGTTATAGGTACCTTCCTAAGTTTTTTCCACTGCCTTCTAGTATCTGTTCTAAATTCCTTCCATTGTCTCTGTCTTTCATAGATCATGTTAAATTTTCATTTACATCTCTTACTTGCCAAACAAATTATGGCACAGATCCTCCATGTGTAAATTAATCCAATTAACTTGAGTGCCCCCTTCTCTTGTGAGGATAAATTCTTGTTACTGAAGTTTTATTATTGCCTAATGTGTTCATCTTTTTTTCTTTTTTTAACAGTGGGAGTTACTAATGCTTAAAAGTGCATGGCATGAACACTCTTAAATTTTATTGGTGTCATTAGCTGCAGCAGATAAGCGAAACTAAACTTTAAGATTGTTCCTTAAAGATTACAGCATTTAAAAACACACCCTAACTTTTACACTTAGTCATTTCTTATATTAGAATTACTTTGTACGTTCTTATTAGGAATCTGTTAGCGCAGTGTTTTTTAATGACTCTCTTGAACAACATGATGTGTGTGAAATGACAATGTCAAATACACTTGAATCATTGTAACCGTATTTTCTGCAGATACGTTTTCCTAAATCTCCAAGCTCGTTAAAAACAAGTGGATAAAAAGTGCCATTAATAAGCAGGTCAGCTAGTATCAATTCAACAATATAATGAATGTATTGTGAAGACATGATACAGTTCTTAAAGAATTTGGGGCTCCAGTCTGAGAGTCCCAGAATAGATTCAGATTCCGTGTTTCCCTTGGACTCCATGAACTGTTTTACACTTTACCCCAAGCCATTGCTTGCTGCTATGGGAATGGCCCCTGTTCTCATATCCTTATCCTTCCCATTATGTCCCCTCCAATTTAATTCAATCCCTTTCAGTGTTAGTAAAATTTCCAGAAATGTTCAAGGCATGTTTTCCCATAAAATCTCCCTATTATATAGCTTTTAGAAATAATTCTGGGGAAAGTAACAGTATATGAACACCTTGTCTTAAACATTTTATTCACCATTATAAAATAAAATATTCTATAGTACAAAATTGTTCAATTTTTCAAATGGGGGGGCTCCCAAGCACTACCCATTTCTCTCTATTTTTGCGTTTTTGCCAGATCTTCATATTTCTACTTAGTGCAAACAGTAGCTCATTGAACCAGCAAATATGTTTTTGCCTTCTTTCAAACCAGCTTCAAGATATATTTTGTAGTTGTATGAATGACAAGCACAAACCCATAATTGGCTGGTTTGTATGTTAACAGTAAACTGTGGCTTGCACTAAAGAGAAAGTCAGTTAAGTAGATCAGGGAACGTGCAAGCACAGGGCTTGATCCCATAGCATCAAACCATGATTTAGTTTCCAAACTGAGCCTTTGTTTGATCAAGTCCCCATGAGTAACAGTAGCCTAACTCACAGGATACAAATACTATTTACCCATTTATAAATGCATTGAGAAAATCTATTCCGTTATATTCTGTCAACTAGAAGGTGGTTTTAATGTATCGAAGCGGGTCAAAGTACTTTGGAAAGTACTTTAAAATGTCTTCTATGTATGGGTATATATGCTACATTGACAGTTGCAGTAGTTGAGCTCAACTAGTGATCGTCATGGTGGTGTTTGCTTAGTGTTCCATAGAAGGTGCACTGTGATGAGACAGGCTGGGGAAACCTGGCTTGGATCAATCTAGTTTGTGTAAATCCTCACTTCAGTAGGTGCTGTTGAGCAGTTGTTAAAGTAATTATATATACTCTTTCCAGTCAGAGAACATTGCTTCCAGCGTGAATACCGCACTAAAGGAAAACAAAACAAGAGGAATATCATAAAGGGATATCTTATTTTGTATGTTATGCCGTGCATCTGATTGTCTGTTTGAAGCCTGATTCTTAATAAGTAGGGTGTGCTGTTCTGTGCAAAAGATGCCACTTTGTGGCCTCTTTTAAATACCAGCACATCTTAATTATATGCCATGTGCTTTTATTTTCAGTTGAAAAGTCAAGTGTGTTGTGCATTTCTCCCCCTTTAAACAGGTAGCATCTTTACTGGAGGATGCCCCTGCAGAAACTGCCAATGCTGTACCCGGAGAAGCTCCGTTTCCCACTGACCTCACCTCTGAAGATGCAGAGTCTGCTAACCAAGGAAATAATAAGAAAGACCCATCTGCCATCAAAGTTGCCAATGATGGCAAACTGATGAAAGGTATGACATAGTAGGTCTGGGAACCAGAGGCTTCAAAACCTGATCTGTATAAGAATAAATAGATCTGTAATTGACAAAAGAGACTTTGAACACTTGAGCTCACATGAAAGATGGTGGGAGCAGGGGGAGGGAGGAACCTCTGAACTGACTAATTTATTTATTTTTTTCATTCTTGAGTCAGATTTTTATGTTGTACTGCCTTTGGGTAATGCATACTTTACACCAGTTTGGGAGTGGGGGTAGGGTAGTTGGACATATATTGGAATGGTCAAGAAAAAGGTGAACATAGCAGTCCCCGCACACACCTCAGTTGCTCATGAGATCACGAGAAAAAATAAGGAGCATGTAGCCAATGGTGAAATTCTTCCCTCAGCCCTAGGAAGCATGAGAATGGGGAAGAAAAACTAAGGGCACAGGCCTATGGGATTGCCGCCTCCGATCTCCAAGGCTTCAAAGTATCCAGTGCCCTGCTGGGCTGCTGCCAACAAGGCAGGAGGAGTGATGGAGGCGATGTTTGCCTCTCCACACTCTTTTTGAACATTTTTCCACTAGATGGCCTCTGAACCCGTCTAATGGAGGAGCTCTGGCAGAAGTGGGGCTGGAGAGGCCATAGAATTTTTCATATCTGGTCCTCACCCTTCCCTGTCCACCAGAATGCCCCCTATTGGAACTCTATGTGGTCCTCCAAGGCTGCTTTTGCAACCTTGGAATGCAGCTGGCGGAGTTCTTTCCGTAATTGCTGCAAGGGGCGGGGCGGGGGGGGATCAGATTGCGTAGAACCCCTCCTGAAGTCATAGGAGTGACTACAGTGTGGGAGGGCAAATCTGAAAAATCTTATGGTCCCTGGGACGGTTGGTTTGGATAGATCTGAACTTGAGAATGCTATCAAAATACTATGCATTTCATGGCTCTCCATGGACGATTCTCATCTTTGGTTCATGGCTGTCTTTGATGTAGAGCAGGGGTAGGAAACCTTCTATCGAGGGCTGCATTCCCTCTAGGATAATCTCTTGAGGGCTACCTGCCACCGATGGGTGGAACTGAAGCCAATGATGGATGGGGCCAGAGGCAAAAATAGGCTGGGTTGCTTCCTTTTCTCTCTCCCTCCCCACACAGCGGGCTGCTGGGTGAGAAGCAGATTGCTCTTGACAGAGGTCTGAACTGATAGCTTACAGAGGGCTTTTAAAATTCCAGGGCTGCATGAAGTAAGGACATACGGCTGTATGGTTACAGGTTGCCCGCCCTTGTATAGATAATTCAGCTTTGTAAATAAACTGTGCTAAAGGGAATATTGCCCCAAGCACAGTATGGCTGCTTGAGAGAAGCCATAGTGTAGCTGCTTAGTGAGTGCTTGTTGTGCAGCTGTTGACCAAGCAGAAGGTCCCTGTCATCTTCAATTAAAAGAGTCTTGATAAGCAGAGCCAGTGCTAGAGAACTGCTGTCAAGTAGTGAACTGAGTGGACCAATGGTCTGAATTGGTCTAATGAAGCTTCAGATGTTCATATGGCCGGGGAGAAGAGCTGCAGCGCCTCGGCGTTGAGACTCTGTTTTGCTAAGGAGCAGAACGCTTACCAGATGGCAGTTCTTCATTCTAAAACAAAACTGTGAATTTCAAGAATTCTTCACAGCAGGTATCAATGAGGCTGAAAGAAATCTTTGTAGGCCACCCTTTGCACAGGATTTTCATGTAAAGAAATCTGCTGTCCATGTAAAATGGGTAGGCCTTTTGTGCAAGTAAAGAATCAGAGTGATCAGAAGAGTTCTTCATCAGTTTCCACTTCTAGTAGAGGGTTGGAACGCATGTTCCAGTATAACATGGCTGCTGCCAGTTGCAAGGCAAGCTACACGACGTTGCACGTAAGGAAAAATCTGTAAGCTTTGCCTTTCGTTCTGCTATACTTCGATGTAATTAATTCCTCAAAGTATTTTTTTTTTTCATGTAGATTAAAGGGTCTTGAAGTACTGTTTATGTAAGCCTGGCAAGTCTTCTTGGTGAGCAGGCTGTCAGATTTAGGGCAAAGGGGACGAACAAGTTTTTGGATTCTTTATTAAGAATGAGCAGAGTACCTGAGGGTGTTCAGTAACCAGGTTGCGTTTGAAAAAAATTGAAATGATGTAAGCAGAAGAAGCTAACTGGGGTTGTAGCCTCAGCCAGAAGCAAACAAGTGGTTCAGCATTTCAGGATGAGGAACAAAGGAAGCTGCCTTACACCAAGTCAGACTGTTCGCCCATCTAGCCAGAATTGTCTTCTCTGACAGCAGTTCTCCAGGTATTTCCTATCACCTGCTACCATTCTTTTAAGTGGAGATGCTGGGGATTGAACCTGGGCCCTCTGCATGGAAAGCAAGTGCTCTACCACTGAGCTACAGTCCCGCTCTAGTGATTCAGTAACACTAGAGCTGATGTGAAGGAGAGGGTACTTGGCTCATTTTGTTCCAGTGGATTAGCACACGTCTAGAAGGCCTAGATTCAAATTTCAGCTCGCGCATTGACTTGCTGCGTAGCTTCAAGCATGTCATGTTTCTTCTGCTTCAAAAGGGTAGAGAGCAATGTTAAGGCCAGATTTCAAAGGAGCTGTTCCAGAGGCTGGGGCAATATGGCCTAGTTGCTCTGCTATAAAACCCACCATCTCTTTTGTGTTGCTTATTGTGCCCTTATATCTTGTTTTTCTTCCCAAGAGCTCAGAGTGGCCTAAATATCAGTCAGTCCATCAATATTAAACATGGTTTCCAGGTAGTCTTCTATCTAGGCATTTTGAAGGGCCAGAATTGCTTAAGCTTCAACAGTAGATTTGCATTATAGGTATTCATGGCCTGTTTACATCCCATTCTCTCCTCAGCTTCTGATAGGTTACCCTCCATTCTGCCAGTCGCCTGAGGATTCTTACAAGGATGAACCACGGCAAAGATTTTCT
Organism: Heloderma suspectum; assembly: GCF_057233095.1. NCBI lineage: Eukaryota > Metazoa > Chordata > Lepidosauria > Squamata > Helodermatidae > Heloderma > Heloderma suspectum. The sequence goes on from NC_139470.1 coordinate 11,752,753, forward strand.
AACAGTTGCCCATTAGAAGTGTTATATAAGTGATTGATAGTGCCAGTGCTCTCCAGCAGTTCAGGTTTCTGCAACATCTGCAGATGGCAGGTTGCTAATATGCTATGAGGAAGAGAGGCAGTGCCAAGTTAAGTCAATTCAGTTTTGAAAGTATCTCTCGTGATTATAAATCATGCAATCTGAGCTTATTGAATAATCACATAGAGGTTTTCTTATCAGTATTGTCTTCATTATGTTTGACTGCACCATTATCTTTACTTCTCTTCTTGAGCATGGTTCTGCTTCTCTGCTGCTTAAAGATCAGTAAAGTCTGTGGCATTCTTCTCCACCATCTGAGTCTTCCAGCCCTGACTTCTCAAAGGCTTCAGTAAAAGGGTTGGCAACTCCTGACACAAAACGACTGCAGCAGGACCACAACTTGCCCAGCCCTGCTTAAGTAGTACTAGTCCCAAATCTTCAGATCAGGATTCACCTTTTAATCATGAGGATAAGATTAAGACACACACACACCTTATCTGGAGCCTAACAAGAGCATATAGAATGTATAGAAGTACTTCAGAGGGTAATTTTCCCTCCGCTGTTCTAAGGGACCATTAAAACTCAGCGTAGAGAATTATCTCTGATTTCCATGTGGTTTGCTCTGTCCTGTTTAACAAAATACTAACGTCCTAGAGATCTTCCTCTTAAAAACAACTGTCATTTATTTTAGCTTAATTCATTAATAAGCACCTCATAAATAAATTTATCTAGGCCTTGTGCAAAACCTGATAACCACAACAGCATTCAAATAAAATTGCAATAAAAAAACAGTCAATTACAGAAAGCTAATAAACATGTTATAGGGTATTCGGTCTGCAATGGGAAAAGGAAGGAGGGAAGAGAAGCTGGGTTGTTGCACAAAGTAAATATTTTAGTATTTTTACTTGTTCTCAAAGACCAGAATTAACTGAAATGCTCTTCGCAGCCCTTTGTAATTATCTTTTTTTTTCTTTACAGTGGTTTTGGGTTTTAAGACAATTATAGAAGCAAACACAATATTTAGTCATAATATTTATTTTATTTAACATTTATAGCCCGCTTTCCAAGCCATAAGGATCCACAAGGTGGCTAACAATTAGATAAAACCATAAAATAGAAAATGAAAGCAAGTCGGTGTTAAAAAAAAAAAAGTTACAACACAGTAACAAAGGGCCAGCAGCATTGTTCAGCACAAGTTGGACCTGCTACAAAATGTTGCAATGTGGAGTGCTTCTGTTCAGGGTGCCAGCCCTGTCATTTAGGGTTCTTTTCTACAAACTTTGGGGTTCCTCTACACCTGCCAATACCTCCCCTTGAGCATGGATGGTGCTATTTTGGCTACGTAAGGATCCACACTCCGATAACTGAGTTTGCTCTTAGTATATAGGATAATAAGTAATCAGGCACACCAAATGCCCTTTGAAAAAGCAACTGTTGCCTAAAGCCAAGCAGTGATGAAGCCAGACAAGCCGCCCTCCAAAAGAAATTCCATAGTATAATTCTCTACTGTATCAGCTCCCTTGCTCCCTGGCCCCTTCAAAATAATAATCTTAAACTATACAATCGTCAGTAAAGATTGCCTAGACAACACTGTCTCACCACTTGCCCCTTTCTTTTGAACAGCCTCATTTGCACCAATAAGCTTTGCAATCCGGGCCAAAGAAACTGACATGCTCCCCTTGGAGAAAAACAGGGTGAAACTTGATGATGACAGTGACGAAGAAGGGGAAGAAGGCAAAGAAGGCCAAGAGAATGCAAGCAGCACTTCAAACAGCAGCGCAGCATTCGCCACATCCAGTAATGCTACTGAAGAGAAGAAGCCTCAGCTTACGCAGGAGGAGCTGGAAGCCAAACAAGGTAAAAGCGCACAGCTCTCTGGAAAGAAAAAATGCCTGGAGCTTGCATATTGTACATCTGGAAAGCCCGTCATTGGAAAGCTGGTTTCATTTAGGTGTGGCTAAAGCATTCTTAATGAAGATGAATGGATAGATAGTAATGGGGGGGAGGGGGTAGCAGGTTGCTTTCTGTTGTTGATAGACATTTTTTATTTATAATTTGATTTTAATCCTGGAACTGTTGTGTAATGTAGAGTGCCTTCTTTTTATTTTGGCTTGTGGTCAGTAAATAAATTGCTGCTGCTGTGAGGTGAATTAAACTATCCGAAGTATGGAAATTAGTCATAATCTTTGGGATGTGAGTTTGTTTAGTGCATTAGTGGCTGGTGCACAGTGTTGTGCAAGCTCTCTCCATTTCTTGCTGTGTTCCCAGGCACCCTAGGAATCTGTCACAATGCTCACTGCAACTGAATTGCACCCTACAGGCTTCTCATTAGGGTTTTTGTTACTAAGTATAGGTTGTATTACCAAGTTGCTGATTATCAAAGCAATTGCTTGGCTCTGGCCTTAGCAATGTGTCCAGTGTGCTATGCCAGTGAAGCACTTTGACAATTGGTCTACTCAGCAAGTTAGATATGTATGGTGTACAGTGATCATCTCATAATTAACAAATGGAGTTTTAATTGTTCTGGAATGTTAGCTGTCACAAAATACATTACCGCTATCACTTTGGCAGCGTATCTTCAGGGAATCAATTTTTAATACAGCCATCAGTGCATGTTTGAAAAGTGCCAAGTTTCAAATTCCTTCAGAGTCTTGAAATGTTATGAAATGGGCCAGTGCAATCCAAACTTGGGAGAGCTTCTCTGCAAGGCCAGAGATACATTGCATCCCATGCTAGTTTAGAACACAATCAAGCTGTGTCTGCACGAACTTATGTTGGTTGATTGCTCCCCTGACTGGATGCTGTCAGCAGCTGCACCGAGTATGCTGGGCCCTTCCCTTGCATTTGCTGGATGCAAGGGGGCCCTGACTGTTTCATTCAAGAATGTCAAGAACTTGAACAAGGAATTTCTGTTAAGACCTAGCCTAGTAAATATGAACACTATGCACTCAGGCCTTAGAGCACTCAAATGCAGGAAGGCCACTAGGACTAACCACCAGTATGAAACCTCTAGATTGGCCTGGCCTGGTATTAAATACCAAGAGTCTTGCTCTAGTCAGCACAGCAGCACTTTCTGCTTGCATGCTACATTTCTGTCTCATGCCACTGACTATAGCAGGGGTAGTCAACCTTTGGGGGCCATGGAGACATTTGGCAATTTGAGAAACTGTCCTGCACACTACAACAAAATGGCTGCCGTGGGCACCATAGCAAAGGGCAAGTCACCCACCCAAAAGACTGAGTACAAGGCAGAGGTGGAGTCTGAGCCCCAGCACTCTCAACAATTCCTTTGAACTCACACTTTTCAGCACCAACAGAATCCTGTTTCACAGCGATCTCAGCTGCTGGGAAGAAAATGTGTTTTGGTTCAGATACAGCCCCCCATGGACTTGGGCTCAACCTCACAGTATTTAAAGCTTCATAGACATAGATAGAGCGTATGTGTGTTGTAATGGCTCTGTTATTCTTCTGGCTTTTAAAAATCTGTGTGCCACCCAATGCCAGAACTGTGCCATGTGCAAGAAAGCATCAGCATTGTTTGCATGGACGGGCAGAGGTCTTGGTGAGAGTGGTGTCACCTGAGCCATTTGCTGGGGGTACTGGGTCTCTTCTAGCCACTTATCAGCTCAGGAGCGAAATGTGAATATCCTATTGTGTCTAAAGCAGGTGAGCTAATTAAGGCCGAATCCAAGCAAGCCTGAAATAATGCCATCAGACCTTGTGACCTGGGAAGCATAAGGCAGCTCATTACAGACTGTATTTGTCCTTCTCTGACCACTCAGGCTAGAAGCCCTGAGGTGCTTCTGGCTGGCTTGCTGATCTCTTTGGATATTTAGACTGTGGTGGCAGTGGGGGCGGCAGCCAGAAATTCCTTACACCAGCTCCATCGAATAACAAGGCGGTGTGACTCTTCTTAATGGTTTGAAATCTACTCAACCATTTTATGTCTCTTTTAACTTAAATTGAGTTCGTTTTGATGTTGGCTTGTAAACTTCAGTTGAGTAACACGTTTTTAAAAGCAAAACAGAAAAAGGCATAGAAATCTATAAAAGCAAATTAAAACCTGCCAAAGCTCCATTCCAGCCAGTCCAAGACACCAAAAAAAGACCAAAAGCACCAGGGGCAGTGGGCTGGTGGAGTCTAACGTTTTGTGAGAATTTGATAGATCTTCAGTAGGGAGGAGTTCCATAGTTATGAGCCAGCCACTGAGAGCCCCTCTCTATCTCCAGGATGTTCAGTGGGTCATGTTACCCAAGATTTGCATTATGTTACTGCTGGAAAAATTGTTCGTGAAACATATATGTCAGTAATTGGACATTTCTTACCCGTTCTGCAGTCGCACTTTTTTTTTTAAGCTGCAGCCACTGGGGCCTAGGCAAGGAAGCATTCTCAAGTATTTTCTGGGAGCTGGCTTTGTTTGAAGTATTACATGCGGGTCCCTTTTTTTCCTAAAGATTAGTATGTTTAGACCACCAGAGTTCAGCCACAGCATTTCACAGTATATGAAGAAATATGGTGTGTGGAGAAAGTGGATAGGGAGACATTTTTCTCCCCGTCTCATAATAGTAGAACCCAGGAGCTGGGTTGAAGCTGATTGGTAGGAGATTCAGGACAGGTAAAAGGAAGGACTTCTTCACACAGTGCGTAGTTAAACTGTGGAATTCACTTCCACAAGATGTAGTGATGGCCACCACTTTGGATGGCTTTAAAAGGGGGTTAAGCAAATTCCTCGAGGAGAAGGCTGTCAATGGCTCCTAGTCCCGATGCCTCTATGCTTCCTCTAGTATCAGAGGCAGTAAGCCTATGTACACCAGTTGCTGGGGAACATGGGTGGAAGGGTGCTGTTGCACTCATGTTCTCCCTTAGGCAGCTGTTTGGCCAGTGTGCGAATAGAATGCTGAACTAGATGGACCTTCGTCTGATCCAGCATGGTCCTTCTTAGGGTCTAATCAAGTCCCTTCCTCATGGAGATTACATTGCACTAGATCAGTCCTTCCCTAACCGGTTGCCCTCCTGCTGTGTTGGACTACAATCCCAGTCATCCCTAGCAGGCATGGTGGGGGGATACCTGCTTGGGGAATGGTGTATTTGCTCTCTGTGACTGTGTTTGCATAAAATGATAAGTCAGGTTTCTGTTTTTATCCAGGCTTACTGTGTAGAATCAGTATTATAGTAAACTATCCCTTCCTTGCTAATTTTACCCACTTGGGAGGAGCAAAATGGGGAATGAATGAGATGTGTACATCAGCTCACTGCTGTTTCACAGTAACCGAGGGTAAGCCAGGAATCCTGTTTTATCATTAAGTGCAAAAGTAGCCAGTGTGTTTAAGGTACACGGTTAGTAAATATTATCCTTGATGCCTGATATATTAGAAATCAAATAAATGAAGCAGCCAGGGAAAAGGGCTTTTGTTTCCCCTTTGTCATTAAATCACTGAAAGCCTCTTGTTGACTTGGATGATAGTTAATCTGCATATTTATGTCTGTGAGTCTAATTCAGTATAAAAGTTTAATTTGCTGAGGGTTCATGAAACTATTGTGATGAATATGTTGGCTTTCGGATCCTATCAATAGGCTACTCCACAAGATGCAAAGATATGGTTATTAATAAAAATCATGAAGCCATTTCCAAATGGAATTATTTATTAAAAAATCTCCTACAGGAAGTATCTTTCAGAGTGTCAGGTTCCAGAGTCCCATAGTTATCACTTTATTATTCTGTGTCTGCACGTAAATTGAAAACTCCTGAATACCAAATTCCCGGGGGAATATTCTTTTCTCATTCCGAAATTGAATGTATAATATTTTAAAGATTATTTGTTAATCTTGATAAAATCCCTTTTTTACTTTCTTGAAATATGAATAACAAATACGAAAGCCATGACAAAAAGAAAAGTTGTTTTCATTTCTAATGTGCCAGTTAAGTGGTAGACGTTTGTGAAAATTGAACTGTTTAGAGGTTAGTGGGTTATTTAAAATGCTCATATTAAATACATTTTTAATGTGTGTCACTAACCCAGAAGGCATGAAAGTTTTCCCAAAGTTGAAATGAGAAAATCGGGAGCAAACGTAATATATTCTGATTAATGACATTATAAAATCAGAAGTGTGAAATGCTGAAAATAGCAATATTTGTTTAAGGGAGGGGATTACTTTAAACGCCACAGCGCTTTAATGATGAGCTTATAGAAGCTTGTATAACATCAGGAGTTCTGATGCTATACATTTTGATGATGGTGCTACAGAATTAGAAATATATTATTACTCTTGTGCTGGGCTCTTGTATTAAGATAGCCTTCTCGCCTTTAAAGTAATACTGGTACATAGGGAAATAGGAACTCCCCCTGCCCCAGCATTGTGCCTAATATGTTTGTGCAGACATCTCCTTTCCATCTGGTTCAGATTCATAAACTGGGGAGTAAACATCTATTGCCCTGTGCGAAAATGTGCACACATGAGCTGTGGTAAACCACGGAATATTTTAAAACTCCCTAAATATGTATGTCTTCATTGGATGCTTAACAGTGCAGTCCTGTTCATGTCGCCACAAAATATTTATGGCTTTATCAGTCCATGTTGGTCTGGAATGTGATCCACAAATCACTTAAGCTATCTAATGGTTGTGTCAGGGTGGAAACTGAGCCGATAGAACCCCAGAGCAGTTCTGATTCTGAGGAGGAGCAGCAATCCATGGGAGAGGAGCCAGCTCATCCCTCACAGGCACAGCAGCTGGCAGAGATTCCTCCTGCCGGCATTCCTGAGACAGATAGTGATCCTAGCAGTGAGAAAGTGCGGGAACGGGGCTTGCTTGATGCTCAACGCAGATGCAAAGAGTGATGAGCGATGCAGGGTGCGGAACGGAGGTGTAGCGCCCGTTTGGCGCGCAAGCAATGGTCGCCTCCCGTGGACCCAAGGGAAGGAGGGAGGATCTCTCCCTAGCCCATAAGTTCAGGGTCTTCAAGTGATTCTCCTTCAAACGGGGATCAACTGCCTACTTGGCGCATAGGCCACTCTGCTGTTCCTTGCTTAGTCACTGGTGATTAGCATCTGAAAGAGTCATTAAGTTGTAAAAGGATTAAAGCCTTGAAAAGAATCCTTTCATCTGTGTCTTGAGTTGGCTATTGGAGTCTACTGAAAGAGGCCACTAGGGCGCCTCCTGACAGGTTGTAACCCAAGCCAAAATGATCCTGCTCCTCTCAGTGGGATTTAAGCTATTTTAGGTTCAGGTTCATTGGCATGTGAACTGAGAATGGCACCAATGGTTCCTTTACAATATGGGATTCAACACCATTCTAGCTTTTCCATTATTTCATTAGAGTCTTACCTATCAGTAATTCTGAGCTTCCAGCATTAGTCACCTGATTATCTTCAGGTGCGGATATTGGCAAGAAATGATATAGCTACATCTTTTTGTGCTTGAACATAAAGGGAGAACGACTTCCCTCTTATCGGAGCAAATGCTATGGGATGATCCTGAATCCATTGTTAATAGAATCTAAAAGTGACTAAGACAGGAGTATTATGGAGGCACAAGGCAATACGGACATAACAGAAGCAGAGTAGATGGTGCTGTTGTAACCCAGGGATGTAATTACTGCTGGTAACAGCAGACGCATGCACAAAGTATGGGATGCCTTAATTTATTCGCAAGGTATTGGAGCAGTTACTTTATCGATGTGCACTTCTTAATAAGGGATTATCAAGAGTTCAACTGTTATAACTTGCAGTATCATGCTTAATTTCCTGTTAAGAAATAATGGCAAAAAGTCAGGCCAATGTGCTTGCATGCAGAAAGTTAATTCATAAATCCGAGGTGAGGAGGCAGCTGCAACAGTGCATGCCTTTGAGGCCTTGAATGCAGAGATGGTGCTGAAAGTGAAATGAAGAGTAGGGAGATGCAAAAGGCTAATGTTTACCCAAAGAATTATGCTGCCTGGCTCGTGCTAGGTCTTGGCCGTGCTTTCTTGCTGCTTCTCTTTCTCATAATTCTGAAATGCCAGTGGTGATGTATTCAAGCTCTTGTGACCATATGGTCAATACTCCATGAGGCACTCAGAGTGATGAATTTAGGTGCCTGTGCACCTCATGTATATACACTGAGGAATTGAACAATACTATTGCGTAATGTAATAGGTGGATTTTGTTAATGCTTTGAGAAACCTGTACACCCGAAATATTAGTTCGCAGGCTAGTTAAATGGGAACATTCATAACATGACTTAAACGTGCATCCTTCAAGTTGGCCTGGTTTGGATGTAACAATAACCCAGGGTTCCAAGAGAACCCTGGAGTGTTTGGCTCAAGCAGTGTGCTGGTGCATGCTGCCCAAATGCGTGACTCTTGTCAGGAGCTGCCCCTTTTCAGCATGCAACTCCTTTGCTGAGGGAACTGCACTGGCTGCCTATTCGCTACCAGGCCAGGTTTAAGATGTTAGTACTAGTGTACAAACCCCTAAACAACTTGGGGCCAGGATACCTGAGAGAGCCCCTTCTCCGTTACCAACCTGCCCAGCCGCTGAGGTCATTGGAGGATATGTTCCTGGTGGTTCCGCATGGACTTATGGCCCGATTGGAGTCTGCCAGGGGAAGATACTTCAGTGTGGCAGCCCCCTTTCTTTGGCACTCGCTGCCCCTGAAGATCAGGCAGGCACCAACACTGTCCTGTTTCTGTCACCTCCTGAAGATAGCAGTATTCCAGGAGGCATTCCTTAATTGGTCAGTCACGGTTCCTTTTGGTATTCTGTTTTTAAAATAGCATAATTTTAATTTGGTCTTTTAATGTTTTTACTGTTTTATCTCTTGTGTTCACTGCTCCAAAATCTGTTCTAGATATTTTCAAATATTGTAAATGAATAAATGCTGCCAATTGGCTCCTCCTGTGAGTGGGAGTGGCTAAGCCAGAGGTGCAGAACCTCAAGCCCATGGCCCAAATCCAGCCTGCTGGGGCTCCCAGTCGAGCCCTAATGGTTCCCTCAGATGGCTACGCTGCTTCCCTTGTGGTGGTTTCCCAGGTTTTGTGCAGATTTTCCCCATTCTAAAAGGCTGAAATGCCTCTCCTAAGGCTTAGCTACTAACAGGAAGAACTTCAAGCTAAACTGTGCTGGTATTTTGGTCCTACCCCCTTTGCCTTTGGCCTTGCCCACCATTGGAATGCCGCCCCAGAGAGGTTCTTCCAAATAGAATTTGGTTCTCTGGCTAAAAGGAGTCCAACATCCCTGGGCTAAACAAACCACAGACCTTCCATCCGTAGTTTATCATTACATGCGAACCAGGAATTCTAGCTTGTCTCTCTCCAGGGAAGCCAGAGTCCTAAGCCATAGTTTGTTGTTGCATTATGATGCTGGTTTGTCTGGGGAGAGACAACAGTAAGCCTGGTTTCCACAACCAGGCCTCACACCTTTCTGTCTAATTAACCACTTTGACTGGGTAAACTGGAAGAGCTGATGTGCATGGTACTGTATACTTGCTTGCTAAAATCCCTGTGAAACCATGTGCCTTGTTCAGTACCACCAGCAGCCCTGATAGAGGATCTTCCATCTCCTTTGTGGGAGGAAACATTTTCCATCCGCAATGGAGAATGCTTGTATAAGCATGGAGGATTTCCATGGGACTCACAGCCCACATTGGTGAGCAGAGACGCTAAAAAGAAGAAGTAATTAACAAACTGGAATGCACCCCACAAAATGGTCTAGATAAGCAAAGCATAGAAATAATTTCTCAGATTTTTGCTTCTCCCCCACCCTGCACCCCCACACACTTTATGCTCTTAATCATATGTTACATCTCTACGTTTCACTTTACTGGCTTCCTTTGTTGTTTTGTACTGAATTTAAATGTCTTCCTTATTAACCTTTGAGTCTCGTCATGGTTTTGCATCTTTCTTTGTATCTTTGTCACCTTCCCTCCTCAGTCTCTTTGTGTATCAGACACTAATTTAAGGGCTGTAACACAATGTTTTGCATGTAAGAAGTCCCAGGTTCAGTTCCTGGCATCTCCAGGTAGAGCTGGGAAAAACCCCTGCCAGGAAACCCTGCCAGTCACTATAAAAAATATTGATTTAAATGGACCAATGGTCTGATTGAGTATAAGGTGGCTTCTTACATTTCTAATCTTATTAAACCATCATTCCTTTGTATTGTTTTTCATCTGTGCGAAGTCTCTCATGATTCCTTACGTATGGATCTCTCTCTTAGGCCTTCACTTGCCTCCACTCCATCCCACTCCAAAAAAATTACTAAAAACTCATCTCTCTTTCATTTCCTCTTACTCCTGTGTGCATTAACATACGCTTTGTTTCTGCGTCTTTTAATCTCTCCCAGCTAATAAAAAGCTTTCCCTCCAAGTCTCTCTTGTTTCATGATATTTAGAATGTCAGCCTCTCAGCAGAGTTCTGTTCATTTTACTTTTGTACGGCATCTAGCGCATTTTAAGGCAGTTTTGTAAATAATAAAAATATATAAATCCAAGGTGCTCTCTAAGGGTTGCATATATGCATGATTTCTAACCTGTTTTGATGGTGCAACTCAGGGTAAGAAACTGGTCTTTAACATGTGAAGCAAGTTGCTTCCTTGTAAACTCTGCACTTTATGTCCCCTCCCCCCGTTTTCCCCCTAGCAAAGCAGAAGCTAGAGGACAGGTTGGCAGCTGCAGCACGGGAAAAGCTAGCCCAAGCCTCCAAGGAGTCGAAAGAAAAGCAACTTCAGGCAGAACGGAAAAGGAAAGCTGCCCTGTTCTTACAGAACCTGAAGAATCCCTTGGCAGACTCGGAGGTTGAGAAAATGGAGGAGAATGCTTTTAACATAGAGGTGAGCAAAGCAAATGTTGTTCTGACCATAGTAGCACTTAACTGCAAAGATGGAAAGAAGCCATCACGGTTTGAAGCGTTACCGATACCTGAATTTGAAGAACTTTTTCCAGGAATAAAAATAGATCTGAAATTGATCATGTGTTGGTCTTCAGCTTTTCTGGGCTGCACTGAGGTTGCAAAACTGAAATGGTTAAAAAATGAAGCACTATGTTGGACCAATTTTGTAGGTCCAATTTGGCCTCTGTTTTCTAGTGTCTCCTAAATAAAGCAAAGCATCAGTGGTAAAAGTAAGTTAATAAGGTTTAGCATGCACCTTCTTCCATCAGGTTTTTGGAGTTGTTCAATTGAGCTTTCATTGAATGTGCTTATTAGGGTTTTAGCAATGGCATCACCAGTTTTCAGAAGTTCACATCAATTCTGGTGCTTTGTTAACTGATTAGTTGGGCACCAATCACTCCTGTGACTAATTTGTTTTCTCTTTCTCTTTGACGTTTGTATTCCACCCTTCCTTCAGTGAGCTTACGGTGGGGCTGTTCTAATTTTATTTTTTTCTTGCAATAATCTTGTGACTCTGTATAGGCTGAGAGAAAGTGACTTTTCTGAGGTCACCCACTGAGCTTCATGTTTGAGCCAGGAGTTTGAACCCAGGACTCCCTCATCCAATGCTCTTAAGTCCTGCAGTAGCATACATGTGACATTATGTTGGCTTTAGCATTTGGAATTTTATTCTTGTCGTTCAAAAGCAGTGTGCCTTAAAAAAGCAAATGCAGCACTATGAAGAGACACACACACATATACACACCCAGCATCATCAGAAGGTATCTGAATAACTTAAGATTTGACATCATAGTCCTAACTGAATATTTTATATGAATCCCTCTCTAAAAGCTACAAATGTTAGGAGATTTACACACTCACACACACCTCTTCCAAGGTTCACTTAAAGTCGAAACTTGGAAGTACTTCTATCAGAGACCAGGCATTTAAGAGAAAATGCAAACTAAAAGTGGGTCTTGTACTAGCATTTCTGAACAAGGATATGGACACACTCAGCCCTAGGCAAGTAGTGTGTGTGTGTGTGTGAGAGAGAGAGAGCGGGGGGGGGGGGCTGTTTGAGAACCTAAGGGGATGCAGTCACTCTGCTGGTTGCACATTACTTGATTTCAGTAGCAGCTGTACATTCAGGGCTGATGCAAGCATCTGGCTTTTGTTTTATTAATTATTGCTTTTATCTGCTACACTTGTTTGTGAAGCGAGTACCCGCTAGTATTTGTGATTGAAGCAAAAGAAGAGCTCTTAAGTGTACCAGGTTGCTAGGAGCAACCTCAGAACCTTGATTCTGAAAGCGGTGATGCCCAGGGAGCTGGAAACGAGGCAAGCCAGCTGGAGCTGGCCTGGCTGATGAAAGTGGAGAGCACGGGGCATTAAAAATAGGAAAATTCAAATTTGTAAGGAATTTAAACTGAACTTTGCTTGATCTTTGCAGCTAGTTCATGTTGGGTGGCTATCAGCATCCATCCATGTGTTACTGTTTGAAGAGGTAGGGAAACTTCTGTAATGAGAGAACAAGGCCTTTTCCCTTGGGAATGAACAAGAATTATAGCTAAAACGTATGTTTGTGGGTATAGGGGCAGTTTGTGAATTTTCCTCATGTTCGTGTATTTAATCATCAATGCATAAAGAGTGATACCTGGCACAGAAGTTGGCATTTTGAGAATATCAGGTTTTTTAATTATTATAGTGGGGGAAATGTAAGCATTTGTGTATGGGGGGTGGGCAGTTTTAGGCTCAAAGCATGTACTGAACCACTCTGCTATGGCCCGTCCCCTTAAGGAAGCTTTCCCCAGCCACCAGAAATTTGGACTCCCATCAGCCCTAGCCAGCATGGCCAGTGGTCCAGGATGATTGGAATTGTCTAGAACGTTTGAAGGGACCCATGTTGGAGAAGGCTGCCTTAAAGCAAGGGTGGGCAGTCCTCCAGATGTTTTGGTCTGCAGTTTCCATCAGCCCTAGCCAGCAAGGCCAATGGTGAGGGATTGTGGGAGTTGTAGCCCAAATATCTGGAAGGACACAAGTTGCCCACCCCTGACTCAACATTTTTATCTTGTCTTGCCATCCATTCTTGGGCCCCACACACACACACACGTGTACACACATGCAACCTGGGGAAAAATAAGTGTATAATTAGACAGGTAAATATTTTCATAATTAACTTGAATGTTCACAGAATCTTAAGGGTATGCACAATGTTCCCCGTAGGAAAAATGAGGATAGGTAAAGTTGTTTAAGAAGGGAAGGTGGAAGGGAATTCCACCTTGGATGCTTAGTGAAAATATGTGTTCGAAATCTTTTGAATTGTACATTGCCATATCACTACAGTTTTTAAATAGTGATCATCATGCTTTGTATTGACAAGTACGCCACAGTGGGGGGGTCAGGGTGAGTTCTGTGGCTTTCCTCTTGTGTATCCTCTCTCCCACTTTTAATGTTAATCATTCTCAGGGCTTTGACTCCAATGAAACCTACTACCAGACAAGTTTAGAGGGGTATTAAGAATTTTTAGACAAGTAAGGATGCAAACTACACATGTTTAGACAGAAAAAAGGCTTACTACTCCCAGCATTCCCCATCCATCATGGCTGCCTAGAGAACGCTAGGAATTCTAGGACTTCTTTCTGTCTAAACATGCATAGGATTGCTCCCTAAGCAGGCATTTGACACCAGAATTTCTGGCACGATAATGAAGTCTCCTAGAATCCAGTTATAGGGGGATTATTTTCAGTATTCTGCACATATCTTGTATTATTGACCAAGAATTTGAAAATTACAACTGTGGGCAATAAAGCAATTGTGGCAATTTACTCTTTTATTCTAAGCAACTTTGTGGATCAGTGGAATCCGAGGAAATGAAGGGCAATTGTCCTCTATTGCTGAACATGATTGTTAGAACCCTAACCACACTATGATTAAAGTTGGATCATTAAACAATTATTTTTTTCAAGCTGCTACTCCAGCCAGCTGTCTTATGACTAGTGGACCAACTTGAAAGAATTTTGTGCAGATCAATACTCATAAAGTCTTTTAAAGTATCTCACTGACATACCTCAGTGGGTGGGCCAATTTTAGTCCCATTTTATTTCATTTGTAGTTTTCCAACAATCTCGGAATGTTCTGGATGCAAGGAGGATAGCTTAAAACACTCTTCCGTGTCAAAATTATGTGTTGTGTTTTACAACATATCTAGATTTCAGTTTGATGTTAAGATAGCTCACAATATTCTAAATGGTACAGTCTTATATTTAGCTCATCTTTTCAAATGACACCCATAGAATCAGTAGTATGTATTTGCTTTCTGTAATTTGATTTCATGAATTACTGGTTGCAACTGTGGCATACCTAGTCACTTCTTTAATCTACAGCTCCTGTTAGTTATTGTATGTTAATTTTCATTTTTGGCAGTCCCTATGCCTTAGGTGGCAGGGTCTATTTTCTTTTCTTTTTTCCAGTATTCTACTAATATAGAAAACAGAGAGACTTCCAATGTGTCTTTTTGGTAAATGACATCTTGGGATAGCTCAGCCAAAATATCATAAATTCTTTGCCATCAGGGAGAAGTAAACATCATCTTAGCAAGATTGTAATGCTTATGGGATTTATTGCTAGAAAATCTGTATTGCAGGCCAGTGCTTCACAATAATGAAGACAGAGCTATATCCAAAACCCAAGCTTTTCGGTGATGGAAAATTAAATTTTCAATCAAACCTTTGTAATCTTATGTAAGTGTAGTGGCGTAGAAATTGAAGTACAAATCAGGAAGTCCCTGACTTGAATCTTCCCTCTACCATGAAAGATCTAGATGGCCTTAGGTAAGTATAATGGTAATACTTACCTACCATATAGGGTCATTGGTTGGATTACAAAAATACAGTGTGCATGAAGTACTTTGAACACTGGCACACTCTAAAGTGCTGTAAAGATGCTAATTATTACTAGCATAGGTATTGCCTTTTATCCTAGCTGAAGGAGACTTTAAGGGGAAAATAGCTCTACTTAAGGCTAGTAAATTTTCTTATTAAATTTGCTTCTTGTAAGTCCTTGAAGTTGTAAAGACCAATCATAATAAAAACATTGAAGTCCATGCAGCGTATGTTCAGTAAATTAAGGCTGCAGCACAATACACAATAGCCTTGGGATGAGCCCCACTGATAAAGTGGGCTTACTTCTGAGTAAGCATGGACAGGATTCATTTGTCTCATGTAGGCTGTTCAAATGAAATCCTTTTTTCTTTTTTTTTTAATCTTTCTCTCCTGTTTCTCTTGTATTCACCAAAAACCAGATTTCTTTTTCTTTCTGAAGAACAGAAATTATTCATGAACTACCTCGGAGTTATAGTTCTCAGAGTTTGAGGGCTATGTATGTTTTTGTCTGACATTAAGTAGCAAAGCATAGCAGGGGGTAGAAGATACACTTTCCTTTAGAACCTTTCTGAGGCTTCTGTCTCATAACTGCAGTTAGTGCACCTGTCCAGGTGTGTTCTTTCTAGGATTTGTCCTAAGGACCAACTGGAGGTAGTCTTCAGGCTCACACACACACACACACACACACACCCTCTCCGCAATTGAATAACTAAACCAGAGACAGCTCAGAGTCATCTTCCCTGACCCTGGGAAGCGAAGCTCTCCTTAATCTCTCAGGATCAGAAGAGTTCCCATGTTCAAATAAACCGGAAGTCTCCTTGTTTTGGTTAGTTATTTGGGAGCCAGTGTGATGAAGTCATTAGAGTGTTGGTCAAGGACTGGAAAACCTGGATTCTAGTCCCCGCTCAGACACGATACTCACTGGGTGACTTTGGACCAGTCACTGTCTCTCAGCATAACCTACTTCTCAGGGTTGTTATGATGGACAGGAGGAGGCTCCTTGGAGGAATATTGGTTATATTTATATCCTACCTTGGACCCTTTGGAGGAAAGGGGGGATACAAATGAAACAAATACATAATCAATTGACTATATCTAAAAAGTGGTTTACAGCATAAAGTGGTTAGAATGCAACACTTCCACAGTTTCAACATTTAAAAACAGAAAATACAAAGTGTCTTGGCTAAAAACATTGAATATTGAAAAATAAAATCTTCAGTAAAAACACTTAAAATCAGAGCACTAACAGTCAACAAACTTGACTGTTAGTTATTGTGTTTCTCCCTGTGTTGGGAGGGCAGGAGGAGAGTATGTGAGCCAAACACCCATTTCCAGTTTCCTCTTGGGTCGAGATCATGTCTGGATTGGCCCTGTGTTCGGTATCAGATGAGGAAGTGTGCAACCTAAGTGCCCAGCTATACGTATCTGTGTTTGTTTTCTGTTTATATAGTGCATCTGTATCCTGCTTTTTTGACTGATATCCTCAAAGCAGCTTACAATATTAATAAAATAGACTGAACACATTAAAAGCCATATACTTAAATAAAACCTAACAGCATAACAGCCAAGCAGGCATCTAATGTTGTTTTTGCCTGCCTGCCTGCCTCCCTCCCTCTTCTGGATTTCTTCCCACAGGGCAGTTTGCGGTAGGTGGCCACGTGGTGAGGAAGGGCACAGTTTAGCTGGAGCAGGTGCACGTGCCTGATGCCATCTTCACCTTCCCTCCCAATATAGCTAAGGCGAGTCGACTATTGTAGCTCCCCTTCCCTTTATCAAACAAAACCTGGGAAACATGTTTTTCACAGGGTGCTGAGAAGAGTTCCTTAAGGAGGTGCCCAATGCCCTCGCAGAACTATAGCTATTAAGTTAGAAGAAGCTGTGACAGTATAGACATGCCCCGTTTGCCCTATACTCCACAATTGACCTACCCACACAGAGCTAGCCATGATCCATTGAAGGCAAATTATTGTTTCTATTTTGAAAATTGAAGCAAAACTATATAATGTTTATGCTTCTGTTGGACCTTTGCCCACTTGGTTTCCTTTGTTTGTTCCTTTTTTTCCTGGATTTTAGGAGCTTGTAAGTGTGAACGTCTGAAACTCTTTCATCCTCCTGCTTTTTCTGACTTAAAACTGGCTAGGCTAGCCTTAACAAGCAGGAATTCTTAGAAATTGCCTTCTATTGAAGTGTAGACTGAGAGGATAGGATGTTACCTCTGTACTTGGCCTCTTGAGTCATAGGGTTCTCTGTTCTTTGTCTGCATTGCCTTTGTCCCCTGTGGCAAGATCAGAGGAGGATATATGCTGTTGGAAAAACTCCTGAGAACTTTTTCTCCCTACCAAAGGAGGTGCTTTCTAACTGTTTTCAATCCTTCGCTGTTCTTGAAGTTTCCCTACTGTTGGCCTCTGCTCTTGATACATCCCGTACACATTTTTGGTTGTTTTGTAGAATTCTGGGGAAGTGTTCGGTGTTTCATTGTAAGAAACACAAGTGGGACCTGTAACAAAACGCTGCAGCGTGGAATGTCCCTGCTCAATGTGTGAGCCAACCTACCAGCCAACCATGCCTTCTTTCAGGATATTCCATTCCATCCCTGCCCTCAGACATTCAGCATTCTGTGACCAGAATTCGGTTTATTTCTTGAACCTTTCCTAAAGATTTTTTTTCTACATCTGCAAACACAAGCATGCCAATACCTCCCTCTTGTTTTTCGGTAGCCCTGTTTTGACTGCATAGCTGTCATAACTCAGCACCTGAGTTCCCTATTATATATGGTAAAGAGTAACTGAAGCAGTCCCTTTTAGAGGAACACAATTCTCAAGAGCCCGGAGGAAGCTTCCAAGTCTCACAGAAGCCATCTACAAGCAAAGGAAACGGGGGGCACTATTGTATTGCTTGGGAGGGGCTACCTAAGAAAAGACATGAGAGGGAAAACCGAGTGGTACTTGGTAGATGTTTGGGATTTTCTGGTATTGAAATTGCATTACACCTTCCAGGAATTAAGTGATAAATCAGCCGAATCAATAATTCTAAGAGTAGTTGCCCACCTTTGCTCCCCTGGTGCCATTTTCCTCTTCTTGTAACCTTTCGTTAGGAGAGACAAATGCCAGCTCTGCATGCAGCCTCTATGGCTAATATCTATATTTATTACAAAGTTGAGATATCTGGGTTGAAACACCACCTTCGCCCATGCTAAAAGGTTATTTGCCTTTTAATGGGGAAGGCAGTGACTACATGCAACCCCATGGCTAAGTTCTGGGTTATAAATGCAACATTGTCCTATAAAGACTACAGTTGTTGCTGTATACTCACACTCTTTCTTCCTCTCTCTCCCTCTCTCTGATGGGCCACTATCTCTTTAACACTGAAGAGCTGTCTATTTACAAATCCGCTCCAATACTTCCAAAGTACAAGCGAAGTATACAAGGCCGTCAGTTCTCGCTTTAGTTCTCAGCCCAAGCAGGCGAAAAGCTATGGGGCATAGCACGAACCCACAGCATGCTTTAAGATGCCTAAGAGGATGGGACTCCATGGTAGAAGCAAAAGGCTTGCAGGAAAAAAGAGTGCTGCCGTATTGCCCTCATGTATGAGGTATGGTGTGCATAGCCTCCCATTTTGCATTGAAAGGAGAACTCTGGGGGAGAGGGCAGAAGATTTGACATTTGCTCCCTGACTCAATGATTGCACAAATGGGTAGAGAGGAAAGAAAGCTTTGTCTCTCAGAGAAACTGTTCCCAAATCTCTGAGGTTACCTTTTCTCACACTTTTAAAGAGGGAGTGCACCTTGAGAAAAGAGGCAGAACTCTAGGCAGGGGAACATGGCTGTGAGAAGTGGCTGCGTAGCACTTCTGCACCCACTGGCCAGGGGCTTGTCTTAACTCCCCAGCCTGAAAGACACGCCAAGTAACTGTTCTGGAAACACCTTAAGTATTCAACTCCTTTTTTAGTTCCTATGAATCAAGGCTTCAGCAATGTTCCGTGCCAATGCTAAAAATAACTGGAATTGTATGTAAATGAGACTGCTTTGTTTTTAAATCTTTCCTAATAGCTTTTGTTTTGTTTTTTTAATAGCACTGTTCATGGTTATTAATGAGCACATGGAAATGCAAATGTAAAGCTAGACAATGAATATCTTTAATTGCTCCCAAACAACAATACTTGTAATTAAATTGGTTGATGTGAATGACGTGATAAATTGTATATTATTAGGCACCAACAAATTTCAAGGTCTCCCCACCCCCACTGCCCCCCACTGACTTTTCTTCCATTTGAGAGCTTATTCCTTGATCAGCTGATTCAGCAGTGCCTGCAGTTTGATCTTTCTGGTTCCCTCTCTGCTTTTTACTGGAAGACACATGATGTATGTGACACAGTTAAGGACTTGCAAGAGACAAAGCTGCATCTTGATGGAGGCTTAAGTGAACTTACGATTATGAAGGAGTCGAGTCCTTGTTCTCAAAGGTGGGAATGGCTTTGAAAATTGAGATAAAGCCGCCCACTTCATCTTAGCAGAGGTGACAATGCAAAATCGACCCACGCCTAGGGTTTGCGGGTGTGAAATCATTATATTTGGAACCACGTTTCAGGTAGGGGGGAGTGTGATACGTGAACAGACAATTGTTGAGCTACATGATGACAAGAAATCTACCATGTGTGTTCGTCTATTGGATCTTGTTCAGAGACTTCTGCTCAATGTGTCTAAGCTTCAATTTGAGCCCTGTTCTGAGGTAGTATAGTCTTAGGCTTGCTATACTTCTGAAACATGTATTTGCAGGAGGGGTCATTGGGAGATGGCAGGACCAAAGAAGACAGCTTTACTTGTCTATAGTAGTTGCTTTCCTCAAATAGAAGTTTCTGGTAGTTGGGGGGGGGGCATGGAAGGATGGGCTTCAGAGTGTTAGGAGTTTTTGAGGGCACAGTCAATAACGAGTTTCCTTCTCCACTGCAAAATAAGAGGTTATACACTGCACGTTGCGCTACATGACTGTGCTGAAGGGGAAAAGGTCATTTCTCTTTTTTTCCATCAGGCTTTTTGCTTCTACCATAGAGCCCCATCCTCCCAGGCAACTTATAGCTTCTACGTTATATTTTGGGAACTGTGCAAAGTTGTACTTTGGAACAGGTTTGCCAAAGGCCATTCATTCAACATTAAGGGACATTAGGCTGTGGACGGCAGGTGAGAAAGAGTGACCTGGTTCGCACAAAATGAGAAGCCACCGTGGGTGAACTTCCCTGTGGGGCTTCTCATTGTGGGGACCACCATTTTGAATATTGGAGCTGTGGTAGGGGCACACCGCAGCTTATTGTTACATGTGAACCTGGTGAGGGTGGGTTGTTGGAGTGGTTGATACACCACCCAGCATTCATGGGCTGCTTTAGGGTTGTGGGTGGCTTTTTAACCACCCCAATAACACACTCTTGCCAGGTTCACACTGAATGACGAGCTACAGCATGCCCCTGCTGCAGCTCAGATATTCAAAATGGCGGTCACCACAGCAACAAGAAGCCCCGCAGGAGAATTTGCCCATGGTGGCTTCTCATTATGTGTAAACCGGGCCAGAATGTGAGCATGTGCCAAGAGCTGCAGTCTTGCTATGGTGATGTTAGGTTGAGCACAGAACCTTGTTGAGAGGCCACTTTGAGAAGCTGGCCAAGAAAGTTGGCCTACCAGTGTTGCTTCATAATGGTGGTCTTGTTACTGCCCACAGGTCTCTCTTTATTGCAGGCTGTGCATTTCCTTCAGTCCTCCTACACTTTGAGGGGGTACACTGCTGTGTTAGGAATTGATCCTGCCCCAGAACAAGGGTTTTTGCTTGCAGGAATTTTGACCCCTTTCAACCCAACAAATCTTAAGATGCCAACAGCAGTAACATGATAGCTCTTTTTATACTATGGTAAAGTTTATACCATCCAAACTTTAGTGGCTTCTGTATTGTCAACTTTTTCCCTTGTATTTTCTAATACAGTAATGGTCTGTCATAATAAACCTGATTTGCTACAGGTTTATAAATGTTAGTAAGCACTTACCCAGCTTTACATCTGAGGCTTTAGCTTGCAGTTTCCATTCACCGTATATCAACAAGGGAGGTCGATAACTAGACCACAGTAATGGTTTCTGCCATAATAGGAATTGGAGCAAAGCCTGCATTCCTCATAAAGGGGGAATAATTGACATTCAGAGGGGGAGGATTGATTAAATAAATGCCTCTAAGAGCTTGTGAGATATCCATTTTCTGACTCTTCTGTTCAAAAATACCTCTTGGAACACATTTGCTCAGAGTTCTTTGAGTTGATGTATGGGGCAGCCTTGGACCTATCCAGAAGTGATCAGGCAATCCAATAATTCCTTGCTTTATATTATCCTATCTTCAGTGTATGCTTTTCATTTCATAAGATAGCTTTCAGTTTATCCTTACTGCTAGAAGTCTTGACAACAATGGCTGCTGAATCCTTGTTCCTCATCTAAGAAACCACGTGTTGGGGGGTTTTGCTTTGCCAGCATCTGTGCAGGTTCCTGACTTTCAGCCTGACCATGCCTCTATTTTTTTTGTAATTTTCTCTATTGCTTCTACCACAAATGTAAGGAACTCCCAGTTTCTCTATAGGTGTTGTTTCAGGGTCCTTTCTGTTGTCATAGAGGTATGAGTAATGTATCTAATTAAAGCAGAATGCATGCAGATTTGCACGCACGCACACACACGAAATAGCACTTAGCAATATCACCAAAACTGATTGTTAAAAATAAATAAAAAGTAGTGCTCCAGCCACTGGCAGGTGGAGAACTTGGTAACGGCAACTTGGTAACGGCAACTCAGCCTTCCATGCGAGAGTTCCATGCCACAGAAGTAATGAATGCTACGTTCCCTTGCAGTCTTACCTTATCTCCCTTTGCCTTCTCTGTTCATCCAGCACTGGAAAATGAAAAGTTTGGGATAGGTGGGTAAGGTCAAAGTGATTACTTTTGCCCCTAGCATTTGAGATGCAAGTGTGCCTGAAGGGAATTATAGGGAAAGATGGGGTGTGAGGGAAGATAGTGTTGACAGAGGCAAACATTGCGCACATGGGGTGGTCTTATATTTGCTTACACGGTGGCTCTCCACTCTTGGCAGAACCCATTCATAGGTAGTGGTCGGCGTGCACCTGATCTCCACAAGTTCTGCCAAATGCGGATTTGCACGGATATTCAGAAAGTCCAGTTCTGCATGTAGTACCCTCTATAGCTTTCCGCAAGCTCAAAGCTTCTGAACAAGCCTGTTTAAAGCAACCTTCATCGGGATGGGATCCACCCAGACAAGCTCTAATGCATGCAAGATAGCAATAAGTAGAAGATCTCTTCCAAGCAATAGTTGGAATTAATCTCATGAAAGCTGTAGCAAACTGTCTAGCTAATTGTCTGTATAGTTTAAAAGCCCATTCCGTCTTCCCCCTCGGATGTTAAGGTTAGTATTACAAAAAAAAATGTCAGTATTCTTCTTGGGCTTCATCTGGTTTCTGCACATGGTGTTTCCCTTCACTTTATACCTTCCTCCAACTCACCCAATGTGCTAACAGAATACATTTCACAGCCGTGTGTGTGGGAAGATGCAGAACTGGAACGCTGCTCATCAGATTTTGCAGTGATCAAGCACTGCCTGAAGAAAAGCTAGCATTGTTTGTGTTTGAACTGTGCCAAATATTTTTATGCCTCCAAACAAAATATTGATTCCCCTGACATGGCTGATAAAAATGTTTTTGTGCTCTAGTTTCTGACATTTTAAGGACTTATTGCCTGTAGCTCTGTTTCCAACACAAAATAGTTGGGTTTTTTTGCTGTAGTTGCATTTTTGTCATCGGTGGGCTTTTTCTGCCTCTCCCCAGTATAAAGCTAAACAATTTTATATACTAGAAGCTGAACCCACTACTTTAAGAAGACAGCCGTAATTTTTTTTCAGGCTGCTTTATTTCCAAATTATTACTGATGAGTGTAATCTGAACTCTTTCTAAAGTTAATACCGAAGAAGGCTGGCAAAGATTTAGGAAGGAGTGATATGAAATGCTGTGTAGGTAGGGAAAGTTCTTGCTTCAAGCACAAGTTGAAAGACTTTGGGGCTGTTCACACAACATGCTAACTCACACTCGGTGGTTGAGTGTGGGTTATTTTGAACTGTGGGTCGTTCGTTGAACCATGGGTTAGCATGTTGTCTGAACGTGTTAGCTGAACGCAGCCAGGGTGGCTTGTTAACCATACAGTATGGCTTATTTTCTTGAACCTTGAGAGGTCATGATTTGTTGTGGAGTTGTTCAGGGTAGTTAACAAGCCACACTACATGGTTAGCAAGCCACCCTGGTTGCATTCAGACAACACGATAACCCACCCTGTGGAAAACGTGCTGTGTTCAGACAACACGATAACCCACGGTCAACAAACAACCCACACTCAACCACTGAGTTTGGGTTAGCGTGTTGTGTGAACAGTTCCTCAGTTACAAGAATGTACCAACCATAAAAAGTGCTGGGATTCGACTTTGCCTGGGAGTCCCACCCTTGAATCTGGAAAGCCTCCCCCAATCTCAGAAGGTGGGGAACAAGAATGACATTTTTGAGAGAGTGACACCATCTTCTGTATTGCTTGCCACATTTTAGGGCTGAGCTCTGTCATTGAGAGAGGTTCTGTGTCTGAGCCCTCAATATAACCACCCCCACCCCAATAGGGAATTTGCTTTGCATCAAATGGACAGTCATATCTTAGTGGTAGAAAACATGTTTTGCGTGCAAAAGTCCTCAGGTTCAATTGCCAGCATCTTCCAGATAGGGCTGGGAAAGACTTCTGTCTAAAGCCTGGAGAGCTGCTACACCTGGAGAGTGTAGATAGTTTTGCTATAAGGCAGATCCCTGTGTTCCTACAAGGTTGTCCAAGGTCAGTAAACTCCTTCAGTCTTCCATCTCCAAACAGCGCCTCCAGTTCTACGAGCACAGTTGTGGAACTGGCTGTCATTCAGCTATTTATGATTTTTAAAAAGCAAAATGAACATCTGTAAGATTCCATTCTTGTGAAGTTACATAAATATATTTCTGTTGACTCTGGTAGTAATTTGTCTTAACACTGAGCCATTGTGGGTTATTCTATGCTTATTTTCCTATTTGATGAAACATTGTATGATGGTGTTTTTCCTGTAGATAGAAAAAGAAAAGTGTTCAGTGAACTTGGTCTCTGCTTTGTGGGGTGGCTTTCTTCCATATCACTACTGTATGGCATCAGTTCCTAGGAAGCAGAGGGTTTTCCATCTTGCCTGTAGAAGTTTAGCATAGTACATGTTCTTAAATCCGTTTTGGAATCAAATGAAGCTTTGGCCTCACCATAGGGCCGAATTTCTCTGCCGGTATCTGAAGATCAAATTAAACAGATATTTGCAAGGCAACCAAATTGTGAGTTGTACGAAAACTGAACCATTCTAAGGGATGCTTTGCATTCCAAGGCATTTCTACAGATTTCTGTTTTTAGACAACTGTTCAGTCAAGGCTAATATCCACAGGTGGCAGAAATAATGCAAAGTGTCCTTGTGTCTCCTGTTCTTACTTTTTTCCTCAGAAGTTGTTTTAATCCACTCTCTGCCCTAATGTGTCTCTTGTGCGATTCAATCTACACTCCAGCAAACGTTTTGGCATTTTAATGAGAGCTTTTCTGCTCCCTGTTGAGATGTCACAGCACTGGGGACCCATTTTGATTTTTATCCTAGCCTTCCTTGAGATTCAGCTGTGAAACCTCAGAAAATGCCGTTCCAAATAGGGGTCAATTTTTCTGTTCCTTTGATACATCGAATATCTCTACTGCTTTATCTCGGCTTCCCATTTCTGTGGTCTTCCGCCCTTTCAAGTTTCCAATATCTCACTCCATTTTCAGGGCTGTTCTGTTTGACCAGTTTCTTCTTCTTTGTTTCTGTTTCCTCTTTTTTTCCCCCAGATAAGACTTTTTTCTTGCAGTAACAGTATCTGAAGGGACTCTGCAGTGTATATAGTACTGATGCTACTGCTTCAAGAGTAGTAATAAAAATCAAGTTGTAGTTAATAAATTCATACTCAGATACTTACGCTCTCAATTTCACATAGCTTTTCACTTTTCCCATAGTGACTGGTTATACCATGAAAATAAATTCTGTACAGTACTTTACTACATTTCAGGATTGGTTTGTTAGTTATATCCCACCACCACCCTCTCAAAAAAGGCATATATAACATTAGCTAGGATCCAAAGAACTACACAGTAAGGTCCATATGCCCAGGGGGACTTTGGACTTGTGTTTGACATGGTATAAGGTTCTAGCATGTGTTTTCAAGAAATATAAAATAAAAATTACTGGATATGCACAATCTCTTGGGCATTCTGAAAGTAGTTCTTTGGATCCCAGCCACTGTCTTTCAAATGAATGTAAGAACATATTAACTCATACAATTTATGTAGATTCAATAACCTTTCTGTTTAAAATGATTTCACTGACATTTTCCTTGAAGAGTAATTGACTGTGACACTTGACTCAAGTTTAGTGTAGAATCCATTTTCCTTTGTTTTGGGACAACCACTCGCTTTTAAAACAGTATTCTTTCTCCAACTTTTAGAAATCATTGTACAGGAACATTCACAAGACCCAGATGCACAGAATTTTACTGAATTCCAGATGCATCATGGCTTTTAAAACTAAGAGTGTGATAGTAATATTACTAATAGTATTACTAATAGTAATACTAATAGTAATATAGCCTGGCCTGATATGAAAGGCTGTGATCCAGAGGGCTATTTTAAGTATACTTAAGGTTGTGGCCAAGTTCACACACAACACTAAGCCATGATGTGATTTCTTGAAATCTGGGTTGCTGTTGTGTCTGAACCTATCCGTGCAGCCAATCCATGATTTGTTCACCAACAGCAACCCAGAAAGAGAACTCACTGTTTATTGTTGGGTTGTGAACTCTGGCTTGTTTAAACCATGGCTTGTCCTGATATCTGAACCCAGAACCATGGGTTATCCCTGGCATGTTTGCATTGCTGTCCACCCTGAAACAGAAGGGCTTGGCAAGAGCAGCCAGAAAATGAAACTACTTTGAAGGCTGGAATAATGGATGGGGGACAAACAAACCAGAAGTAAGAAAAATAAGCCAAGTTTTCTCATCTGTAAGACAATCCATAGCTAAAACAACAAACCATTGTTAACATAAACCATGGGTTAGTTTTATGTGTGAATGCAGCTTGTATGT
This sequence comes from Heloderma suspectum, assembly GCF_057233095.1. Lineage (NCBI taxonomy): Eukaryota > Metazoa > Chordata > Lepidosauria > Squamata > Helodermatidae > Heloderma > Heloderma suspectum. The sequence continues at coordinate 11,778,722 of NC_139470.1, forward strand.
GTGCCTAGTGGACTTCTTGACTACTACTTGAACAGTAAGCCAGTTGTCATGTAATATTAGAAATTACTTTTGAAATGCTGTGACATGTGGAACTAGTGGTGCAAGGTTTGGGGATTTTTTTAGTCCTGGCACAGGGTTGCAGTTACTGTAAACACATAGACCTGGTTCATACAATTTAAAGAAGTCACGGTGACTTGATTTAATCACTGGCGTGTGCTGGGCGCTATTTCCCTAATTACCAGCCCAGGCACAGCTTCTTATGTCATCCAAACCTGAGCAGCATAGCTTGTTTGAGGGGGAAAACAACCCTCAAAGCACCCACTGGCTGTTGTAGGGTTATTTGTGGGTTGTTTCCCCCTCAAACAAATGAAGCTGCCTGGGTTTGGACCATGTCATTAGGGAAATGGGGCCTGGCACATGCCAGGGATTAAAACAAGTCACCGTGACTTATTTAAGTGATTGTGGCTTTTCTGACCGTCAAGTAGCACCCTGATTTATGTACCTCTCTCCCAAGGGAAATCTATTCAGCACCTAATCCGCCATCTCTAGATTCCAGGCAGTGGCTGCCCTTTTAACCTTTTAGATGAGGGCTTGTATATTTGCATTCTGTGGGCACTTGGTACTGTCTCTTCTACTTTGGCGTCAGGGTTTTGTCCACTGCTACTGGGCTTGCTAATGTCGTATTTTTCTTCTGAAAATCCACTTGTGAGCCTTGTCGGATACTGTTGTTATGGTTGAAAAGCAGCATGGGGTGTTTTTTTGGGGGGGGGGGTTGCTTTTATCAATTCTATTTCTTACCATACATTTACAATCTATAGTTTTCAGTCATGAAAAGGGAAAATGAGAGGGGGAAATAATACAGTCATAAACAACACATTCCTTCCTTCCTGCACTAAATTTTAGAGGTACAATTAGTATTAGGAACTATATTCAATTGAAAATGCACATTTCAGCTCTCAATACATATCAGTTCAAAGTGAATTGCCTATCCTTATAACCCCTTTAATGGCAGCATAGAAATATTTTAAATACATAAATTTTATCTCTCATTATTTGTGTTTATTTTCCGTTGGTTGCAAGCTAATGTTATATGTGTTTTTATTTACTGTTTGACGTTGGTTTAGGATTCTGGCTTGTTCCAGTCCTGGTAACCATTATTTCCCAGTTTTGACATGACAGAAAAGTATGGCTGACAGACTGAAAGAACTGGGCGTGTTTAGCCCAGAGAAGAGAAGACTGAGGGGAGACACGATAGCGCCCTTCAAGTATCTGAAAGGTTGTCACAGAGAGGAAGGCCAGTATCTCTCCTCGATCATCCCAGAGTGCAGGACACAGAATCATTGGCTCAAGTTACAGAAAGCCAGATTCCAGCTGAACATCAGGAAAAACGTCCTGAGTGTTAGAGCAATACGACCATGGAACCAATTACCTAGGGAGGTAGTGGGCTGTCCCACACTGGAGGCATTCAAGATGAGGCTGGACAGCCACCTGTCAGATGCTTTGACTTGGATTCCTGCACTGAGCAAGGGATTGGACTCAGTGGTCTTATAGGCCCCTCCCAACCCTACTATTCTATAATTCTATGGCTAATTAACCCAGGAAGTGTTAACTCATGATGTGCCAAGGAGGGAAGAGGCTGCCTGAGGATGCGGTGCACTGGCGGAAGGCTCATGTATCTCTGCTTAATAAGCCGAGATACATAAATCCAGACCAGGCCATCTTGGGTATTCAAAAGCACTTGTTGGTTTTAAAATAATAGTAAAAGATCTTGACAGTGGCTCTTTGCTGTAAGGATAATATTAATGGCAGCAATTCAAGTCGCTAGATAAACATTGGCAAAAGCACATGGAGCATCCATTAAATGCTCATAAGACAGTGATGTCTTTTTGTGTGTGTGCGCACATTTGTGATTTTTAACCCTTCTCTGCAAGGCGCACTTTGAACTTTTTGTTAATATAGCGATGTACTAAAATAACCTCTTAAAAGGCAGCTAAATTTAGAAGTGTTCAATACATCCAGCAGTTACCATCCACTCTTACAGTTTTATGGAACACAATTTCTTATTGATCCTGTACTTTAGAGGTTGTGCAGAGCTTGAAGGCACAGCAATGGGAGGAATTTCAGCATAGTCCTGAAGTAATTCTAGGGCACAGCTAGAGTAACTGAAATTACATATCTGCTCTGAAGTTCCACTGTTGACAGCCCTAGGAATTTTCACATCCAAAGGGAGTTAGCAGTTTTTCAAATGTTGCAGAAATGTTTGCATGTCTATTGAACATAAAGCTTGCCTTCTAAGACATTGACAAGCAGCTTCCCAGCCTCTTTTCCCAGTTGACTTTGGAGAGAATTCCGCATTCATGAATTCTCTGAATATTAAAGCTAGTCCCCGATATTCTCTTACACTCTTATCAAAACCAAGAAACAGTTTTCCTTGTTCCAGAAGCCCTTTATTTCTTGCTCTTTGTATCTGTTTTCCTGTGCTTTAAAACCCATTAAAAATCATGAATTATGCCCCGTTTCTGGTTTAATGGAAATAACACACTGTACATCAGCCTTCCCCAACCTGGTGCCCTCCAGTTACGTTGGACTGGAGTTGACCGGATTTCCCAGCCAGCATAGCCATTACAGCTCAACACATCTGGGGACTATCTGAATAGGAAAGGCCATTCTGTATGATGGGCATTTTTTGTAGTTTTTGTCCCCCATGTCATCCCGTCCCCTGTCCCCCCGGGTCTGGTTTGCTCACTGGAGAGGTGAGGTAACATGTTCTAAATAAATGAAATGAAATACATCTTGTACAAGAGTAGCTTACCATAGCAGATCACCTGATGTCCATCCGTTTCCAAGATTTCCAGCAATGCCTGTTTTGATACAGGTGTGCAGGAAAGGGGTGGCATACAGCTGCCACATCTTCCTCTTCCCTCTGTCTTAAGCATTATTGATCTCCCCAACTGATATACTGCCCTTTTCTTGCAAGATATGCATTAAGCTTCCTTGGATATTCTTACCACTCCAGCAGCATAAATTGGACTTCTCTGCTAGCAAATACAACATTCTCTTCCACAATAAATGTGTGGGCTGCATGAGCAACCAACAGTTCACAATTGACCCCTGGAAAATGTGTCTATTTTGTTTGGAAGATCTGTAATGAAATTGTAGTCAGAGTATTTTGAGCAAGGGGAAGGGAATCCTGATGTTTAAGGTAATATCAATAATGCTGTTGTGTGTAAGATAGATTATCATGCACCTTCAAACCATGCCCTGGGTTACAGGTATTAGATATAAATGCAAAAGAAAAATTGTACAAGAATGTAACAGTCTACTGAAAATAGTTGCATCCTGTGTAATTATTCTGTTATGAAACTGCTGTCTTAATTCTCTATTTTGTTTGTCAACACCATATGTTCTTTTCAAGTCTTCTCAATTGTAGTGTTCTGCTCTTAGCACTTGTGTGCAATTTTTACTTTTTCTGTTTGCTAGGAGCTTCCTGTAAACCAGACATCATGAGACAGGGGTCTACTTGCATTTAATTCACATATTAATGCTGTAAAGTCTTTATGGCCCTTGAAATCAAAAGACCCTAAAGCAATTTACTACTGTGGATTTTTAGTAAATACGGCTGGAAAAAGCCATTGTCAGTTAACACTCAGAGGTGTGTCATCATATGTGAAATTGACTTCCAGTTCACGTCATGAATTGCCTTGACTTAATCACAGTCAAACTGGGAGGGAATAAAACTAGAAAACCATTTCTGATTGGCTTTCTTAAGTTATTCTAAACCTTCCCATATAAAATAGTACAAAAATAAGGCTGGCAGAGCAGAGCTCATAGCAGGGTGCACAGGATTTCTCCATTACCTTTAAATAGCAGCGAGGGACAAACGGAGTGTTTCAAATGAGCAGGACAGAGCCGTGGAGCTTGAATGCACCAAGACACGAAATGGCAAACTGCAAATTTCTTGGTACATTATGCTATGTCTAATTCACAACAGCTCAGGGGAACTAGGCAACTTTTTGTTTTAAGTATACAACTAAAAATATAAAGTGAATACAACAAATTCATGTTATCATACAGATACTCCTGGCAGGGAAATCTTACTGGCTGCGACTCTTGAGTTTACACTCTGTGGGGAACTAGGTTTTGGTGCAACATGTGTGAAATGTGTGATCAGTCATTCATTCATAATGTATGAAATACCTTTTCGATTAGTTATTAGTTTCAAGACGGTTATGGTCGGACTACCATTTTTAAGTCCCTTGGTTAAATTCCTGTTAGGGTTCTTGAATCGAATTTAATATTTATACACAAATTCTTTCATTTTTGTGATTTTGTGAGTCATTTTGTGAGTGATTTTGTGAGTGATTGTGAGTCATTTTGTGAGTGATTTTGTGAGTCATTCATTCATAATGTATGAAATACCTTTTAGATTAGTTATTAGTTTCAAGACGGTTATGGTCGGACTACCATTTTTAAGTCCCTTGGTTAAATTCCTGTTAGGGTTCTTGAATCTAATTTAATATTTATACACAAATTCTTTCATTTTTGTGATTTTTGTAGCTGTCGTGGTCTGAAGTAGTAATATGTGTAACCTTATTGGTTTCACTGAACATTAACTCTCTGTATGTGGAGATAGAGGGGAAGGGCTGTGACTCAGTGGTAGGGCACAAGCTTTGCATGCAAAAGATCCAAAGTCCAACGCCTGGCATTTCCGAGTAGGCCTGGGAAAGACCCTAGTCTGAAATCCTGGAGAACCGCTGTCAGTCAGTGTAGAAAATACTGAGCTAGTTGGACCAACAGTCTGACTCAGAATAAGGCAGCTTCGTAAGCACTCTACTTTCCCAACAGATATATAAACTGTGTATTGTTTTCCAGTCATGAAGTGAGTCCAACTCTTAATGATATTAATTTTTCTGTCAAAATTATTGTTTAACTTTTTCCTAGCTAAACAAATGTTCAAAAATGTACTAAATTTTAAACTCCCCAAGTTCAGTTTTATGCTTATACGCCGTCTGAATGTGAGCAGTGTCTGAAAACCTAATTTTGAAGTCGGGGAAAAGATTGGCATGGGCTTCTGAAGATGAAACCCTTTATGTGACTTGGGAATTGCTGCTGAATATTTTTGCCGTGATTGTGAAAATTAGAAAGTCATCTGGTGTCTTGCTGGATGGGAGAAAGTGTCTCATCAAAACCAGCATGTAAAATAGAGATGATTCCTTTTTATTGGGTCAGCTCTTGCTCTGAGCAAGATTGTCCAAGCTTCCTAAGCGTTAGACAGCTTCTACAGATAAATGGTGTTGCATTTGAGCCCCTTGTTAGAAAAAGAGGGAAAGGAGAAGTATCCAAACACAAAAGAGAACAAGTTGCTTTAGTCATGAAGAGGGAAATTCAGCAGATACTACTTCTCATTTCTGCCTGTCAAGCTACTACAATCCCTTCTTTTGTAGAACTCAAAAGGTGCAATCCTATCTAGACAGGCGGCTACCTTTGAACTCGGAGGCAACCACCTATCCAAAGCAGGGCAGGAGAAGCAGGGAGGGGATCATTCCCTCCGCACGTCTTCTGCCCTGCTTTTTCTGCTAGACAGCTGATTGCAACTGTCTAGCCACAGGAGCACGGCGCGAAGAAGGAGGCTGCTGTATGACACACTGGATGTGTCGTGCAGGCAGCTACGATCTTCCCGCCCCGGAACGCTCCCAGCCACACACCTTTCCAGCCCTTCCACGCACCTCTTGCAAGCATGGAGGATGGGGCTGTTCCGCACTGCCTCCGAGGCAGTGCAGAAGTGGGGGAAGGTCGGTTTTCCGGAAACCGACCTCGGAGCACGGGCTCCAAGGTCGGTTCCTAGAAAACAGCATATCCTATGGTCATCTAGCCACTGCCTAGCAGCTACAGGATTGCTCCCTTAAAGTCCTTTCCTTCTAGTCAGCTCTTACAAACAAGGAAAAAGATGGACATATCAAGTAAAAAGTTAAAAGTGGGCCCCATGTTGTCGGATGGGGTTAAGGGCAGGCCTCAGCTCTGAAAGAGTTGAAGACTACTCTACTGCATAATAGCGGGGCAGTGCAGTGTCTCCATCGTTCTGTCTGCCATGCTTGTATGGAAGCTAGATATTCAAAAGCGCTGGAACTGACATTACTCCCCAGGTTCCTTATGTAAGTTAGCTTCTGTTTTCTGGTCCCCCTGGGCATCTTATACTTTGTTTCTTGCAGCCATTACATCAAGCTGGGCCAGCATGCACAGGTGAATGTGAGAAGGGTGGGGAGATCTCAGGGAATGATTTTTGTACCCTGTTGTAAAGGGTTTGTGATACATTAATTAGCAGTTGGGAGCCTTGTTGACTGATGCTTCTAATAAACAAAGTTTTTATTAACAGAAATATCGGCAAGGCACATTTTCTAACAAGGGATGCAAACATGTCACCAGTAAGGCCTGACTTAGGTCAGAGTATGGTCCACTTATGAGTTCCAGCTTCCAGTTGATGCTTAAGCACTCTCCATCTGGATACTTTTTGATGTTTGGGGTTAGAAATGGGAAGCTAAATGTAATAGGGTACGTTGCTAGTGGCAAAGCTCCCTTCTGTACCGGTCATAGCAATGTGATGGATCAAATTGTTTAAGGCTGACTTGAGGTTGACTCATTGAACATGGGACTACAGCATCTTTCATGATGGACTGATTTCATGGTCTGATTTCCTCAGCTAATGGATTTTGTAAATATGCACAATGTATTGTCCACATCCATTCTCAAAACAGCCACAGACAAATAAATCATTAATGTTCCCTTTTTACAGATGGGAGACGGAGACTGATAGTTTACTAAAGGCCATCAAGTGACTCCAGAGGGGGGTGATGGGCTTTTAACCCAGACTTCCCCAGGAGTAATTTTAACACTCTGTGTACATGTGAACCCAGCGCTAACACCTGGCTGACTTCCTTTCAGACGGTCAGTAACATGCCGTGTGCTCTGTTGACGGGCATCAGGACATTGCCAACATCGGAAGCCAAGATGCCTGAAAGGCCTTCAAGCAAAAGCAGAGATCTTCCCAGAGAGGAGGAGAAGGAAAAGAAGAAAAAGAAGCACAAGAAAAGATCCAGGTCAAGATCTCGGTCACCTCCTTCCAAGTATCACTCATCGTCTAAGTCCAGGTCTCGATCACATTCAAAAGCCAAACATTCGCTTCCCACTGCCTATAGAACTGTCCGTCATTCCAGGTGAGCTTGGTAAAGGGATACTTTCATTATATGCTCTTCTCTGCTCATTGTCCTTCTCTTCAGAGGCTCTTTCCTTCTGGGGCTGTTTTGCGCCCCTGGCCAAGCAGTAATACAGAGATTATACACACCTTATTTTACAGGGTTGTGGTAAAGATCACTGAAATAATGTGAAGTTCTGCCAAGCACTTAAGACTTTTTAAAAAATGGGCATAGTATAGCCATAGCTCAATGGCAATTGTTGCTTCTATTTTCCAGCAGTACAACTCAACTTGGTTTTGTTTTTATAAGGGATTTATGATGGTTAGCCTTTGGTTAAGAATATTGAGGTGGGAGGAGAGGAGGAAGAATGAAAGAAGAACTGAAATGAAAACTTTACCTTGATTTGTTTAAACAACCATTAGGACTGGCTTACCTCCAGAAGATTAATAGAGGTTGGAGTAGACTGTGTTTGAAAGCTAGCAGATTAATTTAGAGCACTGCTGGAATAAATGGAACAGTGCACATCTTGCACAAAGTGATATCCAGAGCCCTTCTAGGAGCAGGCTGCTTCTCCTTTTCTCCGCATTGAGTTACCAGACCAGACTTTCAAAAGCAGAGGCTGTCTTGTTCTCAAAAATAAACGCTGTGAGGGAATGAGAGGCTCTTTGGAACAAGTGGCATTGTTTGCATAACACAAGGACAGCAAAGCTTTGTGTGTTCCTGTTAATACTGGCATAGCTTCACCACTATGTGGTCCCTGAATTACCCACTAAGAATAGCCAGAAGGCACATGATGCAGCAAACTAGTGGAAGCAAAGGATTAGTTAAGGATCTGGTTGGTACCTGGTTGGGAGACTACCTGGGAACCTTCATGTGCACCACCTTGAGCTTCATCATGGAAGAAGTGTGGGGTAGAAAGAAATGAAACATTCAGTTTATTTGTATATGTTAGGAAAGGATCACGGCTCAGTGATACAGCTTCGTGATACAAAACATACAGAAGGTCTCAGGTTTGATACCTGACATCTCCAAGTAAAAGGATTTGGTAGCAGATGATGCGGAAAAACCTCTGCTGGAGAGCCACTGCTAGTCAGTGGACAGCTCTGGGCTAAATGGACAAATAATCCAATATGGCAGCTTCCTATGTTCCTATATTAGCAGGTACATCACCCTTCCCTAATGGGTATCCTCCAAATGTGTGGGACTTCAGCTCCCACCAGCCCCAGCCAGCATGGCCAACAGTTTTGGCCAAGAGTGCTTGGAGTTGTAGTCCCAAATATCTGGAGGGCACCAGGTTGGGGAAGGCCGATATATAGGTTTATTTTATTTATTTACAGCATTTATGTACCTCTCCATATCTAAACAGATTCTGGAGTGGTGACAGGTTTAGAGGGCTTTTGGCAGTATATAGTCCCTCGGACCAAATATGGCTTCACCTTGGAAATCTGACAGTCCTAACTGGACTTCCAACCATCTTCACTGTCCTTTTTAAAGGATCTGGGCCTCCCGTTTGTAGACAGAAGTATGACAATATGACCAGAGTATACTAATAGGCTGGAAGCAAAGAGAGCAGACAGAAGAATGGCTGGTAGTCACAAAGAACTTGCACAGGACAGGGGATAAGTCACCTAGAACCTGTGTGTGATCTCTTGATATGGTCTTTGGACTAATTCAATGCATTCTACTCTAATCCCATGTGGAGCTGCTAACTGTGAAATTAGAAAAGCCTGACCCTAAAAGGGCTCTTGACCCCAATCTCTAAAACCAAATTTCTAAAGTACCACGCTGCAAATCAGGCCCAGCTTATATCATGCAGCACATACATACACCCTTCCAAGTTGAGATGGTGGGGATTTGGGATTATCATTATAATATTTTCCCATAGAGATTTTCACTGCATAGTAAAATTGGTTCTGGGCCACATATTTTTACTTACTTACTTATGTATTTCATTTGTATACTGCCCAGTACCCGAACATATCTGAATTACAGGATACATATGACCCAGCCTATGACACAGAGCAGACTACATATGTTTCTGTATGTTAATATCTTAAAGAAACAATTTCCTATGCCAAAGGAATAGCCATTCCTGTGCCTTAAAGAAACAGATTCCATTAATCACATTCTGATTATTGTAGCTCTGTGAGTAGAAAATTCATTGCCACTTAATACAGTTCCATATCTTTTATCAACTTCCTACACTAGTCCTAGCCCTTCCCTATTGGCTCATGCCCCAATGGAGGAGCTGTATTAGGTACATACAGGAGGAAAATATAAATTTGGGAGCCCTTTTTTATCCAAGTTCAGCCCTCGAATCCTGTATTCCCCAGTAGGCCTCAAAGCCTCATGACAAACATTGACATAAAGAGGTAATTAACAGTGCAATGATTTAGTAGCCATGAAAAGTCAGTGATGGGAGGGATTAATGTGTGGTGTTCTAGTTGAGAAGTTTCAAATTTCACAGTTGAGTACCAGTAAATACAAATAAGGACCATATTAATAGGGAGGGTGTGAATTCTCTTTGTTTTCTGCAAAATAAATTGGTGGGGTGGGGGTGGTGTTGCATATTAGAGAGGAGGAGAGAAGAGGTTCAAAAAGTGATTACACAGTGGGTGATTTAATGGTTATGCATTTAGATTTTAAAGCTGAAATCCTCAAGCCACCTATTCTGAAAGTCCCATTTACAATAAGGTCTCCTCCAGAGTAGGTGATATGTGGAATATTTGACTGTTCCAAATAAATGGGGGCATGGATTGTAAGGCTTTAAGTTTGCATTTCAGTTGAGCCAAAAATTTCATTTCACATTAATCACTTTCCTTATGTACTTCAGTAATAGATTATTTGCAAAGCCACCTACTCTGTTTACCCAGCTAACGAACTGTGTATAGTAATTAGCTGAGAAAGGCTTCATTAAAGGATTTAGGTTTTAAGATTAGTTGATAGGCATAGGTAAACTTAACATGCTGATTGTCTCAATTTCAAAGAGTCAAACTAGGCTAGGCCTCAAAATGGTTTTCCCTTGTTGGGTTGTCAAAAATGGGCGTCCCACGTCACTTCAAAATCCATTCATTTCCCTTGGAGGCAACAGTTTTTCACATAGATGCCTCTCCTTACAATGTAAGACAATGTGCAAAACCTTTCAACATAATGGAACTTTAAACGGAACCCATTTAGCATCATGATGGGTATTAATGTGGTTTAATAGAGTTCAAGGCCTTATGAATATCACATGTGGTCTCAGATGATAATCCGCAGGCTTTATCATGTTAAAAAGTAGGCCTTTTATTACTTCAAAGCTAATAGCAATGGTCCCTTCCCAATTTAAGACAATAGTATTTTAAAGAAACAAAAATAGTCGAAGCTGCTTTTTGAAAATATATATATACACAGTACTCATAAATACTTTAAGCTAATGCTTTTTCTTTTCCTTATTGTCTGGACTCTTGTAGGCCGAAACAGTTCTAAGCACGCTTCGTTTAATATTTAGCTGTGGTTAAGGGTCTTGAGGCCTTTCAGGGGCCCTACGTAACTTCCCAAAGTAGCCCATTTTAAAAATTCTGAATATGAAGTGTGTGCCTCCATATCACAGACTCCCAGAATCCACAGGGACATTGAGCGTGGCGCCGTGGCTGAGCAGCCCATCAGTGGGAGCAGCAGCAGCGTACGGGAATTGTCTGGCAGCCTCAACAGCGCAAAGATATGACTGCCGGAGCTCTTTAGAGGGAAATCCTGGTAAAACGTCAAGGTGTCTGACTGACCTCCAACTTCTTTAATCTCTTTTATTTATTCACAGTATTGTTTCTGTTATTATCATCTTCATCTTTCTGTATTAGATCTGGGAAAGATCTGATTTCCGAGGGAAGCTGCAGTCACTGGGCAATTTAGCACATAACGGGTTTTTGTGTGTGTGTGGGTGGAAATTTCCCCACCACCTGTCTTTCATTTCAGCATAGCTCACTTTTTTCATAGCTCAGGCCAGGCATGAGCGAGTATACGCAAAGGTATCGACAGAAAAATCACTTAGCTCAAAAGGTTGTCTCTTGGGGGGAGGGGGGTATATTTTGTCACTGCTGGAGCATACTTTGGAGTTGCGCCTGTGCTTAAAGGTTCAAGATAATGTAATTATCAAAGCTACAGTGCATATCCCTAATTTAGACGCAGCAGAGGAGATGAGGGAAAACTTTGGCATGGCTCTAAAGTTTGAACACTCCTCTCTGAAACTATTAATCCTAGCTTTGATATTAATGTTTCGCAGATTTTTAGATGTTGTCACAACTCCAGATGTGTCTTTTCTTTTTTCTTTTTAAGGAAATGTGAGAAATGGCCTCTAGCAAAAAGCATTCTGGGGTTGACAGGTGGGGAAGGGGGAAGGACTAGGTTTGATTTCCAGTAAGTTAAGCATCTGTCATCAACTAATACAAGAAAGGTAAACTTGAAAGTACAACCAAAATGAATAGGCCATACTATTCCTGAAAGAAACCAAGGTAGTTGTATGAACGAGTCTAGTAAAGGGAGGCATTCCCTCCCCTCCCCCCCAACTGTGTGTACTCTGTGCTGGAGGGTAAATGTATATTATTAGTGTATGCATTCCTAACTCTTGGGCTGTTGGTCACTGTTAGCAGGTTGAAAGGCTGGGCTAAAGTCAACACTTCCTGCAGCATCATAAGCAGATTTTTAGTGTTGTCAGTTCCCTGTGGGAGTCTTAAGTTTCCAAACAAATGGTTCAACTCAGATTATTTCTCTTCTCTCCTTGTATACTCCGGCTCACCTGGCCACCACCCTCCATCATCGTACAGCAGTTTTCTATTGTGCTGCTTATGTTATAAAATAGAATGGCCAATTTGGAAGAATAGTAACTTCGATGCCCAATTTGTGCCGAATTGGCAGCATATTTATTTATTTCATTTCTATACCGCCCAATAGCCGAAGCTCTCTGGGTGGTTTGTGCTCGTGCTTTATCTTTTAAAAAATATATGAAATGATCTTAAAATGTGTGCTGCTTTGGAATCAAAAGAATCGGAACACAAAACATTTGTGTGTATATGGTCGAGGAATCTCTCAGGAAGCTGACAATACCTCCAGTGAACGATGCGCCTTGCTTGTTAATTTTTTCTTTTAAGTATGTGTGGTGTAATGGACTCACATTTTTGAATGAGGCTTGAAGACAACAAGTATCCATTGAAATCTGGTAATGAAGCCAAGGCCAGTTCCTTCCCTCTCAAGATTAAGAGCTTTTCTCCCATCTCCTGTTCAGGTCTCGCTCAAGATCACCAAGAAGAAGGGCACACACACCTGAAAGGCGTAGAGAAGAGAGGAGCGTCCCAACAGCATACCGTGTTAGCAACAGCCCAGGAATGAGCAGGAGGCGCACACGTTCCAGGTATGAAGTTGTGTTTACAAAATGGTTGTGTATTACTGGGGGCCGCCTTTGAGGTTTCCCTGGCTTGGTTGGCGTTGTTTACTTTATTTAAAACATTCCTACCTATGTCCTTTTATGTAGAAATTTCCAAGTTGGCTTACAAGATTATTTAAAATAACTAACATGCAAATTTAAAAACAAACAAACAATGAAGCAGATGGACCACCACAGGAATTTTAGGCTAGATATGTAAAGTTCATCTTAGAAAATATAGGACCTTCACTTTATTGAGTAATACTGAATTCCAGTTCCATATATGTGTGCGCTCGCTCTCTCTCTCTCTCTCTCTCTCTCTTTGCATGTTTGATCGAATATCTGCATAGAGCTGTGGTGGTGCTAGGTCATGAGTTTTAGAGTTGAGCAGAACCATTAGTAATTTTGTCCTTGAATGAATGCAAGATAAGAAAATACCGCTTTACCTACCCTTGTGCTAGAATGCATTCGTGATTATCGCTAGCTTTATGAGATGGGCTGTGCTTGTCACACTGTGTATATCTCTGCGTGGAATGAAAAGGAAGGGCTAAAACACATGCACTGCATGTAAAAGTCAGCTTCCTCTGTTCCTAATGCCCTCAGCAGAAATATGGTGCAAAAGTAGCTGTCCTATCTATGTTTACTGAAGGTGGTCTTGTAGTTCATCTCATGAGCTCTCTGGGCTAGAGGGGATAGGTAATTGCCATGGCAGGAATGTTGCCTGTATTGCAGGGATGGGTAACTTGTGGCCATCCAGATCCTCCGTCTCAGACATCATAATGTTCCTTTTTTAAAAGACTCGAGACAAATCATTTGGGACCTTCTCCTTCACAAACCCCACTGAAATTAAAGTGTACAAAAGCATAGCTTTTCTACTTCGCTTTTCCCTGAAGGCTTCCAGAAGTGTGTTCACAAAATTACTCATCATCGCTTATTTAATTTCTCCGTAACTTTACTCAGGCTTCTGTAATGGGATCAATATTCTAAGACAGGTAAAATGATGTGATGTTGTTGTTATTACCATCCTTTCAACGCATGCTGCTGGATGTGGATCCCAGTCTGTTAATGATGGCAAATATGAAATGAGGGAGGGGGAGAATAATTCTAAATTAACACAGGAGTTCAAGTGGGTGATGTTATATGCACAGCATTAGGTGTTTGGAGTAACTTACAGTATTTTTATAGCTCACATTGTTCTCGGATTGTGAGGCATCGTGCCTGGGTCACTCCACCCAATCCCAGGGCCTCTAAAATACACTGTATAAATTTCCTGTATACTTCCTGCCTTCCACTGTGCTTGCTCTCGGAACAAATGCAACATTGACTACAGCCAGGCACCCAGTCTCTCTTAGGCTCCATCTTCCTTGCAAACTTAAACTGGTTTTAAGACAACTTAACTATGGTGGCTTTCCCTAATGGATCCCTTGTAGGAATTATTGGGTAAGGATGATGACAATTGTGTTGGAGATCTTAATCCCTGCCCCAACAGAACTTCCATCTCTAACAGTAAGGGAATTTATGCCACACAACAGGAATGGTTTTTTAAACTGAACATCTGGTTCCTGCCCTTGGAACTCTTTTTTCCTGCTTGATTTTGTCTGCTGAGGAACTCACTGTGTGATCTAAGACATGTCCTAGGTTGTGCAGTCAGTTAACACTGAGAACCAGCTAGTGAACCGGTACATTTTGCCGACATTCCACACATCAGAATGCCCTGCATCTGTGCGTTGCAGAAGAAGATTGGTAATAATGGCCATTGGTCAAGCTGTCTCTTAGGGAAAGCTTGTCCCCCATAATTTGTCTTCTCTCAGCAAGAAGCCCCTGATATTCTTCTGAGGAACTTCCCCTCAATCTTCAGAACTCAGTTTGAAAACTGCTGATGTGAATCTTTTATTGGAAAGCAAACGTTGAAGCACAAACTCTCTTCTCAGTTAAGAAATGTTTTCCCTGCTGTTTCTTGGATGCTAAGCTGCTTGTTCACCACAAAGCCGTAGAGGTATTTCAGTGTGTGAAACAAATTGACTGTGGGTGTCTGGGGATTTTTGTTCACTGTTCCCGCTGTAACCCACTGCGCGAAACACCAGACTGCTTTTAAATCTCCCTCCAAAACAAGCGTGTGGTCTTAGGTGATTGTGACTGTCACTTAAACAGAAAATAGAGCCTTTTCTCTTCAAACCCATCCTCTTAGCTTGGTAGTAGTTCCACTTGACAAGGACCAACATTTCTTTCGTAATCTCTGTACAGCAGGAATTAAACATTCCATGGAATTAGAAGCACAACATCCAACAATTGCTCAGCAGCAGTGACGAGAGGCTCTACAGAATTTAACAGAAGAAAGAGCGTTACTAACGCTGTTCATTCAGAATCTTAGTGCTGTTTTTCATACTGATCATGGACTTACAAGCTTCTCTGGTCAGGGAGCTTGTGAACTGGATCTATGGGGAAAGAAGGGCAGGACGGAGGGGTGGGAAATCTGAGAGGCAAAGTTTTCTCAAAGTCACTTACTGCCACTTTCCATACTGTTAATTTTTATTTCCATTGGAGACATCTGCTGCTGACAACTCAACAGCTTAACAGTCTCTTTTTCTTTCATAGTTTTGCTAACTACCCTGTATTCTGACTACTTCATGTTTCTGTGATCGCAGAGCATTTTAAAAAAAATTATTTTACACTTTCATCTTGCCTGTTGTACATGCTTCCATGTTTTTCTTTTGTGTATCTGTCTGCCACAAAGCTGACAGTCGAGAGAAATAATGATTAATGGGCAAACAATAAATCCCGAATGTGAGCACACACATTATCACCGGGAAACATACCTGAGGGTCCTTAGTAGCCTTAAATGGAAGAAGCTGCACACCTCAGTACATGGTCTCTGTCGGATTATCAGGTTTTCAGGCGGGTGTCTCGGTATTTGAGGGTAGCCAGTAGTCCTTCCTCTCTGGATGGCCTTCAGCGAAGAAATAATTTGCCTGTGGGTTGGATGCAAGCTGGAAGAGAGGGAATGTGTGTTTTGCATGTGGCTTGAATGCAAGCTTGAGATTTTTGCTGCCATTTTGTGTCAGTCAGCTGAGTTTATGCATTCTGAGCACATGACACTAAAATAGCATTAGCATTTGAGTGCGCTCTGCTTATACTGGCTTTCCATTGCGTTTTTGTGCTCTGTATGAGAGGGGGAAGTGAGGCTTCGGTAATGCGTGAGCTGAGACAATACCTGTATTCCATATCTCCCAGAAATCCCACGATTTTCTACTCTTTTAGTCCAGTAGAGAACCCAACCCATTACTGTGATGAGTTACATTTTTTTTCTATCCATAGAGGAGGAAGTGTGAGGATGCACGCAAGCCCAAGACTGGCTTCTCTGTCAGAGAATGCAAATTTTAAAAAATCAGGCAAGAAGAGAGGACAAAGAGTAAGGGATTTTTCACTGTAATCTCTGAGAAACGTTTTGGTTTGATGTCAGCAAGCATCCATAGTAAGCCAGAATTGAATTCACCATAGAAACGAAATTAATCTTTGCTTCTCTCAACCGTTTCTCTCCATTATGGGCTACTTATCTGCATAAGTCTTGCCTGTACTCCTGACACACTGTTCATGTTTGATGTCTATGTGGTGTTCTCTCTCAGTATGCAGTCGCACAGTCCTTGAAAGCTGTTTCTGATACATTGTTCATTAGGCACAGGAATCAGCCTTTATCTTTTTCTTCTTTAAGTAGGCCTGTTTCGATTCTTTGCTGTCTATTTCTCATCCTTGGCCCATACCCTCAAATACAAAAACGGTGTAGAAAATATAACCTTTTAAGAGGATAATCCTGTGTCTTTATCTTTCAAAGCGGTTGTTTTTATAGGACCAAATGATGGCGGCTAAATAAGCTTTGAAACTATTATGTACAAGCTGTTTTTAAAAAGCCAATTTTATCTCCTTGGATTGGTTTCTCCTTTTGTGGTCCCTGCATAGCTATAACTATTCTGAAACCTTTATAGGTCTTTGATGCCACACAGTTAACAGTTCCCAGAAAAACTTGTTTTGACAACATTATCCTATTCAGTAAATACAGAATCTAGCAGTGCAGTCTTATGCATGTTTACTAACAAGTAAGCCTCATTGTGTTAATTGGGACTTATTCCCAGGTAACTGGGTTTAGGATTGCAGCCTAAGTCATGCACCAATCCACTATTGCTTATTTTACAGCCTTCCCCAACATGGTGCCCTCCAGATGTTTGGGGAGTATAACTCATCACTCCCCCAACCAGCATGGTCAGGAATGATGGGAGTTGTATTCCAAAACATCTGGGGGGACACTACATTGGGGAAAGCTGACTTACCATAATCAAGATTTGTTAGGTAAAGTGTTATATTTTATTTATGGGAAAAGAGATAAAAGTTTGATCAAGATTGTAAACTCAATCATAAAACGTCTCTAGATCATCCTCAGATTACCTCACCCCCACCCCCACATGGGTTGCATATACTTCCTGCTGCTCATCCAAGGGGAGCTGGGCTTGATAGCCAAGCATTAATTTCCAGTAGCCATCTCGCCTTGCTTTGATGCTTTATCTTGGTTAATGAACATACGAACATACATTTTTTATTTTTACACTGTTGTTAATTTCTTTACGTCTGACAGTATTTTGTCACTTCACATGTTTAAGATTAATTTTCCTTTTTTACAGGTGATAAATCATTTTTATTTTTTAAAATCTCAGACATACAACCTTTTCACAACCCAAAATGTGGAAAGCGTTGGTCCAGGAAATGGCCTACTTTAGATTCCATGTCTACTATTGCAATAAAAACTTTAAAGAGAATTACTTCTTCTTTTTTTCCAGAACAAGGAGTTCAGTGACACCTTAAAAACTTAGCAACTTCTTATGCATCGAATAAGTGTTCATTCAGGTGCTAGATTTTACTTTGACACCAAAACTCAAGGGCGAATTCATATGTGGATAATTGGGGCACAGGTGAAGACACAGCTAGGGGACGAATTTGACTGGGAAACTGGGCAACAGGAAAAGAGCTAAACACAGCTTCCCATGGCTGCTCTTCAATTTAAAAACATCAAGGCTTCACTATTCACTTTTGCTTATCTAGCTCATGTCTTAGAAGCTACTCATTCCTGCAAGGAGGGGGTAAGGAAGAAACGTCCATTTAGTGGGGCCAGGGTGATGGCGACATGCTCATTCCACTGATAGGTATGACTTCTCTGATTGAAGGTGATCCCTTTGGTTAGCAAATGCCTTTTAAAACAGTCCATTGCTTGGGATTTTAATAGGGGGACAATTCCACAGAGAACAGGCTCTATGTCCGCCGCTGATATATTTAGAAAACAGCTCTTTGTATTTTTGCGGGCCCATAAAGGCAATCAGCCACTCACACAGGTGTGTAGCTTGTAAAAGTGTGTAGAGCAAGACACCTTGGCTGCTGCAGCTGAGGTTAATGCTTGGGTTTGTCATCGTCCTTAAAAGCAAAGAGCAATAAACAGACAAGGGAGGCATGAATGTGTTGAGTTATGACTAGAAGGTTGATTCTGGTAATCTTAATTAAAGGAACTTCGTTGCTGGCCAGCGCGTTTGTCAGATTGTTCAGGTTCCTATAAAAGGCCATGGGACTCATCTATTGGTTTCAGTCCCTGGGGACGTTGTAGGTGTTGGAAAACCAACGAAGGATTCTGTTGCTGCTGGGCACGTGCAAGCGTAAGCCTTTTCCCCTTATCAAAATGCATGCCATTTCTAAAGACAACATGCTTTTAATCCTGCATGGGTGGCAGCTATACACATCTGGCTGGCTGTGTAAAAAAAACTGGCAGGGCAGGATTTTTTAAACAACTTGGTCTTGTTAACTGGGTATCAATCTGTAGTGCTTCAGGTATAGCACTCAGCAGTAGCACTATGTTGAGCATGATGTTGGCACTCGTCAGCTCAGATTAGATGTAGCACGTGCAAGTGAAGGGTGCTCTGGTCCTCAGGCCGCTGACATAATGACAGTAGGTGGGCAACTCATAACCCTCCAGATGTTTTGGCCTGCAACTCACATCATTCCTCACCTTTGGGTATGCTAGCTAGGGCTGATGGAAGTGATAGGTCAAAACAACTGGAGGGGCACTAGTTGCCATCCCCTGATCTAGGCCCATGTAGGAAGGTGCCTTGTACTTGGTCAGATTAGAGTCCATCTAGCCCAGTATGGTCTATGCTGACTCACAGCAGCTCTGCAGGATCTCAGGCAGCGGTCTTTCACCTCACCTGTGACCTGGCCCTTTTAGCTGGACAGTGTATACCAGGGACTTTCTGCATGCAAAGCACATGCTCTGCCATGGATCCCTGCTCCTTCCCATACATTCCCGAGCCCTTAGCTGTGCCAATCGCCAGCTGTAGTGTGAGGTTTCAAGGGCACCTACAAATTAGGCGGGCTGTCTAGTGGTTTTCCCTACATGTTGCTATCCAGAACACTGGGGCGCTGTCATCTCCATCCACTAGGAGGCAGGAGGAAAAATAACTGCTGGAGGTTGAACTAGAAGGCACCTCCCACTTCTTCCCTAGAGTAGCCTTCCCCAGACTGGTGCCCTCCAGATGTTTTGGACTACAACTCCCAGCAATCCTGACCATTGGCCTTACTGGCTGGGGCTGGCTGGGGTTGAAGTCCAAAACATCCAGATGGTATCAGGCTGGGGAAGACTGCCCTTAGAGAGAGACAGTCTCTCTTCTTCCTCCTCAGCAAACACATGCAGGTCCGCCCCTGTGTACAGGAGGAGCCATAGCTCAGTGGTAGAGCAGGCTTTGCCTGTAGAAGGTCCCAGGTTCAATCCCTGGCATGTCCAGATCGTGCCTGAAAACCTGGAAAGCTACTGCCAGTCAGTGCCGACAATACTGGGCTAGATAGACCAATATCAGTATAAGGCAGTGCCAGGGCCCGGCTTCAGTACTGTAGCGGGCCTTCATTCATTCATTTCATTCATTATATTTCTATACTGCCCCATAGCGAAGCTGTCTGGGCAGTTCACAAAAATTAAACAACCATTAAAAGACATTATATAAAGAATAAAACAATTCATGTAATGACATAGAACAAATTGCACACACAACAACCACATATATCTAAAACAATTTAAATCAATCAGCCAGAGAAAATCAAAGACACTCCTTATATGCTGCCAAATGCCTGAAAGAAGAAGGCAGTTTTAACCTGCCACCAAAAAGATGACATTGTTGGCTCCAGGCAGGCCTCAGCAGGGAGGTTATTCCATAAATGGGGGGCCACTACCGAGAAGGCCCTCTCCCTTGTTGCCGCCCGAGGAGACTCCTGGAGGAGGGCCTTAGATGCAGAGTGTCATGTACGGGGTCGGCCTTGTAGGTTATAGCCAGGATTTAATTAGAAGTAGCCTGAAAGGGTTTGGGCCTATTTAGCCTCTAGAATTTCAGAATCTGTGTAAGCTTATCTCTATCAGTGTTCTCAGAGCAGAGCCAGGGGGAGTCACCCAACTCCCTATCCACCTGCTGGTCTGGCCTTGGCAGGCAGGGAGGCCAGGTGAAGGGTAACTCCCCCTGGCTCTGCTCTGAGAACGCTGACAGAGATATGGTCACACAGATTCTGACATTCCAGAGGCTGAATAGACCCAAGCCCTTCCAGACTACTTCTGATCAAATCTTGGCTATAACGTACAAGACCCACTGCAGTACTGAACCTGGGCTCTGACAGGCAGCTTCCTGCAATCCAATGACCAGGTCTTTGGCCCCATCCCAATATGGAGACAAGCCGGTCAGGAATCAGGGAACAGGGCACCAGTACCTCTACAAAGTCCATCCCACAGCTGATCATGCAAGTGGGGCAAAGACAACCAGGAGTATATGACGTGGGAGTCTCCCCCCCACCCTTGAATAGGGCATTCTGTGGAGTGAGGAATTCTCAAGCTACATATGAAAAGGCTGGTGGGTGTCTCAAGCCTGTGATGGATTGCTGAATATTTTGTATTGTCCCTTTGTTAAAATCTACAATAGAAAGGGGTTTTATGTTTCCATAAAACTGCTTCCTCTTATGATAGCAATTTTCAGTTATGTCTACCGGCCACATTACCGATTCAAAACAACCTCATGCCGACCGCTGCAGCTGAGACATTTTGAATGAGTGTTTTTTAGGGGGGGGGGGGTTCTCATGCAAAATTGGGTTTCATATTGGAGCTTTGTGTGGAGAATAGTGAGTCACAGGTTCATATGTGCTGGCTTTTACAAGGTTATTTTACACTCCATACATTTGCAGTGGTGTGATGAAGCTGCAAGCCATTTTGGGGTTGGCCATGTTGGGAGAGGGACCCCCAGAATGGCCCATCCCTTAGCGGGAGGTTAGGCAAGGTCACACCTTTAGGGTCTGCATGTGTCAAGGGCTCCTTGGAGGCCTCTCTCAGTCTAATCCAGTAGCCAAGTCCAGACACAGACAAATGGATTCTTTTAAAAACTTTATTCCTCTTTTACAACTTAACAACTCTACTGTTAGCAACTAGATATGAGCAGCAGAGTACCTATGCCCTAAGTTGGAACAGTTGGTCCCCGTTTGAGAGGGAATCACTGGCAGACCCTGAACTTAAGGGCTAGGGAGAGTCCCTCCCCTTTTCCCTTGGATGCTCTGGGTGCAACCGTTGTTTGCGCGCCAACTCGGCACTACGCCTCTTTTCTGCACCCTCCATTTGGCGCCGCTCTCTGCGTCCATCAAGTCTGCTTCCCGCGCTCTGTCACTCCCAGGACTGCTATCTAAGCTAGGAATGCTGGTGGGAGGAATCTCCGTCAGCTGTTGGCCCTGGGAAAGAGGAGCGCGCTCCTCTCCCAGGAGCGACTCCTCTTCCTCAGAATCAGAACTACTCTGGGATTCTATGGGCTCAGTGTCCACCCTGACAGCATGCAAAGTGACTGGAAAAAAGCCCTTTCCATTGTGACGCCTTGTCTGTGAAATGATGTCCCTAGGGAGGCTGACACGGACTCATGTCTGTCCAGTTCTAGGGGCAAAGCACAAGAGACAAAGTCCCCAATAACAGCTTGAAACCAACACTCAAGGTGCAAGAGACCTAACAGAACTAATAAGATCTGTGGACTGATATAACTGATAAGTTTGTTACGACATTGATATGATTGTGTGAGTACCATCAAGTGTTTTATTTATAACTATTGTATAAAATAAATTGGTAGGATTGTTTGTGTACCATCAAGTCGTTTATTTATAAACACTGTATAAAATTGTCTTATGGGTCTAGTGCAGGTCTGTTAGCTCTCTTGCACCTTGAGTGTTGGTTTTGAGCAGTTCTAGCTGCAGACATTCTTTTCGCCCAGGTCTTTCCGTTGTTGGATTGGTGATACCTGATTGATTCGATTTACCCACTGCTGTGTTAATGGTGTTGTTTTTAATGTATCGCTTCTAAATGGATGATCATAAGCCACCCTGGAAGTTTGTCAACCCAGAGGGTGCGGCATTTTATTGTTTTAAGTAAAGATTTTATATATAGCACCATCATGGTGCTTTACCGAGTGCAAGAGGACAGATCCCTGACCTGAGGAGCTTAAAAGTCTAAACTTCAACAGAGGGGCAAGAGCAGAGGAAAGGGGAAGGATGCAGAAGCTGGGGTAGACAGGGTAGCAATGTGTGGTTCTTTTAATTGCATGTACTTAGATTTGGTTTCACAGGCTACGTTTCAGTGGGGCAGCCTTGCCCAACCTGCCACCCTCCAGATGTGTTGGGATTGCAGATCCCATCATCTGACAGATAGGAGTTGTAGTCCCAAACATCTGGAGGGCCCCAGGTTGGGCAAGACCACAGTAGGGCATGGGAACTAGGGGCTTGTGCCAAGGGCTACCCAGAAAAGATGGATTTTGAGGAGGGTTTTGAAGGAAGTAAGAAAGGTGACATCACACAGATGTTCTGGGAGGCAGTTCCGAACGTATGGGGCAGCAAGGGAGAGAGGGTCTTTGGGGAGATGAATAAACTACCTAGGGAGGTGGTGGGCTCTCCCACACTGGAGGCATTCAAGATGAAGCTGGACAGCCATTTGTCAGGGATGCTTTGACTTGGATTCCTGCATTGAGCAGGGAGTTGGACTCAGTGGTCTTAGAGGCCCCTTCCAGCCCTACTATTCTATGATTCTATGAAATACAGCAGTTACTTGCCACAGACTTCATTATCTGAGACATGATTTCTTCTGCCTTCTGCAAAACAACAGATATGTTCAGGCCGTTCATATCAGCGTTGCAGTTTCATTAGAAATGTACAAGGTGAATTGGAAAGCTTTTTAAAAGGGGATATTTTTTTCAGGGTCCAAAGTCTTGCATTTTGTAGAGGATTGTCGGTTTGACAGTGGGGAGATACTCGAACATTGGTTCTTCTTACTTAAAAACTTTGGATTAGATGCAGAAAGAGACGACTGTTCCATGGGAGCTGAAAAGAGGGGGAGAGATTATGCTCTCTTTGTAGCTGTTTGTAGAGCTTTAGATTAAGCAAAACTTTTCTCCCACCCCACCTTTTTTATTTTGTTTATTTCTTTCAGGAGTCCTCATGAAAAGAAGAAAAGGAGATCTCACTCACACACCAAGTCCAAAGCAAGGTCGCATTCACCCTCCGCCTCACCAGGCAAACAGTCTGCACATAAGAACACCACTCATTCTACCAGTGTCTCTCCTGTGGAGAGTAGGGGATCCAGTCAAGAACGTTCTGGGTAATGAGTTCTTTAAAGCCTCGATACAGGCAATTCCTTGTTGGCTCAGATGTGGGACAGGAGCTGTGGTGCAGATTATCCAAAATAGGGAAGAATGGGGTTGCATGCAAGCAGAGCTCATAGGCCCGCCGCCAAAACAAATGTTAAGTTTACTTAATGCTCTGGATCTTTGATGTGAATACAGAGGTCTGTTTATGTAACCACTTAGCAGGGACAATACAGATGACCAGCTAAGAGGCCAGGGCAGTGCTAAGCTTCTCTTCACCACTTAGCAGGGTAATACAGGTGGATCTACATTTATAGCTGATGAGACAGCAGGGTAAAAGTGGGATGCAGGTAGGACAGAACAAATTTGAATTTGCTCCTATGTTGTTGTTTTAAAAAAGAACCCCAACTTTCTACAAGCGGAAAACTAGGACTTCTTCATGATTATCCATGAGCATTCACATATGGGTTTTCTGCGGTCTGGAGTAGTGTAGTTCATTCTGCCACTAGATCCCACTCCATGCGTGGATCTGGCAATGCACGATCAACTTGCCAAGTGATTGTGTGCCCACTGTGTTTAAAAGCTCATCTGCATTTGCTCTTTCATTTCCTGGACATGTCCACCCCTACCATTTCCAAACAGCTGTAGTTGATCCTTGCATTAATTTCAACAGTGAAATACTTAACGTCTGGACTATTAATGCAACCACCAATGGAGACTAAAGTTACCACTCTAAGTAGTGGCTCTCCTGTATTCTCTGCAATAGTGGATTTTTTTTTTCTTTTTCTTGCATTTAGCAAGAGAGTACAGAGGAGGAGGATTCTTGGAAATCCCTCCTGTGAGCTGTTTCTCCCCAGGAAACTTGTAATCTCTATTAAGCATCCCACAAGGAGGATGGTAGTCAATACTGTTTGGATCTTTCAGTAGTAACTTAAACCACAGACCTTGTGTTTGTTTCTGGAGAAGTGGGGAGTGATCTGGAAGTCGGGGGTATATCCACGACTCCCTTGTCATGGTCAGATCACTATCTGGTGACATTGGGCTTCTCGGTTCCACAACCCCTCCGCAGGGGTGGAGGACCCATTAAAATGGTCTGCCCCAGGCGTCTTATGGATCCAAATGGATTCCTGAACGCACTTGGGGATTCTCTGGGGCACGCCAACGGCCACTCGGTCGAGACCCTGGTGGGTGGCTGGAATGCCGCAATCACTGGGGCATTAGATCAGGTGGCTCCGAAACGCCCTCTCCCCCTGAACAGGGCTCGGACTGCACCATGGTTCAATCCGCGGTTACAAGCTCTGAAACAGGAGGTGAGACGGCTAGAGCGCCGGTGGCGGAAGTCTTGCTCCAAAGACAATCAGACACAGGCTAGAGCTGTATCTTCAGCCTATCACGTGGCGGTGAAGGAAGCAAAAAAGGAATATGATGCTGCCTCCATCGCATCTGCAGAGTGCTGTCCCAGGAGGCTGTTCCAAGTGGTCCGGAGCCTGGTCGGTCCTGTGGCTCTGGAACCACTGGAGCATTCTAAGGCCTCCTGTGAGGCCTTGACAAGGCACTTTGCAGATAAAATTGATCAGATTAGGAGTGTTACTCTGCACGCTGTGGATACAGTTAGTGAGCAAGAGGCGGCCTGTGGCAAACCGGTTTTATGGGATCGGTTCCAGCTTCTTCCTCCTGATGAAGTGGACAAGGTGCTTTCATCTGTAAGGCCAACCACCTGCTTACTTGATCCTTGCCCATCTTGGCTCATTATGGGCTGCAGAGAGAGACTGGTGAGGGGATCAGGGCAGTGGTGAACGCCTCCCTTGAAGAGGGAGTGATGCCATCAGCCCTCAAGGAGGCAGTGATAAGACCGCTCTTAAAGAAGCCCTCCTTGGATCCTCACGTTCTGAACAACTTTCGCCCAGTCTCAAATCTGCCATTTTGGGGCAAGGTGATTGAGCAGGTGGTGGCGGTGCAGTTGAAGGCACACTTGGAAGAAACTGATTATCTAGACCCATTTCAGTCGGGCTTCAGGCTTGGGCACGGGACAGAAACGGCCTTGGTTGCCTTGGTAGATGATATGAGGAGGGCTCTGGATAGGGGTGAATGCTCCTTCCTTGTTCTCCTCGACCTCTCAGCGGCTTTTGATACCGTTGACCACGGTATCCTCCTGGACCGCCTGGAGGGGTTGGGCATTGGAGACACCGTATTGCAGTGGTTCCGGTCCTTCCTCTCCGGCAGGTACCAGAGGGTAGCACCGGGAGAGGAGGTTTCAGACCCGTGGCCGCTCACTTGTGGGGTGCCACAGGGTTCCATCCTCTCCCCGATGCTATTTAACATCTATGTGAAGCCACTGGGGGCTATCATCAGGAGGTTTGGGGTGCAGTGTCATCAATATGCGGATGACACGCAGCTCTGCCTCTCATTCAAATCTTCACCAAGGTTGGCCGTCGAATCCCTGTCCAAATGTCTGGAGACGGTGAGTGGCTGGATGGGGAGGAATAAGCTGAAGCTGAACCCTGACACGACCGAGGTACTTTTGGTGGGAGACAAGAGGAGGCTAGGGGATGTTGACCTGGTGTTGAATGGGGTACGGCTGCCCTTGAAAGACCAGGTCTGCAGCCTGGGGGTCATTTTGGACTCCCAGCTGTCCATGGAGGCTCAGGTGTCAGCTGTGAGCCGGACAGCGCTGTATCAACTCCATCTGATACGGCAGCTGCGCCCCTTCCTTCCCGACCATCTGCTCCCATCAGTAGTACATGCCCTGGTCTCCTCTCATTTAGACTACTGTAATGCACTCTATGTGGGGTTACCCTTGAAGACGGTTCGGAAACTTTAGCTGGTACAGAACACGGCGGCTTGCCTGATTAAAGGCAGCTGCCAGCGAGATCACATCACTCCAGTGCTGAAGGAGTTGCACTGGTTACCAGTTGTTTTCCGGGCCAAATTCAAGGAGTTGGTTTTGACCTTTAAAACCCTATATGGTTCCGGCCCAGCCTATCTTAAGGAGTGCCTCCAGCAGCACCAGACAGGCCGCTTAACAAGATCAGCCTCGGATGGCCTTCTCTCTGTCCCATCAGCCAGGACCGCTAGACTGGTGGGGACGAGGGAGAGGGCCTTTTCTGTGGTGGCCCCCACTCTGTGGAACTCCCTCCGTAGGGAACTCCGTCACGCTCCCTCTTTAATGAGCTTCCGTCGTGCATTAAAAACGTGGCTGTTCAGGCAGGCATTTGGGGTGGGTTAGGGTATTTTAGAAAATGTTTTTATTGTACAATTTTATTGTTTTAAACTGTTTTATTGTATGTTGTACATCGCCCAGAGTGGCTGGGTGATTAATAAATTTAATAATAAATAAATAAATAAATAAAATAAAATAAAACCATATGGCTGGTCAAAGATGACCACCTGAGAAGAGTCAGGAAACATCCAGTTGTAAACCGCTGGTGAGAATGCAGTAAGGGTGGAAGAGTTCACACAGCTCTGAAGAACTTCCATTTATCGAGATGTATTTCAACCATCCCTCCTCCTGTTGATAGTAAATTCTGTTTAGTATTGCATAGAGCATAACCTAAATACTCAAAGTACTTCATATAAATTGTCTCAACCCTTACAAAAAGCATAGAAGGCAGACAAGTATTATTATTCCTGAATTACCATGCAGGGGAGGGGTATGGCTGAGGCTTAGAGTCGATTGTCTAAGGCTACCTAGTGAATTCATGGCAGAGGTGAGATTTGAACTCTCAGCTAGCTCTCTTAGCCAGTACTCTACATACGTTGTATTTTTTCATGTTAGTTGAATTACCTGGATATATTTATCTGTGCAATAATTATCTACTGACTGACAGTATCTTTTTTTAAAAAAAAAAAATCCTTTTAGGGGAGTTTCTTTGGAAAAAGATGGCCAGATCTCTTCTGCAATTGTATCATCAGTACAGAGCAAAATAACTCAGGTACAATTTAAAGATGTTCCTACTTCCAAAGCTTAATGATTACAAACTTATCTGTCCAGTTTGTCACGATTGCACTGCATCATGTCTGAACTGCAGTTTCAATGTTGAAATAGCTCTCTAACAGTGGCACTGCAAATGGGTGTACAGTAACCTGCATTCTTCCGGATATGAAGTCTAGTTTGTGAGAGTTACCCTATCTGTCCATGTGTCAATGCTGAAGCTTTACTGCCAGAACAGATTTGCTTTTCACAGTCATAGGAAGAATAAATGAAAAGTCATTCACATCCCACATCTCATGGGGACCAGAAGGTCTGAACATATAAGACTGACTCTGGCCCGCTTGCACTGGCTGCCTGTATGTTTCCGAGCCCGATTCAAGGTGCCGGTTTTAATCTATAAAGCCTTACATGGCTTAGGACCACAATAACTGATGGAGCACCTCTCCTGACATGAACCTACCCATATACTATGCTCAACATTGAGGGCCCTCCTCCAGCTGCCTACATCGAGGGAAGCTTGGAAGATGGTGACAAGGGAGAGGGCCTTTTCGGTGGTGGCCCCCAAATTATGGAATGATCTCCCCGACAAGGCCCACTTGGTGCCAACATTGTTATCTTTTCGGCCCCAGGTTATGACCTTTCTCTTCTCCCAGGCATTCGGCAGTATATGATAAGTTTTAATCGATCCTGGAATGTCTTATGCTTATGGTTGCTTGCTTTTGAGATTGTTTGTTTGAAGTTGTTTTAGTTATATGTTTCTTTTGTGTATATTGTCTGTTGATGTGTTTTTTTATGCAGATGGTTTTTAATCTCTGTATATTGTATTTTTAATGTTTTTAATCTTTGTAAACTGCCCAGAGCGCTTTGGCTATTGGCCGGTATAGAAATGTTAATAATAATCATCATTGTCGTCGTCTCAGGCAGACGATACAACAGGCTTCTTCAGGTATCGACACTGGTTTTCCATCACCTTCAGCCTTAAGCACAACCTCCTCTCATCTTTGCCTTTTTACTGCTCTCTACAGCCTTGTCCCCATGCCACCTCTTTGCTTCTACTTCTTTATATGTCCCTGCCTGTAATCTTTGGTCCCCCAACTCCTTACATACCCACCTTCTCTTTGGCATAGCTCCCCACCCTTTATTGTTATTTCTGACCCTTTATGCCTGGAACTCTGTCCCAGCTGTATAGTGTCCTCCCAACATTCCCTTTCCCATATAGTCCATGCTGAGTACCCCATCCCCAGTTCAGTCTTTGTCCCCGTCTGCCACAGAGTCGTGGTACATGGCACAGCCTCTTACCATGTGTTGCCCTTTTCCCTTTTGCCGTGACCAGACTAGATTGTAAGTGCCTTGGAGGGCAAGGCTACTTAGGTTGTTACCTTATTTGCTTATGTTGTAAAGGTGATGTTGCTGAAAAAAGAATAACCAAGGGGATAATGCAGGGCTGGTGACCCATCTGGTTAAATAACCCCACCCTACAACCTCTTTCCCAACATTCTGTGTTACTCTTTAAGCTTTGACCAAGGAGCAGAACCCTGTGACGATAGGGGTACTCTTGATCGTTGGTGCCTTGGGTCACGTGGGGGAGGAGTCATCAGGCGAATTGAGAGTTTAGCCCCACTCCAGCCCAATGGTGTCCCAAAATGCACCCCTTCCTCCCACATAAACTCCCACATAAACAAGCAGTTGCCGTTCGTTCCTGTGCGGAGAAGCAAACAACCAGACTTGATCACAATTCTGTAATGGCAGAACCTGCTCTCTGCCCCCAACAGTGGCAGGCCCAGCCTTCCCTGGCAGTGATCCCTCCCTGCCATGTGTTTTTGCAATATACAAGTAGGGGTGCACGAAAGTCACTTACCTGGTCTCGCAGCTTTTCGCGGTGGGGGGGAGGCGCTTCGCTGCTCTCCCCCCGAAGTTCAGGCCGGGGGGGGGAGGCTTCCCGCCTCACCTGGCCGAAATTCAGGCCGGGGTGGGGGGAGGCTTCCCGCCTCGCCCGGCCGAAATTCAGGCCGGCGGGGAGGCGCCTCACCTCACCTGGCCGCGAAATCGCGAAATTAAAAGTTAAAAAAAAAAAACGCCCCCGTGATAGGCTACGTGATGATTAACGTAGCCTATCATGGCTAGATCTGCAAAGTCAGCCGTGATAGGCTACGTAAATCGTCACGTAGCCTATCACGGGGGCGTTGTTGTTTTTTTCTTTTATTGGAATGGCGGCGGCGGCAGCCGGTCGAAAGACCGGCTGCCGCTCCCGCCCCGGACGAAGACCCGCCGAACCGCCGGCCGGACCCACCGCTGGGAGGGACATTCAGGAAAGGTAAGTCCCGTCCCGGGGGGGGTGCGGGGGGGTGCGGAGAATTTCTCCCCAAAACTTGTTCGGGGGGCCGAACACGTTGGCGCTAGGCCCCCCGAAGTTTCGGGGAGAAATTCTCCGCCATCCCTATATACAAGTCTTCCCTTCACAGACCAACCCACTCAGCGTGCTGATAGGCGTTTTGTTAGTTCTAGGGTATTCGACAGCATTCGGTCCTTTTTTTATTAACCACTGTATGAAGGATTGTTGGTCACACTCCAACCACCCTGCAAGGTAGGCCAGGCCCAACTTGGCCACAGGTTCCCCCAACGGTGACCCAGTAGCTCCCTTCCCAGACCAATAGGCACTGTATTTAGCACTGAAGTTATACAGGACACACCACACCAACTGAAAGTTGGATAAAAGTTTATTAGGGGAAAGGAACAGAGAGGAAGAAATGGGGAGAGGTGGTAGGTTGTACAGGAAATTACAAGCAAAGTGCAATACTCCAAGCAAAACCAGAAATGCCAAACACCAAGGCACACACTCCCAAGAGCAAAACAATAAAGCTAGCTAGTCTATCCTATACATACCAAAGTATGGGCCTCCCAGGATAGCCACCTACCAGCAGCTCACCCTAGTATCGTCAGGGCCAGGAAGAGACACCCGCCCCTTCTTTAGCCCTCTTTTTATTGCCCAGCCCTAGCAACTCAGGGCAGATTTGAAACACCCAAGCCCAGTCCCAGGACACCCCACTCCACCCCCCAAGGAGGCTGGATCTCCCCACCAGCACGGCTGTTATCATTTTCCCAATTAGCCGGAGCAGAGCATGGCCTTGAGCTGCGGGGCTGAGAAACAGCCAAAAAACAATCAACCTCCAGGTGGCTACTCCGTACGTGACTACCCAAGCAGCCCTCGTGGCTCCCGCTTCTACTAACCCATTCTTTTAACACACTGTCTTTCTAATTAAGGAGTGCTTTAAAGATAATTATTCTATGCTGCTAACTGTAATAGTGTAAGAACTACTGCGCTGTGAAAGGATACAATAAGGTTTGTTTACTGATTTAGATATCATAAAAATGTCCGCCACTTCGTTGTGGGTCATGGCCTTAGTACGGCATCTTGAATAGTCCTATCTTGCCTTGGGCACGCTAAGCAAAGTGCATATAATGCTATCTAATGTGTTCAATTTCCTTCACGCAATCTAGTCAAGAAAACAATAATTCTCTGATCATACTGCTCAGTTTCACTTGTCTTAAAAATGCATCATCTTGTTGTGCTTATTGCAAATTTAATTTGATTCGGCAGGATAGTTTCTAAACGGATATTTGAATTTCTCTTAATATGTTAGTTTTGAGAAACTGCATTTGCTGCTTTTAATCATTTGTGTCGTTTTTCAAAAGTGCAGTTGTTGAATGTGCACTCTGTTTGTTGTTTGTGGTATGGCTAGGATCCTTTATACTCAAATGGCTAGAACTTGGTGGAGCTTTTGATGAAGAGATTTGCCTCTTCCAAAGGGGAGGCAGACCGATCATCCAGGTGCAGAAGTTAAATTTTCACTTGCTCCTATCACACATACAGTTAGTAGTTGAAGATTACTCAGCACAAGCATGATTCTCCCATCGCCCTTGAGGTTCTGTGTAGTTGGAGCACTCCCCCTTTTACCCACTTCTCCACTGTAAAAGAGAGTCATCAGTCAGTAGTTGAGAACTCGTCTTGCATGTAGAAGGTCCCAGGTTCAGTTCCCATTGTCTGTTTAGATCAGAGGTGAGGAATCTTTTTATTCCAAGGGCCAAAAGACGCTTGCTCCTGGGGAGGAAAGCTATGGCCAACCTAGACAGCATAGTAAGAAGCAGAGACATCACCTTGCCGACAAAGGTCCGTCTAATCAAAGCTATGGTTTTCCCAGTAGTAATGTATGGCTGTGAGAGCTGGACTATAAGGAAGGCTGAGCGCCGAAGAATTGATGCTTTCGAACTGTGGTGCTGGAGAAGACTCTTACGAGTCCCCTGGACTGCAAGGAGGTCCAATCAGTCCATCCTAAAGGAAATCAACCCTGAGTGCTCATTGGAAGGACAGATAATGAAGCTGAAGCTCCAATATTTTGGCCACCTAATGCGAAGAGAAAACTCCCTGGAAAAGACCCTGATGCTGGGAAAGACTGAAGGCAAAAGGAGAAGGGGACGGCAGAGGATGAGATGGCTAGATAGCATCACGGATGCAATGAATATTAACTTGAGCATGCTCCGGGAGAGAGCGCAGGACAGGAAGGCCTGGCATGCTATGGTCCATGGGGTCACGAAGAGTCGGACACGACTGAACGACTGAACAACAACAACAACAAAAGAGCTTAGGGGCTGTATTCCACCTGTGGGTGGGGTCTAAGGCAGAGTGGGAAGGACAGTGTGATTCTTACCCATTTTAAGCCTACTCAGAAGTAAGCCAGACAAGCCTCAAAAGTAAGGACGAAATCACTCAACAGTCTCTTCCCCTCTCCCCTGCAAGGAAAAGCTCTTACCTCAGTCCTCCCCTGTTGAACACTGAGAACAGGAGCCTTTTTTTTTTGGTGCTTGCGGGGTGAGAAAAGCTTTTATCTGAGATGAGAGCTTTTTCCTGCCAGGAGAGGGGGCAGAGCCTGGGGAAGAAACTTTTGGGCCAGATGGAGAATCCCTTCAGGCCATATCTACCCTGTGGGCTGGAGGTTCCCCGTGTCTGGTTTAGATGTTCATGGCAGTACATCTGGGAAAGACCTCCCTGCCTGAGACCTTGGAGAAAAGGCTGTTAAACCAGTATGTCTGCAGTGCAGACGTGCCAAGAGAAACACGCATGTTAAGGTCCCATGTTGCAGGTGAGAATTAAAAGATGGGTCTCGGGTCTAAAAAGGTACTGTACTAGACAATATGGAGCTAGATGGTCTAGTTTGGCCTCAGTCGTGCTGGCTGGGGGCTGATAGGAGTTGTAGTCCAAAACGTGTTTTTTGGAATGGCAAACAAAAAGCAAACATGCACTACAAATGACTTGAATATGAAAGAGGTTAAACAAGAATAATTCTGTACCATAAAAAAAAATCTTCCAAGCATACATAAACTGTAACCTCCAGTTTCAGCTTTTACAACAAATATTGCTTAGAGACACTGAAGACATCAATAGAAACAAATGCCAGTCTAATACATTTAATTCATCAGTACCCTTTCAAGCCTTGCTTCTTAAATGAGGTAGGACACACCCATTTAAATCTACACCTAAAAAATAATAATCTTCATTTGGGTCACGTACATGACAATCAGCCAAAGTTCATGTTGCATGGATCTTTTCAGGCTCTGTTTAAAGGTTCTTCTCTTTTTAATAGAATCCTCCCTTCCCGGCCAAGAATTAATATTTAAGAAAGCTACATCAGTTGGAGCATACTCCTAAAGGATATAGTTTGTCCCATTTAAAAATTGCAGAAAGCTGGTCTAGCACATTATAAAAAGCAGCTTTCATGTGTCCTGGCAATTTTGGAACAGCCTATGTTTCCTCTAGTGTGTCAAATGGCTACTGCTGTGCTACACCATAGAGAAGCCCTCATGAGGAGGCCTTATCTAGCATTCTCTGTAAGATGAATACCAGTGTGTAGACCAACCCTTCATCGTGCAGTGCCCCCATTGCCAATTTGCTGCCTGGCCTCATTAGCTCTTCAAACACATTCCACAGCTCCAGTTTCCTGCATCATAATGACCTGGTTAACACATCGGGAACAATCCACAGTTAAACAAACCATGGGTTGTTGGAAATGCAACAGGAGAGTGCGTCCAGGTTCCCACACAACTGCCCACTTCTGCTGCAATAAACAACCAGGCATGCCCTTTCCTGGGTTGTTTGCATGACATCTGAACCTGGAATTCTGGGATTTTGGGGAACAAACAACCCAGAGTTTGAACCCACCGTGGTTTGTTAACGGTGGGTTGTTGCCATTGTGCGAATCAGGTCAATGTATCTGCTTGTGGGTGTTACACTAGAGCAGCATGCCATATGTTAAGGTGGTACATTTGATTTCATACTGGGTACAAGTGGCAAGTATAAAGTAATGGGGGGGAGAGTTAATCACAAATACAAGAGCTTCTATTGTTGGATACAAGATGGTGGACTAGATGGCATTTGGTCTGATCCAGCAAAGCACTTCTTCTGTTCTTGACAACGTCTCCTAGTAGCCTCTGAAAAGCAGGTTTGCCTCGCTGTATGTGTTGCGGCCCATTTTTTTCCACCTTGCACTGAAGAAAAAGTAAAATCATAATGAGCAATTTAGACTGCCAGAATGCTCAGTTTATATAAAAGATTATGTTTTTGCAAGTGGCATTGCAGCTCAGTGCCTCTGACTTCTTTAGGAATTTGAGGCTCTTTAAAAATGCTTCTTGGCTCCCTGGAACAGTTTGTTTTTTTAAGTTCCTCTACATTTAACCTCTTCGTCTCAAGATTAGGAAATGGTGTATTTGTAGAGGACTTTCTGTACTGTGTACTTTTATGTACTCTCTTCCTTTATTTTGCCTTTATCAGTTCAAACGATTGTCTTTTTTATATGGTAAATTTGTTCATTTCTATATGCCTTTAGAATGTTCTTTCAAGACTTCCTAGAAAAGTCCTCACTTATCTCTTCCTGTATTTGTTGCAGGATCTTATGGCTAAGGTGAGGGCAATGCTTGCAGCTTCCAAAAACATCCCAACTAGTGCATCCTGAGACCGGAAGAACTAACCCTTTAGAAGATTGAGTACAGATGGAAACCTGCTTCAGATGGTTTCCAGTTTCCTTTTGTCGAACACCAGATTTCAAGAAGCTAAAACCCTTACTATGTACAGAAGAAGGCACCCTTGGAACTTGGATAAACCCTCCATGTGGAACTTCCTTTTGATAAAACAGCCTTTTGGGGTTTTGTAAATTATGTTTTGACTTGTTCTTCAATAAGAATTTTAACATGAACGGTGTTTGTATATTTGTAAATACAACGTTCTTCCAAGTGTCACGCAAATAAAAATGCAGATAAACACTTTTTATTGGCTAAATGCTTTTTAGAGGTTGGTTTTTACGCTTTATTTAGATGATTTCTAGACCCATATTTCAGTTAGGAGGATTCTCCAAAGTGGCGTACACACATTGAAAATTGCAGTATAAAGTCATTACATAACAATAAAAATGGCAGACAAAGGGACAAATTAAAACTGAGAACTGACACTATTAATAAAACAGCTAACCATAAATGCCCTGCCTAAAGGGAACAGTCTTAACTGCCTCTTTAAAAGGGGCACACTCCCAATTTCTGTAATACAGTGGTGGGTGAACTGGTTGTAGAGTTTTAGGGGCCACCACCAGAAAAAGCTTCTTCAGTATTAGGCTGGTGACTGCTAGATGATGTGACCACCATGAGATTCTCAGTGACGAGCCTCGAGCAAGGACATGTATATAGAAGAAGAGGTGCTTCCTTAGATCCTGGGCTTTAAAGGTAAGCTTCAGCACTTTGAATTTAGCCTGGAAAA
The DNA here is from genome assembly GCF_057233095.1 of Heloderma suspectum. NCBI lineage: Eukaryota > Metazoa > Chordata > Lepidosauria > Squamata > Helodermatidae > Heloderma > Heloderma suspectum. The sequence goes on from NC_139470.1 coordinate 11,813,706, forward strand.
TTAATGGCATCATGTCTATCACTTGTACTTTTAAGCGTTATCAGTGGGGAAGTGACTATATAATCTAGTCTGGGATAAGAGTTACAATAAAATGAATAAAATAATGAATCTGGCTTTAAGTGTTAAAAAAAAAAAACCACCTGAAGCATTAAACATGAGCTGTTTTGAAATCTGAAAGCTGTTCAGTGTGTAGCCAAGCATTTCATATACTCTTAGTCACTGACCTAATTGACACATTCTTATTTCTAATATTTCCCCAAATGCAAAATAGGTACTGTTCTCCAGAGATCCAAGACTATCCTTATTTAACTTTCTTCCATGCTCAAAAGAAACACAGTCTTGAAAGTTGGTGAAGATGCTATCTCACCTTTATAAATGGCTAGTGGCAAATAGCAATTATATACTAAATCTTGTGAGCTTCCTGTAATTACAGTTTCATTTATCATACAGACAGAAGTTCAGTGAAATAACTTTAAAACATTTTTCAAAATACAGTGGCAGCGTTCTAAATGGCAGCTTTGAAAAAAGCCCAAAAGATAAAATGTTGATCAATGACCTGTTACCATAGTTTAAAGTTGAGCAAAATGGCTTTACAGTATACTGCGAGATGTAGCCCTTTATTTTATTTTATTTATTTCATTTCTATACCACCCAATAGCCAAAGCTCTTTAAATTTGACCATTCAATGGGAATAACAAAACACACCAGTTTTTCAGGCTGAACAAGATCTATAGAAAGAAAAACTCCAAGAGTACTTAATTAAAAGGTCAAGTATTTTGTCCTCCTATTGATTTATTTCAACTGATAGTTACATGATGTTTTCCTATGTTGTGACGCTCATAATGAAGGGGAGGGGGATAAACCATTATTCCATCCAGGAAGGAGACTTACCCTTTTAATAAACCTGCTAAAATATAAATGCCCTATGATGACAAACATTAAAAGATGCTTCAAACAGGTATTCGTCATCACTTCTGGAAGTTTGCATTTTGTGGGTCCTCAGAAGGAAGTCATGCACCTGCTGAACAGCCACCCAGAAAACACTCATGTGCGATTCTCACTACTCAAACCTCTTGTGTGATGAGCAGCATCAAGATGCCATTCTAATGGGTTTATTTATTCATTACAAAAATGTGTATGCTGCTGACTAGTTGCTAACAGCAACTCTTCAATGATACCTACAAAAATATACCAAATACACCATGTAAAACCCAACCATGAGCTAATTCTGTCCCCTTTAAAACTGGTCAGAACCCATCACCTTAACAGCTTATAGACTTCACTAAAAAGAGCACTTCTGACAAGTCTTCTAAGACATTTTTTGGCTATAGAAGAAACAAACCTTGAATTACTGCCCATATACTTCCTTTGGGAACTGAAATGTAGTGTAGTGGTCTTAGAAGCTCCTTTGCAAGTTTACTTTTCTGCTGAAACGGACAAGCCCAGAAGGAGGGGAGGAACCATAGCTCAGGGGTAGACCATCTGCTCTGTATATTGAGGGTCCCTGGTTCAGTCCCTGCCATCTCCAGGTAAAACGATCAGATGGCAGCTGCTGTAGGGGAAAAACATCTGTCTGAGACCCTGAGGAGCTGCTGTCATTCAGAATAAACAATGATCTGGCTTGGTATAAAGCAACTTCTTTGGTCCAGCTTTCCAGCCTTTGGGTTGGTTTTCTAGCCTTTACACCGATCCCTATTCTTCAAGTAGTATTCTGCTCCGTAGGCTCCTCCATAGAGGTCTTCCTCTGGTGAAACTCCTCCTTCCCCCAGGGTGTATTGAAAGACATGTCCTAAGTTAGTCATCTCCAAGCAGCCCCTTTGAACTGTGCCCCCCTGCAAAGCACAGGAAGCCGCTGTTGTATAAAATGGTTTCAGTGACCTTCCATCTAGTCATGGGGCCTACATCGGAGAGTTCAAAAGTGTTTGCAAAAATTGTACATTACTATACGTAGAGGTAGCTGTGACAGATGAATTTATTCAAATGTTCAGTTCTAAACAGGGGCAATACTTTCCTTTTTCTCCTCCCCACTCCCCAAAGTGAGAGTGGAATCGGAAGACAAATAGCTGTCGGGAGATGGAATGACTGTTTAGCAGTGAGTCATCATATGAGGAAAGCATTCAACAGCCAGACTATCCTGTGACGGTTGTAGTAACAATGTGGAAAAAAATGATCATCTGATCCAAGTTCCCTTATTGCAAAGCCACTGCATGGAACGGTCTTGGCACTTCCCAACTTGACTTGCATTGTTGGAAATAATTTCCTGTGGTGTTGAGCAGGATCTATCGCTGATCCAACAAATGACTTCTGATGGTTCTACCTACTCATAGGATCAAACGGTAGTTGCAAATATTGCAGTGGCAGCACTGCAACCCACTTTCCACTGGGAGCCCTATGCTGAGCTAGGTTAGGACAGTGGGGCTTTGAACTGGGCTCGGAAACAAAGCGGGATCACACATCATTTGATAGTACTGGCTCACAGCTGGATGGGTGAACCAACCCCTTGTAAAGCTTTGCCCTTTAAGATGAAGGGCCGGATCACGTCAGCTGACGTGGATCATGTCGCACCTAGCAAGGCGAGTTCCCAACAGGCAAAGCCAGGTCTGTCAGGACCTTGGACAGATCACTAGCTCAAACAGAAGAGGCGATCCAGATATTTTCCTGTAGTGTTTGGTCGGGAAAGTCTCATTTCCTCATGCAAACCATCGCTTCGCCTTGCACACCTGTCACTTCATGTTTTCATGCGTGAACTAATCTTCCAATGCTGCCATATGCATGATCTGACAGGTAATGTCAAATACAGCAATCAGCCTCTACAAATCTCCCTCGATGCAGATGTGCATATTGCTGGGCACCATCTTCCATGAGAGCCAGTGTGGTGTAGTTGCTAGACGGTTGGACTGGGAGTCAGGAGATCCGAGTTCTAGTCCCCGTTCAGCCATGGAAGCTCACTAGGTGACTTTGGGCCAGTCACAGACTCTCAGCCCAACCCACCTCATAGGATTGTTGTGAGGATAAAATGGAGAGGAGGAGGATTATGTATGACGCCTTCGAATCATCAAACAGTAGGGTTGGAAGGGGCCTTCAAGACCATAGAGTCCTATCCCCTGCTCAATGCAGGAATCCAAGCCTTGGGTTCCTTAAGGAGGGGGGGAAAAGCAGGATATAAATGTAATAAATAAAATAACCATGCTAGCTGGGGATGTTGAGAGCAGGAGTCCATGCTTTGCATGCAGAAGGTTCCAAGTTCAATCCCCAACACCTCCAGATGGGGCTGGAAAAACCAGCCTGAAACCCTGCAGAGCTGCTGCCAGTCAGTGTTGACAATACTGGGCTAGGTGTACTAATGAGCTGACTCAATATAAGAGCTTCCTATGGGGAATATACAGAGTGGATTGAGCTTGTAGTCTTGAGTTCTTGCCAGAATTAATCCCTTAAAAGTCCATTTCAACCTAGGCAAGGAGTTAAGAATTTGAACTTAATCTGTCACATTGGGCTCCTTCCACAGACAGGAGAACATTTCGATCCAGTCGTCGTGAACTCCTTTTCTGTCCAAAACACACTCATTAAATAGTTCCCCACTGGGTTCCCCTTCTGATCTGACCTGCAATAATTGGGAAGTTAAAACAGTGGAGCCTTGTTCAAAGGTGGCTTTTAGAGCAAAGCGAGTTGTGGAAAACCTCTCAAATCCTGAAGACCAGGCTTGTCTTGTTTTGTTTTTACACCTTCCAGCCAGCAAGATGGAAGCTGTAAAGAACAGATCTAATTGGGAAGTCCATACTGGCAAAAGCGAGAATGTACACGCTTTCCTGGATCTCTTGACACGAGCAATTAGAGACGAAATCATTCCGACCAATAGTTAACAGCATAAGCAACGGACCTGAAGGGCTCAATCCACCACAATTGCCTTAAGCAGGTACTTAGTGATTTCCCTTGGATGTGACTCACACTATGTTTGTTTTTACACCCTCGCAGTAAATTCTTAGCAAAATAAGATGGAATTTTAGCTTCAGGGTAATGTAACATTAGTCTCATTTTCACACACTGTTCCTCTTTATAAAGGCTTTCTTGTGTATTCAACATGCTCCCCAGGGGTGTATTTCTTTTCTTTCCCTGCCCCATCACATTGCTTTGAAAATATTCTGAAAAGTATATTTAATGTCATTTATTCCTTTAGATGTGTTCCTATTTAGGAAAAAAATAGTGCCTATGATTCTCCTCCCCTCCCCACACCTGACATTTAACTATAATAATGCACTTGACTGTCCGCATAATTGCTTTAGTGCAATGAGATGTTTGGCTCGTAGCATTTGAGAGATGATTTCCTAAGTCTTGGATATTATGGGATTATCTTTAAAAAAAAAATTAAAATTGCAGAAAAAGCTCTTAAGGAATGCATTACAGAAAGGATATATGCCCAGACTTCGGGGGTTATCTCTGAGACACAGCAGAGAATATGGCATTGAACTGCGTACGTTGTTTACTCAGCTAATGTTTGAAGTTCAAAAGTTACGAATGTATGTTTTATTCTGCCTTCTCTTGGTGCTGTAGTAAAGGTGGATCTGAAAACGATAGCAAAATAGATCTAGGGTTAAATATTCAGAACGTCTAGCTCAGAGTACTCCCTTAATATGTGGGACTAATATTGGAGCCATGTCTTTTGAATGCTTTAAAAGAGGCAGGCAACATGATGCCCTCCAGATGTCTTGGACTACATCTCCCATCAGTCCTAACCACCATGGCCAATGGTCAGGGATGATGGGGCATGTAGTCCAAGACACCAGAAGGGGGCCAAATTGCCTACCCTTGCTTTAAAAAGTGGAAATTCAACACATAGGTCTGCCTTCCCATGGCTGGAGATGATGGGAGTTGTAATCCAACACATTTCAAAGGCACCAGCTTAGGAAAGACTGGGGTAGCCAGTCCTGATTGTGAGAGGGGCCATGACTTTTGCATGCAAAAGGTCCTATGTTCAATCCCCAGCATCTCAAGGTAGGGCTAGTAAAATTCCTTCTTGAAACTCTGGAGAGTCAATACTGGGCTAGATGGACCACTGATCCAACTTGTATAAGGCAGTTTCCTATGTCCCTAAACATAGGGACATTTGTACATTTGTACGTGTTTGTATTTTTGCATAAATCAATGTATGGGACCTGGGGAAGGGAAGCAGAAATGAAGGGCATGTGAACCTCATCTCCGAACTACTGGGTATCTTGCTAGTCTTGCGACCCCACCCTCACTCTAGCTTCCACGATTTTTGCATTTCAAATATATCTGCAGTCATGAGAGCTAGTAACTTATCGCCTCTTCTTAAAAATAAAAGCTGAAATGCTCAGGAAACTATGGAATGGCCGTTTATGTAAAACCCTAGCTACGATTTCTCTCTTTTCATATCACATGGGCTTTACTCTGCCCACCCTACACTTGCAGCTTTTCCTTCCCATTCTGCACATGGGCCTCTACAGGCTGCACACCAAATTCTGAAACGCCTTTGAACTAGGATTTGTGTTCCAACCTGTTGCTGTTCGGCATAGCCTTGGCACACTGCTTCTTCCGCCGGCCCCCCATCAACAGCTGTCTGCAGTCTTTCTCCATTACAGGCAGCCTCATTCCTTGCGCTCTTAATGCTGCGGGGTGAGTCAACTCCCCTCGCTTCAATTAACAGGAAATCAAAAGGGCATTTTGCTTTCTCTCCTTCCCCACTACTATCCCCACCAAAAAAGAAACACATGCGCTCCCTGGCCTGAAAGTGTGAACTGCCACTCTCCTTGCCAGACTCCATTTGCTTCTCTTGGCATGGCAGGTTTTCTGCTTTCTCGATATCACGACTTGTCACAAAACCAGTAATCAAACCCACTGTAACAGAGCGAAAGCTGCACGGGGAGTAAAAGCCATCAGTAATCCTGCCTTGTCCGCATCTGCCTTCATCGCACAGATGGAACAGTGTCCTGGCTTAACACTGGGTGTCACCCACTTGACCTCCAGAAAGCATTTCTCTGTGCTGAGACTTTGCTCTAAGTCTTCACCACTTACTCTGCACAAAAGAAGTGACAGGTCTTCCACTCATCGCTTTTGCCTCTGCCTAGATGCAAACCCAGCAAGATTGGGATCCAGCCTGAAGGTTGCAAGTCCCTCCATCCCATATCCATTCTCCACCAGTAGTCAACAATTGAGGGCCAACCTAAGCATCAACGGTTGCTGTAATTCGGCAAGGATGGCTGCTCTGTGTGCCGCCCTGGCTACATTTTGAGTAAAAATGCAGAAGCTTTTTTACAGTCTCACACACTGAGAGCTAGTTCACCCCTGCACGATCGTCACATTTGAAGACTGTGTGAATGGGCCGTTGCAGATTTAACACTGCACAGAGAACGCCCCTCTTCCCTAATATTTCCATGTATTTGGCGGAGTTGTTTTACCTGCCATCATCAAGGGTCAATGCATTTGTGATTTTAGTGAAACACCCTAGAAACGTCACTGAAGAAGAGCCTAGAATGTGAATAAATTGAATAAAGAAGCAGATGGATAAATACAGGTGCAATCCCATGCATGTTTAGACCAAAAAAAAGTCCTACAACTTCCAGCCCTCCCCCCACTGGGGGTGGGGGGAATAGACTTATAGACTCATAGAATAGTAGTGTTGAAAGGGGCCTATAAGACCCTCAAGTCCAACCCCCTGCTCAGTGCAGGAATCCAAGTCAAAGCATCCCTGACAGATGGCTCTCCAGCCTCGTCTTGAATGCCTCCACTGTGGGAAAGCCCACCACCTCCCTAGGTAATGGGTTCCATTGTCGTATTGCTCTAACAGTCAGGCCGGTTTTCCTGATGTTCAGCCAGAATCTGGCTTCCTGTACTTGAGCCCATTATTCCATCCTGCACTCTGGGAAGATCAAGAAGAGATCCTGGCCTTCCTCTGTGACAGCCTTTCAAGTACTTGAAGAGCGCTATCCCATCTCCCCTCAGTCTTCTCTTTTCAAGGCTAAATATGCCCAGTTCTTTCAGTCTCTCCTCACAGGGCTTTGTTTCCAGTCCCCTGATCATTTTCATTGCCCTCCTCTGAACTCTGTCCAGCTTGTCTGCATCCTTCTTCAAGTGTGGTGCCCAGAACTGGACACAGTACTCCAGATAAGGCCTAACCAGTGCTGAGTAGAGGGGAACTAGTACTTCATGGGATTTGGAAGCTATGCTTCTATTAATGCAGCCCAAAACAGCATTTGCCTTGTTAGCAGCATTGCTGTTGCTTTTAGCATCCCTCGCCAACCTCAGCTTGTTCTTGATACAAAGGTGCCTTTTTCAGGGCATCCCTGTGTAGTTGCATGCGACTGATGCATCTGCTTTAAGTGTTGTCCATGAGCAGAGATCACAAGATGCATTTGCACCTTGCAACTTTGTGAACTAGTCTGGCTTTCAGTTCTTTGGCATAAATTATCCATCACGTTTCTGAACAGCTAATAATCCGGGCGGTGTGTATTCCGGTCACACACCAGATGCAGAACTCAGCTTTCTGAAATACTTTCTGTTTGTTTGTTTGTTTAAAAAAGCAAGTTTCTAGCCTCTAAACTGAAAATAGGCTTGAGAAGTGTGTGAGCCACGGCTGCTGAAATGACAGAACCCAGAAAGGTGGCTGGATTAGATTTCCAGCAACCAGGGCTTCGGCACTACACATAAGTCCTTCTCTCTCCTTAATTTAGTTGTGGAATTCAACAATTCTGGATGCAAAATTGTCCTTTTTCAATTTAGTTTTTTCAAGAGACCAGTTTGCCCAGCATGGTGAATGTTTAGTCTGTATAAATGGTAAGTATGGGGAACAGAGACCAAGGAAGTGGATGTCTTCTCACGGTGACTTTTTCTGCCCTGGTGAATGCTGTGTCACGTATTCCTCCATCTGCTCGTATGTTAGCGTCCATCAAAGTGGCGTCACTAATGCATCCCGACACCGACGAGAACTTCTCATTCTTGTCAAGGAGTTCTCTGGCAGCTGTTTGTGATGGATTTTCATTTTGGCTGGCATTGATCATAATTTCCTATCAATTGTCACACTTAAATCCATCATAGAATGTAACAGATTTTGCTCTCTGCCAATTATCCTATGGCTCTTGGTTTTCTCTGCCTCTGTGTGAAGCATCCCCCGGGGGTTGAATTGCTGTTCCCCCGCTCAGTTCATAAAGAAGTCAACACGCAGTCATCCATGTACTTGCTGTTCGTGCAAGAGGATCGCAGAGGAAGGGGACTAGGCTGAGAAGATTCTGTTTTTGTGATGTTTACATTGGTACTCACTTTTCCTCCTACTGATCTCTGTCCACTTCAGTTGTTCTGGTTTCTTTTCTCAGCAGAGCAGTCTCCTTAAGTCAGACTTTATAATAATAAAAGAGGATAGGTGTCTGTCCGTCAGCACCATACCACCAAGACCATGAAACCTAAACACCTGAAACATGGTATGCGTGCTAAGGACGCCTTCCTGAGACCCCTTGACTCGCTGGTTCAAGACAGCTGTGAGTTCGAGTCATAGCAATTTCCCATTCAAACATTGGGCTTCTCCCCACCAAGCTCTTTATCCCACAACTCACCAGGGCTTTTGGATTCTTTGTAGGATTAAGATCATCTCCTTACACAGACTGACGGGCTTTTTTCCCCCCAGGACTTTCTTTGTTTGCAAGTTCTACATGTCTCATTATACAACCAGTAGTTAGCGGTGTGTTGTAGCGGAGCTGTGCAATTTCACATGGCCATTAAAATGGATTAACCTTTATTACTGCATTATCCACAATCTTTTGAAAACCGGGATGAAGGTCAGAAAGTGCAAGGGATGCCCTGAAGGTTGAAGACATCGTGTAAAAGACTCACAAACTTCCATGAGTGACCAATCATGACCATGCAATAAAAGGCTCATGTAGAAATGCTCATTCAATCCCCACACACACCTGACATCAGAGAGCCGTGACACCTGAACCCACAAGCACAACCTGAGTGTTCCTATGCTTCCACCACCACCTATTTATTTATTACATTTCTAATCTGCCCAATAACTAATGTTCTCTGAGCAGATTACAAACAGTTAAAAAGACTAAAATGTCACAGAATTGTTAAAAATATAAATACGAAAGAAATATTTAAAAGAATACAATACAAAACAAAACAACAAACAGCACAGGAGTTGATAAAACAGCCATAAAAAAAATCTAGAACTGGGTCTCTAAAATGCGTGGGAGAAAAGAAAAGTATTTGCCCAGTGCCAAAAAGATCAGAAAGTAGGTGCCAGGTGAGCCTCGCTTAGAGCGGCCAGTTAGCCAGCCAGATAGCCAGCTAATAAATCCAATAAATAAATAAATAAATAAATAAACTTACCTTTTGGAGGAATTCATTCCATAAAACCATAAATGTCTGCCTCTTATTGGTGCAGTATTCATTTTCATATTCTTGCAGCCACCAGGTTATTTCTAGAACATCTCTCAAAATTCTGAAATGCAGTGGATTTTCTAATTTTGGATTTTTTAATTTTGATATTAAAATTTTGCAGTCCAATCTTGACACAAAATTCTGGGTTGCTGTGTTTTGTTTTTTAACTGATTGATGGAATTTAACATTTACTAACTTCTATTACAAATTATTCATCAGATACAAAGATTGACATCTACATGTCAAACGCCATCCGATGATGACTGCTCCTGAAAAATAATCAGAAGTAAAATGCTTATGCTGGATATCAAATATATGCCAAATATTTGTGCATCTGCAGAATGTCCCAGGGCATGGTCTGAAGGCACATGAGGCAGCCACCATGCTGAAGCTAAGCAGGTCTGGGTCTGGTCCGTGCTTGGAGGGGGGACCACCTGGGGACCATATGTAGCCACCTTGAGTTCCACAATGGAAGAAAGGTGGGATATAAATGAAATAAATTAACGTGCTGGATCCAGGCTTAGTTATACTTAGAGTTCACCCATTGAAAGAAATGGGACAAGTTATAGCTAACTTAAATACCATTGATTTTAGTGGGTTTACTTCAGGGGTGTGTAACCTCTTTCAGCTTGAAGGCCGAATTTTGGATACATTCTCAGGGGCTGCATTGCTGTGGTGGGTGGGGCTGAAGTTAAAAGTGAGTGGAGCCAAATGCAAAAAAGGTGAGGCAAGAACTCCTAAAATACCAGCATATTTTACCTTAAGAGTTCTTACTGCCAGTAGCTAAGCCTTCAGAGAGGCATTTCAACCTTTTAGAATGGGGAAAACCTGCACAAAAGCCAGGAAACCACCAAACTGGGTTTGGGGAAAAGGGGACAGGGGAAGGAGTCATGGCCAGATTGGGAGCTCCAGAGAGCCAGATTTGTCCCCCACCCCCCGTGTATAGCAAGATTTGTCCCCATGCCTGAGGTTAGAACGTAAGAACATCAGAAGAGCCCTGCTGGATCAGACCCAGGGTCCATCTAGTCCAGCATTCTGTTCACACGGTGGCCAACCAGCTGTCGACCAGGAACCCATAACAGGGCATGAGCACAACAGCACCCTTCCGCCCATGTTCCTCAGCAACTGGTGTACGCAGGCTCACTGCCTCTGGTACTGGAGGTGGCACAAGGCTATCAATGGCTACTAGTCTTTATGGCTTTCTCCACCAGGAATTTGTCCAACCCCCTTTTAAAGCCATCCAAATTGGTGGCCATCACTACTTCATGGGGTAGCAAATTCCATAGTTTGTGCTGTGTAAAGTAGTCTTTCCTTTTATCTGTCCTGTATCTTCCACCATTCAGTTTCATGGCATGACCCTGGGTTCTAGCATTTTGGGAGAGGGGGAAAATGTCTCCCTATCCACCTTCTCCACCCCATGCATAATTTTGTAGACCTCTATCATGTCTCCCCTTACCCACCTTCTGCCCCCCCCCCAAGCTAAACAATCCCAGCTGTTGTAACCTTCTCATAAGAACTGCTGCAATGAATATGAACTTGAGCACGCTCTGGGAGAGAGCGGAGGACAGGAAAGCCTGGCTTGCTATGGTCCATGGGGTCACGAAGAGTCGGACATGACTTCACAACTGAACAACAACAACATAAGAACTGCACACCTGGTCTACTCTAAGAATGACCAAGTCTGAATCCAACCATATTTGGAGCAAGTTTCTTGTTTTCTTTTGTTTTTTGCTGGATGTTTATATGTTTTGTTTTGTTTGATCACTTTTCTTTATTATTGGTTTGCTCTGAACCAGTGTGAAAACACCAGTCGCCCCAAAGGGCAAAGATATAAACATTTTTAGTAAAACTACATTTCTAGGAATCTGACTTGTGGATCCCACAGCGAACCGGCTTTTCCCAAGTCGCACAGATTCCATGGATTTGTGGACCTGTTTTTCTTACTTTCTGGAATTTTACAAATTCAGTCATAGAAAAATGTTTAAAAAAAAAATTTAAAAAAATCCAACTGAAAATAGACATTTCCACCATAAGCTGAAGCATGAAAAGGTGCATTTGGGGGGAATTTGCACATTTGGGGGATGATTTGTGCAAGTGTCAATTTGCACAAATTCAGAAAAATGGTGTGGGGAAATCCATTTCCACCAATGAGCAGATGATGGACTGAAAGGCACCTGACAATCCGCGAAGCACAGATGGAACAGGCTTTATAAAATCCATACATGCCTATGTGCTGTCAACATCCACAGAGAAGAAAATTTGGGAGAGGGGATTTGTTTCATCCTATGGTAGTGAGTTCTATAGTTTAACTTATGCACTGGGTGAAGACGTCCTTCCTTTTATCTGTCATGAATCTCCCACCAATCAGCTTCAGGGGATGACCCCGGCTCTTGTATTTTGAGAGAGGGAAAAAAAGGTCTCCCTATCCACATTCTCTACACCATGCATAATTTTGTAGACCTCTGTCATGTCTCCCCTTACCCTACTTTTTTTCCAAGCTAAACAATCCCAGCTGTTGCAACCTTCCCTCATAGGGGAGATGCTCCAGCCCCTTGATCATTTTCGTTGCCCTTTTCTGCACTTTTTCCAGCTCTACCATGTCCTTTTTTTAGGTGTGGTGACCAGAAATGTACACAGTATTCCAAGTGTGGTTGCACCATAGATTTGTATAGGGTCTTTTGGGGCAGTATGATATTGACAGTTTTATTCTCAGTCCTTTTCTAATTATGCCTAACACGGAGTTTGCCTTTTTTACAGCAGCCGCACAATGGGTTGACATCTTCATTGAGCTGTCCACCACAACCCCAAGATCTCTTTCCTGGTCGGTCACCGCTAGCTTAGATCCTATCAGGCTATACTTGAAGTTGGGATTTTTTGCCCCAGCGTGCATCAGTTTACACTTACGTACGCTGAACCACATTTGCCATTTAGATGCCCATTCTCCCAGTTTGGAGAGATCCTTTTGGAGCTCTTCACAATCTCTTTTTGTTTTAACCCCCCTAAATAATTCGGTGTCATCCACAAATTTGGCCACTTCACTGCTCACTCCTAATTCCAGATCATTTATGAACAGGTTGAAAAGCATTGGTCCTAATACAGATCCCTGTGGGGCCCCACTATTTACTTTCCTCCATTGGGAGAATTTACCATTTATCCCTACTCTCTGCTTTCCATTCTTTAACCAGTTACTGATCCATAAGAGGACCTGTCCTCTTTTTCCATGACTGCTAAGTTTGCTCAGGAGTCTTTAGTGAGGGACTTTGTCAAAAGACTTTTGTAAGTCCAAGTAAACAATGTCTACCAGATCACCCCTGTCTACATGTTTATTGACACTCCCAAAGAACTCTAAAAGGTTAGTGAGACAGGACTTACCTTTGCAGAAGCCGTGTTGATGCTTTTTCAGCAGGGCTTGTCCTTCTATATGCTTACTAATTTTATCTTCAATAATGCCTCCAATTTACCCAGAACAGACATGAAGCTAACCAGCCTGTAATTTCCCGGATCACCCCAGATCCCTTTTTGAAAATTGGTGTTATGTTGGCCATCTTCCAGTCCTCTGGTATAGAGGCTGATCTTAGGGATGTTGCATATTTTGGTTAGAATATCAGCAATTTCATATTTGAGTTCTTTGAGAACTCTAGGATGGATACCATCTGGGTGTGGTGATTTATTGTCTTCCAATTTGTCAATAAGGTTGAGAACTTCATCTTTTGTCACCATTATTTGCCTCAGTTCCTCAGGCTCCCTTCCTGAAAACATCAGTTCAGGCACAGGTATCTGTCCTATATTTTCTGCAGTGACGACAGATGAAAAGAATTCATTCAGTTTCTCTGCAATCTCCTTATCCTCCTTTAGTACTCCTTTAACTCCATTGTCATCCAACATGGCCTCCCTAGCTGGTTACCTGCTTCTGTTTCTATTTAAAGAATGCTTTGTTGTTGGCTTTGATGTTGTTAAAGATATGCTCCTCAAAATGCTTTTTTGCATCTCTTATTGTCTGCTTGCATCTCCTTTGTGCAAGCTTATGCTGCCTTTTGCTTTCCTCACTTGGGCAAGACTTCCATTTTCTGAAGTGGAAAACTACTTTTCTCTAGTAGCTCCCTTAACACTGCTTGTTAACCATGCTGGCAACCTCTTGGACTTGGTGCTACTTTTCCTAACCCACGGTATACATTTTAGCTGGGCTTCTATTATAGTGGTTTTAAGTAATCTCCAAGCATTTTGAAGGGATTTAATCCTCTTGACTCCCCCTTTTAACTTCCTTTTCACCAGTTCCCTCATCTTAAAGAAGTTTCCTCTTATGAAGTCAAATGTGACTGTGTTGGACTTCCTGGGCAACTTTCCATTTAAATATATATTCAGTCTGATAGCACTGTGATCACTGTTTCCAATTGGTTCAACGATATTTACATCTCGTACTAGGTCCTGGGCGACACCACTTAGGACTAAATCCAAGGGCGCCTCCCCTCTGGTCGGTTCCATGACCACCTGTTCTAGGGCACAATCATTTAGGGCATTGAGAAATTTAACCTCTTTCTCATGATTGAAACATGCGTTTATCCCATCAATGTGGGAATAATTGAAGTCACCCATTATTACAAGACTTCCTTGTTTGGAGGCCTCCCTGATTGCGTTTTCTATCTCAAGGTCACTCTGAGCATTCTGGTCTGGGGGACAATAGCATGTTCCTAGTACTAAATTAGTTTTGGAGCCTGGTATTGTCACCCATAGAGCTTCTGTAGAAGAGCATACCTTTTAGGTGTTCTAATCCACTCGACACTATGCCCTCTTTGACGTACAGGGCAACACCTCCCCCAGTACGCCCTTCCCTGTCCTTCCTATAGAGTTTATATCCAGAGATGATCGTATCCTACTGGTTCTGTCTGCTCCACCAGGTTTCTGTAATGCCCACTATATCCAAGTTTTCTGTAGAAGACCCTACCCTCTTAGGTGTTCTGGTTGACTCGACACTATGCCCTCTTTGACATACAGTGCAACACCTCCCCCAGTACACCTTTCCCTGTCCTTCCTATAGAGTTTATATCCAGAGATGACCGTTTCCTCCTGGTTCTGTCTGCTCCACCAGGTTTCTATAATGCCCACTATATCCAGATTTTCCTTTAAAATCAAGCACTCCAACTCTCCCATTTTGGCATGAAGGTTTCTAGCATTTGTCTAGAAGCACCTATACATGGTATCCTTCCCCAAATGCCTCTGGTGTGTGCATCTTTTGCTATGGGGCCTTGGCCCCTTTGATTGGCTATTATGTTCTACCATATACTCCTGGCCTATTTCCTCCCCTTCTACATTTGGGCAATCAAAAACATTTTCATCTTCATCCCTTTGGGATGATTTAACCCAAACTGGATGCTTCCCAGCTCCTGTTGGCTTTCCCCCAGGGTTTAGTTTACAAGCTGCTCTGCAGATGCATCCTGCTTGCTGTTTTTATTTTTCTTTTAAAATGTAACTTGTATTAGTCCTAGGAACCAACAGAGACTCACACTGTATCTTGGGATTTAGCATTTGGCTCGGCCCTGAACCTGGATACTCAGGTCTTGGTGGTGGCCAAGAGAGCATTTGCCCGGCTGAGGCTAGTATACCAACTGTGCCCATTCCTCGGGATGTCTGAACTGGCCATTGTCACACATGCCTTAGACTACTGGAACACACTCTATGTGGGGCTGCCTTCAGACTGTTCAGAAACCTCCATGGTCCAGAATGCTGTGGCCAAACTGTTGACCAGGGCTCAACAGTTGACCAGAACAGGACTTCCTTGTCAAAACAGTTTCACTGGCTACCGGTCTGTTTCCAGGCTGAATTCAAACTGCTGGTTATGACCTATAAAGCCATCTACAGCTTGGGACTAGGCTACCTGAAACACTGCCTTCTCCTGTACAAGCTTGCCCGGGCCTGAAGAGATTCTGGAGAGGCCCTTCCTTTGAGATCACTGCCATCAGAGGCACATTTGGTGACAACAGTAGAGGGCGGCTACTAGGAGGAGGGCCTTTTCTGTTGTGGCATCCCAGCTGTGGAATGAGCTCCCTAGTGAGGTTCGCCTGGTGCCTGCAGTGTATTCCTTCCAGCGCCAGGTGAAGACCTTTTTATTTTCCCAGGCTTTTTAGCATTTTAGCTTTCTAGCCTTTTACCTTAGCTGTTTTAAATCTGTATTTTAAACCTCTGCATTGCTGCTAGGTTTTATTCTGGTTGTATTCAAATCAGTCCGAAGTGAAGCAAGGCTGCTTTGGAAGGTCCGAAGTGGCATCCAAAGCAAAGCGGGGGGGGGGGCGGTGTCCATGCACAGTTATTCCCAGATCTGTAGTTCTAAAGACAGACAAAATCTGAACAGGATGATTCATTGAACTTTTTTAAAATGAATGAACACCATGGTCCCAGAACGGAGCATCATGGCTGAATATAACAGTGTTTCTTTCCAAAGAATGAGCAGAGCACAAAAGTGAATTATGAAGAACACATCAAATTAAATGTTTCTACTTAATTCTGTCAACTGCTGGCTGTTGCAAAACAACAAAGAACATTTTTTTCCTTTAAAAGATACTGGGCTGAAATCTTACAGAACAGGTGTTACCCAGCACCACTTTTTAAAAAAATCAATGTCAAGCATTGGAGTCATTCCAGTGTGTAGAATCTATGTAGAATCAAGTGGAAAGGAAATAATACAGATATTAAAATGGTTCATTTGTAAAATAACCACCACTTCACCTTTTCTGCTTGCTTAAAGAGAGTTATTCTTCACCGTAAAATATTGGTTTTTTGTTTTGTGCGACTGCTGCTAATGGAAAATAATAGTGAGCGTGAAACACAGATGAAAGTGGGCAGATCTGCAGTGAAGGGAAAAACAATGTATCACTCACTTTTTACAGTGCCAGAGAATGCAACCCTGGCAAAGATTCTGAGGGTAAATAAGAACTGAAAAGAAATTGCTTCCTTACAGACAGCTGCAAATTTCCACATGAAAGCCAGTTATGAAAATTTGAATTGTTCTTTCATGTAGCAAAGGATGCCACATACAAAGGGATTCCAACTTCAAGCCATGAAAGGTTTAGAAATGAGACACGAAGGTTGTATCTTTAAGATGCTTGTGATTTTCTCTGTGGACCATAAATGTGGCATTATAAGCTAAACACAACTGGCTGATGCCCACAAGCACTGGTCCCAAGCCATTGGCTGAGCTTTTTGTGATGTCACAGAATGTTCTCAAACATGAAATTCTCTCTCTCTCTCTCTCTCTCTCTCTCTGTCTCTCTCTCTCACATGCATGCACGCACGCACTCACACACACACCCCTCTATCCATACAGTGTGAAATGGTACAGCCCAAGAAAATATCTCACATGATTTTGATGCACATATGGGTTGACTCTAAGCCCTAGTTAGATGAGAGGGTATGTGGAATTATTTCCAGATCTGCAGTTCTAAGTTCTGGAAAGAGACTAATATAGATAGGAAACCCCATTAAAGGCTACTAATCTACTTGTTGTTGTTGGTCAGTCGTTCAGCCGTGTCCGACTCTTCGTGACCCCATGGACCACAGCACGCCAGGCCTTCCTGTCCTGCACTCTCTCCCAGAGTGTGCTCAAGTTCATATTCATTGCATCGGTGATGCTATCTACTAATCTACTAATATTACACAAAAACAGAACCATCTCTGGCGGATGGGTCTCTGATGGCTTACCTCCCTGTTTCAGGACTGATAAATATTTTTGTTCCCATAGAGAGAGAGTGTGTGTATAGGGTAGCCAGGTGCCATCTTTAAAGAGGACAGTTCTCTATCTGAAGGCCTGTCCAATAAAGAACTATCACAAGGAAGAGCTGGGCCTTGGAGTTACCCATCAACAGCACCAGGGTACCAGGCTGAACAGGCAGTCAGACAGATCACCTGATCACTGTGATGAGTTGCAATGTTTTTCTATTTAAATTCAAATAATTGCTTCTAAATTTGCATCTAAACATATACATTAGCACATGCAAATTTATGCCAAGCAGTGCCCACTTTTGTCCTATTTTTTGTTTTTATTTGTTTTTGAATCTATATTTATTTTATTTTATTATAAGTGAAATAAACAATACCAACAACATAGTCAAAATCTACAGTTTCCAACATTACAGTATTCTGGGGAAGAAAAAGAAAAAGGAGGAAAGCAAAAGAAGAAGAGAAAGAAAGAAAGAAAGAAAGAAAGAAAGAAAGAAAGAAAAGGGGCGGGGAGAGATTATATCTAAGTTTCAGTGAAAGCAAACCAAATATCCAAATATAAGTCCAATTTCAAATTATACCTATACAGCACTCTTCCAAACATTGCAAATATTATCAGATCTTCAATCCGCTGCTCCATAAACTGTGAGCCTTGTCTTTCAATGTTATAACCTCAGTCTTATAGCAAATAAACGGGAGCAAACAGTCCATTTCCATTAACCATATATTACCATTCCTGACACACATTAGTCAACATTAAAAGTTTAACCAACAAGAAATAATAATAATCATAATCCCATAATAATGATAGTAATACTGATATTAATGATTTTTTTTAAAAGGAGAAGAAAAAGAAATTTAAGAGAAGGATAAAAATAAAAAAGTAAAAAAACAATAAAAACAAACCATTTATTTATTTAAGTAATATCATATCTAAAATGTATTTAAATGTGTACATTCACATACACACATACAATATAACACACAAAAGAGAAAGAAAACAAAAATATGCAAACATTTAATCTGGCAAACTTCCCAGACATCCTATCAGCACCAGGGTACCAGGCTGAACAGGCAGTTGGACAGATCACCTGATCACTATGATGACTTGCAATGTTTT
Source organism: Heloderma suspectum (assembly GCF_057233095.1). Lineage (NCBI taxonomy): Eukaryota > Metazoa > Chordata > Lepidosauria > Squamata > Helodermatidae > Heloderma > Heloderma suspectum. Next base: position 11,831,926 of record NC_139470.1, read on the forward strand.
TCTATTTAAATTCAAATAATTGCTTCTAAATTTGCATCTAAACATACACATTAGCATATGCAAATTTATGCAAAGCAGTGCCCACTTTTGTCCTATTTTTTTTTGTTGATGCATGTCTTCTTTTTTGGCGATTCACATGTGGCCACCCTATGAGTGGGCCACCCCTTCTTCTCTTTCTGCCACCCCTTTTTCTCTCTTTCCCTCTTCCTTCCCATGCAACAGGTTGCCAGGGAAAGGACCCTCGCTGGAGGTCTGAACTGATGGCGTGCAGTGTGTGTGTGCGTGCGTGTGTGAGAGAGAGGGTGTTTGCAGAATTTAAGCCGAGGGCTGCATGTGGCCCCAGGGTACTTTCAGTCAGGTTGCTCACCCCTGTAATTTAAATGCAAAATCAGCTCCTCTTGGTTATTAGAAATTCCATACCACCGGATAACAATATTTCAGTCTCACAGTGTAATGTTGACCTTGCCATCAGGAGAAGAAAATTATTGGGCAGAGAGTAAATCTGAAGCGTGCCTTCTTGCAGATTCCCCAGCACTCTGGGTTTGTTTATTTATTTAGCCCTCTGGCATCTTGACAATTAGAGGCTTTTGCTGACAGATTGGGTTAATATAGGACTTTCTTCTTTTTTTGCAGGGATGGGGAAGTGAGGAAGGAGAGAGTTGGCTAGATAAGATACGTTTGGCTTACGGAGCCAGAGAAAAGATAGCATACAAAAACAATCCTTACGATTTAATATAGGGCCTTAAAATGAAATGCAGATGGGTTTCTGTCTGAGCTTGCTGTCGTACTTTCTTTTTTAATAAAGCATAAGCCCAAGGCAAAAAAACAGGAAGAGAACAGAAAGAGTGACTTAGCAGGGGAAGATAACAGGAAGGGAGGGCTCTCCCTGGTGCATAGGAAGCTGCCTCATGATGTGACACACTGTCAGTCCATCTAGCTCAGTATTGTCTGCATTGGTTGAAAGTAGCGAGGGCCGGCATCAATGGTAGGCATGGTTGGGCACCTGCCAAGGGCCCACACCCCAGCACGGGCCCCCTGACAAGAGCTACTAGACTTGCTCCTCCTCTTCACCATGGCAACATGCTTGCTCACCCGTCTCACCCTCTGGCCCAGACAACATGGGTGGTCAGAAGGAGGAGCAGGAGATGCCACTGCCTACTTGCTCTCTGCCTGCGTCAAGGTTCCCTTTATGATCTGGACCCCCTGAGCAACTCCTTCAGGATCTCTTGCTTCCTTAAAAGTCCCACTCTTTTAAACATCCCCTTTCCAGTAACGTGGGGTTTTGGCTGTAGCTGTGGGATGACTGATACTCTAGACACAGGGTTTAACCACAACAGTTTACTGGTAAATTTAAAGCAAGCAGATCACAGCTAAAGGTATTTACACAATACAGCTGAGTGATACAAAAGGCATTAAAAGGAAATCAAAGTTGCAGAACGCAAGTTCCTTTACCATAGCTGCACTTAGATTTTTCTAGGCTGCTTCTTCCTGTGCATTCTTTTCAGACTCTGCTCTCACTTCAGGCTCTGGCTGTCTCTCTCTGGCTCTTGCTCTGGCTACAGCCTGGTCTTTCTCTCCCTTTCTGGCTCTCATGTTCTTGTCAAGGGCTCCCTGGAGGCCTCTCTCAGTCTAATCCAATAGCCAAGTCCAGACACAGACTAAGGGATTCTTTTCAAAGCTTTATTCCTCTTTTACAACTTAGCAACTCTACTGTTAGCAACTAGATATGAGCAGCAGAGTACCTATGCCCTAAGTTGGAACAGTTGGTCCCCGTTTGAGAAGGAATCACTGGCAGACCCTGAACTTAAGGGCTAGGGAGAGTCCCTCCCCTTTTCCCTTGGATCCTCTGGGCGCAACCGTTGTTTGCGCACCAACAGGGCACTACCGTTGTTTGCGCACTACGCCTCCTTTCCGTGCCCTCCATTTGGCGCCGCTCTCAGCGTCGCGCGACCAGCAAGTCTGCTTCCCGCGCTCTGTCACTCCCAGGACTGCTATCCATGCTAGGAATGCCGGTGGGAGGAATCTCCATCAGCTGTTGGCCCTGGGAAAGAGGAGCGCGCTCCTCTCCCAGGACCAACCCCTCTTCATCAGGATCAGAACTACTCTGGGATTCTATGGGCTCAGTGTCCACCCTGACAGTTCTCTTTATATACCCTCCTCGCTCAAAACCAAAAGTACTGCTTCAAACCTGAAGAAATGACACTTAACTGGGGAAATGAAATTGACACTTTACTGGAGAAATGAAATTCCTCTTCTCAGGGTTACCCCCTCCCAACAGAAAACTCCAGGCCTCTAAGCCTCACCTTTGTTTCCCTTTGCCTCTGTAGGCCTCAAAACTTCACAGCCTGTCAAGCGAGCAAGTGGTCACAATGATGAGAAAGGGGATGAGGAGCAAGTGACAATGGTGGTGAGAAGGTGACTCACTGAAGGACGGGGACCATGGAGGCTGTCTTGCCCAACGGCCCTCAGAAATGTGGAGCCGGCACCGACAGTAACTCTCCAGGGTTTCAGTCAAGGCTGGGGATTGAACCTGGGACCTTTTGCATGCCAACCATGGGCTTCCCCACTGAGCTATGGCCTATAAAGGGCAGTTGGGGTATGCTGATGTTTGCTACCCATTTCACATGTTGATTGACCCTGGATGTTTCCAAATTGTTGACATTGGCTAGATCTACACTGGTACTTTTCATCAGTATTGAAGTGCACTGATAACTGTTGGGGCACATTATGCTTTTCTAGCATTATTTCTTGCTTTTTATTCTGTATTATCCAAAATGCCTCAAGAGATGTCATTGTGTGTGTTAGGAGGTATAAATGCACAAGAGGGATATAGCGTCACCATGATGGGATCGTATTGACATGACACGAGATGTAGATCTGGCCGTTATTTATCACTTCTTAACACATCTGCTCAGAAGTAAGTCTCACTGTTTTTGATGGCGCTTTACCCCCAGGTAAGTGCGTATAGCACACTCGCTATGCTATTGTTGTGATCTCGATCTCTACTGTGGTTAGTTGCTCTGAGGATTCCCTTGAAACAGAGAAGTGAGGTAAAAACATCCAGTGTTAGAATGTCTAACCGTGATTCAGGAGGTGTGGGTTCTAGTCCCCACTCAGCTATGAAGCTCACTGCGTGGCTTTGGTCCAGTCACTGGCTCTCAGCCTAAGCTCCCTCACAGGGTTGTTGTGAGGATAAAATGGAGAGGAGGAGGAGGGCCATGTAAGCTGCCTTGGGATCCTTGCAAGAGGAAAAATGTCAGTATATACATGCAAGAAGAAGAAGACGAAGATGGAGACAACGAAGAAGATGAAGAACCACCACATCTCAAGAGAGGGTGTGAGGAAGATTGCTTATCTGAGATCCCAGAGAGCAATTGCCAGTCAGTGTAGATCAGACTTTCCCAGTCTGGTGGCCTCCAGATATTTTGGGCTTCAACTCCCATCAGCCCCAGCCAGCATAGCCAATATTCAGGATTTGCGGATCTTGGGAGCTATAGTCCAAAACGTCTGGAAGGCATCAGGTTGGGGAACACTGCTGTAGATAATGTCGAGTTAAATGGACCAAGGGTCTGACTCTGTATAAGCCAAAAGCTCCCACAAATTGCCAGATGTATCCATGGGCCCAAATAGGTTGCCCAAATAGGTTGCCCATGGGCCCAAATAGGTTGCCTACCCCTGATATAAGGCAACATCTTATTTTCCTATGAAATAAATGCCGAGGATCTCTGAAGCACTCATGAGACATGGGGCTCTGAGTCTTGTATAGCATCTGCCAGCGGCGCATGTTTGAATCGTCAGCCTTTGACACCAAATGTTACTAAGGCCACAATCCTATTGTGATTATCGTAAGCCCCTGAACTTGTAGGCAAATGTTCACCCTATGCAGGGCGAGAGGAGTGGCAGAGGTGATCTTTGCCACCCCATCTTTACATCCTGCATTTTTGCTAGATGGGCTTTTTTGCCCATCTAGTACAAACATTTCAGAGGGAGAGAAAAGGGGGCTGAGGAGGCCTCAGGATAACTCGTATTCTGGCCTCTCCAGTCTCCTCCCTGCCCACCAAAGTACCCCCTTTACTCCCTATCTAAGTTGCTTTCCTGACCCTGGAGAGCAGTCAGTGTAGTTCTTTCTGTGCCAGCTATGAGGGGGACAGGAGTCAGAGCTCTGATTCCCTCCTCCAAGGTCAGAGCACTCTCTCTGCCCTCGAATCCGGGAATCCGAAATATCCTATAGCCCCTCAGATGCTGTCTAGGTGCCATAGGATTGCTCTCTAAGCTGGAAAGCAGCATATATTAGAAAGCAAACAAAATATTCACATTATCCAAATGTTTGTTGTTGTCGCTGCATGCCGCAAGTTGTGTGTGTGTGTGTTTTCTTCTTTAATCCTAACACAGCCGATAGCCGCAGGGCACAGGCGTGCCGATTATCTTCAATTTGTGGCAATTTAATTTTGTAAAGAACGCAAGCACCATTACTCACGTTGTTGGCATCAACATCGCAGCTAACGAACGCTGATGCTTTGTCTGCGATAATAAACCATTTGTGCTGTTGTCACGGCCATTTCAGCTGGAGACTTCTTTAACAGTTTCCCCCAAGCCGATTCTTAGCACTCATCTAGTGTTTAAAGCAAGGGGAGGAGCGAGGAAGAAATAGGCTCTGATAGGGCAAGGGATTTCCCAAAGTTTCTGGTAGGAAATTATGCGGGCGCTAGAGTGTCCCAAGCAATGGAGGGCTGGTAGATGGATTTTAATTTGATGGATGGATGGATGGATGGATGGATGGATTTTCTGCTTTCATATATAACCATCCATCTGTCTGCCAATGCCCTAAAAAAATTAGTTCTCCAGTTTAAAAGTATGTCTAAAAATTACAAAAAAAATCTATTCCAATTAACATGGGGAAATGTTCTTGAATTATATGCAGAGCAATGTGATCTACTGCAAAACCAGTGCAGGTCCACAAAGAGACGTACACAACACTAAATCCTTTTATTTTATTCTATTCTGCGTAACCTGTTATTTATCCAGTCTTTTCATTAATGATTTTGCTTATATACATGAAGAACCCTCTGCTCTTTAAATCAAGGCCACAAAATCTCTGGCCCATCCTGGGGTCCCAATCCGGACTAAGTGTAATGCTAATTTATGAACTGAGACTTGCTGGGGGAGAGCTCGTCATGCAAACCATTTCACCTGGTGTAGTTGCATACATTGACCAATGGGGCAAATGCTGTGGCCGCCATTTTAATTTCCCACGATGCTCTGGGATGACACTACCTTGAGGCATGGGGGCAATTAAAATGGCAGGTAGCTCACAGCCATCCAGCAAAGATCTCAGCTTGCTGCTCTCTTCCAGTGCCAGTAGGTAAGACCACCTGGGGGGGGCGGGCAGAAGAACCCCTGGTGTAGGATGGGCACTTTCCTGGGTCTTTCTGACACATGGAGCTGGCCCTGCTTCCTTTGACATACTATTGTCTTCAGCTCCTGCCTCCTCTATTCCCAGGACTCTGTTTTTCTACCCCTTTAGACCTTCTGATCATCTCTGATCAAAGTAACTCAGCTGATAGCAACCAGAGACCCTTCAACCTTCCTTCCCCCACTTCTGTGACATTTGGACAGCTCAACCAATCACTGCTAGGGACTTGGTTATCACCACCACTGCATTCCAGGATTTCAACCCGCATATTATATCCAGGGGTGGACAATTGTGTGTGGTGTGGTGCCCAGCTGCCCACTCATCCCTCTTTAAATGTAAAAGAGGGAAAGAAGAATGGGAGAGGCAGTGTGGTGTAGTGGCTAGAGCGTTGGGCTGGGAGCTGGGAGACCCAGATTCTAGTCCCCGCTCAGCCATGTAAGCTCACTGGTTGACTTTGGGCCAGTCACAGACTCTCAGCCCACCCTACCTCACAGGGTTGTTGTTGTGAGGATAGAACGGAGAGGAGGAGGACCATGGAAGCCAGCCTGGGTTCCTTGCAAGAGGGGGGAAAGGCAGGACATAAATGCAATAAATAAACAAACAAACTTATGCCCCTCCAGATATGGTTGGACTACAACTCCCATCAGCCCTAGCAAGCATAGTCAGTGGCGAGGGATGATGGGAGTTGGTCCAATCTTTGGAAGGCTGCAACTTGCCTATCTCTTTATTATATAGATATATTTCTTATCATCCCCCCAATGATTTAAATCAATGATTTAAAGCAAAGAAAACCAACCAACCATATTCCTATAAGAGCTCCAGATGCTTTCTGCCACCTCACGTTCTTAGGAGCTTGCCCTTTCTTGGTCATTCTTTTGGAAAGACCCAGAGCAATATTGCTTTTCAGCTTTACCTGGAGGACCAGAACCAAATCAACAGCAAAAGCTCTCTCTCTTAATGGGACTTTGCCATCCAATCCTTTAAAAAGAAAGAAAGAAAAATGTTCTACCCCACAATGGAGGCATTCATGGCATTGCTGAGGTGATGGACAAAGAGGTTCTGCAGCTAATTCCTATCCATATGTAATATTAATAACCACTTAGTTGACCCTTAAGTCTGTCTAAATGGGCCTGGTCATAAATTGAAGCTGCCCACACATATATCCATTAGGGTGTTGAGAAAGGGTTGGCTTCTCTCTAAGAGCCAACCACTCCTGGATTGCTTGGAGGCAAATCATAACGTTGCTCTGAAAATAAAATAAATGCATGTTTGCCCAGGCAAGGAGAATCTTGAGGGTTGCATCTCAGGTGTTTTCCCCTCCCTTGTCAAGAGACAAAAGAGGCTGTGAATCTGTTCAGGAAATGCAGCCGTTCCTAAAACTTTACTTTGTGAAGGTGATCAGCCCAGTGGGATGATGCGAAATGCTGATCACCAGCTGGTATATGATTTCCTGTTTGCAAGGCCAGCCCTACTGTTAGGCAGAGTGAGGGGGACACTTCCGGTTGCTGACTTTGGGTGTTGTGAAAGTGCCGCAAATTGTTAGTGATGGAGGGAGCAATCCGACGGCCACTAGTCAGTGGCTAGACGGCCATAGTGGTTTCCCGGGGAACCAACTTCCCCCTCCCCTTCTGCACTACCTCGCAGGCAGTGTGGAACAGCCCTGCGCCCCACGCTTGGAAGAGGAGCACGGAGTGGCCAAAACGGGGCGTTCAGGGGCAGGGAGGGCGGAAATGCCGGTACAACACATCCATTGTGTTGTCTGGCAGCCTCCTCCTGTGCTCCGCCTTCCCGAGGCTAGACAGCCGGAATTGGCTGTCTAGCCGCCAATGCGGGGCAGGAGAAATGCGGATGGAACGATCCCCTCTGTGCTTCTCCTGCCCTGCATTGGGCAGGCCATCTATCCCCATAGGATTGCGCCCTTAATTTGTTGCTGTTGTATTTTTATTGCCATGGAGAGAGAGAGGCACTTGATGGATCTCCTGCCTTGGATACCTTGACTTGAGGGAGCTTACCACTTATGCCTCTGCCTCAGGCAGCAAAATAACTTGGGCTGACCATGCTTGTTTTCTGAGGACAGCTTCCCCTCTAACAGTCTTCTCCACCCTCTAGAAGTCTTTGACTTCAACACCCAACAGCCTCAGCCAGCATGGCCAGTTTTCAGGAATGCTGGGGATTGTCGCCCAAATCATCTGGACTGCACCAGATTAGGGAAGGCTGCTCTGTATCTTTCAGGTGACCACAGGTAACAGAACAGTTATTTTTTTCTTTTCAAACTTTCTAGCTCTGAGGAAAACCTGACACCTTGAAAAACAGCAAAAAAGGTAGTCTGTTGACCCTAAGAAAAATTCCAGAAATCTATATTTGTGTAATACCTTTATTAGGCCATCCAAAAGTTCAGAAAAAAAATGTGCAAGCTTTTGAGATCTCCAGATCTCTTCACTGGGCAATGTAAGGGTTTTCCTTGGGCCTTGCAATTTACATTTGAGTACAATATGGGGAGGGGGTTAAAGCTAATGGGCAACGAGGCAAGTAGGGGAGTAAGATCCACTGTATTAAAAGCATCTCTAGGGATGAGGTGGCTCACCCTTAGAGGTTATCACAGGACAGTTGAAGGGTGAAGAACAGAGCTGGTTCTAACTGGTTTTAGGAAATAAAGGGAAGAAAAGAGGAGCTGTTGACCACATAAAAGGAGAACTTAGACCTGTTTTGCAGTAAGCAAAAGGTAGGAGAGAATATTTGGGAAATGTCGTGAGATGGGACATGTAGAATGACATGGACCAATAGTTGTGAAGATTTTGGAATATATACTAGAGGGGAGGACACCAACTTTGAGAGGGTATATAATGCAGTACATGGAAGAGATCTGGGTCTTCTTTCTTTACTCTGGGTCGAGCCTGCTACACTGTGGTCTATGTTATAGGCCATGGTTGAAGCCAGGGTTTGGAGTGGGAGGTTTTCCCTTACAGCAAGATGTTACAAAAGGCGGGGGGGTTGCGGGGGGCAATAGGGGAGGAGAAAAAAAAATGTGACTTGATGGTGAAGTCACAGTATCTGTGTGTTCAGAGTCCCAAGATGAAGTGGAGGAAGAGGAGGGGTCAGCAGACATACAAATTATGCTCTGCTGGTCATGTGATGATTACAAGGCAGGACCAGGAGCTGCTCCCAGAGTCACTGGGAACAAGAAAGGGGAAAATGTTGGATATCCCATTTGGGAAATATAAAATTCAGATGCTATTCAGACATGTCTCCATCCAGAGTGAAACACACAGTGGTAAAGAGACAGCTGCTACCCACCAGATTGAACAATACTGGGCTGGGTGGAATTGAAGTCCAAAACATCTGGAGGGCACCAGGTTGGGGAAGTCTGGTATATGTGTTGACCCAGGACTGACATCAGAGGTAGACATGGTTGGGCACTTGCCAAGAGCCCACACCCCAACAGGGGCCCACTGACAAGTAGGGATGTATGAGTTTTGTTCAATCGGTTCCATCTGTGTTTTGTGGATTGTCAGGCATCTTTCATTCTCTTGTCCGTTAATTAACAGAATCAGATGGGGGGGATGTATGAGAATTTAGCTCCACTCACACTAATTTGCATTAGTGCTAATCTGCACTAGCATAAGTGTGAATCTGTATTAATCCCCCGGTAAAAAACCAGCCCGCAAGTCTGCACAACTCAGAAAAAGCTGTTCTGCTGCAGGAGCTATGGGTCAGATTCGTAGAAGTCCGAACACATTTGAATCCATTGCGAATTTCTCCAACATCCCTACTGACAAGAGCCCCCTGGACTTGCTCCTGCTCTTCACCACTGCAACCTGCTTGTTCACCTGCCTCTTGCTCTGGACCAGATTCTGGTAGTGAGATGGAGGAGGAGTTGCCACCGCTGACTCATTCATGGGCCTTCTGCCTGTCAAACAAGCAAGGGGTGGCCATGATGAGGAACAGGAGGAAAAGGAATAGCAGCCAGTGACCATGGTGGTGAGAAGGTGGACTCACTGAGGGAGGGGCCCCACGGAGGGTGCCTTGTTGGCCGACCTAAAACAGGTGGTGAGAGATGGGTGCCAGCATCTTCAGGTGGTTGGCTTCTGAACTGAGAAAGTGGAACATCTGGCTGAACTCTGAGTTGAGTGCAGGAAGTGGGAGTTGATGTGGGGAATGGTCTCAAGGGGATGAGGACTTTTTCAAAATGTGCAATGGGTCGTCTTTTCGAAAGAGCCTGTTTGCCCGCAGGGGATCTGCATTTTCTCCCAGTTGAGAGTGGAGTAAGTGCTTCGAGGCAGAGCTGTGAATTAGGGTGGATAATTTCCGACCGCCTCGGAGTCAAGGAGATCCTTTGCTTCTTGAGTGACATTTGGCCTCGAAAGGACCTGAGATGAAAAATAGAATTCCTGTTGGATGTGCGTGCATGCACACACACAATCAGCAGTACCAACGTGCCCGGGGGGATTGCTTCAAATGCATGAAAATCGGCCAGCTTTTCACTTTGCCTAAGTGTGCTAAGATGGCTAATGTAGTGGTTTGCAGAAGAGATTTTATATATATATATATATATATATATATATATATATATATATATATATATATATATCGGTTTCCATTTGCAGAACTCATTGAAAATTCCTGGCATTACTTGGTAGTTTTAAAATCAGAGTGGTTTTTTCAGCTTTAATAGGTGGTAGCAGGGGTGCAAGGGGGAGTTCTTGCCTGTTTTTTCAAGCCTGTAAAGTTATTCCTGAGAGCTCTCCTTTTTGCTTTGCTGTTTGATTGTTCCCAAACTAGGGAATTATTTGATACCTAGAAATCCACACCGGGTGTGTTTCCCTCCATCTATCTTTCTTCATCAGGGGTGGGCAATGTGTGTTTTGACCTACAACTCCCATCATCCATCACCATTGTCTATGCTGGCTGGGGCTGATGGGAGTTGTAGACCATCTAGAGGGCCACAGGTTGCATACCCCTGCATAAAAAGTACTTTGGTATATCTCATGTTCCAGAGAGGGGCTGGCATTTCTCAGAAGACATCTTTCTCATCCTGCCCATTAGAAGAAGGCCACTTTGCAGAATTTCTTCAGATACTCTCAATCATCATTATTTTTTTTGTGGTGGCTGCCATTTTGCATCCCCCACAATTCCCCAAAATGATGCTACATCTGAGTTGTTGTGGAGGATGTAAAATTGGCACCAAGCTGCCACAATACCAAGCTTGCTATTTGCTGCTCTCACTATGTTTAGCTTGGGGACACGAAGAGTGGCGGGGGGGGACGACAAAACAGCGTTCTTCGATTACCTGAAAAGCTATTGCAAAGAAGATGGCAGGACTAGTTTTAATGGAGTTAAGTTACAGCTAGGAATATCAGAGAAATCCACAACGGATTCAAATGAATTTGGCTCCTATGAATCAGACTTGCAAATTCTGCAGCGGACCAGCTTTTTCTGAGTCATGTGGATTCTGCAGATTAGTGGACAATCTTTAACTTTTGGGGGGATTTGTGCAAATGCGCACTTGCAAAAATGCGCATTAGCACTAATTCCCATTTGCGCTAATGCACATTGGTGCAAGTGGAACAAAATTCTTGGACATCCGTAAAAAAAAAATCCAATTCCATCCATGAGCAGTTGATGGAATGAAAGATGCCTGAAAGCCTGTGAAACACAGACGGAATGGGTTTAGTGAAATCCACACACTCCTAGTTACAGGATGGTAGATTCTGGTTGAACATCAGGAGAAACGTATTGATGGTAAGACCAGTTTGACAGAACCAATTACCCAGAGGGTGGGTGGGCTCTCTCTCACCAGTGGTCTTCAAGCAGAGGCTGGACAGCCCCCTGTTGGGGATGCTATACTTCTGAATTTCCTACATTGATCATGGAGTTGGACTAGATGTCCTACAAGGTGCTCTCCAACTCTACAGTTTTGTTACTGGGAGGGTAGCATCTAATGTCAGCCAGAACCATATATAAATTCTTCAAGAATACAAGCTCTATTTACTAATAGAAGCCTAGAGATGGGAGACAGCCCAATATGTTGCTGCAGGAAATGCTTCCACCACTCCCATATTCAGATTAACCTATGCAAATCATTACTGCATCATTTTAGGAGTAGGCAAACCAAGGGTACCTTGCCTGTTGGGACACCTGCTGTGGGCTATCTACTCAATTATCCATTCAAGAGTGGAAACAGAAAGAGAACTGACATTTCACTTGTAAAGCTGTGTCTTTAATGTTGATTCGTTTTCTCTTAGTTTTATTGTTGGTGGAGATTCTGATGACATCAACATCCATTCTTTAATGGGTGCAAGTGACTGGGCTGCATATGCATTCATCATCTCGTAGGGCAGGGATAATTATCCATTCTGCAATCGGTGCAAGCGAGTGGGAGGCGTACGCATTCATCACTTCATAGGGCTTCTTCACACAGAGCCTTTATCCTGCCACTCACGGACGTTTGCGGGCCCTTTAGATGACGTCGTGAACCTCCAGGGCATCTCTCACACTTAATGACCCTTGTTGTTGTGCAGTCGTTCAGTCGTGTCCGACTCTTCATGACCCCATGGACCATAGCACGCCAGGCCTTCCTGTCCTGCGCTCTCTCCCGGAGCGTGCTCAAGTTCATATTCATTGCATCGGTGATGCTATCTAGCCATCTCATCCTCTGCCGTCCCCTTCTCCTTTTGCCTTCAGTCTTTCCCAGCATCAGGGTCTTTTCCAGAGAGTATTCTCTTCGCATTAGGTGGCCAAAATATTGGAGCTTCAGCTTCATTATCTGTCCTTCCAATGAGCACTCAGGGTTGATTTCTTTTAGGATGGACTGATTTGACCTCCTTGCAGTCCAGGGGACTCGTAAGAGTCTTCTCCAGCACCACAATTCGAAAGCATCAATTCTTCGGCGCTCGGCCTTCCTTATAGTCCAGCTCTCACAGCCATACACTGCTACTGGGAAAACCATAGCTTTGATTAGACGGACCTTTGTGGGCAAGGTGATGTCTCTGCTTCTTACTATGCTGTCTACGTTTGCCATAGCTTTCCTCCCAAGGAGCAAGTGTCTTTTAATTTCATGGCTACAGTCACCGTCTGCAGTGATCTTGGAGCCCAAGAAAGTAAAATCTGTCACTGCTTCCATTTCTTCCCCTTCTATATGCCAGGAAGTGATGGGGCCAGATGCCATGATCTTCATTTTTTTAATGTTGAGTTTCAAACCAGCTTTTGCACTCTCCTCTTTCACCCTCAACAAGAGGCTCTTGAGATCCTCTTCGCTTTCTGCCATTAGGGTGGTATCATCTGCATATTGGAGGTTGTTGATAATTCTCCCAGCAATCTTAATTCCGACCTGTGATTCATCCAACCCGGCGTTTCTCATGATGTACTCTGCATATAAGTTAAATAAGCAGGGTGGCAATATGCAGCCTTGTCGTACTCCTTTCCCAATTTTGAACCACTTGGTTGTTCCATGTCTGGTTCTTACTGTTGCTTCTTGACCCTCGTACAGGTTTCTCAGGAGACAGGTAAGGTGGTCTGGTATTCCCATCACTTTAAGAATTTGCCACAGTTTGTTGTGATCCACACAATCAAAGGCTTTAGCGTAGTCAATGAAGCAGAAATAGATGTTTTTCTGGAATTCTCTTGTTTTCTCCATGATCCAGCGAATGTTGGCGACTTGATCTCTCATTCCTTTGCCTCTTCGAAACCCAGCTTGTACTTCCGGTAGTTCTCGGTTCGCATACTACTGAAGCCTAGCTTGTAGGATTTTGAGCATCACCTTGCTGGCATGTGAAATGAGCGCAATTGTGTGGTAGTTTGAACACTCTTTGGCATTGCCCTTCTTTGGAACTGGAATGTAAACTGACCTTTTCCAGTCTTGCGGCCACTGTTGAGTGTTCCAGATTTGTTGGCATATTGAATGCAGCACTTTAACAGCATCATCTTTTAGGATCTTAAATAGCTCAGCTGGAATACTGTCATCTCCGCTAGCTTTGTTGTTAGTAATGCTTCCTAAGGCCCGCTTGACTTCACTCTCGAGGATGTCCGGCTCAAGTTCAGTGACCGCACTATCATGTCTATCAGGGACATTCAGATCTTTCCTGTATAGTTCTTCTGTGTATTCTTTCCACCTCTTCTTAATCTCATCTGCTTCTGTTCGGTCCCTGCCTTCTTTGTCCTTTATTATGCCTGTCTTTGCACAAAACGTTCCCTTGAGATCTCCAATTTTCTTGAAGAGATCTCTAGTCTTTCCCATTCTTTTAAAAAGATCAGAGATAATGAGCTATTAAATTACCACACATGGGTTCTGCTTGAGTTCCCTCCATGAAAAAGGAAAAGGTGCAAGTAGAGGAGCTAGATAATGAAACCTATGCAAGACTCAAATAAGGGGAAGAGGGAGAGGGAAAGGAAGCACGTGTGAAGAGAGTCCATTGTGATCCTGCCTTCAAAATGGAAGCCGAAAGCCCCCTTTTAAATGCGGGATGTAAGGCTGGTGTAGAGATGCTCATAGAGCAAGGATAACCCTGTCCATTCCACAATCAAGCAATTGGGCCACATACACACTCATTGTCTCGTAGGGCAGGGATAATCGTCCATGCAAATTGTGCATCATTGTGAAATGGGCTACACAAATGCAAGAAAAAAATACAAGCTATTCAAAAGTTAAACAGATGGGGGTGGGGGGCAAAGACTCACCTTGCCTTTGCCACCAAACGAATATTGGAATTTGCCTTATAGTGAAGCAATATTGATCAATATTGGTCACTATTGGTTAGGACAGCCTTCTTCAAACTGCTGCCCTCCAGGTATTTTGGACTACAACTCCCAGAACTCCTGACTATTAGCCTGTGGTTCGCCTGGCAACTACGTTGTATTCCTTCCAGCACCAGGTGGAGACCTTTTTATTTTCCCAGGCATTTTAGCTTCCTCGTCTTTTAGCTCTGCTGTCTGTATTTGAAATCTCTGCATCACTGCTAGGTTTTATTCTGGTTGCATTGTTATACTGTGGTTTTAATGCCTTTACATTTTATATTGTTTTACTGTGTGCTTTTTGGATTTAATTTTTGTGAACTGCCCAGAGAGCTTTGGCTATTGGGCAGTATAGAAATTGAAACAAACAAATAAATAATAAGCCATGCTGGCTGGGGCTGCTGGGAGTTGAAGTCCAAAACATCTAGAGGGCACTAGGTGGAAGAAGGCTAGTGTAGATCCTAGTGAGCTAGATGGCACAATGCCGTGGTCTAAGGGAACATCCAGTGGCTCTCGGGGGTTTCACAAAGGGGTCTTTCCTCCCAGACCTACTTGCAGATGCTGGGTGTTGAACCTGGGACCTTTCACATACAAAGTATGTCCTCTACCACTGAGCTATGGCTGCCGGGAGCAGCTTCACAACCACAACAAAGTTTCTGGCTCTGGCTGTGCTTTGCTCTCCAAGAGCGAGTGTGATTCTCCTTTGAAAGAGAACCAAGAATTTCTACTGGGCTTCCTGGATTCAGTTCATTGTTTGTTTGTTTGTTGGCTTCTGCCTCTGATCACAGCAATCTGTTGCCAGATGCTGGGTAAATGTATTGGATTCGTCCTGTGGGACGGTCTCCTTTTTTTCTTTTTCTTTTTATGCTTGGCTTTTTACTGCAATGGGTAAAAAAAGCAATGATCCATATTAAGAACAAACAGGAGGTAACAGATTTCTACATGCTTTACTGCACGGAAATTGCAGTGGTCTGGCAGCAATAATCACTTGTTTAGGGGCATGGAAGAGATGCTGGAAAGAAGAAGCCATGAAGATTAATCCTGCTCCAGCATTTCCCATCACAATGGCTGGAAGCATTAACAGGCCAGTCTCATTAGTGGACAGAAATCCACAAGTGGAACCTGTAAAAAAAGATCAGGGTTTCCACCAGCCAGTCAGCTGTGCTCTTATGCAGGATGCTCCATTCCATTCCTTTCCTCTATTTTTCCATTTTTTGTCCCCAAAGTTAGCCACGTTCCATGACCACTGAGCATGTTCAGTCTACACTGGGCTGGTTTTGTGGGGTTTCCACCCCACTTTGCCCCCCCCTTTTTTCTGTACTTGGGTTTCTTCTGAGCCTGCTAATATGTCCTTCTTGTGTAGCAAGATGGCTATGTAGGATCCACACTCAGAAAGTGTTCACTATTAATATGTAAGATTCCAGCTCTGTACTTCCCTGGTTATCACTAATGCTATTATTGTTGTCACTGTTGTTGTTAATCATCATATGCATCATCACTGTTGTTATTTAGTAGCAGTGATATTACTGCTGCTCCTGCAACTCCCTCTAATGACAAGCTCAGCTGGTGGGTGCCAACGGAATTCTAATATTGCTGCTGCTCCTGCAACTCCCTCTAATGACAAGCTCAGCTGGTGGGTGCCAACGGAATTCTAATATTGCTGCTGCTGCTGTAACTCCCTCTAATGACAAACACATCTGGTGGGTGCCAATAGAATTGTAGCTAAAACAAGACCACAGAGAAACACACTGTAATATATAGTGGGCAAAAGGAGCAATCCTACCCTTTTCTATTATTTCATTTATTTATTTATTTATTTTAAAACTAGTAAACCTGCCATTCCAGTGTTAACTCCAACCATGAAATCTATTTGAATCCTCTTAATTGAAGTTATAGCCTAAATGAATGGGGTGTGTCATCTGCAGCTATAATCTTCATTGCTGTGATTAGAGAGGCTTAAAAAAAAATCTGCTTTTCAGGGATTCTGGCCATTACACCAGAGATTTCGAAGCTGGCGAGTTTCACTTGGTTGTAGTAGTGGTGTTTCTAATGAAGGCCAATTTCCCTTGCATCCCACCTATACTTCTAAGGAGCTTGTGTTCTCCCAAGAACCATTGGCAGCAGGTTATTGTTGAGGGTGGTCCAGCTGATCAGGACCCTAGCTTGAGGGAGGCTTGCCCCCACTGTGGTCCTGATCCAGATTGGGGTGTGTGTGTGTGTGTGTGTGTGTGCCTGCTGTTTGCACTGGAGGGGGGAGCTTCCACTGGTGTGAATGGGAGCTTTTCTTCCAATGCAAATATCAGGCAGGGGCATAATTCAGCAGCTGGGGGGGGTGTCGATCAGGGCACTCTTAGGGAGCTGCAGTAAAAGCCTTGGGGGCTGCAGGTTGTGCGCCCCTGATGTACATGCACAAAGAAAACCTTGCTCCAGCCCCGCCACCACCACCACCACCACCACCACACACATGCACACACACACACACATACTCACTCAGTCCATAGAATCATAGAATAGTAGGGTTGGAAGGGGCCTACAAGGCCATCGAGTCCAACCCCCTGCTCCATGCAGGAATCCAAGTCAGAGCATCCCTGACAGATGGCTGTCCAGCCTCGTCTTGAACTCCTCCAGTGTGGGGGAGCCCACCACCTCCCTAGGTAATTGGTCCCATTGTCATATTGCTCTATCAGTCAGTTTTTCCTGATGTTCAGCTGGAATCTGGCTTCCTGTAACTCCAGGTGGTGTTTTGATCTGGTTATCCTGACGCTGTATCAAACACACCATCTTGAAGCTTTGCTAACATAGTAGACACACACACAGAAACATGCACTAATCTCTCCAGCGAGAGTCCCTTTCAAAGACAGTGCCACCTTATTTGAGTCTTATGCCCAGAGCACTCAGTCAAAAATTGCTGGACTGCTGAGAGAACATTTGCAAGTGCAGAGCCAGTAACTCACTTAAGACAAGGGCTGTCGGCAGCTGAAAGATGTCTCTGGGTCAAAGCATTTCTCTGGCTTTTAATTGATGGATCAATTCCATTTAAATTTGATGTGACATTGTCAGGCACTGACTGGGTTGGGCTAAAACTGGAAAGCCCTGTAGAGTTGTGTGGGGCTGTTGTCCTGTGTGGTGAGCCACCAGACCTGCAAACTGGAATGTTCCCTAGGTGGTGATGTGTTCCTAGGCTTTTCATCCCCCTGCCCCAACTCTACTCTCCATCCATTAGTCTACATTTTAAAGCAACTACAAACATGTTACCCTACTACTAGAGCATGGTGTCTACTAGACCTTCCACAACAAACTGTTTCCTGAAAGCTGCTGTATGTAGATAAATTGGACCATCAAGTTTAACCCCAGCAAAGTATATGAGAAAGGAAACAGACAATACCTGTCAAACTTCTGGAGGTCAGTTGTCAAAATTTGCACTCTTATAAATAAGCCATTTCTCACCCTTTTACCCCCAAAATTGTCATGGACCATCCTCAAACCAACCTCTCCTACACTGCCAAGTTTTAGATCAATCTGTTGAGCCTTTTTTTTTTTTTTTCAGTATAAGCTGTCGGACCTACTGGCCCCGATTTCTGATTATAATGGCAGAATGTGATTCATGCAACTCACACATTTCTGGCAGCCAATTCCAGAAATGAATTAGCAGTTTTGGTATTGCCTGTCCTGCATCTGCTGTATGTCAACTTCATGGGTGACCCTGAATGCTTGTGTTATGGGGAGAGGCAGAAAAACATCTTTTTCTCCACACCATGCAGAGAATTCCAGCAGAGAACAGACGTTCAGGCCCAGATATCTTGAGGATCGTTGTCTCCCACATCAGCCTGCCTGGATGTTTTCTACTAGGGCCTTTCTCCAGGCTTGGATTCTCCTAGGTGCTCTCAACTACTCAAGTTGCTCCCTCTGGCACCTTGAGGTGTTTTGTGCTGTCTTAGTTGCTTTGTGGTATTTTGTTGTTTACCCATTTCTGCTGCAAACTGCCCTGGGAGATATATTACGAAGGGTGGTATATGTAGTAGGGAAAGGGGAAGAGGGGAAGGAAAGCAGAGAGAGATAGGGGAGAGGGAGGGAGGGAGGGAGGGAAATGGAAGGAAAGTAAGAATGGAACAGAGCAGGAAAGAAGAGAAATGGAAGGAAGGAAGGAAGGAAGGAAGGAAGGAAGGAAGGAAGGAAGGAAGGCAGGCAGGCAAGCAGGAAGGACAGGAAATGGAAGGAAAGAGAGAGAAAGAAAGAATGGAAAAGAGAATGGGAGGGAGGGAGGAAAAAGAAAAGGCAAAGGAGGGAGGGAGGGAGGGAGGGGGCAAGAAAGAATGGAAAAGAGAATGGAAGGCAGGCAGGCAAAGGAAGGAAGGTGAAGGAAGGAAGGAAAAGATGGAAGGATGAAAGAAAGGAAAAGACATGGAAGTTCTCACATCAGTCAAGCTGGAGATTAATTTTAGGTAGCACAATTTATTTGAGTGTTGAATTTGCACCCTGCCTCTCCAAAGGCAACATAATATAGGCATATGTAATGTTCCCCCTCAAGCCACTGCTCTGTGGGGTGAGAAATTGTAGGGGCACAGTGCCTCCCCAATTTGGCTTCTTTGTGGAGACAGGAAACAGCCAGCACTCTACGATGCTATCAAAGTCAGCTCTCTGTGTCTTTCTTAGGCCCTGTCTCCCAGGACAGTCTACTGCTCTTTTTCACCCAGAAACACCTTGCTGCTCCCCCTGCCGGAGAGGAGGGTGAAGTCCCAATAAGTCACCTTTTCCGACCATCACCTGGCCTTCTTTGCTCCCACGGACACACATCACTGGATATTACAGGCAATCAACACTCTTCATGCCAGGGTTGCTGGCCAAGTATTTCCTCAGGGCAACCCACCCTGACAGGTCCACTCACAGAAATATGATAGGAAACACATTACTGTGGCCTTTTGATTTTCTTTTATTCTCGGTCGACCCGCTCGCTAGAACAGAAGACACCTTTAAACACAGAGGAGCCAGGTAAACAAACTGGGAATTCTCTTTGTGGAAGGAGTAGTGCAGTCTTCAACCTTTTCAGATTGGGAACCCAAACCTTTAGTCCAAACATTGGGATGTCAGCACTCCCTCTCTCTCTCCCTCCCACCATATATTTGTATGGCAGTAATCTGTTGTTTTGACCAGTGGCCATAGGAACATAGAAAACTGTTATACAGAGTCTGAGCCTTGGTCCATCTAGCTCAGTTCTGCCTATACTGACTGAGAGCAGCTCTCCAGGGTTTCAGGCAGGATTCTTTCTTCATTCTACCTAGAGATGCCAGGGATTGAACCTGGGACCCTCTGCATGCAAAGCAGGGGCTCTACCAATGAACTCCACAGGGAGGACACAGAAGAGCACAGCTCTGGTACTTTTTTCCCCAAGCAAGAGCAATGACATCATCTGCTGGAGTGCCAGGGTGATTGACAAGCTCCCCTTGCTTTGGCAAGTGAATGGGGTGATGACAAGGCTTTCAAGTTTCACTATTGTTTGTGACAGATGAGCATAGAAGAGGAGTCAGAGAATGTGGGAAATAATCAAACAAGAGGCTGGACAAGGGTTTCCTTTTCTTTGATAAAGTTCCTACTTCGCCCTAGCACTTTCAATGGAAATGCCAGCTGGTTTGCATTTCTAATTCAAAGCTAAAAGGTTGCATTTCAGCTGGCTGAAATCTTTTGTTAAAGCTCAGTGTGTTTTATAATTTCAAGGGATGCAATCTGAAATAAAGCACCACTGAGTTCTTTGGAGTTTACTGCCAGGTAACGATGTATAGGATTGCAGTCACACTCTATAAACATAATTGTAATATTTTATTAGTGG
This sequence comes from Heloderma suspectum, assembly GCF_057233095.1. Lineage (NCBI taxonomy): Eukaryota > Metazoa > Chordata > Lepidosauria > Squamata > Helodermatidae > Heloderma > Heloderma suspectum. Next base: position 11,851,890 of record NC_139470.1, read on the forward strand.
TTGCTTTGTTTTGGATGTCTGTGTTTTATGATGGAGTTTTTAACTGGAGTGTTAATGTCTTTAAGTATTAAAAAACAGAAAAAAGAGGATGTGTGCATGTGATTGCTTAATATTATTGTAGCTGTTTTAAATTATTTTACAAGTTTGTATGTTAAAGGCTTTGTACTATGTTTTGCCATGTTGTATTTTAGGGTTTTAATTTTTTGCTAACCACCCAGAGCTTTGAAATGAGTGTGTGTGTGGACATTCCTTGGGGGCATAACTACGGACACTCCTTTGAGGCGTGGCTATTGGGGCTGTCATTATGAGCTCTTGAACATCAGCATTTACCATGACATCACTGGTTGTGACCAACCTTAGGTCAGGCAGCAGTGGGTCCTAAGAAACCAGTTGGAGACCAAACCATGGAGCCTTAACTCATCCCCTTAGGAACAGCAGCCCCAGCCATCACAGTAATGGGCAAGAAATGAAAACTTTCCATTGGAGTTCTCTCCTGCCGTGCTGTTCTCTTTCCCTCCTCTCCTTACAGGAGAAGCCTTCTTGCGGCAGTCTTTAAGATAACTTCCCTTGGCTTTTGTTGTTTGATTAGGTGTATTTCTTCTTCATACCTATTTTTGCATTGATTGCAGGAGGGAAGCTTTTAGATCAATCCCAATTATGTGCCAATTAGGAGTCATTTCCTACAGGATAAAAGCAAAAGACCTTTAGAATAAAATAAAAGAGGGAGGGGGAGAGAGCGCACAAAGGGGGGGGGGAGACCCAGAATTCTCCTCCATTTGCATGTTAGTCTTTGACGCAGAGATGCTCCATGTAAAATGGTGAACTGTGAAAGCCATCATGTCATGATGATAAAGATGATAAAGGCTGGGCAAATTCTGCCATACATTCCTGATCAAAAACATACTCGGTGTAGCTGGTGAGAAAGGAGGAAGGAGGCAAGAGCTGCTCCCCAGTCCTGCAGTGGCTCCTGACACAATGCACACAGATGCGCCAATGACTGGAAGTTCATGCGTTTCTGGGAACGTAGGAAGCTGCCTTATACTGAGTCAGCCCTTGGGTCCATCTAGCCCAGTATTGTCGACACTGACTGGCAGCAGCTCGCCAGGGTTTTCAGGCTGGATTCTTTCTCAGCTCTACCTGGAGATGCTGGGGATCGAACCTGGGACCTTCTACATACAATGCAGGGGCTCTACCGCTGAGCTACGGTCCCTCCAACTCAGCCCCTGGGTTGTGCATGGGGTGGCTTTAGCAGGGGACCCATCCTCCTTTGCTTTTGGTCCTTACCTCTCTGAGACAACCCTCTCAGGTACACATAGCTGAACACTATAAAAGCTCAACCATCCCAGTCATTAGAACTCCTTGCCCTACAAATGGGGACATTTCAAAAACAGAGCAGGAGATGCCACAGCTTCATCCCCTCCCTGCAGCCTCATTGCTCTCCAGCAGAGATGCAGCATTCCTGGGACACAACCTGGCCACTTTGCGCAGGGGCGGTCACATGTCTGAATGCTTCCCACATAGCAGAAACTCCCTGTATCTGGAAAGCTAGCTGAGGTTCCGGGCTAGGTTCTAGCTTTAACCTTATCCCTGAGGAACTAGTTTTCTATATATGGGGAGTTGTTGTTTTCTACTCACACAGGGCAGCATTCCAACTTGCATCCCCTATACCCCAACCTGAACTACCAAGCTGTATAGTCTCCGGAGGACTATATCCTGTGCTTTTCTCTGGCCATGTTTGAGTCAGGCAGTTATAGTCTTTGCAATCAAAGGCCTGGTTTGCATGATCACAGTTGTTCCAGCAATAGAGATGGACAGATAATGTAAAATCTGTTCTACCTGTGTTTCATGGATTTCTTTCCATCACCCACCCGTCAATGGAACTGGATTTTTTTTGTTTCCAAATTTGTGCAAATGCAGATATGCAAAAATGCACAAATTCCCTCCCAAAATGTGAATTTTCATGCTTTAGCAAATGAGGGAAATGCACATTTTTGGCAGGAGGGGGTGAGTTGCACATTTTTCTGCCATAGAATTTGCACAAAATTTGGGGAAGTTAGAAAACTGATCTGCAGGTCTGCAGAATCCACTCAACAGGGGGCAAAGCCATTCTGCTGCAGAGTCCGTGAGTTGGATTCACAGAAACCTGAACTCATTTTGTTCTGTTTCTCTGATATCCCTAGCCAGGAATTATTACCCCCCACCCCCCCAGCATGCAACTGGCATGCATGGTGAAGAAAATAAGCCTCCATGGCTTATTTCCTCCGCTGTGATCATACAAACCCGGCCAATGACTCAGTTCAGATGACATGACAGCCCACCGTGGGTTAATTAACCCTCAGGGCACCACAGGGCATGCCATCTGCCATTACGAATAGGTGAGCACTGGCCAGAGGATCTCCCTGGCTTGTCATGTTATCCAAAAACACGTGGCAGGGCTTCTTTGAGGATGGATCAACCCTCGCATAACTCACAGTCTATTCTAGGGTTATGCAGGGGTTGTTAACTCTCACATAACCCCTGTTGCCTATGTTTGGATGATAAAACCAGCCAGGGCTTATGATATTTATTTATTTATTTGCCGCCCAATAGCCAAAGCTCTCTGGGCAGTTCACAAAAATTAAAACCACAAGTACCGCATAAAAACAATAAAAAAATATAAAAGCTTAAAACTACAGTATGAAAGTACGACCAGAATAAAACCTAGCAGCAATGCAGAGGTTTAAAATGGTGGACAGCCGGTGTGGTGTAGCGGTTAGAGTGTTGGATTAGGAGTCAGGAGACCCAGGTTCTAGTCCCCGCTCAGCCATGGAAGCTCACTGGGTGACTTTGGGCCAGTCACAGACTCTCGGCCCAACCTACCTCACAGGGTTGTTGTTGTGAGGATAAAATGGAGAAGGGGAGGATTATGTATGCCTCCTTGGGTTCCTTACGGAGGAAAAAAGGAGGGATATGAATAAACAAACAGCAGAGCTAAAAAAAAAAAAAAACACCTAGAATGCTAAAATGCTAAAATTCCTGGGAAAATAAAAAGGCTCTTCACCTGGCACTGGAAAGAGTACAATGTAGGTGCCCGGTGAACCTCCCTGAGGAGCTCATTCCAGAACTGGGGTGCCACAGCAGGAAAAGGCCTTCTTCCTGGTAGCCCCCTGCCTCACTTTCTTGGACAGGGGTTCCTGGATAAGGACCACTGAGGAAGATTTTAGGGTCCAGGCAGGTACATATGGAAGGAGGCAATAATGGTGGCCAACACACCACAGCTTCTCATAGGTAAATGATGGTCTGTCATGTCATGTGATCTAGCCCAATCTGTTCTTTAAAAAAAAAAAAATTGTGTATTTTTTTAGAAAAGTTTCAGATGATCAGAGGCAGCCACCTCCTTCTACTATAGTCAAATGTGGAATATGGAAAAGAAAAAGGGGGTTAGACACTTACACTGCCACTGCTCCCACACCCCCGGCAAGACTTTTATCTGCTCTGCACCTTCTTCTTCTTCTTCTGACCCTTTGCCCCCATCATGTTAGTATCTATTCTGCTCCAGACCACTTCTTTTAAAAGATTTCACATGCTTGAATTAGCCACAACCGCGCTCACTGAAAAGGAAGGAAAACGCGAGGGCTTGAGTGTTTTGGTCAACGGGGGAAACGTTCCAACAGGGATAATGGCAGAGGGCATTTAAAAATAAAGCGAGCGAGAGCTCGTGCCATAAAGACAAAGTGCTTGCCTGGATGTTAAACTTTATAAAAGCTGCGACCCCAATCTGGCTCAGATGTGTTGCGCACCTGGCTAATAGTCCCAGATGGGGAAAACATGTTCCACTCCTTATCCTCAATACACATCCTTGTTTTAAAAAAAGAAAGAAGGAGGAGGAAAGAAAGCAAGCAAGAGAGAGAGAGAGAGAGAGAGAAAGCAAGCAAGCAAGCAAGCAAGCTTGCTTGCTTTTGGCTTAGCCCTTTGGGGCTACTTCACACATTGCTGCTTTTGGGTGTTGTTGTGAAGGCATAGGCCTCTGATGAGTTAAAGGTACATATGTCCATCACATGCAGAACATCAGGGCCTGCTTCATTGTGGACTCCTCTCTCCCTCCCTCCTTCCCTCCAGGGCTCTCTGACTGCCCTGTGGGAAATAAGGAGGAGTGAGGGGGGCAGGAGAAAGCAGAATGAACATCAGTACTTGCTCCAGTTGGACGCCCCCCCCTTCCCGCAGGTGATAAGAGGTCATCATCATTGAATTTATATGCCGCTTTTCCATGAAAAATGTCCAAAGTGGCTAACAAAACAGCAATACAACAACAAAAAAGCATATCAGTACATCATTATAATAGGACCTCATTACAATCATGGCTCATTTCATTGATACCAACATTATAAGATTTCAAATTAATTACAAAATAGGCCAAATCAAACATTGCGACACAGTATCAGTTATTATCTTTCGGTCGTGTGTAAACCAGAGCCCAGTAAAGTAAATCTTTCCTATGCATTAAGGCTTTAATGAACACTACGAACTGCAACAGCTATGCCAGGAAAACAAAGTTCGGACAATAGCAGGCAGGTTTCTTACAGCCTGCAGCAGCTGATCTCTGCCCTACTGACAAGTCTGATTCTTTTTAATTCTTCTTCCCTCCCCATCCTTTTTTCCTTGTGTGTCAGGAAAACACCTTTTTACATTGTAAGCCTGCAGGAAGGGACTGTCTTGTTCTACTCATTGACTGTAAACCACTCCAAGAGCCTCTCTCTCTCTCTGGCGGAACAGCAGGATAAAAATACTTCAGAGAAATAAATCATAGAATCACAGAATCATAGAATAGTAGGGTTGGAAGGGGCCTACAAGGCCATCGAGTCCAACCCCCTGCTCAGTGCAGGAATCCAAGTCAGAGCATCCCTGACAAATGGCTGTCCAGCCTCGTCTTGAAGGCCTCCAGTGTGGGAGAGCCCACCGCCTGAAATTATTTCACTGAAATAATACAGTTCGATTCATCAGAGAGTTCAGTTTGCTGGAGCTTCCTGATGGAATGCTCTCTCATGTATATGTTATTTTCTAGTTTGGGTGTATGGGAGGATGCAAGGTGTCTCTGTTTGCCCTTGGCAGCAGGGATGTTAGAAAATTCTGCCACGGACTCCAATGAGGCCAGATTCTAAAGAATCCAGCCCTTCAGAGTCCAAGGCAGAACGGACCACCCACCTCCGCCACCCCGCGAAGTTGCCCCGGAACGGATCCTACTTGCCACCAGCCGGGTCCAGTCTGTCTGCTGCCGTCCGCTGCCAGTCTGTGGAAGAAAATGGCATCCATTTACATCCCTTCCCTTTGCCATGATAGGCTACATAAATATTTATGTAGCCTATCACGGCAAAGAGCAGGGATGCAAATGGCGTAGCGGACACCATTTGCATCCCTGTTCTTTGCAGTAATAGGCTACGTAAATCTTTACGTAGCCTATCACGGCAAAGAGCAGGGACGCAAATGGCATAGCGGACACCATTTGCATCCCTGTTCTTTGCAGTAATAGGCTACGTAAATCTTTACGTAGCCTATCATGGCAAAGAGCAGAGATGCAAATGGCATCTGCTACTGCAGTCGCCATTTGCGTTCGCAGACCAGCAGCGGATGGAAGTCCACCAGCAGCCAGAGCCGGTCGGTGGCTCCGCGGATTCACCACGGAGCAGAGCCGGCCGGCGAGGATTCCGGGGGGGGAGGGACAGATCGCCTCCCCTCCCTGCAGACCCCCTGTGGACTCCAGGTAAGGGGGTTTCATATGTCCCTACTTGGCAGCAAACTTGGGTTTCAGCCGCAGAATGTGTGGATGAAGTCTAATTGTGTGAAACGACTTGTGCTGTGCCAAAAATTTCTCCCACATTTCTTTTGACCATTCTCATTCAATCCGATAGAAGAGAAATTGCTTTCAAAACAAAATTTAATGGTGAAGAAATTTCAGAGAAATCCTCATGGGTTGGGCTTGGGATAATTGGGCTGACCTTACTTAGGAGGTGGCCGAGGAGTGAGCCCAAGTGTCCTGTTTTTCATTGTACAGTCATCTCTCTGGCAGCCCGTAGCCTCCTCAGCTTCCTACACTTCAGTTAGAGCCCAGTGGAAGGCACCATGAGGTAATTCCTCCCACAGGGCTTTCTCAGAGCAGGATGTGCAGGCAGCCTGGGAGGCTCGCTGTGATTACTTATGCTCAAAAACACCACAAAAATAAATGATAGAACATCCTGAATGAAGCAGAAGAATGGAAGCCCCTTTCACAGGGGGAGAAAACTGTCAAGACATTGGGGGATAGATTTTGGCAAAGCATGAATTCCGCCTCATCCCTGGAGCTGGACACCACACTGCCCCCACCTGCATTGCAGTGGATGCAAACTGGGGGCCAGCCTGCCAAGACAGTTGATGCTGCTGCAGCATGAAACCCCCAAAAACCCTTACCAAAAAAGAAAGAAGCTGTGCTACAAGCCCTAGCAATGGGGAGCCCTAGCTGGGAGAAGCAGTTGAGAATTTCTCCTTCCCCTGAAGAAATGTGGTGAAATTGTCTCCCCAATTTCTCTACCCACAAATAGGTGGAGAATTTCAAAAGGCCATTTGTGCACAGCTCTAGTAATGACACTCTTGACTTTCCTATCCCTCCGTTCTCTCTGTTACTTTAACCCAGCTTTCCCCATCTTGGTACTCTGCAGATGTTTTGGACATCTACTCCCACCAGCCCCAGGCAGTGTAGCTGATGGGCAGGACGCCTGGGAGTTGTAGGCCAATACATCTGGAGAGCATCAAATTACCTTTGCTCCCTTTCCCTTGCTTGATTTAAAATTAGATTGTAAGCTAATGTGGGGTATAGACAGATAAAAGAGATGCAATGTGTCTCTGTGCACATGCATTTCCAGGCACAGATGTCTGGTGAGGCACAGTGCATCTCTGGGGGCACATATTTCCCTGCAAAGGTACATGGAGGGATGCAATGGGCCTCTATGCCCACACATTTTTCTGTCAGGGATATATAGAGGGGCTCCAGGCATCTGTGTGCACACAGTTTCCACTGGCCCCAGGTTTCCCCTGAAATATAAATGCTTTGCACCTGGCATGACAACATCGATCAAATAAGCACTAACCGTTGGGGCACAATGTTAAATGCAAAATGAAATCAACATCAACATCACATTGTCAATCCCAAGGCCAAACTATCCGTCAAAAGGGAATACTATAGTAACACTCTTGCGACCTCAGTAATTATCTTCAATGTGTCACTTCACCATTTGGTGAAGAATGCGTCACTTCTTCACCATTCTTCACCATTCTTCACTTTGTTTCTTTGGTTCCCCCCACCTCCTATACTGTACCGCTTCTGGGATCAATGTTGAAATAATCCACAGTCAAGGTATAACATGCTCTTACGTTCCTGAAATAACTGGACTGGGTGAACTCTTCTTCCCGAGGGCTGGATTTGCGATCTGACGTCATCGTAAAATGGCAATTTCTACAAAATCTCACATATGTGGGGGAAGGCAGCATGCAAAAAAAAAAAAAAACACCCCAGAAACAAAGCTGGAGGGAAAGGATAAAAAGTTGCCTGTTCTTGTCAAATTTAAAATGCTTTAAAATCTTCATAAAGGTGGACAAATTAAGACTGGGGAAAAGGACTAAAAAGATGTGCCAACCCCTGACCAGGGCTAAAGTTTGAGTGCTGCATCTGGATTGGGTAGGCAAGTGGCACAGATGTTGGGTCAGACCCAGACTTAGTCATCATTGGAGTTGAACCATGGAAATGAATGAGACTGAAGTTAATCATGACTCATTTAAGTCCCATTCATTTCAGTGGACCTACTCTGAGTATGACTAAGTCTGGATCCCACCCAGAGAGAGAGAGTCTCAGATTTCTTTAGCAGCTAGCTACACAGAATATAGAACTGCAGCTGAGCTCAGCACTTTATAGCAGACAGTCGCACAGGATTGGGTCCCTGCAGTCACCTCACCAGGAGGATGCTCATGGCCCATCAGCAGCATTGATAGATGTGGCCCCCTGGGGCACAAGCCCTGGGTCTATTCCCCAAGTTTGCATGCAAAGATAAAAGTAGCATATGGAATTGTATACAGATATTAATCCTATGGGCCTGGGCCCCAAATCTTTCAAGCGCCTAGCAACGCCCCTGTGGTCCATGGTGTCCATGTCTCATCTTGAACTACTTGCACACCCTGTCCTGTTTCTGGCAGTGCAATGATAGAGCTCCAGGGAATTGTTCAGGATCACTTCCAAAGGCAAGGTCAGTAGGCAGTCCAAACACAGGGCGGCCCAGAGAAGAACTAGGTTAGCAGCAGGAAAAACAAGCTGGTGCACAGACTCAATGCCTGGAGAGGAAGGCTTTTAAGCCTGAGCCTTCAGAGCCCCACCAAGGAGCATCAGTGCTGCCTGAGGAATTGTCCACTCATTAGCAGACCCTTGCTCATGAGAATACCTTTACTCACAAGGAGTCTTTATTCCTCAGGTGGGCACTTGTGTGCCTGGAAGCCGGCTGAGCCTGAACCTGCATTCTTTGGGGCTAGGAGGCTACTCAGCCTCTCAGAGGGGTCTAACTATGCCATGCGGGGAAGACCCAATGGCTGTCTCCCCCAAGGGCCCAGGATCCTCCTCCTCTGCCTCAGGATCTCTACACACAGGCAGTGTCTCTGTGATGTTTAGCTCAGGGCCCCCCAGGTCATCCTTTGGTCCAGAGGAGGCATAACACTTCTCTTCTCCAATCCATGGCTCTATTGGTTCTATTGGCCATGCTGGCTGGGAGTGATGGGAGTTGTAGTCCAACACATCTGGAGGGCACCAGGTTGGGGAAGTAAAACTACAAAGGATCTTTGTGTCACCTTTAAAGGCAAACACGTTTATTCTGCCACAAACTTTTGTGGACTACAGTCCACTTTGTCGGATGCCTTTACATTGTTTTACATCGTTGTACACCACCTTGATGGCTTTTAAGAAAATAACGCAGTGTTTGTTTGCTTGCATTTCTACACTGTCTTTCTGGAACCAATCAAGGCAGTTTCCAGAAATTCAGAAAACAGAAATTATAAACAAATCAGGACACAGGAAAATGTGTTTTTTAAAAAACCATAACAGCCATTTAAAAAGCCAAATTTAAAAGCTGTTAATAATCAATGTTAATAAATAAATAAATAATGCTGTATTCTATAGAGTTTCATGTCTATATACAGTATATATGGTGCAGGCGGGGGGCGGGAGGATTGTAAACAGTGAGGCTAGAGGGGAATTAAATGCAAAAAGTGCAGATATTGGAATCACGTTATTATTAACACTGGTGATTCACCATGTCATTATCGCTGATAACACAAATATCCCGGCACTAGGTAAGCCAATTAACACATGTAGTGTGATAAAAATCCTTTATCCTGATTCAAGCCTCTGGCGACAGAATTAAACTTATGGATGAATTCTGACTCAGCACTCTGTTACTCAAATCTCCTTTGAAGTTCCTGTTGCTCCACAATTGCCACTTTAGGGTCAATGGAGGTTGCTTTCAGTTAACCTTGTCCTCTTGAGTTTCTCAGCCACATTGAGGTGGGATTTAAAACTGCATCTCCTCAATGTATCCTATGCTGGGAACGGGAATCCTAAGGACAAAGTTCTGCTGCCGAGCCCTAAAAAAGAAGCCGGCCATGGTTGGAAATGCAGTAGGGCCCAACCGTGGTCCCTATCCTATTCCAAATAACCCATCCCCTCTCCTTGGAGTGAGGGTGCCTCTTTCCCAGATCTGCTGGATGTATCTGATTGCATTAAGGGGAAGATTCAAATTAGGTTTGACACGATAATCCTATTACACCTGTAACGTCTCTCAGATAAAAAGATCCATGCCTCTAAATTGCATTGGCATGGATGGATGCATCGGGGGAGAGAGGTTTTAAGTTGACTCCAGAAGGAAGGTAGATTTCTCAGCAACTGATGTAAGTTCATTAGGCTGCTGTCATTCAATTCCCATTCAAAACAATGGACCCTAGTGTGTACATGTGATATTCCAATGACCTCTTGGGCATCACTGTAAAAACAGTAGGGCTGCCAGAGAAATCCACAATGCAACCAAATGAGTGCAGACTTCCACGAATCCAACCTGCGAATTCCACAGCAGACAGGATTTTCTGCTGTCTGGAGAATTCCGCAGACTTGTGGACTGTTTGTCTAACCTTTGGGAATTTGGAGCACATTTTGCAGTAGAAAAAATACACAAAATAATGTGCACATTTGCACAAGTGTGTATTTGCGGAAGTGCGCATTTCAGCAAATGCAGAAACAAACAAATCCTACTCTTGCAATAGGGGCTGTGGTGGCTTAGTGGTTAAGATGCTGAATTGCAGACCGGAAGGTCGGCAGGACAGCAGTTCGAGACCCGAGTGCTGCGTGACGGAGTGAGCTCCCGTCTTCAGTCCCAGCTCCTGCCAACCTAGCAGTTCGAAAGCAAGATTTTGCAAGTAGATAAATAGGTACCGCTTTGGCGGGAAAGGTAACAGCATTCCGTGCACCTCGGTGTTTAGTCATGCTGGCCACATGACCACAGAAGCGTCTTCGGACAGCGCTGGCTCTTTGGCTTAGAAATGGAGATGAGCACCACACCCTAGTCGGACACGACTGGTTGGGGACACCTTCACCTGTACCTTTTTACTCTTGCAATGGGCTGGTGACAGAATGAAAGGTGCCGTGAAACACAGATGGAACGGAGTTTACACAATCTGTGTGTCCCTATAAAACGGTGCTCCTGTAGCCGTTTAAAAAGAACCAGAGTCGTGCAGATCAACGCTTTGGTGTGGTGGCAGAGCCTGCCCCCAGACCCCTGTCTCCCCTCTCTGGTCTGCACAATGCCAGCCTCTTTGGTCCGTTAAATCAGGTCTTCCAGTGCTGGCGGAGTCCCCCAACAGCCACATCCCCCACCATTATGTCCAATCTGTGATTGGAGATAACAGCAGGAATTCTTCTTGGAGGCCAAGCCCAACCCGTGGGGGAATCCATGAAGCCTTCACAGCCTGAATGGGGAAGGCCTACAGGCTGGATTCAACCAGTGGAGACTGGTGGTTCTGAAGTCAGTGGGGTAGTGAATCCACTCCGGGTTACAGTCAGAGCTCTAAAGGAGCTATCCAAGGTGCTGATCCCAACCCCCAACATTAGTTCAGCACCTTAGACAGCTCCTTTAGAGGTCTGACTGAAACCCAGAGTGGCTTCACCACCCCACTGACATTGGGGCCACCAGCCTCCCCTGGATCCAGTCTGTGGGCCAGAGGCCCCCCTCCCATGCATTAAGGGAATAGGCGTCTGCATCTGCAGTCAGTGGATTGTGGAATCACACACAGGACCCAATGTGCAAATTCCCCGTCCTGCTAGCAATGTGAATGCAGAAATCTGCTTCTGTGCATACATGAGCCTAACATGGGTCAAGGTGTTGGGAATGAAGTTGAGGGAGAGACTGGAATGGGGGTCCAGATCAGCCATCATATTTATACTATTCATCTTTCTATGCCAACCTATTGCCAGCTAGTCAGGAATGGATCCTCACCACTCCCTGCATCAGTCGATCAATCCAGGGACTCTCGTCCTTTACAAAAACAAAACAAAAAACAAACGTGCATGATGTCAGGGTTGGATTGGAGCCCATAGAGCCCCAAGGCAGTTCTGATTCTGAGGAAGAGATAGAAACTGTGGGAGAGGAACCCACGCACTGTTCAGAGGCGCTGCCAGAGGGAGAGTCCCTCCCTGCTCACATTCCTGAGAGTGGGAGCGACCCTGGCAGGCAGGGGGAGGGACAATTGGAGCTTTGGAACGCTAGGCGCCGGTGCAGGGACAAGCAGGAGATGGAGGGCGCCGAGAGGAGGCACTCAGTCCACTTGGCACGACGTCAACAGCTGCGCCCCAATGTCCCATGGGAAAGGGGCGGACTTTCGCCTCCTAGCCCTTAAGTTCAGAGGCTTCCTGCCTTTTCCCTCCAAACAGAGACCAACTGATTCCCTAAGGCTAGAAACCCTGGATAGGCAGCTCTCTTAAGTTTCCCTCATTAGGCTCAGGCAATTAGCATCTGTAAGTGTCATTAGGTTGAATGGAAATAAAGCCTTGGAAAAGAGCCCTGTCATTTGCGTGTTGATTCTGGCTACTTGAGGATTTCAGAAGGCAGCAAGGGCACTCCTGACACACACCTGGTCACTGGAGACACTTCTTTCTGACCCTAGGTGAGCAGGCATTTGCAATCCCATTACAGGAATACAGCTTTCTTGTACGTTGTGGCAAAGCCGGTGCATTTAAGTGGGTGGTCTTCCACTAATCATTTGTCATTTCAACCTTGGGCAGTCTGGAGATCCCAGTTCAATATATTAAAAATATGAATCAACTCAGAGGTGGAGCTTGGGTTTCCCTCATTCTAAAGACTGAGCCTACCAGCTCCTTTTTCTACCTGGATGAGCGAAGACATGGAGTTCTATTTAATGTTCTTTTCATCCCCTCTCATCCAGAAAATCAACTCCAAGCAGAGGGTTATGTTTAGAAGAGCTCCGTTCATTTTTACGCTGATCATTAGACTAAAAATATTTCTCCCTGGAGAGCTAAGCATGCCGGCAATGGGAACTGACAGGACTTTTGTGCTTCCAAGCCAGGCTTTTATTTCATCCCCAACTACTGCCGTTCATCCTCTCCACAGCAGACATTGATACCCCTTTATTTAACCTTATTTAATCAGGCAAGCCGTCCACCTCCATGGACCTTCCGCACAATTTTAAACAGCATTAATTTAAGGGATGCTCACATGGCTAAAGTCCCATGGAACAGAAAGCCCAATGAAAGAGTGAGCTAGAACCTCTCCTCTGCTCTTTCCTCCCCCCATCTCTTCCTTTCTCTTCCTCCCCCTCTCTGCTTACCTGCACTAATGTCATGCCCAGGCTCAGTATCAAAAGAGGAAAAGAATTTGGCCTAGAAATGTCAGCTCAGGAACAAACCTTCCCACTCTTCCAGAAAGCTTGCTATAAGTTGGGAACATAGTATACGGGTACCCAGCTCCAGGTTTCTGAGGGCCCTTGGGAAAGACACCCCCTATGGTTCCCCTACCTCGGGAGTCTACCTTCTCACCACCATTGTCACCAGCTGCTATTTCTCCTCCTCTTTCTCATTGTTGCTCCCACTTGCTTGCTTGACAGGCAGAGAGTCCAGGGCAAAGTAGTTAGCGGCATCTACTCCTCCTTCTCATCACCTCCATTAACTGGGCCAGCGCGAGAGGCAGGTGAACAACCAAGCTGTGATGATGACGTGGAGGACCAAATACAGGGAGGTCTTGTCAGGGGGCCCCTGCCGGGATGCGGGCCCTTGGCAGGTGCCCAACCATGCCTACCCTTGACTCCAGTCCTACTGTTGCCCATGGATAATACCTCCATTCATTAGACTGTTGAGAATGCCATCCAAAAACAAGGTCCTGCATCCTCCAATGACTCAGCAGGACTGAAGCATCATCTTCTAATGTGCAGGGTGCAATGTCACATTCCCTAACAGCAGGCAGCATGGCCCAAAAGTGTGTCCAACCCACAGCTGGAAGTGGGGGGCAGGCTCACTGTAGTCTGAGCTTTGGCCGTTGGGCTGTTCAGAAATTAAATAAATGCATGCATCTGTAGCCCTCTTTGCTATTGCTGCTTTAGGAATTGACATGTTCTCATCCCTAAATTGGCTGCAGCCAGTCTCTTAGTTTATAAAGCATTCCACCATCATAATGCCACATACAGTTTCTGGTTATCCATTATCTGCATCCCCACCCCACCCCCATCACACAAATGCACACTCGCTCCAGCGGCATTTTCAGGGGCTCCTTTTTATTTGCCCAATGCTCCTATAGCTGTAGGCAATATAATCTCTGAGCTTTCACTTGAACTGCCCCTCCAAATAGCTTTTGGTCCTCATTACAGCATCGAAGAGATCAGCACAGAAAAGTGTAAATGTTCGCAACTTCTTTCGAGCAGCTGCTATGCTGGATCGGAAGGAAAGTCAGGAACTGAGAGCAGAAATGGACTTCACACGCTGATGCTTTTGAGCGTCGCTACCACCGTCAGGGAGCAGGCATGCAGAGCTGGTGTCAAGGGTAGGTCTGGTAGGGCACCTGCCATGGGCCCACACCTCAGCACTGACAAAAGGCTGCTCCTCCTCTTCACCACTGTGATCGGCTTATTCATCTGCCTCTTCCTCTGGCCCAGTCAGTGGTGGTGGTGAGAAAGAAGTGCGGGAGAAGCCACGGCCTGCTTCCTCGTGGGCTCTCCGCCATCAAAGCAAGCAACGATGAGGAAGCGGAGGAGAAACAATGGCAGCTGGTGACAAGGGTGGTGAGAAGGCAGACTCACCGAGGGAGGTGGCCCATTGAGGGCACCTTGCCCAAGGTCTGTCAGAGACCCAGAGCCTACACTGCATGCGCGAAAAAACATAGTGTCCTCACAGAAACAAGTTGCTCAGAACGAGGACAAGCTCTGAGGCTACAGTTTTATAGGATCTGGTGGGCAGGGATTGGCCGTTTTTGGGTCAGCTGATGGCACGCTCCAGCAGGGCAGTACTGCAGCCTGGAGGGCACCGTTGAAGCACAGAGCTCCACCTTCCAGGCTCACAGTGAAAACAGAGTGCCCTTGGAGCCTTACAGGCAGCCTGGCGTATTAGGATTCTTAGGGCACAATCCTATGCAGATAGTCGGCCACCTATCCAATTCAGGGCAGGAGAAGCAGGGAGGGGATCATTCCCTCTGTGCTTCTCCTGCCCTCAATTTTCAGCTAGACAGCCGATTGCGGCTGTCTAGCCACGGGAAGGCGGAGCGGGGGAGGAGGCTGCTGTATGACACATTGGATGTGTTGTACAGGCATTTCCGCCCTCCCCGCCCCAGAATGCCCCCAGACATGCCCCTTTCCGGCCGCTCCGCACTCCTCTTGTGAGCTCAGAGGATGGGGCTATTCTGCACCGCCTCCGAGGCAGCGCGGAAGTGGGGGGAGGTCAGTTCCTGAAAAACAAGATATCCTATGGCCGTCTAGCCGCTGTCTAGCAGCCATAGGACTGCTGCCTTCATGACTTAGTGTCTATCTAGTTGTCCCCACAGCCAGGAATTATATGAAGAGATGGTGCAGGCCTGTGGGGCTTGGATCAATATTTAAAAAAGAAAGAAAGAAAAAGACTCCCTGCAAAACCCATTCACTTGCACAATGATGATTTTGCAAAGTGTCATTAAATCTATATTTATATCTCCATGGATGACTTTCTGTTAAATAACTACCCTCCAATCTTGGGTTATGTAATGGATTGAAATACACATTAACGGCAGGTGCACACAAGTAAAGGGCTGCGTTTTCTTCCTCTCAGCACAGAAATTTAACTGAGCAATGCTGTGAATATCCAGGGCTCAGAAAAGAAAGAAAAGAAAAAGCTGTTGGAATGACAAGAGACACACACAAGACAAACAGGAAAATGATAAAGTGAGTTTTCAGTAAGCCCTTAATGGTGTGTGATGTCTTTTCATTCTCTGAATATCATGGTAAACAGAAAGATTTACAAGTGACTTCAAGTGAAGAGATTCATAGGCAATTTGATACAATGGTTTTGCAGAAACTTTTCCACTTAGTTGAAAAGAGCTAGAGAGAGAGGAGGAGGAGAGAGAGAGTGCCAACACAACACTGCTTCTCAGTGTCTCTCTCTGGGCATTTCTACAGCAGCCTAAAATCCTGCATTTAAAACAGGGCTTTCTGCTTCTGTTTTAAATGCAGGATCACCACTGACTCCCTTTACACGTGCTCCCGCCCGTCTCCCCGTATCCGAGTCTTCCATTAATCTCGCTCCTCTTCTTCCCATTCTAACTCTTTTGACAGAGGAAACTGAAACGGAACACAAGGGGGATAATTTGGTAGATCGCAGATGATGAGCTATTTAAAAATGGAACAAAGGGCATTTAGTGCAGGAGGGTCATGGTAGGATCACTGCAATCTCAATTGCAGGATAAAAACCCGGTGTGAAGGAGCCCTCTGTGTGTCTCTGTCTCTGTGTCTCTGTCTCTCTCTCTCACACACACACACACACGCGCGCGCACACACACACACACACACACATGTGTGGAGGCTGATGGCTCCAATTTCCATGGGGCTGTGAATCCACTCTGGGTTTCAGCCCAAACCACTCAGAATTCTAAAGGAGCCATCCACAGTGCTGAGCCCAATCCCCCAAATGGATTTGGCTCCCTGGATAGCTCAGTTAGAGTTTTGATTGAAACTTAGAGTGGATTCACTGCCCCCACTATAATCAGAAATTGGGGCCATACGCACAAATACTGCTATACTGTTCCATCTCAAAAAATAGATATTAACGTAATGTGGCACAATTGACTAGGTCTGGATCCCCCAAGGTCTGGGTGGAAGACATAAAAAAAAAAAATTCCCCACAAGCAATTAAATGTCCTGTCTTGCTATACAAATTATCTACCTTTTAAATTTTAATTATTATTATTATTATTAAATTTATTAATCGCCCATCTGGCTCGTCACCCAGCCACTCTGGGCTATGTACAACACACCATAAAACAATTTAAAACAATAAAATTCTACCATAATTTTTTTTTTTAATTACCCTAACCCACCCCAAATGCCTGCCTGAACAACCATGTTTTTAATGCACGACGGAAGTTCATTAAAGAGGGGGCATGACGGAGTTCCCTAGGGAGGGAGTTCCACAGAGTTTCCCCCTTCAAAGATCAGGTTCATAGCTTGCGATCACTCCCCGATCCTACGCTGTGCTGGGATCTTTGGGAGGCAGCAGTGGCAAGGACCATGTTCACACAACAGTGGCTAGTGTCCTAGCTGAAGGCTGCAGCTGTTCCTGAGTCAGTCTGATCTGGCAACAATTATCTGTGCCTTGGTTAGACTACTGCAATGCACTCTACAAGGGGCTGCCCTTGAAGAGCATCAGGACGCTTCAAATGGCACAAAACATGGCAACCCAGGTTGCTAATCGCTGCATGGTACTGTGATCATATCACCCCAACACTGAAAAAATCTACACGGGTTGCCAATTGTTTTCCAGCCTCGATTCCAAGTGTTGGTTTTAATCTTTAAAATCTAAGGGCACAATCCTATGTATGTTTAGACAGAAAAAAGTCCTACAATTGCCAGCATTCCCCAGTCACTACTGCAATCTCTCCTCTGCTTCTCAGGCTGGCAACTTCCTGCTGGTGATGTAGTGGTGAATTAGAGACACTCATCATGACAGTGCCCACAGCCATGCCCTCAAGGACAGTCCCAAAATTCGGCCGCCATACCAACAAACCAGTTCTAGCAGCATTACCTCCACCAAAAGCAGGTCTTTTCTAAAGCTCATGGGTCTGAATTGCCCCTTCAAGACCAAGCCATCCCAAAATACTTTGCATTACTAGAGGAAACAATATCTAGTTCCTGGGAAAATTCATCTTCCATTCCCCCAGCTATTGTGAGGGAGTGCAGCTAAAGTGAGAGGGAACAGGAAAGTCAGGGGTTGGGGTGGGGAGAGATCATCCTGATATGCTGATTCAGACTCAGTGCTAGAGCAAATTATGGGGCAATCCAAAAGGCAAGGCAACAAAGCAGGAAAATGGTCATGCCCCAGAGTTCCAGTCCAGTATGGAATCCAGCAAAGGTCAAAGCCCAGCAAAGCAATAAGTTACCATACACAGTCCAGAAGCAGAGCCAAACAGGAGTCCAAGGATCAGTAGCACAGAAAGTCAATCACAAGGCAAGGTCCAGAAAGCAAGGTACAAAGCAGAGAAGCTGATGAACAATGTTGTTCCAGCACTGGCTAGGCTAACCCTGAAGGCTTATTATATAGCCAGAGCTTTCTAAGCCCAAGCCAGGGCTCAGCTGCAGTGCATTACAGGCCTTCTGGCAAAACCCTACTTGGGAGGAGGGCCTTGATCCTGAGGAGTCCTCTTTTGTAATCAAGCACTCCTTCTCAGAGGAGCCCTGCTGGCCTGCCTCTTGAGGCAGCAATGCTCTCAAGGGCTAGGTGGTTGCCTAGCCTCTGCCTTAGATGTGGAACTCCCCTCCTCCTGCAGGGATGGACCAGCGGTGATCTGCTCTGAGGGCCCAGGCTCCCCCAGATCTCCTGACAGGGGTGGCTCTTTGGCACTGTCTGTCTCTGAGAGCTCTAGCTCCTCCTCAGATGGGGATTCCTCCAGCGGGGGCATGACACAGAGGATGTCAGCATCCCCAGTAATCAAAACGTGTCCGTGCTGCATCCCTACAAGACCTAGCTCCATTGCACCATTGCCCAGTCCAGAGCCTGATCACCCACCCACTGTAGACCATGGCATCTGCCTTTTGGCCTTTTGAATCTTGGTCTGTCTCTTCCAGGATGTGGCTATTGATCTCTGACCCCACTGGACTTGACACCCCAGTCCCAGCCCTCACACTGAGAGCTAGCTTTTCTGGCCTGGGAACCCAACAAGTTGGAACTGACTTCTGCTCATGCCTGGGGGTGGGGGTGGGGAGTGGCAGCAAGGTATTATCTGAATCCCACCCACCCTTAGAAAGGAAAGCAAAAGGCATTTGACAGACAGAATTCAATGTTCCCAGAATCCTTCTGATGTCATCGGGCTAGTCAATTACCCCTGCTGAAGACACACTTAAATGGATGCCCACAAAGATAAAAAAACATTCCCTGAGGGACACTGGTGTGATCCTTTCTGCCAATGGGCAAGCAGCATTAACACCACTATCATTTCCACAGGGTGACATTGGAGCATCTGACAATTAAATTGGCTGCTGCCCCTCTCTGCATGGCACACAATTTTCTGCCTTTCCCCCACGATTCATAGAAAATGCAAAATGCTCATTAAAGGACTATAATGGGAGGGCAACAGTTCAGCGATAGCCTCGTCCACAAAAGACGATGTCTCCAAGGGAGGACAGATACATACATTGAAACAACGTTGGCACTCATTTCTTCCAAAGGATGGATTAAGAGGGAAAAGATCAGGTTTCACCTCTGGCTTAGTCATCCCCTAGTTCCTTTTGGCTGCAATTCACCCTCAGCGTACCCTCCAGCATTTGACACATGAAAAGAGGAGCAAGCTGTAATTCCCCCTGTTCTCATGCTAAGGATTACTACCCAAAGCCCTGCCTCTGTTTTTAACATTGCAGAAGGCCCTTCTGCCTACCGCTCTGCATTAGCTTATCCTGCCTTGTTTGAAAAGCCCAGAAGGTGTTTGTTTGGGGGCTGGTTAAAGATATGCTAACCCCATATACACTCGCTCACACTCTTAATTGTCCTGCAATCTGTTCTCGCAGGGCTGGCCCTACCATTAGGCAGAGTGAGGCAGTTGCTTCAGGCAGCAGATGCTGGGAGGCAGCAGGAAAGTGTTGGAGGAGAGAGTTGTAGGCCACATGGCTGGCTGTGCACCCCCTAAGCTAGCCAGCTGCCTTCAGATCCAGTGGAGGAAGATGCTCCATCCCTGGTACTGAAGTAAGATTCAACAGCTGTCAAGTTGACTTTTGGCCATGGAATGGGAGAGGGCGCCATCTTGGTCTTCGCCTCAGGCAGCAAAATGTCTCAGGCCAGCCCTCTGTTCTCAATAAGCCTCTCCAACATGGGTGCATGTGCCTTAGCATTCATGCGCATGCATTGTCATTGTCTCTGTCATGAGCCAGGGCTTGAAGCCCTCACAGACTCTAGAAGCCTCCAGCAGCAGTGACTCCTAGGAGGCACCAAAACCAGTCCTTATGAATTGGGGCCCAGTGCCTTGGATCTCATATC
Organism: Heloderma suspectum; assembly: GCF_057233095.1. Taxonomy (NCBI): domain Eukaryota; kingdom Metazoa; phylum Chordata; class Lepidosauria; order Squamata; family Helodermatidae; genus Heloderma; species Heloderma suspectum. Next base: position 11,871,637 of record NC_139470.1, read on the forward strand.
CTACCCACACAACCCCCAAGAGATGCCACTCTCCCTGACTATGAGGAGTGGACTTTGGACTACCTTAGTCAGCAGGAAGCCCCTGAAGAACAGTCCCCAACCCATTACTCACTCTACCAACCTTCACTCCCTGGGAGAAGCCAGGACCTATAGAAAAAGGCTGCTGGCTCTTTAAGAGCCATATGCAGTACCTGAGGGGGAGGAGCTTCTAAGCTTCTAGAAAGACTTTCCTAGCCTGACTATTAATCCCTGCCAGTTGCTCCCAGTCAGTACTGGGGTATCTTGTCCATGCTTTAGTTCAGGGGTGTGGAACTTCAGATCTGTGGGTCAAATCCAGCCTAACTGGGGCACCAATCTGGTTCCCCCTTCCCCTAACCACCAATTATTTACTGGTTTCCTGGCAGTTGCACATTTTTCCCCATTTCCCCTAAGGTTTGACATTAGTAGTAGTAGTAGTAGTAGTATAGTATTATAATAAATATTATAATATTCTTGGTTACATTTATATCCCATCTTTCCTCTGAGGAGCCCAAGGCAGCATATATGGTCCTCCTCCTCTCCTCTCACAACAACCCTGTGAAGTAGGTTAGGCTGAGAGACAGTGACTGGCCTAAAGTCACCCAGTGAGCTCGATGCCCGGGTGGGGACTAGAACCTGGATTTCCTGAGCATGGATGTATGGATTGTGTAAATTCCTTCTGTCTCTGTGCAAATCTCCACAAAATGCGCAAATCACACACACACACCCATGCTTAATCTATGCGAGAAATGTGCATTTTCTGCCAGCGAGGGCGTGGGTTGCATATTTTTCTGTGATGAAATTTGCTCAAAATGGCCAAAGGTTAGGAAAACAGTCTGCAAGTCCAGGGAATCTGCCCGACAGGGGAAAAACTGGTCTGCTGTGGAATCCATGGGTCAGATGCATAAGAATCCAAAATCATCTGGTTCTCTTGGGGATTTTTCTGAAATGCCTATTTCTGAGTCCCAGTACAACACTCTAACCACCACACCACACTGGGTGAAATGCCTCTCCTAAGCCTTAGCTCCTGGCAGTAAGAGCTATACCCTAAAATACGCTGGTATTTCGGTGTGTGTGTATTTGGGGCCTTTGCCGCCTTTCCCCCTAGCCCTTTTGACTACAATTTCGAGAAACTGACCCGTGCCTGCTCTGGACCACCCTGACCTGAGCCCCCGACATCCCAGGCATGCCAGCGAAAGTGGGTAGAGGTGCCTTCTGCACTGCCCAAAGGAGCTCTCTTGATTTCCATCTGATTTCCCAGGCCGTTCTCAGGAGAGGAGGTGCACCTGGAGTGGAGTGGTCATGTGTTCTCTTCTACAGACGGCGATCCTCCATTTGAAGGCATCTTCTGTCGGAAGGGCTGCCCAGTCCCAAACCGGCAAAATGACAAAGACCCATCAGAAGGAAGAGCTGGGCCTCGAAGCTGCCCATCAACAGGCCCCGGACTGCAGGTTGAGCAATGCACACAGGCAATCTGGTCACACTCCTCTGCACTGTGGTTTCTAAATTTGCACCTATACATCTGCATCAGCATATGCAAGTTTTATGCAAATGGGTGCCTTCGGTTGTCCTCTCCTTCGGCGAGCCATAGGTGGCTACCCTGCCTGGATTCCCTTCACGTGGCAAGGCCTCCGTTTCCCCTTCGCAGGTCACCAGCTGGCTTGCTCAATGCAAATGCCAACGGAGGCCATGCAGGAGAGTAAAACGCCACCATTGCTTGGCAGAAGAGCTGATTAGAACGATCCAACAGTTAACAGTGAACCAGAAAAGCTGGGCCGCCTTTATAATGCAGCAGATATGTCCAGTTCGTCAGTGTGACTGGAAAATTAAATTCTCCCAATTGTTCTGGTGGATATTGAACCTACTAGCAGTATTGGAGGGGACATTTCAGCATTGCTCGTGTGGTGTCTACGGCTGCACAGCGATTAGCACACTTCGTATTCATTATCCGAGTCTTCCATTGCACCAAACAAGATGTTTTAAAATGGCATTGCATTTAAGTGTCTGTATCCAGTGGGCAAATCCACAGCAATGGATGGGGTGAGAACAAACGAGTCTGAACAAAAGCTTTAAAGGTTTCCAAATCCATGCTGAGGGAGGGGGGATGAGGACAGTGTTCTCAGCATTGGCCAAAGGAACCTGGGAGTCCTGTTTATTTACTTGTGTTTACTTGTAATTCTTGAAAGTCTGAGCTACCTCACAGGGTTGTTGTGAGGATAAATGGAGAGGAGGAGGGCCATGTGAGCTGCCTTGCATTCCTTGCAAGATGATAAAAAGATGGGATATAAATGTAATACATAAATGAAATAAAAGAAATAAAACTGGTCCAGGGGCTCAGATCTGAATGGAACCCACACTGTCAGTCCTGTACATGCTGACTTGTGTTTCTCTGAAGTGATGGAAAGGCCCTCTGTACAACAGTTTTCCCAGCCTGGTGCCCTCCTGATGTTTTGGACTACAACTCCCAGAATTCCTGACCATTGCCCATGCTAGCTGGAGCTGATGGGAGATTTCTTTCTTTCTTTCTTTCTTTCTTTCTTTCTTTCTTTCTTTCTTTCTCTCTCTCTCTCTCTCTCTCTCTTTCTTTCTTTCTTTCTTTCTATTTACAATATTTGTATACCGCTCCACATTCAAAGATTTTGGAGTGGTGAGCAGCTGATAGGATAAAATAATAAAAACACCATGTTAAAATAATTACTGTTTTTAAACAAAAACAGAGACAGCATCCCTGCAAACAACCCTCCCCCCCCCCCATGTTCTGGTCAATGGTGTTTTATTCATACTGGCTTTGTGTCCCTCTGCAGGAAAATGTTGATCTGCCTGCAGTCATGTCAACTGCCAAGTGGTGTGACTCCTAATAAGAAAGATTGAGAAGGTACTTAGATGGGGGAATAAAAAAAAAATCCCTCTGCATGGTGTTGCTAAGCAATGTGTGACTTGCCACAAAATACTCCGAGATAAATACTTCTTACAACTGGAACACAGTGGCGGCGGTGTGTGTCTGCGTGTCTGTGTGTGTGTGTGAGAGAGAGAGATTTGAAAAATGGCAAAGGTTGAATGTTTTAATAAGCAGCTACCAATAATTAGGACCATTTCAACAGTCACTGAGTTTGACGGAAGCTAGAAAGAACTTCCCTGGAGGAGAGGCGCAGCTCTGAAGAACGCAGGGAGTGGGGGCGAAACACACCAGGGGGTTTCGGCTGAGCACAGAAGGAAAGAAAGAGAGCAGATTTGCAGGAGGACCAGGTGGGCAGTTTTTCCCCAGTGCGGCACCCTTCCAGATGTTTTGGACTACAAACCCCACCATGACCCACTGCTGGCTTGGGATGATGGGAGGTGTGGATCGAAACATCTGGAGGGTGCCACATTGGGGGAGGCTGATGGGGAGAGGGGGGAAGTTTGGGTCAGGAATGCTGGGCACTGAAGTCCAAAACATCTGGAGGGCAACGGATTGGGGAAGGCTAAGTAATCTTAGGATCCAAGCCCTATAAAATAACAGTGCCACGTGCATGGAGTGGACTGGAGAAAGTAACAGAGTTGGGATTTTTTTAAAGGCAAGGTAACCAAGAGAATATATCAAATTGGCTTTGGACTGCAACTTCCATCATCCCCCTGCTGGCTGGGGATGATGGGAGGCATGGTTCAAAACATCTGGAGGGTGCTGCATTGAGGAAAGCTGAGGTGGGGAGAGTGGGGATGAGGATTGGAAAAGGGACCCTAAGATCAATTAATTTAAGGACGTTCATGGAAGGAAGTTCTCTCCTCTCTGCAGCTATCTGCGACCCCCGAAATCCCTCTGTTGGGAGTTGAGTGACAATTCTTCCCTCCCCCAGCACACATCTCATATAGTGCAGGAAGACCCCGTAACCCTCCAGAGAGGCTTTTGAGGGCAGGGGGAGAGGATGCAAAACTTTCCTTCTGTGAATATCCTTATTTCACAGCTGGCAAATCTGTGGTCCTCCAGATGTTCTTGACTCCAACTCCCATCAGCCACAGTCAGCATGGCTAATGGTGGGGGTGATGGAAACTGCAGTGCAACAACATCTGTAAGGCTACAGGTGTCCCTTTCCTGTCATATGTTCAGTCAACCTTCTCCAACCTGGTGCCTTCCAGATGGACTTCAGCCCCCATCAGCCTTCATGGCCAAGGGTCAGGAATTCTGGGCATTGTAGCCCAAAACATCTGGTGAGCACCAGGTTGAGGAAGGCTGTGTTAAGAAATCTTAGGATCCAAGCCCTGTAAAAGAACTGTGCCAGGTCCATGGAGAATGCCATGAATGGACTGGGAGAGAAATCGATAGGAAAATCATAGAGAGGGGCTGGGATTTTGGAAAGTCATAGAGAGGGTTGATCTCCTTCAACCATGATCTCCTTCATGGATCACTGCCTTGTTGTGGCGAAGGGGCCTGCGTAACTCAGTGAAGCCATAAGCTATGCCGTGCAGGGCCACCCAAGACGGACAGGTCATGGTGGAGAGTTCTGACAAAATGTAGTCCACTGGAGAAGGAAATGGCAACCCACTCCAGTATTCTTACCAAGAAAACCCCATGGAACGTATCACAAGGCTAAAAGAGATGACGCCAGAAGATGAGACCCTCAGGTCGGAAGGTGTCCAATATGCTACTGGGGAAGAGCAGAGGGAATTTCCAAGTAGCGCCAGAAAGAGTGAAGCAGCTGGGCCAAAGCCGAAAGGACACTCAGCTGTGGATGTGTCTGGTGGTGAAAAGAAAGTCCAATGCTGTAAAGAACAACATTGTTTAGGAACCTGGAAAGTAAGATCAATGAATCAAGGTAAGCTGGAGGTGGTCAAACATGAGATGGCAAGATTGAACATCGACATCTTGGGAATCAGCGAACTAAAATGGACAGGCATGGGCGAATTTAATTCAGGTGACCATCATATCTACTACTGTGGGCAAGAATCCCGTAGAAGAAATGGAGTAGCACTCATAGTCAACAAAAGGGTGGGAAAAGCAGTACTGGGGTACAATCTCAAAAATGACAGAATGATCTCAGTACGAATCCAAGGCAAACCATTCAACATCACAGTAATTCAAGTCTATGCCCCAACCACTGATGCCGAAGAAGCTGAAGTTGATCGGTTCTATGAAGACCTACAACACCTTCTAGAACTAACACCAAAAAAAAGATGTCCTTTTCATCATAGGGGATTGGAATGCTAAAGTAGGAAGTCAAGAAATCACCGGGATAACAGGCAAGCATGGCCTTGGTGTACAAAATGAAGCAGGACAAAGGCTAATAGAGTTTTGCCAAGAGAACACGCTGATCATAGCAAACATGCTTTTCCAACAGCACAAGAGGTGACTCTACACATGGACATACCAGATGGTCAATATGGAAATCAGATTGATTATGTCCTTTGCAGCCAAAGATGGAGAAGCTCCATACAGTCAGTCAAAACAAGACCTGGAGCTGACTGTGGCTCAGATCATGAGCTTCTTGTTGCAAAATTTCAGCTGAAATTGAAGAACGTAGGGAAAACCACTAAACCATTCAGGTATGACCTCAATCATATCCCTTATGAATATACAGTGGAGGTGAGGAATAGATTTAAGGGATTAGACCTGATAGACAGAGTGCCCGAGTAACTATGGACGGAGGTCCGTAACATTGTTCAGGAGGCAGCAACTCAATCCATACCAAAGAAAAAGAAATGCAAGAAAGCCAAGTGGCTGTCTGATGAGGCTTTACAAGTAGCTCACGAAAGAAGGGAAGCAAAAAGCAAGGGAGAAAGGGGAAGATATATCCAACTGAATGCAAAGTTCCAGAGAACAGCAAGGAGAGACAAGAAGGTCTTCTTAAATGAACAATGCAAAGAAATCGAGGAAAACAACAGAATGGGAAAGACTAGAGATCTCTTCAAGAAAATCGGAGATCTCAAGGGAATGTTTTGTGCAAAGACGGGCATGATAAAGGACAAAGAAGGCAGGGACCTAACAGAAGCAGATGAGATTAAGAAGAGGTGGAAAGAATACACAGAAGAACTATACAGGAAAGACCTGAATGTCCCTGATAGCCATGATAGTGCGGCCACTGAACTTGAGCCGGACATCCTCGAGACTGAAGTCAAGTGGGCCTTAGGAAGCATTAGTAACAACAAAGCTAGCGGAGATGACAGTATTCCAGCTCAGCTATTTAAAATCCTAAAAGATGATGCTGTTAAAGTGCTGCATTCAATATGCCAACAAATTTGGAACACTCAACAGTGGCCATAAGACTGGAAAAGGTCAGTTTACATTCCAATTCCAAAGAAGGGCAACACCAAAGAGTGTTCAAACTACCGTACAATTGTGCTCATTTCACATGCCAGCAAGGTGATGCTCAAAATCCTACAAGCCAGGCTTCAGCAGTATGTGAACCGAGAACTACCGGAAGTACAAGCGGGGTTTCGAAGAGGCAGAGGAACTAGAGATCAAATCGCCAACATTCGCTGGATCATGGAGAAAGCAAGAGAATTCCAGAAAAACATCTATCTCTGCTTCATTGACTACGCTAAAGCCTTTGATTGTGTGGATCACAACAAACTGTGGCAAATTCTTAAAGAGATGGGGGTACCAGACCACCTTACCTGTCTCCTGAGAAACCTGTACGAGGGTCAAGAAGCAACAGTAAGAACCAGACATGGAACAACTGATTGGTTCAAAATTGGGAAAGGAGTATGACAAGGCTGCATATTGTTGCCCTGCTTATTTAACTTATATGCAGAGTACATCATGAGAAATGCCAGGTTGGATGAATCACAGGTCGGAATTAAGATTGCTGGGGGAATTATCAACAACCTCAGATACGCAGACGATACCACCCCAATGGCAGAAAGCGAAGAGGATCTCAAGAGCCTCTTGTTGAGGGTGAAAGAGGAGAGTGCAAAAGCTGGTTTGAAACTCAACATTAAAAAAATGAAGATCATGGCATCTGGCCCCATCACTTCCTGGCATATAGAAGGGGAAGAAATGGAAGCAGTGACAGATTTTATTTTCTTGGGCTCCAAGATCACTGCAGACGGTGACTGTAGCCATGAAATTAAAAGACGCTTGCTCCTTGGGAGGTAAGCTATGGCAAACCTAGACAGCATAGTCAGAAGCAGAGACATCACCTTGCCCACAAAGGTCCGTCTAATCAAAGCTATGGTTTTCCCAGTAGCAATGTATGGCTGTGAGAGCTGGACTATAAGGAAGGCTGAGCGCCGAAGAATCGATGCTTTCGAACTGTGGTGCTGGAGAAGACTCTTACGAGTCCCCTGGACTGCAAGGAGGTCAAATCAGTCCATCCTAAAGGAAATCAACCCTGAGTGCTCGTTGGAAGGACAGATACTGAAGCTGAAGCTCAAATATTTTGGCCACCTAATGCGAAGAGAAAACTCTCTGGAAAAGACCCTGATGCTGGGAAAGACTGAAGGCAAAAGGAGAAGGGGACGGCAGAGGATGAGATGGCTAGATAGCATCACCGATGCAATGAATATTGACTTGAGCACACTCCGGGAGAGAGCGCAGGACAGGAAGGCCTGGCGTGCTATGGTCCATGGGGTCACGAAGAGTCGGACACGGCTGAACGACTGAACAACAACAACAACAACAAAGAGAGGGTTGGGATTTTTTTTTTTTTTTAAGGCAGCTTCCCAAAATAATAATCAAGAGGATACATCAAAAAGAGAAATTAAAGTACAGTGCAGCCTAGGAGCAAAATACACAGAAGAATGTAAGAGCTCAGCTGGATCAGACCAAAGGTCTCTCTATCCAGCATCTTGGTTTCCACAGCAGCCAGCCAAATGTCTCCAGGAAATCCACAAGAAGGATACGAGGTCCATTATCTTCTCCTGCTATTGCCCTCTTACACAGCACACACACAGCAACTGCTGCCAGGAGGAATGCTGCATTTATTTTCCTCCGCTCCGAGTGACACAATAACCCAAATTTTATAAAAATGTTCACCGATGGCATGCCCTTTCTGGAGGACTCCTGGTCAAAGGATCACTGGGAAGTCCCACAGCCAAGCATTTCAGAGGACCTACCTGTGTCTGGGGACCTTAAGGCTGATCAGAGGGATTCTGCACCCTTGGGGGGAAATGGCCGTTGACCCTACACCCTCATGATGTAGTTAGCCTAGGGATGTTGGAGAAATCCATTTGCAGGGTGGAGTTTGATGAGTTTTCCTAGGCTCGGGCCCCCAGGCTTTGTTTGGGTTCCTGCTCCAGCGCCTAACTCGAAATGCAGTGAGTCAGGCCAGTTCATGGATTTTCCAGGAATTCTGCACATTTTTAAAGGTCCTGCAATCTGTGCAAATTTCTGGGCAATTTGCACAAATGACAGCCAAATTTGCACAATTTCTGCAAATTCACCCATAATTTGCCCAAATTGCCCAGAAATTTGCCCAAATTGCAGAACCTCCCCCCAAAAAAATGTGCAAAAAAGTTCCCAGAGTTCAGGGAACAGCCTGCAGCTTGGCTCGCAGATGCAAAGCATGTTGTACACACTGCTGAACTCAGTTGATCCAAAAAAGTGCCGGATTTCCCAGTGGCGGACATGCCTAAGTTAGCCTCCTCTTGGGCCCAGAGGCAGATGCTGAGTGGCAATCTAGCCCCAGATAGCACAGGCATCTCATGGTCAAGGCGCAGCCAGTTGCAGAAGTGCATTCCTAAGACATGGGGACTCCTTGTGAGTAAAGTATATTTGTGAGCAAGACTTGCTCAGGAGGAGACCTTGCCTCAAGTAGCACTACCGGCCTGCAGCTGCACCCGGGGCAGGGCTCTGAAGGCTCAGGCTTAAAGTCTTCAGTTCCAGGCACTAGGTGCTAGAGCAGTGCCTGAATAGCCGCTCCCTGACTTGTATCTCCCTGCTATGCCAGCTTTTCTCTGGATCTTCTTGCATTTAGCTTTGGACTGTCTATGACCTTGATTTTGGAGCTGACCTGGTCTAGATCCCCGGGGCTCTTCTTTGGGCAACCCTGCAAGCAGGACGACCAGAGCTTTTACTGTGAAAACAGAATGGGGTCTGTCATGGAGTCAGTATCCTCACGCTGCCATCCCATCTTGGTAAGGGTATTGTAGAACTGGGAAAGCTGCTGAAAAGGACAATCAAAATGATGAGGCAGCACCTATGAGGATCAGCCAAAGTGTCTGGAAGTTGAGGGCATGATAGAGGCTTATAAAATTCTGCATGGTACAGGGAAAGCAGACAGAGCAGACTTTCCAAACCTGGTACCCTCTGGACGTGTGCCATTATCCAGTGGAGGCCGATGGTCAGGAACATTTTTGATAGCAGCAACTGAAAGCATCAGGATAGTCCTCGGTTGGGGAAAGCTTTTGTAGTGCCAATTTGGAAAATAGGGGGGGTCCCCTCCCCTCCCCCAGCTCAAAAATTGATGTTTCTTTCTCGAACCATAAGTTCTGAATGTCACGTCTGCGCCACATTAGCACGATTTCCTTTTGCCATAGAAGCCCAACAAACCTCCGGGAGAGCCCTCACATCCTCTCCCACGGTATAATCATGACTGACAAGCCAAGCCTAATGTAACTCCATCTAAAAATGTATGTTCTTCACATTTGAAGTGAAGAACATACATCCGTCCTGCGCGTCTTGTCTCCACGGATACGTTAGCAAGTTAAATAACACCGTTATAATGAAAGATTAATAGCAGAAGAGAAGGGAGAGATTAAGAGGTACAGGCAAGCAGAAAGAGGAGAATGCTGCCAAGATGAGGGGTGGAAGGAACAGCCATGTTGCAAAAGGAGGTAGAGATGGCAAGGGGGGGATCTGGTGGTCCAGCAAGGGCCTTGCAGCTTGTCGCCCTCACAAATGACCCCCCCCACAGAGAGCAACAGTTGATGGGGACAGGGACTAACAGCTCTGGTATTAGCACCTGGCATGGCATGGGCATGCCAGGTACCCACTGGGGTGGCACTGCCCCAATGCCTGCCACAGCATCCTTGAGTGACTTCATCCTTCATCCTCATTTCTTCCTTCATCCTGGCAGCATCCTGGCACTACCTGCTACAGCATCCTTCATAAGAACCTAAGAAGAGCCCTGCTGGATCATACCAAGGGTCCATCTAATCCAGCATTCTGTTCACACAGTGGCCAGCCAATTGCCCATGGGAAGCCCACAAGCAGGAGTGCAACAGCATCCTCCTGCCCTTGTTCCCCAGCAACTGGTGTACATAGGCTCACTGCCTCTGATATTGGAGGGAGCATATAGCCATGAGGACTAGTAGCCATTGATATCCTTCTCCTTGAGGAATTTGCTTAACCCCCTTTAAAAGCCATCCAAATTGGTGGCCATCGCTACATCTTATGGTAGCGAATTCCATAGTTTATACGCTGTGTGAAGAAGTCCTTCCTTTGATCTGTCCTGAATCTCCTTCCTTCCTGATTTATTTGATTTGTACCCCACCTTTCTACCAAGAAAAATGGCACTCCCAGCAGCTTACAGTCATAAATAAAACTTGATCAAAACAAGAATGAAACAAATGCATTCAAGCACAGTTAAAACATGCAAATAAAAGACTAAAAATAATATTGTTATTCTTATTTAAAAAGTAAGAATGTATATTTGGGGTGGTGATGATCAGGCATGTACATTTTATGTAAAGATACTCATTTTATTGATGAGATGGCTAGATAGCATCACCGATGCAATGAATATGAACTTGAGCACACTCCAGGAGAGAGCGGAGGATAGGAAGGACTGGCGTGCTATGGCCCATGGGGTCATGAAGAGTCAGACATGACTTAAGGACTGAACAACAGCTCATTTTATAATTTTTACCATATGCAGAAATGCACTCCTGGGAGGCTTCAAGATGAAACAGAAACTCAGTCCCATTGGTACAGCACTCACTTGGCAGCACGAAGCATCCCCTGTCAGAGTTCTGTTCAGGGGAAGAAACCATGGTCAGAATCAGGGCCCCACATGTACTCACCCATTAGGAAGGGCAAGTCAGCCAGGCTGAGTATTTAAATCAGGGGTCCTCAACCTTTTTGGTCCCGTGGGCACTTTGAGGAATTTGAGACATTGCTGTGGGCACCACCACAGAACGGCTCCCATGGAGGATGTGGCTACTTACATAATTGCTGATGTGGGAGCTTGGATATTCAAATGTGAGCTAAAGAGATATGGGGGACAAAGAGCAAAGCCAGAGGCTGGGAGGGTGGGGGAAATAGCAAGGCAAAGGGGTAAAGAGCAAGGCTGGGAGGGCAGGAGAAATAACGAGGCATAGGAGTAGAGAAAGAGCAAGGCTAGAGGCTAGGAGGGTGGGGAAAATAGCGAGGCAAATGGGTAGAGAAAGAGCAAGGCTAGAGGCTGGGAGGGTGGGAAAAATAGCAAGGCAAAGGGGTAGAGAAAGAGCAAGGCTAGAGGCTGGGAGGGTGGGGGAAATAGTGAGGCAAAGGGGTAGAGAAAGAGCAAGGCTAGAGGCTGGGAGGGTGGGAGAAATAGCGAGGCAAAGGGGTAGAGAAAGAGCAAGGCTAAAGGCTGGGAGGGTGGGGGAAATAGCAAGGCAAAGGGGTAGAGAAAGAGCAAGGCTAGAGGCTGGGAGGGTGGGAGAAATAGCAAGGCAAAGGAGTAGAGAAAGAGCAAGGCTAGAGGCTGGGAGGGTGGGGGAAATAGCGAGGCAAAGGGGTGTGGTGAGAAAAACGAAGCTAGGGGCTGGGTGGGAGGGGAAAATAGCAAGGCAAAGGGGTAAAGAGCAAGGCTAGAGGCTAAGAGGGAGAAAAACAGTGAGATAAAGAGGAGGGGAGGTTAGAGGGAGAAATAGCAAGGCTATAGCAAGGCGAGGAGAGAGGAAGAACAAGGCTAGAGGCTAGAAGGAGAGAAAGAAGACTGCCCTAACATTTTTCAAGGTTTTTCTTCAAACAATTCTTTTGACAGGGGCGGGGAGGGGGAGGCTTTTGGGGCACCATTGGAGGCCCTGTGGGCACCATGGCACCCATGGGCACCATATTGGGGACCCCTGCTGCAAACCCTCCATTGCTCCCTGGAAACGGCTGACGCAACCATCTCCCTAGACACGTGTCTAGGCAAGGTACCTTCTGGACAGCTCCTCCCTTGCTGTTCCCAGTATCTCTGCTTGACTGCTGGACAGCTCCCCTGCTTACCTTGGGAAGCCAGAATGAAGACACAACCTCTCATTTAATGTTTAGAGACCTGGAGAAGGAAGGCTGAAAAACTGGAAGAACTGCAGACTGCACCAATTAGGCATTCCCCAAAAGCCATGGCTCGGTGTAACAGATAGAGCACATGGTTTGCATGCAAAAAGTCCCAAGTTCGATCCCGGGCTTCTCCAGGTATGGTGAGGAAAGAATCCTGCCTGAAACCCTGGAGAGCCACTGCTGCCAGTCAGTGTCGACAATACTGGGCTGGATGGAACTATGGTCTGACTCAGTATAGGGCAACTTCTTGTGTTCCTAAATAGGGAAAGTGGTTTGCAAGGAACTAGAAAACTGGGGCTATCATGGATAAATTGGGACCATTGGAGCACATGCAGATCAAATCACCTAAAAGGACTTGCAAATCACTTCACAATGGCAATCTACAAATTCACTGGCAAGATGGTCAGAAAACAAGTCAGTAGAGAGCCAGTGTGGTGTAGTGGCAAGAGTGTTGGACTAGGAGCTGGGAGATCCGGGTTCTAGTCCCCACTCGGCCATGGAAGCTCACTGGGTGACTTTGGGCCAGTCACAGACTCCCAGCCCAACCCACCTCACAGGGTTGTTGTTGTGAGGATGAAATGGAGAGGAGGAGGATAATGTAAGCCACCTTGGGTTCCTTGCAAGAGGAAAAAAGGCAGGGTATAAATGCAATAAATAAATAAATAAAGTCCTACACGAGAGGAACTGGATTTATTTCAAGCAGAGAAGAGAGGATGGAGCAAGGACATAGTAGCTCTCTTCAAATCCCTGAAGGGCTGCACACAGCAATGGGAAAAGATTTGTTCTCTGCTGCCTAAGAGGGCAGGACTAGGTCTAATGGGCTTACGTTACAGGAGGGTAGATTTTCGTTGAACATTATGAGAATCATATTGACCGTAAAGGCAGTTTGGCTGTAGAACCAATAACCTAGAGGGGTGGCAGGCTCTCCCTTGCTGGAGGTTTTCAAACACAGGCTGAACAGCCTACTCTGGGGCTGACCAGAAACAGCCATTAGTCAGGCAGGTACTAAGGGAAGGGCTTTCACAGTGGTGGCACCACACCTTTGGAATTCCTTCCCCCTAGGGAGATACATATGACCTCATAAAGGTTTGAGGTCTACAAATGGGAAAAACTGTCAGGCTTAGAGGCCTGGAGTTTTCAGTTGGGAGGGGGTAATGCTGAGAGGAGTCATTTCATTTCTCCAGTGAAGTGTCACTTTCTCCACTTAAGTTTCATTTCTTCAGATTTGAGGCAGTACTTTCAGTTTTAATGGAAGAGGGTATATAAAGAGAGCGAGACAGCCAGTAAGAGCAGAGACAGCCAGAGCCTGAAGTGAGAGCAGAGTCTGAAGAGTGAGCAGGAAGAAGCAGCCTAGAAAAGTCTAAGGACAGCTAGGGTAAAGGAACTTGAGTTTTGCAACATTTAGTTTCTTTTCATGCATTTTGTATCACTCAGCTTTATTGTGTAAATACTTTTAGCTGTAGTTTTTTTTTTTTTGCCTTAAATCTACTAGTAAACTGTTGTGGTTAAATGCTGTGTCTGGAGTGTCAGTCACCCCACATCTACAGCCCAAACCCCACATTACTGGGAAGGGGAAGTTTAAAAGAAGGAAGGTGAGACTCTTAAGGAGCCAAGAGATCCTTAAGGAGTTGCTCAGGGGATCCAGTTCATAAGGGTAACCTTGGCAGACATCATTACTGCTGGCTTTTAAAAAAGCCCTGAAGACACATTTATTCCAGTCTGCTTAAAAATCATGACTTGCTGCTACTCCTGCTGCATGTGTGTGTTTAATTGTAATTTTTATGTTCATTGTTGTATCATATTGTAAGCTGCCTTGTGAGAGATGGGGATATATATATATATATATATATATATATATATATATATATATACATACATACATATACATACATACATACATACATACACATAATTTAAAAATAATTTAAAATAATTTAAGGATGCAATCCTATTGATTGATTGATTGATTATTGCATTTATACCCCACCTTTTTTCCTCTTGCAAGGAACCCAAGGTGGCTTACATTATCCTCCTCCTCTCCATTTTATCCTCACAACAACCCTGTGAGGTAGGCTGGGCTGAGAATGTGTAACTGGCCCAAAGTCACCCAGTGAGCTTCCATGGCCGAGTGGGGACTAGAACCTGGATCTCCCAGCTCCCAGTCCAACACTCTTGCCACTACACCACACTGGCTCTCTTGCATACTTGAGGATTGGAAGTCCCTGAACTCAGGGGTGTCCAATCATCCAGTGCAGGATGGGAGGAGTGGAGGAGGTGATTGTTGCTTTCTCATCCTCCCACCCTGCAGATTTCACTAGATGGGCTTTTTAGTCCATCTACCGCAGGCGCTTCAGAGAGAGAGGAAAGAAGGCTGGAAGAGGCTCAGGAAAACCTGTATCCTAACCTTTCCAGCCTCCTCCCCTCCCTGCCCACTGGAACACCCCCTTTCCACCTCCTCTGAGGTCACTTTTCTGACCTCGGAGGGCAGCCTCTGTGGTTCTTTCCACATGGCTGTGAGGGGGCAGGGGGGCAGATCTGCTACCCCCACTTCCAAGGTCACTGCACTGTCTCCGACCTCAGAAGGGGGAATCCGAACAACCCTGTGGTCCCTGGGATGTTCAGCCAGGGACCATAGGATTGCCCTCTCATATAATTTAAATAATCAAAAATAATTTAATAATAATAATAATAATAACTGATTGATTGATTGAGCGAAGCTGTAGCTCTGGATTTCTTACATTAAGCAAGGGATTCAACTAAATGGCTACAAAGCCTCATCCAGCTCTTACAGTTCCACACATATGGAACAGTCCTAATAAATTCCATATTACGAGCTGCACTGACATGCTTTCACAGCACAGAACGTGCTTCAGAACCTTTGTGGTTTGACTGGTGTATTGTTGCATGGGGATTTTTCCTGGCAGCTGCCACCTTCCCCAGCTGCATCGAGTCTCTGTGTCTGCTGCTGTTGGGCCCAGGTAGCCTCAAAGGCGCCGACGCACGCCCCTTGCGCTCTTGGCCCTTCTGTTCTGCTTGCAGGATAATGCTGACCTAAGAACACCTGATGCTGATTTCTGTCGGTACTCAAAGTTCATCGGAATGGCTGCTCGGCTGGATCATGTCTCCTAACTAGGGATGTACACACTGTGTAAAATCTGCTCCGTCTGTGTTTCGTGGATTGTCATAGAAGTCATAGAATCATAGGGCTGGAAGGGGCCTGCAAGACCATCGAGTCCAACCCCCTGCTCAGTGAAGGAAGCCTGATTCCCAGGCGGTCCCCCATCCAACTACGAACCAGGGGGAAGCCTGATTCCCAGGCAGTCTCCCATCCATGTACTAACCAGGGCTGACCCTGCTTAGCTTCCGAGATCAGACGAGATCAGGTGCAAATATTGTTTTTCGTCATGAGGAAAAATATGCAAATAATTACATAAGTAATAATTTTATCTGAAGGATCGCCTCCTCCCATATGTGCCTGCCTGGACCTTAAGATCATCCTCAGCGGCCCTTCTCCATGAGCCCCTGCCGAAGGAAGTAAGGTGGGTGGCTACTAGGAGGAAGGCCTTTTCTGCTGTGGCACCCCAGCTGTGGAATGAGCTCCCTAGTGAGGTTCGCCTGGCACCTACATTGTATTCCTTCTGGCGTCAGGTGAAAACCTTTTTATTTTCCCAGGCTTTTTAGCATTTTAGCTTTCTAGACTTTTAGCTTTGCTTTTTTAAATCTGTATTTTAAATCTACGCATTGCCGCTAGGTTTTATTCTGGTTGTATTCTGGTTTTATTGTTATATTGTTATATTGTGGTTTTAATGTTTTTATATTTTATATTGTTTTATTGTGTGCTTTTTGGTTTGAATTTTTGTGAACTGCCCAGAGAGCTTCAGCTATTGGGTGGTATAGAAATGAAATAAATAAATAAATATTTTCATAAGCATTTACATAATTTGCCTTGGTACGCAACATTTAGCGTATTGTCCCCCATTCCTTTTAATGTTTCCTCAGCAGAAGCGTACGTATTTTTCTACGAATTTATATGCGTAAATTTCAGGAAAGTAAAAGACATCATCCAAAAGCCCACGGACTCCGCATGGCCTGAGGGGGCCGCTCTGCAGCGGATTCCACAGGTCAGATTCTTAAGAAATCCCAGCTCATTTTAGTCTGTCTCGAATTTCTCCAGCATCCCTACTCCTAACCCCCAGCCCGGCTGCTGCCAGACCAAAGGGAAGGTTGTGTTGCAGGCCATGGCGATTCCATGGGGCCGAGCATGCTTGAAGTTCTCTGCAAGAGATGAAGAACCGTGATTCTGGGAAGCAAGAAGACAAGAGAGACAGGCCTTGGAGCGGGGGGGGGGGGAGAAAGCTGTTGTGAGTTTAGCCTGTGGCAAGCATCTCTTGCCCTGGAAGTGTTTGAATTATTAAAATAAATTTGCCTTGGCACAGCTGAAACCAGCATCATTTGCTTTCCTCCGGTCTAGAGAGAGAAAGCAAATTGTCGCAGTCCGACCGTGATAATAGTACCTGTGTCGTTGTCAGGGTATGGGCGTCAAACCCTTTCAGCACGGGGTTCACCAGCAATTACCCAGGGTTAACAGCGGAGCGAGTGTTTATATGAGGAGCAACTCAAGACAAACTCACGGTAAGCTGAAGTCTGGGATGATTGAAGGGGAATGGAATAGAACAACCAGAATCCTGGGGCACTTCTGATAAGACTGTTATCACGCCATCATTCTGCCCGGAGGAGTCCAGAAAATATGTCTTCCTCTTGTAACCTTCCCATGTTTTCCCACCACTGCATCTATCTTTTTTCTTTCCACAAAAAAATCTGTTCAGGAGGAAGAGACGGAATGGCTGGGCCCTGCTTTTGGAGTGGTAGCCCTCTATCTCGGACCCTCTTTATTCCCAGGTAAGTGGGTCTAGGATGATGGTGATTACATTTCGATTCCATCTTTTTTTCCTCTTGCAGGGAACCGAAGGCGGTTCTGCTTTATCCCCAAAACAACCCTGTGAGGTAGGGTAGGCTGAGAGTCAGCGACTTGCCCAAGTCACCCAGTGAGTTTCATGGCTGAGTGGGGACTAGAACCTAGATCTCCTGAGTCCCAGTCCAACACTCTAACCACTGCACCACACCGGATTGCACCTTTAGACTAGGATTTGGGCAATGAAGGCTGCCTCCATCCATTGGTCCCTGACTTAAGATGGAGGTCTGAGGCCGTACTCTGTGGCTTATCACTTCATGGGTGCCAGGACTTCGTGGGTTTTCTGCATGGTGGCCCCTCATTGATGGACTTCACCTCTGAGAAATTCATGTGGTTCCATCATTATTCATTGCTGCTGCTCGATGTTAAAGACGTGTTGACATTTCAAGCTGCATTTTCTTAGGGCATGATCCTATGCATGTTTAGACAGAAAAGAGTCCTACAACTCCCAGCATTCCCCAGCCAGCCATGCTGGGAGTTGGTGGACTTTTTTCTGTCTAAACATGTATAGGAATTCACCCTACATTTTTGTCCCTGGATTTACTTTGTACTCTTCATTGGAAGGGCTGTACGTATTTCAGCCTTCCCCAACTTCCAGATGTGTTGGCCTGCAGCATGCTGACTGGGGATGCTGGGAACTGCAGCCCAGCACATCTGGTGGGCACCAGGTAGGGGAAGGCAGATGTACTTCTAAGATGGGTGGTTTTTTATATATTCTTATTTCTTGGTTTGAAAATGGGGTGCTGCCATGGAAAGGCTCGAATGTCCTGAAAGACAATCAAGGTCAGCCCAGGCTCTCTTGCTGCCTCAGGGGGGGGGGGGAGGCACATGGATATTTCTGCTGTGCCTCCCGCCTACCACATGCCACAACTCCCCCCACACTCCACCTACTACTCCATCGGTGGAGGCTGGCAGCTCCGATTCTGGTGGGGCTATGAATCCATTCTGGGGTTCAGTCAGAAAACAGCCAGAACTCTAAAGAAGCTACCCAAGGTGCTGACCTTATGTTAGGGGTGGCATTCAGCACTTTGGATAGCTCCTTTAGAGTTCTGGCTTGGCGTTCTGGCTGAAACCCAGAAGAGATGCACAGCCCCACCACAATCAGAGTGACCAGCCTCCACTGACTCCATCGCTGCCACCACTGCCATGACTGCCACTGATCTCGGCAGAGCTGTGTCAGCCGTAAAAAGTGGCTGGTGTGGCTCTGCAAAGGGACAGCCAGGCCCCAATGCCTGGCTCTTTGGGGTCCTTCCTCAGTGCCAGGCATGGAGGGAGGAGGGGTATCCCTAAAGATGGTCCATGGTACAGGTGATCTCCAGGGACACTCCCTCACACAATGCCTGGCTCCAAGCAAGGACCCCTCAGAGCCAGGCATCTGGGCCTGGCCAGGCCACGCTGGCCACTTTTTACAACTGACACAGCTCTTCAGAGAGACCTCCCACCTGTCTCTGGATCACCCTGAAAGAAGCTTCAAGGTGAGCTGGAAGGTGGGTGTCTGTTCCAGGGAGCCCCACTGGCTGCTCTCCCCCTATGACTGGGGCTGTGGGGCTTCTCTGAAGTGCCCGGTATTGTGCTGCTGAACTGGGCAGCAACTCCAGAGAGCCCTGTTGGCTCCACTCTCCCACTGTGGCAAATGGCACAGTGGGGGAGCGGCTGGCAGGGCTCTCTGGAGCACCCACCCAACAGCACCTGTGCAGTAGCACCTGCAGGGGGGCCTCCTGGTGGTGTTGGGGATGAGCATGTAGTGTGCCACTCCTTCTGCTCTGCCATCTGAGGCAAGGGCTTCACCCCTCTTCATAGGAGGGCCAGCCCTGAAGACAGTTTAGAAATCATCGAGTAGATAATTAAAAAGAAATACAATGTACTTTAACCCAAAAGAGGGCAAGGGAGTCCACCCTTCAAAATCAGAGGAGAATGGGCTACTGCAGTGTAAATACAGCTTGACAAACTGTGGTAAAGCACCATGGAGCTGGGGGGAGCTCACAATTAAACTAATCCTGGTTGTGGATATAGGGGCTTTGCACAACTGTTTGAAATGTTGAGGGTATATTAACCTGAGCCAGAAATATACACTGGAAAATAATCTTCTCCCCTATATACCAGCCCAAACTGTAAAGATCCTCCTCAGATTGCCTGACGCATGGGCCCCTGACAAATGAGATGGGGTAGGTGGCTTTTAGAGAGAGGGTCTTCTCAGTGGTGGCACCCCGGCTGTGGAATTGCTTCCCCATAAAGGCCACCTTGGTGGTCTTTTCAGCACCAGGCAAATACCGTTTTTAAATTCACTCAGGACCTTTAAACAACTAGGATTTAAACAACAACAACTTACATCTCACTTCAGCTCCCATCAGCTCCAGCCAGCATGGCCAATGGTGAGGAATGCTGGGAACTGTAGTCCAAAACATCTGGAGCGCACCACCTTGGAGAAGCCTGAAAGCTGTGTGTGTTTTGTTTTGTCTTAAAATGAGCTCCTAATTGTTTTTGCCTTTTCCTCCACCAGAAATACTTTTATATATATATATATATATATATATATATATATATATATTGTGTGTGTGTGTGTGTGTGTGTGTGAAATTAAAAATATCCAATGTTAGTCCTAGTTAGAGTAGTTGCATTAAAATGAATGGGACTTAAGGTAGACTAACACTGAACGCAGCTCACTGAATTCTACAGCTTGTATTTTAATATTGCATTTTCCTTGTGTTTTGCAAGTAGTAGGGGAACTTAACCCTTACCAGGGAGCATGTGCTGACGCTTGCTGTTGCAGTAGTAAAGAAAATGAACGCCAGAGGGTCGGCAGCCGCCGCTCGCAGCGGGGCTTCCTCTTGAGTAAGAGGCCAAAGGGAAGCCTTGCCCGTGGGATCCGCGCCCGTTTTCCGCCTTCCGCGAGGGTGGGGGGAGGCGCATCGCCCTGCGTTTTGGCAGTCCTATCCGGCTGGGTGTGCCTTACTCGCAAGGAAGCCGCCCTCCCCAGTGAATTCAACCGGGCTTTCTTTCCCCACGGAAGACGCGTGCGAGACCGCAGCCTTTCCAAGCGCAGTGGGCGCGCGCGGCCAGGAAGCCCGGCTGCCTTCCGCGAGGGGGCCTCCTCGCGAGGAAGCGCGCGTCCGATCGCAGCCAACGGCCGCCTCCAGGGCCGGCAGCCACCAGCGAAAGCACCCCCCACCCCCGCCAAACCTTTCCCGAGTCCGACCGGGCCCCGCCTCTTTCCCCTTGGCCCCTCCCTCCTCCGCCTCTCCTCTCCTCCTCATCTGAAGGACTTCCCGGGCCGGGCTCCGGCGCGCTCAGAGAGGCGGGCGAAGGCTGCGCGGCGCCCGCGGTCGCTTCTGCTGCTGGTTCCTCGACGGCGCCGGGCGGCGGCGATCTCGGCGCTCCGGAGGAGGCTTGGCGAGGGCGCACGTCGGGGCTGGATTGTAGCTTTCGGGGGAGGGGGGAGCGGCGACGCGGGGTGGGAAACGCGCGCAGGAAAACCTGCCAGCGAATTTTTTTATTGCGATTTACGAAGCCGGCGATATTTTATTTATTTTTGTCGCCTGCCCCCCCGCCCCCCAGCAACCTCCCCAACCCCGCAAGGCGCACAGCTGGGCATCGAAGGGGAGCCGGTTGCGCACGAAGAAAAGTTGGGGCGGGGGTGGGTAAATAACACCTTCTCGGATCTGTCTTTGAATTATTATTTTTAAACGCCCCCGCTTTTACCTGCCTTTAAATTATTGTTTTTAAACGCCCCCGCCCCCCGCCCGCGCACTTTTCCCCGTCCCGGCGTCTGCGAGGAGGGACAGCACCGCGGAATGCGCCCGCCGAGCCCCGACGCGTCTTGACGCGCGCGCTTGGCGAGGCCAGTCCCGACGGCGGCGGCGGCGGCGGCGGCAACCGGGGGGGCGATCGAGTTCGGATGTCGCCCTCCGCCTCTTCCCCCCTGCGGATCGCCGGAGCCGGGCGCCCTCTGCTCCCCCGCTCCTCGGAGCAGCCGGAGGCGGCGGCGGACTAAAGCCCGGAGAGGAGGCATGCTGTGGAGCGGGGCCCCCAGGCAAAGCGCTTCCCCCCAGGAGATGTTTCTGATGCTCGCCGTCTGCCTGGCTTCGCGGCGGACCTTGGCAGCGCCCACAGCCACCGCCGAGGAGATTACGCTGGGAGTCGTAAGTTGATCCTCCAGATGGTTTAAAAACAAATGTGAATTATTTTTTCCCCCTCGGAAGGGGTTTGGGGGGGGGGACGCAAGGCGGGTGGGGGGAGCGGCGTAAGCAAGAGCCCCCAGTTTCTCCGTTAATCCCCCGGGGGGGGGGGAAACGGAGCCGGCTTTCTCCTTCCTTGTCAATGGCCGCAAGGATGGAAGTTGTGGGCTCTTTTTCTCCCCGAGCTTTGGAGAGGGGGCAAAAAAATCCCCCCGAGCGCCCTCGCTGCGTTACTTCTTTCTGGATGCGACTGATAGAGCTTCCTGGCTTCTCCGCTTTGGGGTAGCAGCGGTCACACCATCAAGGAGAAGGACTTCGCCTGTTTCCTGCGGGCGTGAGTGTGTGTGTGTGTGTGTGTCCCTGGGGGGCTTAGGAGGCTGGTGTGATCAGCTGAACTGCTGGCAGGCAGAGAGAAAGAGTGTGTGTTTGTGGAGGGAACAGGTTGTTCCTTTATTTATTTGTATATGTATTCGTTCTATTTTATTTTTACGCGTGCTTCCAAGGACCTTTGCAGCTGGGCATGTTTTACTCGGAAGCAAGCCGCAGTAGATCTTCAAAGGGACTTTTTTCTTTGCCGTTGTTGCACGAGGGTGTCGGGGGGGGGGGAAAGGTGTGTGTCATTGTGGGGAGGAGGTCCTGCTGCACGTGCTTACTCGGAAGTAAGCCCCCACAGTGTCCCCACTTACTCCTAGGTAAGTGGGCAGAAGGTCGCAGCAGCCCTCTGCCCTCTTACCTGAGAGTAAGCCCCAGTGAACTGGGGCAGGCGCACGGACTTACTTCTGAGTAGGCACGGAAAGGATTGCGCTGTTAGTCACCTGCTTGTGGCCATCCGCGTGGTTTTGGGGGGAGAGCACTGCAGTTGGGAGCAATCCCCCCCCCCCGCTCCCCCACCCCACCCTCAGGGAACCATAACTTTCCCTAGGCTTTTAAATCCCTTGGTAGAGAAAAATCAATCAACTTGCTGCCACTTTGGATCTAGGGCTGACTGAGTCACCTGTTCATACGAATGGCTTGATCTCTTGTGAATACAGAGATGTGCATATTGTTAATACTGGCTGTAGAATTGTGTGGTTAAATTCGTGGGTATTTTTTCTCCTTTGTTATGCAGGCAGAGATGGTTCTGCTTCCTCATGAAAAAATATGTAAATAATCTCTTCCTGCTGCCCCATGTCCAAACGACCATAATTGTATTAATAAAGAGGAGGCGATCTCTTTGTACAATAGAAATTCACCCTGGGGAGACCGAACCGGTCTACAAGATGGCTCAATGAACCGGTTGGCGTTCATGCCGTACCCAGAACTGGTGTCGCTGAGGCATTGTGCTCATTCCAATCTGTCCATATTTGGGTAATTGTTGGAAGCTCTTTCTAGGGTCTGTGTGTTTGCTTCTGAGCAACGAAAGATATTTAGTAGTTGGCAATGGCTTGCTAGCTCCGTTGCTAGTACAGATGTTGGTCAACCCTGATGCTGCACCCTCCAGAAATGCAGGAAGGATCTGTGTCTCCTGGCTTGGGAAAGCTTTCCTTGCTTATGTGTTCCTAGGGGACACTCTGTTGCCCAGATTCTCCTTTTGGGGAAGAAATACATTTTTCCACTGGTTCTGTCCCTCTCCATGGATGAGAAGGTTCTGTAAGAAACCCTCTTCTACCTAGGACAGGGGTCTTCACAGTTATGGAAGCCATGGCTTCCCTGAGTAGCCACAGGCAAAACCCAAAGATATTGAAAGATATTACAAGTATGACATGCACAACCTTTCAGAGCAGGTTTTATTTTTGTCACGAGGGAAACTGAGCAGACATTTATTGTTTTTCATTTTTTCTAACCATGCGTTGAGTGCCATGTCCCAGCGCATGGTTTCTGTTACAAACCCCTTGCTGAAGCTTAGTAGATCTATGGCTGGTCAGAGCTTGGATGGGAAACCATCCTGACACACATGACCCTCTGTGTGTCATTTTGAGTTCCATGATGGGAGGAAGGTGGGATATAAATTTACAAATAAATAAAGCTTGGCAGGTTCCAGGGGCTGGATGGGGATGATGATATGGGGAAGGGTCATTTGGACTGCCAGTTCTCCATTTGTGCTCTGATCAAGAGAAGAGATGACTTGTGTGTTGGGTTCCTTGGAGTGCTGGGAAACAAAATGTCTGAGAGGGGATAAAGGAAGTCACAAGGCATGTGGGACAGGCAAGTGATGGTTTCAGATCAACTCAATATTTTGATTTGGGGGGATGCCATCTAACCGGAGCGCTTCGGCTATGGGGCGGTATAGAAATCTAATAAATAAATAAATAAATAAATAATTCCCAGCCAGCATGGCCAGGTCTAAATGAATGTAGTTGGCCAGTATGCTTCACTAGCTCAAACTAGGGCTCAGGGCATAGTTTCAGGGCACGTAACCTGGCTTGCTGAAGCTAAGCAGGGCTGGGTCTGGTCAGCGTCTGGATGAGAGACTGTCTGAGAATGCCATGCGCCTTGCCTTGAGTTCTGCGATGGAAGAAAGACGGGATATCCATCCAATACATAAATTAAGTACAAGAATGAGTTGTGAACCAAGACGTTTCCGGTTTCTATATTGCCTCTGTTGTGGACTCCCAAGGTGCTCTTCAACGAGATACGTTCTGCGGTATGGGCAAATAAAACAGTGGCAAACTTCACAGCATGATGTTAAGGAGTGGCAGGATGATGCACGTGGAACCCTTTGATGACTCAAGTGTTATATCAGAGTTAAGTGTTATTTTTATTGGGCTGGATCGAGATTTAGTCATATACTTAGAGCAGAAGCGTTGAAAACAGTGGGACTTGAGTTAGGCCTGATAAACTAACTTGTCTCACTGATTACAGGGGGTGATCCACCCTATGACTAAAGGTGAAATCCTATTCATGTTTTGACAAAAGTAAGTCCTACAACTCCCAGCATCCCTTAGACAGAATGCTGGGAGTTGTAGGATTTATTTATGTGTAAACATGCATAGGATTGCGCCCTAAACTGGGATCCAAATGATGACCTTAAAATTCACAGGTTAGAGTTGCCTTCCCCAATGTGGTCCCCTCCAGTTGTTTTGGTCTTCGATTCCCATCAGCCCTATCTAGCATAGCCAACTGTCAGGAACCCTGGGAGTTGTAGTCCAAAACATCTGGGGGGAACCTCATTGGGGAAGGCTGGGCTTGGGTCTGATATAGGTGTTTCCAAGGATCTTCTTCTCCACCTCCCCACCCCCATATGTTCCTAGAATGAGAACCCAGAAAACACAATGGTGTCTGAAAAGTCATCCCTAATTGAATGACAGCACAGAAATGGGCTGCACAGTGTGGGAGTATGCAAGTTTGTACTTCACAGTACATAAGTTTACCATTGAGGATTTATCTTCCTCCATCCAGGTGGAACCTTTTTGTACTTGGGCGCCCCATACATGGAGGAAAACCACCAATGGTTTTCACCATTGGTTTGTATCATATGCCCGAGAACATTACCCTTACCATCTGGAACATAGGAAGCTGCCTTAGTCTGAGCCAGACCCTTGGTCCATCTAGCCCAGTATTGTCGACACTGACTGGCAGCAATGGCTCTCCAGGGGTTCAGGCAGGTTTCTTTCCTCGCCCTACCTGCTGGGGATTAAACCTGGGGCCTAGTGCATGCAAAGCATGTGCTCCATCACACTGAGCTATGGCCCCTCTATACTAAGTAGTGCCCTATTTTAAACATCGAAGTTTTTAAGGTTAACCCACTGCTGTTGGCTGGGGAATGCTGGGAGTTGTAGGACTTTTTTTCTGTGTAAACACGCACAGAATTGCGCCCTTAAATACTGTTCCTTGGGTGGACGTTCCACGGATTTCTGAGGAACTGCCTTCCAAGCAAGCATACTTAGAATCTCGGTTGCGATTCCCAGTAGTTATGCTGCCTGTTCTCCTTTCTCCCATGTTTCTTCTGAATATGGTACACTGGAATGGGCTGGCTGCCTCTGAGAGATTCACCTGCCATACATGGAGAGGATAAAGCTGAGGGCCAGTGAGGAGCAGCTGTTGAAGTTGGAACGGGAAGTCCTTAGTTTAGATCTTCACTCTTAGGAACAAGCTACACATTAGTGGAATACATCGCAGGCAGCTCCACACAGGGTTTTCCTTTCTTAAAAGTAAACAGGATCAGGGCAACAGCACACAGAGAGGAAGGGCTTTATTCCCCACCCCCTGTCAGTCTCCCACACACACATACACCGGCATGGCAGTTGGGAAGAGTAAAACCACAAAACAAATTCCTGTTGGTGAGGATAAAGTCTTTTATTTCCGGTACTTCTGTATTGCTTTTCGCTGTCTATAATTTCCAAAATGGCATTGAATATTAAGGGCAAAAATATTAAAAACCCAATTCAGGAGGCAGCATGCTAATGATGAAACATTTGATGCTTTGAAAGAGTTCACAATTCAAAGCCAGCCCACTGAAAGGTAAAACCTCTGCAGAACAGACTAAAAGCACTCCTTATCCAGAGGTGGACTGAAATAAAAAAGGTTTTGAAGGGGCCTTTAAAAGAAGATGGGGAGGGAGCCCATGTATATTCTGGGGGAGGGAGTTCTACATAGGAGGGGCCCAACACTGAAAAGGACCTTTTTCTTGTGCCCGCTAATCTAATTGATGCTAGCGGCGGGCACATCAGCAAAGTCGCTGTAGCGCATCTTCACGCTTGGGGAGGTTTGTACAGATGCAGGCAGATTGAGTCTAGATTTTGGAGGGCTCTTGAGCAAGACATCCTCAATGGGCCCCCTTTCTCATGGAGTCTACCTTCTCATTGCCATTGGCAGCAGCTGGAGCAAGTAGGCCGTGGCATCTCCTGCTCCTCCTTCTCGCCACCGCTGTTGTCTGGGCCAGAGTGAGAGGCAGGTGAACAAGCCAGTTGCAAAGGTGAAATGGGGAGCAACTCCATGGGGTCCTTGTCAGAGGGGCCCCTGCTAGGATGTGGCACCTCAGCAGATGCCCAACCATGCCTGCCTTTGACGCCAGCCTTGGTTCAAGTAACGGCTTCAAGGGAGGGGCCATAGCTCAGTGTAACAGAGCACATGCTTGGCATGCAAAAGGTCCCAGGTTCGATCCCCGGCTTCTCCAGGTAGGGCAAGGAAAGAATCCTGCCTGAACCCCTGGAGAGCTGCTGCCAATCAGTGTCGACAATACTGGGCTAGATGGGCCAAGGCTCTGACTCAGTATAAGGCAGCTTCCTATGGTCCTAACTTGGTTCCCAATGTAAGGGAACTATGTAGATTGTCCTGAGCTTTTTGGCAGCCAGGCAGAATTAAAATGTAATCACTGGTGCAGTGCGGTAGTAACCAGTGTGGTATAGTAGGAAGATCAGCAGAGGTAAATCATTGGTCTCGAATCAGGACAGTCTGGTTTCAAATTCAGCCCTGAAACTAAACTAAACTAAACTAAACTAAAACTAAACTAAAACTAAACTAAAACTAAACTAAAACTAAACTAAAACTAAACTAAACTAAAACTAAACTAAACCTAAAACTAAAACTAAAACTAAAACTAAACTAAACTAAACTAAACCTAAACTAAACTAAAATGTAATCACTGGTGCAGTGCGGTAGTAACCAGTGTGGTATAGTAGGAAGATCAGCAGAGGTAAATCATTGGTCTCGAATCAGGACAGTCTGGTTTCAAATTCAGCCCTGAAACTAGGGATGTATGGACTGCGTGAAATCCGCTCCGTCTGTGTTTCGCGGATTGTCAAGCACTTTTTGTTTCGTCGTCTGCTCACAGACAGATCTATTTTTTTCGTCATGTAGAAAAATACGCAAATAATTATGTAAGAGGTTTCTTAACAGTGGACATAATTTAACTTTGCACGAAACATTTACTGTACCCCCATTCCATCCAACTTTTCCTCAGCAGAAACTTGCATATTTTCGTATGAATAAATATACATAAATATTGGGAAAGTAAAAGAGAGAGAGAAAGAGGGATCCAGAAGTCTATGGCCTCCACAGCGGATTCTGCAGGTCGGATTCTTAGAAACCCGAGCTCATTTTAGGCCATCTTGAATTTCTTCAGCACCCCTACCTGAAACTCACTGGGTGATGCTGAGCCAGTCACCATCTCTCAAACCTAACCTCCCTCACAAGGATGTTGTGAGCATAATATGGAATAGCCCTGGAGGAAGAAATTTTGAAGAACCATCACCCCTCCCCTCCCCCCCCCCAAACTCAGCAAGCCTAATTGTAACTGAAGTTCTGTTGGCACCCAGCTGAGAGAGAGAGAGACAGAGAGAGACAGAGACAGAGAGACCGAAAACTTTAGAAAAAGGGGAATGATCAATACATGCAAACAGATAAGCCCTCTGGAAATGGTGCTTCCTGTCTAATTGGACTATTTAGGATTCATTCAGACATGTTCCAGGCCATCATTACAACGGTTTATCATTACAGTGGTTGTTTTGGAAGTTGGGACTGTACTCTTAAAAGTCTGTGGGGAAGCAAGCATGTCAGCCAGACCTCCCCTCTTTTAACACAAGGTGAGGGATACAGCATTAGGTTTGCCACTTCCTGGAGATGGTTATACTGTTTGCAGGAGAAATGGGATCCAGGGCTTCAAGTGAACCTTGGCCTCTTCTTATTTATGTACGTAATTTATTTTTTAAAACCCTTTAAGCCTTGCTTCTGCAGTCTTCCAGGGATCTTCAAGTGGGCTTATGTCGTAAAATGACATTAAACCACTATAAATTACAGCCACAGTTCGAGGAAAGAGGAGCTGGATAAATACCTTAAATGGGTTTTGAGCACTCAGATATAATCGGAGTATGTCCACCACTGGAGGCTGGTGGCTCTAATGTCAGTGGGGCTGTGGATCCGCTCTGGGTTTCAGTCAGAACCAGTCAGAACTCCCAAGGACCTATCTAAGGTGCTACCCTTTAGCGTTCTGACTGAAACCCGAAGTGGAGTCACCTCAGAGCCACCAGCCTCCACTGATGTCCACGGTTTCCCTTGTAAGGAATCATAGCTTCCTGACTTCTTCCCTCCCCACCACTGACCCCAAATCCCCAATGATGTGAGCTTAGCTGGCTTCCATCAGGGAGGCGTTCTGTCAAAGTTGGAGTTGCTCCTGAAAAATGGCACTTAGGCTACATGTTTACCTGGGAGTAAGCATCTTTGGACTCAGCGGGACTTATGTCTGAGTAGACATTATGACATATCTCTGGGACATGGCTGGTTATAGCTGCATTGGAACTGCCAGGGATGCTGTTGAGAAATTGCTGTGCCACCTCTTTCAAAGAAATATAAGACGTCTTTCTATAAAATGCCAAGTGAAGAACCACTGAAGATGTTTAAGGATACGTCAGTAGGAATAGAGGTTGTATTCAAGAGAAGATACATAAGACATAACCAGGTTTGCAAGGAATTCTGGGTAGTTGGTTTGTTGTTGTTTATTCATTCAGTCGCTTCCAACTCTTCGTGACTTCATGGACCAGCCCATGCCAGAGCTTCCTGTCGGCCGTCGCCACCTCCAGCTCCCCCAAGGTCGAGTCCGTCACCTCCAGAATATCATCCATCCATCTTGCCCTTGGTCAGCCCCTCTTCCTTTTGCCTTCCACTTTCCCTAGCATCAGCATCTTCTCCAGGGTATCCTGTCTTCTCATTATGTGGCCAAAGTACTTCAGTTTTGCCTTTCATATCATTCCCTCAAGTGAGCAGTCTGGCTTTATTTCCTGGAGTATGGACTGGTTTGATCTTCTTGCAGTCCAAGGCACTCTCAGAATTTTCCTCCAGCACCACCGTTCAAAAGCATCTATCTTCCTTCACTCAGCCTTCCTTATGGTCCAGCTCTCACAGCCATAGGTTACTAGGGGGAATACCATTGCTTTAACTATGTGGACCTTTGTTGTCAGTGTGATATCTCTGCTCTTCACCATTTTATCAAGATTTGTCATTGCTGTCCTCCCAAGAAGTAAACGTCTTCTGATTTCCTGGCTGCAGTCAGCGTCTGCAGTAATCTTTGCGCCTAGAAAAACAAAGTCTGTCACTGCCTCCATGTTTTCTCCCTCTATTTGCCAGTTATCAATCAAGCTGGTTGCCATAATCTTGGTTTTTTTTAGCTTTAACTGCAACCCAGCTTTTGCACTTTCTTCTTTCACCTTCGTCATAAGGTTCCTCAGCTCCTCCTCACTTTCAGCCATCAAAGTGGTATCATCTGCATATCGGAGATTGTTAATGTTTCTTCCAGCAATTTTAACTCCAGCCTTGGCTTCATCAAGCCCAGCACGTCGCATGATGTGTTCTGTTTACAGGTTGAATAGGTAGGGTGAGAGTATACAACCCTGCCGTACTCCTTTCCCAATCTTAAACCAGTCCGTTGTTCCGTGGTATGTTCTTACCATTGCTACTTGGTCGTTATACAAATTCCTCAGGAGGCAGACAAGATGACTTGGTATCCCCATCCCACCAAGAACTTGCCACAATTTGTGATGATCCACACAGTCAAAGGCTTTAGAATAGTCAATAAAACAGAAATAGATGTTTTTCTGAAACTCCCTGGCTTTCTCCATTATCCAGCGGATATTGGCAATTTGGTCTCTAGTTCCTCTGCCTTTTCTAAACCCAGCTTGTACATCTGCCAATTCTCGTTCCATGAATTGCTGGAGTCTACCTTGCAAGATCTTGAGTATTACCTTACTGGCATGTGAGATAAGTGCCACTGTTCGATAGTTTGAACATTCTTTGGTGCTTCCCTTTTTTGGTATGGGGATATAAGTTGATCTTTTCCAATCTGTTGGCCATTCTTGTGTTTTCCAAATTTGCTGGCATATGGCATGCATCACCTTGACAGCATCATCTTGCAAGATTTTAAACAGTTCAGCTGGGATACTGTCATCTCCTGCTGCCTTGTTATTAGCAATGCTTCTTAAGGCCCATTCAACCTCACTCTTCAGGATGTCTGGCTCTAGCTCACTGACCACACCATTAGGGATGTCAGAGAATTCCGCCACGGATCTCAGGGAGGCCGAATGCCAGCACATTCAGCCCCCCAAAATCGGTGGTGGAACGGTCTGCCACCCCCCCGCCACTCCCTGGGACGAGACTTACCTGGGGTGGATCTTCCTGGCGGTGGTGGCTCCAGCGGCGGCTCCGGCATTTCCAGTTAAAAAAAACACAAAACTTGATAGGCTACGTAAAGATTTACGTAGTCTATCACGGCTAGATTTTTAAAAAACATCATGATAGGCTACGTAAATGTTTACGTAGCCTATCACGGCTGAGTAAAAAAAAAACGCGCGTTCCTTATTTTGGCACGTCTTAGTCCACGTAAACATTTATGTAGACTATGACGGCGAAAATAAGGGGAACGCAAATAGCGTAGACGCTACGCTATTTGTGTTCCCCTTATTTTCACTGTCTTAGTCTACGTAAATGTTTACATAGACTAAGATATGCCAAAATAAGGAATGCAAATGGAGGCGCCCATGGGCGCCGCCATTTGCGTACGCGTGGGGGGGGGTTGGTTTTTTTACTCAGCCGTGATAGTCTACGTAAACATTTACGTAGCCTATCACGGCTAACTGCAGGGACGCAAACGGCGGCGGCTACGGCCACCTCCATTTGCGTCCCTGCTAGCCAGCGGCCGGATGTCCGGCTGCTGGCGGAGCCGGCCAGCGGCTCTGCAGAATCGCTGCGGAGCACAGCCGGCCAGCCAGAATTCCGGGGGGGGGGGAGGAACGGAGCGCCTCCCCCCCAGCGAGGATTCCGGGGGGAGGGACGGAACGCCTCCCCCCTAACCGTAAATATAATTTGCGAAAGGTAAGTACCTTTCGTACATCCCTACACACCATCAAATCTATCCCCGATATTATTATCCTTCTTATACAGATCTTCCGTATATTCTTGCCACCTTTTCTTGATCTCTTCTGCTTCTGTTAGGTCCTTGCTGTCTTTGTTTTTGATCATACCCATTTTTGCCTGGAATTTACTTCCGATGTTTCTACTTTTCTGGAAGAGGTCTCTTGTTCTTCCTGTTCTATTATCTTCTTCCGCTTCCACGCATGGCTTGTTTAAAAATAATTCCTTATCTCTTCTGGCTAACCTCTGGAATTTTGCATTTAATTGGGCATATCTCCCCCTATCACTGTTGCCTTTTGCTTCCTTCTTTCTTGGGCTGCTTCCGGTGTCTCGGCAGACAGCCATCTTGCCTTCTTGGTTTTCTTTTTCTTAGGGATGCTTTTTGTTGCCACCTCCTGAACAATGTTGCGAACGTCTGTCCACAGTTCTTCCGGGACCCTATCTACTAAATCTAGTCCCTTAAATCTGTTCTTCACCTCCACTGCATATTCATGAGGAATATTAGTGAGCTCATATCTAACTGATCTGTGGGTCTTCCCTATTCTCTTTAGTCTGATTCTAAATTGTGCAGTAAGAAGTTCGTGATCTGAACTACAATCAGCTCCAGGTCTTGTTTTTACCGACTGCATAGATGTCCGCCACCTTTGGCTACAAAGGATGTAGTCAATCTGATTTCAGTGTCGACCATCTGGTGAAGTCCATGTATAAAGTCGTCTCTTAGGTTGTTGGAAGAGAGTGTTTGTTATGCACAGTGAGTTGTCTTGGCAAAATTCTATCAGCCTATGTCCTGCTTCATTTTGTTCTTCCAGACCATGCTTGCCTGTAATTCCAGGTGTCGTTTGACTACCCACCTTAGCATTCCAGTCTCCTGTAATGAAAATAACATCTTTTTTTGGCGTACTATCCAGTAGGTGCTGCAGATCCTCATAGAACTGATCTACTTCTGCTTTTTCAGCATCTGTGATTGGGGCGTATATTTGGATCACTGTGATGTTAAATGGCTTACCCTGAATTCGAATTGAGATCATTCTGTCATTTTTTGGATTGTATCCAAGCACTGCTTTAGCCACTTTATTATTAATTATGAAGGCTACTCCATTTCTTCTGTGGTCCTCTTGTCCACAGTAGTAGATCTGGTGGCCATTTGATGTGAAGTGGCCCATTCCAGTCCATTTCAGTTCACTGACACCCAAAATGTCTATATTTAATCTTGACATCTCCCCAATAACCACATCCAATTTGCCCTGGCTCATAGATCTTACATTCCAGGTTCCTATGGTGTGTTGATCTTTAGAACATTGGATTCATCGTTCACCATCAGCCCCATCGGCTGCTAGCCGTCCTTTCGGCTTTGAGCTAGCTGCGTCATCACATCTGGGGCTAGTTGAAATTATCCTCTGTTCCTCCCCAGTAGCATTTTGACCATCTTCTGACCTGGGAGTCCCATCTTCCGATGGTATACCGACATATCTCTGGTTGTACTGCTCCATTTAGTTTTCATGGCAAGAATACTGGGGTGGGTTGCCGTTTCCTTCCCCAGGGATCATATTTAGTCTGACCTCTCTGCCATGACCTTTCTGTCTTGGGTGTCCCTTCACGGTTTAGCTCATGACGTCATTGAGGTGCTCAAGCTCCAGCACCACGACAAGGTAACGATCATCAAGAACTAATTGGCAAAGAGGCCTGGATAATATCTAAAGAAAAATGCAGAGTTAATGCCAATCACTCAAGATCAACAGCTATTTGAGGAAGCAAGAGTATTGGGTGGTAAAACAAAATTACTTTTTTACTTTAGGTCAAAGGTGTGCTTAGTGTTCAGTTAATGGTTGATAATTAATGGACAATAAATATTGTATAAGATATACACTATCAAATCTGAAATATTGGTGTTCAGAAAAGTTGATATAATTAAATTTTAAGTAGTAAATGGTGTTGTTTTCTCAAGGATAGGATTTAGAATCAATTTTGTCTAGCCTGAAATATATCTGTTCACCTTAAGCCTTTTAATCTCATTGGAATTTCTGAGGAGTTAAGACTGAGATCAAATATTGTTGTTGTTGTTGTTCAGTCGTTCAGTCATGTCCGACTCTTCATGGGATAGTAAACAATGAAGTAATGCTGTAGACAGTATATAAATTAGGGATGCTGGAGAAATCCAGAATGGATTCAAATGAGTTCTGGTTTCTATTAATCCAACCTTTGCATTTCACAGTCAGCTGGCTTTTTCTGAGTCATGTGGATGCCATGGACTTACAGACTGGTTTTTTGTTTGTTTTTTTACTGGGAGGGGGGCATTTGCACTAAGTGGAACAAAATTCTTGTACACCCCTAAAAAAAATCCGATTCTGTCAATGAGCAAATAACAGAATGAAAGACACCAGACAATCTGCAAAACACAGACAGAATGGATTTAACAGAATCTGTACATCTCTAATACAAACATGCTCTGATATATATGGCATATCTATCAGCTGCTTAACATCCAGAAGCTCATCAATGCCTGTGTACCTACCTATCAGCTGGGCAGCTAGATAAGAGACTTGGACTTAGAAAGCTCCCCCCTTAAACTCTTCAGCTAAGATTTTAGAACCATATGCATTTTTGTTACTGTAGTTTTAACCTACATGGTTGTATTTTGGTGTCATGTTTTATTAAGAATATATGGTATTGAATAAAAATTGAAAAAGGATCTATAGATTTTTTCCTTACTACTTCTTCCCAGTACAATACCAAGACTGAACCCAGCCTGTGGCAAATCACGCTGTACTCTTTGTTTAAAGGGTTTAACTTGCTACAAAAAGTTAACTGGCAACCAAAGTCTTCCTAAATACAGAACCATAGCTCGAAGCAAAATCCACAACAACATGCAGAAGAGTGTGTTGTAAAAGCACTCTCCTGTGCGTGTCTACTCAGAAATAAGCCCATCGGACTCGATGGGATCTGCAGAGCAATCCCATACATGCCTACTCCCATACAATCCCATAGATGCAATTCCGTACATACACACAAAAATATTCAAGGTGTGCAGTCCCATACATTCCTACTCCCATACAAGCTGCATTGAGTTCAATGGGATTTGCTCCCAGGGAAGTGTGTATAGGATTGCAGCCTCGGTCTTATTTCAGTTGGTACCAGAAGCTATGTCTCATTTACAGTTCTCAATACCTGGAAAAGAGGGTCAGGGAAACATCCCGAAAAGTTGAATGTGTCTTGTCTCATAGGGTCACTTTTCAATGTATTTATTTCCACTATTTTTTAATCTCTCCCTTCCTCCAAAGAGTGCAGAGCTGCTTGCGTAGTTTTTCTCCACTCCTCCATTTTTATTTATTTATTTATTTTGTTAGAAATACTTCTATACCGTTCAATGTAATCCCCACATCTAAAACGCACTATTAAAAATCATCATGGCTACAATAACCATATAAGGAGCAGTAAGATGGAACAGCATACAATACTTTGTAAATCGTTACAAGCCGGAGGAGGCCTGGGTGAACAAGTACGTTTTCTGGTGGTGATTGAAACATTTTCTGCCTCCCAAGCTGCGCGGGGAATAATTTTTCAGCGATATTCTGTTGCTTGCGGAAGGACCAGCAAGGCCCCTTCTGAAGATCTTTAAGGTCGGCTGGGTAGACATAGGGGAAGGGGCTCTGCTAGATATCCTGGCCCCAAGTTGTTTCAGCCTTTGTATGGCAACGACACAGCCTTGAACGTTGCCTGGTAGCTGATAGTCAGTCAGTGCAGTTCTTTGAACGCAGCTGTTACGTGAACATAGCCGGGGGTCCCAGTGAACACCCTGGCTGCTGCATTCTGCAGTAGCTGCAGCTTCCGAACCACGCACACGGGCAGCCCTACGTGGGTTGCATTACAGTAGTCTAATCCTGAGGTTACCCGTGCATGGATTTTCATTCAACCACCCTGCATGGTAGGGCTTGTAGAAGTAGAGCAGTGGTAGAATCCATGCTTTGCATGCAGAAGGTCCCAGTTTCGATCCCTGGAATCTCCAGGTAGGGTTAGAAAAATGCCTGCCTGAAACTCTGGAGAGCCACTGCTGCCAGTCAGTGTCGACAATACTGGGCTAGATGGACCAGAGATCTGATCCAGTATAAGGCAGTTTCTTATGGAAGTTAGGTAGGCAGAGAGACAGACAGAGGGAGAGGCAGAGAGAGACATAGAATGATCGAATGCCTGGAACTTTGGAGAGCTGGTGCTGCCAGTCAGTGTCAGCAGTACTGAGCTAGCTGGACCAGAGGTCTGATCCAGTATAAGGCAGTTTCTTATGGAAGTTAGGTAGGCAGAGAGACAGACAGAGGGAGAGGCAGAGAGAGACAGAGAATGATCGAATGCCTGAAACTTTGGAGAGCTGGTGCTGCCAGTCAGTGTCGACAATACTGGGCTAGATGGACCAGAGATCTGATTCAGTATAAGGCAGTTTCTTATGGAAGTTAGGTAGGCAGAGAGACAGACAGAGGGAGAGGCAGAGAGAGACAGAGAATGATCGAATGCCTGAAACTCTGGAGAGCCACTGCTGCCAGTCAGTGTCGACAATACTGGGCTAGATGGACCAGAGATCTGATCCAGTATAAGGCAGTTTCTTATGGAAGTTAGGTAGGCAGAGAGACAGACAGAGGGAGAGGCAGAGAGAGACAGAGAATGATCGAATGCCTGAAACTTTGGAGAGCTGGTGCTGCCAGTCAGTGTCGACAATACTGGGCTAGATGGACCAGAGATCTGATCCAGTATAAGGCAGTTTCTTATGGAAGTTAGGTAGGCAGAGAGACAGACAGAAGGAGAGGCAGAGAGAGACAGAGAATGATCGAATGCCTGAAACTTTGGAGAGCTGGTGCTGCCAGTCAGTGTCGACAATACTGGGCTAGATGGACCAGAGATCTGATTCAGTATAAGGCAGTTTCTTATGGAAGTTAGGTAGGCAGAGAGACAGACAGAGGGAGAGGCAGAGAGAGACAGAGAATGATCGAATGCCTGAAACTTTGGAGAGCTGGTGCTGCCAGTCAGTGTCAGCAGTACTGAGCTAGCTGGACCAGAGGTCTGATCCAGTATAAGGCAGTTTCTTATGGAAGTTAGGTAGGCAGAGAGACAGACAGAGGGAGAGGCAGAGAGAGACAGAGAATGATCGAATGCCTGATCCAGGGTCACCCACTGAGCTCCATGGCTGAGTGGAGATAATGATCATTTATTTTATTTATCTGGATATTTATAAACCGCCTTTCAGCAAAAGTGATCAGGTCACAGAACACTAAATATAACCAAAAAATGAAGGTGGGCTTCCCTGGTCGAACACTCTACCCTCTACCCCAGAAGCAGGCAGACATTTGACTTTGTGGGGTCTTCTTTATTACTGAGTAGAACCTCGAGGCCCAACAAGCAGAGCCTGGTGCAAAACAGTGGCTCGGGACAGGCTTAGCCTTAAGGAACAGGGCGCCTCTGAGCACATGCTCAGCCTGGGAATTTTTGATCCGTAACCAGAGCCAAGCTCACAAGTCCTTTCAAATGGTGCTGGCTCCAGGTTTCAGGGGGCCCTTGGCCAAGACACCCCCAAAGGGCCCCCTTCCTCAGTGAATCTACCTTCTCACAAGCTGCTATTGTTCCTCCTCCTCCTTCTCCTCCTCATCGCTACCACTTGTTTGCTTGACAGGCAGAGAGCCAGGGAGCAAGCAGGCCATGGCATCTTCTGCTCCTCCTTCTCACCAACACTGTTGCCCAGGCCAGATGAGAGGCAGGTGAACAAGCAGGTTGTAATGGTGAAGAGGAGGAACAAGTCCAGGGGGCTGTTGTCAGCAGGCCCCTGCTGGGTGTGGGCCCTCTGCAGGTGCCCGACCATACCTACCCTTGGTGCCGGCCCTGCTTTCCAACGAAAATCCCCTCCTGGTTCCCCCTCCCTCAGCATTCTTTTTTAGCAATCTACTCAGGAGGGAGGAGGGAGAATGCTTTTTAGCGGTTGCTATGCTTAGACTATGGGGAATCTCAAATCCTTGCTGAACTACTGCGAATTGCTCAGAAATCCAGCAGGAAATCCCAGTCTGCCTTCCGCCCACCCATGTACTTCACCACAGTGGCTCACAGCTGAGCCGATGAATCCGTCGGGTCATCTTGGCTGGGTGGGACTGGGAATGAAGCAGGCACTTTGGGCGAATAAAGAGGTCTTTGTTTTGGCAGAGGATGCGATAATCGGCGGTGATTGAGTGGAAAGTACGAGACAGATACAAAAGCAGCTTGTTTGGGCGGGTTGGCGCTTGGGAGGGGGGTCTCCTTGTAGAGACCACAATCTCTCTCAAAGACGTCTTATTTGGGGATCCATTCCTGTCAAACGCATGACCTCCCGGCAATGCCGCCAAAGGGTTTCTGCCATAATATTTGAACACCAGGAAGCATGAAAGCGACAGCAATAGAATGCCACACTAACCTTTGGAGGAATATTATGTCTCCGAATACCTTCTGCAGTAAATACAATGTCAATAGAGCTCTCTCCCACTTCAGATGATGGCTCCCTCCCCCCCCATCTCTTATTTTCTGAAAATTGCAGTTCAAAAACCATTCCGCGTGATTAAAAAAAAAAAAAGATCAGAAGAAGTAAAGCCAGCAGCAGAGTTATAGACTCGTCCGGCACTGCAACGGATTGGGATGAAGCATACCGATGATATTAACCAAATTAAACTTTGGAATCCTTCCCTTCTCTCTGTTCCCTGCCCCCCAACTGATTTTTTAATATGATGGCATGACATCTCCAAAGCTGCCCAAAGCAATATTAAAACTGACCGATCATGCACGTTTTCATTACCTTGCATTGTCTTATGATCCAGGTTGTTTACAACCTTTTACATTCTTCACTAGCTAGGGCACAATCCTGTGCATGTTTAGACAGACAAAAGTCCTACAGTGCTGGGAATTGTAGGGCCTTTTTCTGTCTAAACATGCATAGGATTGTGCCCTTAGTTTTTGAGAGAGCAGCCCCAGCCAATGAAATGAATCAGACACTTCCTCGAATAAGAAGGGATCAAGTTGATGGTTAGCATTCACGTAACATATGAACATAAGGAGAGACATGCTGGATCTGACCAAGGATCCATCTCATCCTGCATTCTGTTCATACAGTGGCTAACCAGCTGCCTGTGGGAAACCCAGAAGCAGGACATGAGTGCCACAGCACTATTCTGCCCATGTTCCCCAGCAACTGGTGTACATAGGCATACTGCCTCTAATGGTGGAGATAGCATACATCCACCATGACTAGTAGCCATTGATAGCCTTCTCCAAGAATTTGTCTAATCCCCTTTTGAAGCCATCCAAATTGGTGACCCTCACTACATCCTGTGGAAGTGAATTCCATAGTTTAACTATGTGCTGTTTGAAAAAAAGTCCTTCCTTTTATCTGTCCTGAATCTCCCACCAATCAGCTTCATGGGATGATACCAGGTTCTAGTATTATGAGAGAGGGAGAAAAATGTCTCCTTATCCATTAACTCCACACCATGCATAATAATATATACCTCTATCACGTCTCCCCTTACTCGCCTTTTTCTGAGGTAAACAGTCCCAGTCATTGTAACCTTTCCTCATAGGGGAGTTGGTCCAACTCCTTGATCATTTTATTTGCCCTTTCCTACATTTTTTCCAAGGATGGTAAGACTGATGGTGATTAGCTGTTTCAGGTTCAGAAGTAATATGAACTACTGGATACCAGTTGCTGGGGAATCTGATGGGAAATACATGATGGACAAAAGGGAATATTTCTTTATGCAGTGCACCATGTAACCCAGGGTGGGTAGAAGGTTGTTTTGGACCCCCAGAATTCTCTGCTACCATGGCCAATGGTCAGGAATGCAGGAAGTCGAACTCAAAAACATCTGGAGATCTATTTTCTGCCCACTCTTGATGTCCACTATGGAATTCAGTTCCACAAGATCCAGTGATGGCCACCAGTTTAGACAGAGGTCCAGGACTAGAACCAATAGGTAGAAATGGTAGGGAAGTGGATTACCACTAAACATTAGGGCAAATGTCTTAATAGGAAGAGCTGTTCAACAGTGGAACAGGCTGCCTTGGGAAGTCATGGACTCTCTTCTGCAAGAGGTATTTTAAGCAGAACGGATCCCATCTGCCAAGGATGCTGTAACTGTATCCTGCATTGCAGGTCCTGCACTGAGTAGGGAGTTGGTCTAGATGGCCTCTATGGTACCTTCCAACTCATAAGATTCTATGGAATTCATGGAGACTGTCATGATGGCTATAAGCTACCTCCAGGATCAGAGGTGGCATGCCTCTAAATACCAGTTGCTGGTGGCCATATCCTGCTCATCTCCTGCTTGTAGGCTTCCCAGAGGCATCATGGGGAACAGGATAATGGCCTTTTGTTTGATTCAACAGGACTGCTCTTCCATTCACCCTGCCTCATTTGTGGGCTTCACAGAAGCACCTGGTAGGCTATGGTTAAAAAAAAAGATATCGGATTAGATCAGGGTTGGGCAACTTGTGGCCTTCCAGTTGTTTTGGCTTGCAGCTACCATCAGCATATACACAGTTTGCATATACACAGTTGGAGGGGCTGTGGCTGAGTGGTAGAGCACCTGCTTTGAAGGCAGAAGGTCCCAGGTTTGATCCCCAGCATCTCCAGGTAGGGCTCGGAAAGAACTCGACCCAAGATAAATTGGTGCATTTCAGTACTGAGTATAAGATCTGCCCAATTGTACCGCCAACGTGAACGAGGGCTCCTTTTTAGCCAAATATGCACCTGGGCTATTGATTAGACATGTGAGTTATATTCATTCCTAAATTTCCTTAGGAATGAAGGGGCCATAGCTCAGTGCGATAGAGCATCTACTTTGTACGCAGGAGGTCCCAGGTTCAATCCCTGACATCTCCAGGTAGGGCTCTGAAGAAATCCTGCCTGAAATCCTAGAGAGTTTCTGCCAGTCAGTGTCAACAATACTGGGCTAGATGGACCCAGGGTCTGACTCAGTATGAGCAAGCTTCCTATGTAAGGTTCTTCTTTTGTTCTCATGAGCCACAATAGTTAGGAATGGAGTCTTCATAAGCACAGGGCAGTATACTTCTGAGTACTGGATGACCAGGGGCATGGGACAGAGGAGAAAGTTAGCCACTGATGGAAGGGGAAGAGGGTTCAGCACTTCTTACCCACTTGCCCCATATCCTCCAACACACACCTAACAGATGCTCTTGTCTGCTCCTAACTCCACCATTCTCCCATCAGTGATCACTTTCCACTCTTAAAGACTGCTGAATGTTCATCTCTACCAGCTGGATCTATGGGTTGCCGGCTTCTCAATGAGCTCTCGCTGCTGTGCTTTTCTCTTCATCTGGGTCATGGCGTAGAGGATAATGCTATTGTTCACTTGTTCCCGCAGCTAATGGGGCTGCTCTTAAAGGTGCGGCTCCAGTGACTGGCTGAATAGTTGGCAATGCAAACCGTAGGATTTAGTCTGTCTTGCATTGGCTTTTGAAGCAGGACTTGCTAGTAAACCAACTGTAACTGATTCTTGTTCTTTCTTTCTTTCTTTCTTTTTTGCGGTCCGTTGGCTAACTTAGCAGGAAGGAAGCTAGTAGCATCCTCAGTTTCTTTTTCGAAAGGCATTCTGCAGAAGGCAAAATAGGGCCAAGAGATTTGCCAGGAGTGGTCAGTGATGTAGTGAAACCAGGGCTCGCAGCACCGGCACTTTTTGATGAGCAGGGACGCTGATGTCAGCTGCCACCTCCCCCCACCTCCCAGACATCCCTGTTCCCTCTGAGTTTAGCTGCAGTCCCTGCAGTAGCTGGGAGAAAATGGATTATTTCCCCAGTAGCAATGTATTCTTCCATGCTGGGATTCAAAGACTTTTGTGGTGGTTGATCTTGAACGGACAATTAAGACCCACTCACTTTCCAAAAGACCTGCTCCTAGTGGAGATGAAAACTGCTAGAATGTCAGGGGCTCCTTGGAGGCCTCTCTCAGTCTAATCCAGTAGCCAAGTCCAGACACAGACAAAGGAATTCCTTTCAAAGTTTTATTCTTCTTTTACAACTTAACAACTATACTGATTGCAACTAGATCTGAGCAGCACAGTACCTATGCCCTACGTTGGAACAGTTGGTCCCCGTTTGAAAGGGAATTACTGGCAGACCCCTGAACTTAAGGACTAGGGAGAGTCCCTCCCCTTTTCCCTTGGATCTTCTGGGCGCAGCTGTTGTTTGCGCACCAACCTGGCATTAC
Source organism: Heloderma suspectum (assembly GCF_057233095.1). Classification (NCBI taxonomy): domain Eukaryota; kingdom Metazoa; phylum Chordata; class Lepidosauria; order Squamata; family Helodermatidae; genus Heloderma; species Heloderma suspectum. The sequence goes on from NC_139470.1 coordinate 11,913,006, forward strand.
GCCTCCTTTCCGCGCCCTCCATTTGGTGCCGCTCTCTGCATCGGCATCGCGCATCCACCAAGTCTGCTATCTGTGCTTGGTCACTCCCTGGACTGCTAACTAAACTAGGAATGCTGGTGGGAGGAATCTCCGTCAGCTGTTGGTCCTGGGAAAGAGGAGAGCGCCCCTCTCCCAGGAGCGACTGCTCTTCCTCAGAATCAGAACTACTCTGGGATTCTATGGGCTCAGTGTCCACCCTGACATAGAACTGGTTCATAGACAGCTGCCTGCATATTTTGCCTCACTTTGGGGGTGTAGCTATGGGGACTATCATGATGAGCTCCTGCAATTCACAATTTACCACTATACCACTGGAGAAGGAGATCAGGAAACGGGAACGGTTCCTGATCCAATAGGGACAGTGGAAGAATATTTTGCCCCCTATTGTTCTTAGCACTCAGACATCCCCCTGCCCCCCCCAAAACTCCCACTTCTTTGTGATTTGGAGGTGACTTCCATTCAAAGAAAAAATGATCTGTTGCTGTTTTACATAGTTCATTCCCTGTCTGTTGAAGCAAAGGGCAATTCTCTCTCCTTCCTGCATAATGATTGATAGTGTTGACGGTTTTATTGTATTTTATTATATTTTTGTGATTTTAAAGTTACTATTTTAATGTTAATGTGGTGTACTGTGTTTAATACAGGTTGTTAGCTACCCTGGGCGCTATGTATTTATATCCCTTAGTGGGATATAAATTAGGGATGTCGGAGAAATCCACAACAGAATGAAATGAGTATGGATTGTTATGAATCCAACCCATTGATTCCACAGCAGATACAGGGGTTTTTCCCAGTGGGGTGGATTCTATGGACCTGCAGACTGTCTTTCTGACTTTCCCAAATTTTGCGCAAATGTGGTAATAGAAAAATATGCAACATAAAAAAAAAAATAACAGTCAAAAATGCACATTTCCCCCCTAGGCTAAAGTGTGAAAATGCACATTTGGGGAGGATTTGTGCATTTGGAGAGGATTTGCACCTTTCTGCAAGTGCAGATTTGCACAAATGCAAATTTGTGCAAATTCAGCAAAGAAAAAAACTCCTTTTCCGTCGATGAATGGACAAGGGAACAAAAGGTGCCTGGCAATCCAGGAAGCACAGATGGAATGGATTTTACATAATCCATACATCCCTAATATAAATACATTATTGTCGTCATCACCATCATCCTCTCACTTGCTGAGAAATTAGCAATCCTAGATCCAACTTTCCCTTTGAAACTCGCTTGCTCAAATGTCTCCTTTCATTTTGCTGTTGTCAGTTCCCCTCTGGTGAATCCAAGTTCTAAGGGGAATACAAAGACTTTTGTATTCAGAACTAGAGGCCACACGGAAGCATCTTCCTCTCCCAGACTCCCTTGCAACAGCTTTGTCCCAAAGGAGACACGGCTGCAGGCTGCACTTTGTTTCTGCATCTTAGCTGGATGATAGAGACAGAGCAAACAGCAGGTGTTACACTATCTCTCCCCCCGCCCCTCTCCGAACCCCATCGCTTCGCAGTGTAACAATAGTGACTAAGTTAAGATGTTCATCCATGGAGACGATCAAGCAGAGGCTGGTTGAGAGAGACCCTTTGGGGACAGGATTTTTGGATGGTTGCAGCAGGCTTTTCTTTGGGGATTAGACTGAACTGTTTATTGGGTTGACTGCATGTTTCTCCTCTATAATGGAATTGCATTGACCAGGCCAGGGCTGTCAAACCTCTTTCATTCCGAAAGTCGAATTCTGTTTTGGAGAAGCTCTTGCAGGCTGCACTTATGTATTTATTTTATTTAAAACATGTCTATCCCGCCCCATATCATTAGGATCTCAGGGCAGCATGCAGATAAAATCCATGTAGACAGTATAAAACAGTAAATAATGTAAACAGTTAAAAACATATTAAACCATTATGCAAGCTCATGCCAATTTAAAAGCTAAAACAATAAAACAATTAAAACAGTGTGCTACTTTATGCATTTAGCCCTCAAAGGCTTTGGTAAAAAGCCATGTTTTCACTTCGTGCTGAAATGAAACCAATGTACGTGCCAATCGAGCCTCCAAGGGGAGGGCATTCCACAAGCGGGGTGCCACAGCACGGAAGGCCCTGTCCCATGTCCCACCATAGTATATGTCTCGCACTGGTGGGACACAGAGGAGGGCTCCTCCAACAGATCTCAAACCTCGGGCAGGCATATATAGGCATTCTCGCAAGGCAAAAGGGGTGGGGCCAAAAATACTAAAAAAGCAAAACTGCTTGCATATTTTAGCTTAAAGTTCTTAACTGCCAGTAATAAAACCTTAGGAGAGACATTTTGACCTTCTTAGAATGGGGAAAATAACTGTGTGAAATCTGGGAAATCACCATACCATTGGTGATTGTGGAAAGGAGGAAGGGGGGGTGACTGTCAGGGTGGAAACTGAGCCGATAGAACCCCAGAGCAGTTCTGATTCTGAGGAGGATCAGCAATCCGTGGGAGAGGAACCAGCTCATCCCTCACAGGCACAGCAGCTAGCAGAGATTCCTCCTACCGGCATTCCTGAGATAGTGACCTGGAAGTGAGAAAGCGCGGGAGGGGGGCTTGCTAGATGCTCGACACAGACGCAGGGAGCGACAAGCGATGGAGGGCGTGGAAAGAAGGCGTAGCGCCCGTTTGGCGCGCAAACAACGGCCGCCTCCCATGGACCCAAGGGAAAGAGGGAGGATCTCTCCCTAGCCCATAAGTTCAGGGTCTTCAAGTGATTCTCCTTCAAACAGGGATCAACTGCCTACTCCGAGCATAGGCTACTCCGCTGTTCATTGCTTAGTCGCTGGTGATTAGCATCTGAAAGACTCATTAAGTTATAAAAGGATTAAAGCCTTGAAAAGAATCCTTTCATCTGTGTCTTGACATGGCTATTGGAGTGTACTGAAAGAGGCTGCTAGGGCGCTCCTGACAGTGACTATGTGAGGATTCTACAGGGACAGATTTGACCTGAGGTTCAGCACCTCTGGACCAGATATTTGTCCCCTATACTGGAATTGCAATGAAGTGCGGGGGGGGGGGTTGTCATTGTTTGTCTTCCAAGTGGGAAGCTGCTCCAGAGAATTGGGAGAACAGATGAGGAACATAGGGAGAGGCTTGTTGGATCAGAGCAAAGGTCCATCTAGCCTAACGTCCTACTTCCCACACTTCCTAAAGGCTTAGCTTCTAGTTAAAGCAGTTAGAGCTTTAAGCTAAAATATGGTGGTATTTTTTAGAGCTGTGTGCAAATGGCCTCTTGAAATTCTCCACCTTACTTCTGGGCAGAGACAATTGGGAGACGATTTCACCAAATTCCTCCAGGGGGAGGAGGAATTCTCAACCGTTTCTCCCAGCTAGGGCTCCCCATTGGCAGGGCTTGTAGCACAGCTTCTTCCTTTTTTTCCTAAGGGTTTGGGGTTATTTTTGCTGCAGCACCATCAACTGTCTTGGCAGTCTGGCCCCCCCTTTGCATCCACTGCAATGCAGGTGGGACAGCATTGTGTGCAGCTGAGGGGGAGTTCGTGATCTGCCAAAATCTGTCCTCCAATTTCCTAGAAGTCCCCCCGTGTCAGGAGCGCCCTAGCGGCCTCTTTCAGTACACTCCAATAGCCAACTCAAGACACAGACAAAAGGATTCTTTTCAAGGCTTTAATCCTTTTACAACTTAATGACTCTTTCAGATGCTAATCACCAGCGACTAAGCAATGAACAGCAGAGTAGCCAATGCTCCGGGTAGGCAGTTGGTCCCCATTTGAAGGACAATCACTTGAAGACCCTGAACCTATGGGCTAGGGAGAGATCCTCCCTCCTTCCCTTGGGTCCACGGGAGACAGCCGTTGCTTTAGCGCTAAATGGGCGCTATGCCTCCTTTCCGCACCCTCCATCACTCGTCGCTCCCTGCGTCTGCGTCAAGCGTCTAGCAAGCCCCCCTCCCGCACTCTCTCGCTGCCCGGGTCACTATCTATCTCAGGAATGCCTGCAGGAGGAATCTCTGCCAGCTGCTGTGCCTGTGAGGGATGAGCTGGCTCCTTTCCCATGGATTGCTGATCCTCCTCAGAATCAGAACTGCTCTGGGGTTCCATCGGCTCAGTTTCCACCCTGACATCCCCCCCCCCCATGAAAGAGGCTTCCATTGTTCTGCCTCATTCAGGGTATTGTATAATTTACTTTTGTGATGTTTTTGAGTGTACCTCATCACAGCAAGCCTCCCAGGCTGCCTGCACATCCTGATCTGAAAAAGCCCTATGGGAGGGATTGCCTCATGTTGCCTTCTGTTGGGCTTTAATTGAAGTATAGGAAGCTGAGGAGGCTACGGGCTGCCGGAGAGATGACTGTACAATGAAAAACAGGACACTTGGGCTCACTCCTCGGCCACCTCCTAAGCAAGGTAAGCCCAAGAAACCCAACTTCAACCCATGAGAATTTCTCTGAAATGTCTCCTCCTTTGAATTTATTTTTGGAAGCCATTTCTCTTCTTTCAAATTGAATGAGAATGGTCGAAAAACATGTGTGAGAAATTTCCGGCACAGCACTAGCTTAGTTGCTAGTTAAAGCAGTTAGAGATTTAAGCTAAAATATGGAGGCATTTTTAGGGTAGTCTTGGTATCTTGGCACCAACGTTTTCTCTTAGGCATTGCCCCATTTTGCCTTCAGCCCCACCCACTATGGGAATGTGGCCTCTAAGAGCTTCTCCAACCTTGAATTCGGCCTCCTGACCGAAAGGCGATCAACACTTCTGTCTACAAGCCTTATCCCAGTTCTACTACTAGAGAAACAAAGGTGATGAAGGCACCAAGTTGGTTACAACAGGGGCAGGCCACTTGTGGCCCTCCAGATGTTTTAACTACAACTCCCATCAGTCCCAGACAGCATAGCCAAAGGTGAAGGATCATGGGAATTGTAAGCAACACACCTGGAGGGCCACAAGCTGCCCACCCTTGGTCTACACCAGGGATGTGTGAACCCACCCCCATCCAGATGCCCACACAGCCCCTGCCTCCACTCGCCAGTCCCCGGACCATGCTCAAGCCCTTCCCGCATGGGTGAGCAGCCCGCACTCTCCCCAGCAGCCTAGTCAAGCTCCGTGGTCACCATTTAAAAATAAAATAAAATGGTGGTCACAAAAATGCGCATATTTGCGTATGCCCGGAAATGCACATTTTTGTGAATGCACAATTTTGCGTACACACAAAATGCAAAATTTTTGCAAAAATGCACATTTTGTGCGCACGCAAATATGCGCATTTGCAAAATGCACATTTTAGGTATGCAAATATGCACAATTTTGCGATCACCATTTTATTTTTTGAGAAATGGTGACCACGGAGCTCGATGAGACTGCTGGGGTGAGTACAGGCCACTCCCTGAGCACAGGCTGGGAGAGAGCAGGGGCAGGGGCTTGGCAAGTGAGGCTTGGGGGTATGGGCGGGGGGGGGGGTCCGCCGGATTCCCGGATGGAATTGTGCACCCGCACCATCCCTAGTCTGCACTGACTTGCAGTGGCTCTCCAGGATTTCAGACAGGAGACTTTTCCAGCCCTACCTGGTGATGCCGGGGTTTGAACCTGGAACCTTCTGCATGCAAAGTGTGTGCTCTACCACTGAGCCATGGCTCTTCCCTACTATAGGCTTAACATTGTCCCCCATCAACAGTTGGCAGCAAATGGAGAGCAGGCTGAACAGTCACACAGGTCACCTGGTCACAGTCTTCCACAGTATAGTAAGAGGAACTGTATCTTTGGTGAAGAGCCTTCAGTGTGGTGTCCCCTTTCCTGCAGAATTCCCTGCCTTTGGAGGTCAGGCAGGTGCAAATGTTGTCTCCCTTCTGGCGCCTCCTGAAGACATTGTTATTTCAAGAGGTCTTCCTTGCATGACCAGCTGCAGTTTATTAAATTCGACCTTATTGGAATTTGTCTTTAAAAAGAATGTTTTGACTGTTTTAACCTGGTGTTTTATTATTTTATCTTTGTTTTTCACCATTTCAAAATCTTCTGGTGTGGAGCGGTATATAAATATTGTAAATAAATAAATTAGAATAAGGATTTCTGAATTTGCAGCCATACATATAAATTAGTATATGCAAATGTTATGCAAATCACTGTTCTCTTGGTCTTCTTTTTAGATGATACATGTCCTCATTTGGGGCAGCTCATAAGTGGCTGCTGTTATGAGGCCTAAGAAACCTATTGGAGTGTGAGCTCTTGAAGCAAAGACATGTGGGCTTCTGCAGGATATAAATATTCTTCTTATTAATTCCGTGGCTGTCAAAGTGTTGGGTAGCTTTCCCTTCAAAGGGGTGAATGGGACACTTGAAAGAGTGAGGAGAAGGGAATACATTACGTTCCAAAGAAGGATAGGATTCCAGTACAGAGGAAACCTTCTTCAAACACTCACCCCGTCCTCATCAGACCAGGGGAGGGTTGAACACCTCCTGAAAGAAGATGCTGATCTCCATTGAATGTATGGATATGACTGTTTCATTGGGGTGGGGAATGGAAAATGTCAACTGGCAATCATGCAGATGTTTTGGCAGCATCGGTACAGTGTTTTCACATATTCAAGGGCTCACCACCGTGGGCGGTAAAACAGCTGAGAATTTATATCCCATTATCAGATTGGATATGGATGAACAGACAAGCATGAGGGAAGGCTGGGTTGAATGAGGTCAGAACTACTGTGTAGAAAGTATGGGATAAATATACGCAGGCTTTAGTCCCAGATGTTTCTCTCTTGTCATAGTAAACATGGTTGGTTTGTGGAGAGGTAAAGCAGAGGGCCACTTTACCCAGATGTGTGACTTTTCTTTCTCGTGGGTCTGTATTCTTTTATGTGCAGCTTACTCTTGGAGGGTTGGCAATATTCAACTACCATTTTGTCCAATATTTGCCATTAAGAAGTCATATCGAAATGCTGTATGAGCGATGGAAATCGGTAGATCTCTTTCTGCTTTTAAGAGGTTAATTATTTCAGGGTTCGGGAGAAAAAAGGATTGTTATACTGAGTGAAGTTGGTGAGAGGAACAATTCTTTCCAGGAAAATAGGGAAAGAGAATTTACTCTTTATATACAAGTAGAGATTCATGGGTGGAAGTATGGGAAGATTCAACAAGGCCTCTGTTGCATGTGACTTCTAAAGCAAATCTTGATAAGAGATTGGGCTGGTTTGGATGTAACGCTAAACCGTACTTTAGCATGATGTGAACAAGGCTAACCTCTCCCGTGCTTGGGCCTTCTCCCTCTGGTGTGTCTGTAAAGAGAAGTTCAGAAGGTTTTTCTTCCATTTGAGATTAACTGGAGCTTGCTGTGTCATCCGAACCTGGACAAACTGTGATTCATCTTAATTCTGGTTAGTGAAAACAAGCCAACTTCAAACCATAGTTTATGAAGCTGGCTTGTTTTCACCCAGTTAAAAAGAACCACAGTTCCTGACTCAGATAACACACTAAACTGCAGCTAATCTAAGATGGAAATGGGAGTTTCTAATGTTTTCCTCAGAACTGCTCTGGAGAGGGAGGACGGTACATGAGCCCAGAGGGAAGCTAGGATTGTTCTGGTAACACTAAACCATGGTTTAGCATTATGTCTGAATGCACTCATTATATAGAATCCATACAATGAGGGTGCAGTCAAATACCAAAAATTCTGGTGTGTTTTAGCTTAAAGCTGTTACTGCTAGTAATGCCTTGGAAGAGGCATTTCAACCTTTTAGAATGGGGAAAACGCTGCACAGACACTGAGAAACCACCAAGTGATTGGTGATTGGGGAAAGGGGGTGTAGCCAGGGGGTGTGGCCATCTGGGAAACCCAGGTGTGCCAGATTTGACCTGTGGACCTGCAGTTCAATATCCCTGATATAGATGGCTGTTTATTCCAGTAAGATGATCAAAAAAATGTACCCAAATGTTTCAGATGTATGCTGGAGGTGTGGAGAAGGCAAAGGCACTTTTGCTCATGTTTGTGGGAATGGAGTTAGTTGTGTCAAGAAATATTGAGAGGTTATCCTACAAAGTATTAAAGATATAGGTCATGCAATACACTTGGTCTGTTCTTTTGGGGTGTGTAAAATGACAGTTGAGAAAAGAATATATAGTTGTGGTTACTCATACATTAACGATACAAATCTTACTGGCAAGAACAGAGAACAGATCAACTTCCATCTGTGAAAACTTGGAGAAGGAAAATATGGAAAATCATTCTTAAGAAGAAATCTGCAAACCATAAACATCTGTGGCTCAGAAAGACTCATTCAACAGAGCCGTGTTTTAAAGAAAATGTACTGAAGTTATTGGAATCCACTTAGGTTGGAATTATCAGTTGTACTGGATATCTTAGCAATGGTGTCATAATTGAGTTGATGGCCTGCTGTGGGATTTTTTGCATTGCAATTTTTTTTGCTTCTGTGCTTTTATTTGTGGTTTATAATTATATATAATTGAAAAAGTGCCTGTCACTCATCTGTTTTATTATTTAGCTCACTGATGAAGCATCTCCTTTAAAATTCATGAAGCCTCAATCTTTGTATGGAACTAGGGTGTTGTCTGTGGTAAAAGGATGTACCATTTTGAATTCAGTCAGGGATGGACAACTTGTGGACCTCCAAGTGTTGTTGGACTACAACTCCCATCAGTTCTCTCTACTGCCTGTGTTGGCTAGAGCTGATGGGAGTTGTAGTCCAACAACATCCCAAGAGCCACAGGTAACCCAACCTAGAATGTCCCTTAAGGAGAAAATACATTTTTGTCATGCTGGTGAGTGCTTGAGGAGACCTCTCAAAATTTCTAAGTGAGACAAATTTTTGAGAAGACAAATGTGAATAATGTACACGGTCTTTAAAATGATCAACATAACTGCATCTCTAATCAGTAATGCCGGTCGTTTTGCTTCAAGTGTTTCTTCCAAATCTGTTTAAATGTTCCGCGTTAAAATATAGGCTACGATTTAAGGCTACTTGCGGAGCCAAGGTACAGTGCAGGCTAAATCAGTTTGACAAAGAGTTGGCTGGGAGTTTTCAGACAGGCCAGGTTGGGGGGGGGGGTCTGTGGAAAGCATTTTAATCATGTATTTTAATTTAGTGGATTTGTGGTGGTGGAGGGGGGGTTAAGCTCTGTCTGGTAAAGATGGCAACTTCTTTTTTTGAGCTTTGGGAATGGACGTCCTGAAATGGTGATGCAATTATTGTCCTCTGTTTAGTTGCTATTGTGAGCTTGGCCTTTTGAATGTCTGTGGGTAGTTAAGCTAAATTACTCACGATAATGAGACTTTGCTTTCAACAAGCCCTTTCCCGGGAACTCAGAGGGGAAGCAGTGGAATTTTGCCAACACATCTCCCCGATGTTACAAAAGGCTATATTCTCACATGGCATGCATCTGGCCCAAACTCCGGGCTGATCCGTTACTTTGACTCTGTTTGCCCATCCTAACCCGAAGTGACCATGTTGAGGTGATAATTTGGGAAGTAGAACCAGAGGGACCTCCTCCACTCCCATAGATAACTTGAGAATAAAGTTTTCTTCTGTGTTTGCCTCCTGGGAAGCTGTGTTGATATTTGTCTGGCAAATCCACACAGCACAAGATTTTAACTTTAGGCTGGTCTGGTGTTGCTTGGCTGATCTGGAGTTGATTCTGGCATGAACCTGACACCTGGTTAATTGGTGGCATTTGGGTATTGAGCATTGGATCCATGCAGTCCACACTGCCAATGTGAACAGGGGCTCCTTTTTAGCCAAATATGCACCTGGACTATTAATTAGACAAGGGTGTTATATTCATTCCTAAATTCTTAGGAATGAAGGGTCCACAGCTCAGTGGCAGAGCCCCTGTTTTGCATGCAGGGGGTTCCAGGTTTGATCCCCAGCATCTCCAGGTAGGACTAGGAAAGAATCCTGCCCGAAACCCTGGGGAGCCACTGCTGCCAGTCAGTGTTGAGAATACTGGGCTAAATGGACCAATCGTCTGACTCAGTATAAGGCAGCTTCCTATGTACTTCAGGTTGATTCATGCAATTGTGGGGGGAAGTGGGCAAATAAATATGGATGAGGCAACCTTTCCCCAGAGCATTTACAGATGGTGAAGTGATTGTGCCTCTGTGCCTTGTATAGCTCAGTGGTAGAACAGCTGCTGTGCATACAGAAAGTCCCAAGTTCAATCCCTGACATCTCCAATTTTAAAAAAAAGATCAGGGATCAGGTGATGAAGACTTCCTTTGCTTGAGACCTAGGAGAGTGGCTGCCAGTCAAAGTCATCAATCCTGGGCTAGATGGACCAATGACTCAGTATAAACTGCTTTAGAAGCTAGAAAGGGCCCATAACTCAGTGGCAGAGCCCCTGCCTTGCATGCGGAAGGTCCCAGGTTCAATCCCCAGCATCTCCAGTTAAGAGGGTCAGGTGGTGCTTGATGGGGAAAGATCTCTTCCAAAGCCCTAAAAAGCTGTGTCCAGAGAATACTGGGCTAGATGGACCAAGGGTCTCTTCTGGTACAAGCTGGTTTTCTACAATCTTCCCAACGGTAGACTACCGGAGTGGCAAAGTACATGTCAAGATACACCTTCTAAGATGTTAGCCCTGCCTTCCCCAATGAGGTGTCTTCCAGATGTTTGGGACAACAGTCCCCTCATCCCTCACCCGTGCTGGCTGGAGACTTTGGATCTTTCAGAAAAGCCCTTGGCGGGAGGGCAGGGGGTAAATTCTAGTGGTGGGAGGAGCCAAAGGCAAAAGTGGAGAGGGAGAAATGCCAGCATATTTTAGTGTGAAGCTAAAATGCCAGTAAGGCAGCTTTAAGACAGGCATTTCAACCTTTTAGAATGGGGGGGGGCAACCACTGAACAGGTGAGGCAAAGGTGATGTGGCCAAGGGAAGGTGGCCAAGGGAAGGGAGCATGATCATTTTGGGATCTTGGACAGGCCAGATTTGGCCTCCATGCATAGGGCTTCAACCAGCTGGGCTCTTGGACAGGGGGTGGTGGAGGAAAAAGGATCGCCGACCCCTTCCCATGGAGGAGTTAATGTGTGACACGAGCACAACATGCAGAGGAGGGCTGTTCACTGAATTGCAGTTGTTCCCTCAGTCCGGTGGACTTTTGAAGCAGTGCCTGATGGGAACTGGGGGAGGCAGTGCACAGTCCTGGCCACCCCCATCCTGATTTTTCTGACAGTTACATTGGCCGCAGCTTAAACCCCTTCTGCCATCAGCGTGCTGTTGAGACACAAGTTACAGTTTCCACCTTTAAGCAAACTGGCTCCCACATTTTTGCTGGCAGAGGCTTCTGCTTTTCCGGGCTGGTTTTGGAACGTGCGACTTCTCCACAATGTCTGCTCTCAGCAATCAGATTTGCTGACTTCAGTGTCTGGGCCAAGACTATGTTCTGCTTAGTCCGAAAGAGCCAGCAAAGCCTCGAGAGAATCCAATAAATTCCTTCAGTACTGTCAGCAGAAGTTGTGTTTACTCGGATTTTCTGTACTCACACCTGTACAAACACATCAGAAAGTATTGGGGCCATCTGTATTCCACATGTGTAGCTGCTCTCAAAAATGTCTAAAGAAAACAGACACAAGACCAAAACATGTCTTCATCTAGATTATATTGCCCCCCCCCTTTTTTTTCTTTTGCTGCAGCGGAGCCTCATACTGGCTAAGCTGATGTGATGTCGTCAACATTCCAGCAGCTCAGGGAAGAAAACCTTCGGCAACAGAATGTACGCAGTTCAGCTTCTGTGAGGGAAGGACTAATATTCAGTTTGGCAGAGATTATCATTCCGTAAACATGCAAGGATTCTATAAGCAGGGCTAGGGATGGGGGTGAAGGAAGACGATGGAGTTCATGATGAGCTGAGAAACAGGAACCTGAAGGAAGAGAAGTTGGCAAAGACTAATTTAACAAGTGAAGTTTTGCTTACCATATTTCTCCGTATCAGGAAAAGCTTCACCAGAGTCAGGCTGCTGTTTAAGGGAGGAAATCCTCGAGCCAGAGCAGGGGGTGGCAACCGATGCTTTGGACTACATGCTTTGGACTACAATTTGTCATCTGCCCAGAATACATCTGTTTTTGGGTGGATCAATAAATGAATAGATACATAAAAATATAATGTAAGTATATGATACATACATATATACTAAAATAATAAATAAATACATAAATATATATATACTTCCATGGTATTTATTTATTTATTTATTTCATTTATATACCACCTTTTTTCCTCCTTAAGGAACCCAAGGCTCTGGACATAATCCTCCTCCTCTCTATTTTATCCTCACAACAACAACCCTGTGAGGTAGGCTGGGTTGAGAGTCTGTGACTGCCCCAATGTCACCCAGTGAGCTTCTATGGCCAAGTGGGGACTAGAACCTGGGTCTCCTGTCTCCCAGTCTAACGCTCTAGCCGCTACACCACACTGACTCTAATTAAAGCATAAACTCTCCTAATCCTTGACCCTTGGTCATGCTGGCTGGGAATAATGGGAGTTGTAGTCCAAACCGGATTGCCTACACCTGCTTCTCTCAGTATACAACAGCCTTCCCCAACCTAGTGCTCTCCAGATGTTTCAGACTACATCTCCCAGCATATCTGACCACTGCCCCTGGGGCTGATGGGAGTTGAAGTCCAAAACATATGGAGGTCACCAGGCTGGGGAAGGCTGATCTAAGGCAACAGAAGGAGTCTTTTTATTGTGTGTTTTTAAGCAGACAGGTGTTGGGCTTGCATTTCTTTCTTTGTGGACTCGAAAAGTGCCCAGTTTAGCGCTCTTGGTTCATCGTGAATAGACAGATCTTTGTGTGACCGTGTGGTGTGTAAGTCACCGGGAAGGCAGCAAAGAAAGATTCCACCATCTGTGAGAGCAGAAGAATATATGCTGAAAACAGGAGATCGGTCATGGCGAGGAAATAACTTGAGATCTGGGTGGAAAGAGTTTTCCTACCAATGCTTCCTTGTTAATCGGAATCACTTTAAATAGGCAGATTTGGGAAACTCTCTGAGAATCTTCCTCTGTGTGTTTGCATCTGACTTCGGGGGGGCGGGGTTGTCCCAGATTTTTATTTTTATTTTAATAAGGATTGTCTGTGGTTTCTGGGTCAGAGAATTAAGAGATTTAATATATTTTAAAAAGAAGGAGAAAAGTAAAGCCACTTTCTCAGGCACACTTAAACACCGCAGCCCCAGTCGGAACAAAGGTTTAGCACGCAAGTGCGGGGGCGAAGAGAGAGAGAGAGAGAGAGAGAGAAGTACTTTGGCAAAGCCGAAACAGTCAAGATTTAGATTAATGGACTTGCGAGTGACGTTTTCGTTTTGCGGAAGAAATCCAGGGTACATGACAAGGAGGAGATGTGGAAGTTCGCGAAGAAGTGAAGCCTTTAAGGAAGATGCTGATGCTTTGATTGGCCTTAATGACCGAGTAGGATGTGACATTTAGCAGGAAAGTCTCTGAAGGAGATGAAAAGTATTTGTACAAAAACCAGGGTGGTGGTTGTCTCTCTCTCTCTCTCTCTCTCTCTCTCTCTCTCTCTCTCTCTTTCCCCCACCTCCCCATTTCAGGAAGACAAGCTGTGAGGTAGGAAACCTGTGTATCTGCAATGTTAAGATGTTTTTAAGCAAAAACTGGTTGGCCATCCATTGGAGGTGCTGCAACATGTCAACAGGAGGGTTAGATTAGATCAGGGGTGCAGAACATTTTTCAGTTTCTGAGAAGCTCTCGAGGGCTGCACTCCAGTGGTGGGTGGGGCCAAAGACAAATTGGGTGGGGCCAAAAATACAAAAAACATTCCAGCATAATGTAACTTGAAACTCTTCCTGCCTGTAACTAAGCCTTAGGAGAAGCATTTCAACCTTTTAGAATGGGGGGAAATCTGCACAAAAGCTGGGAAGCCATCAAACTATGAGTGGTCTGGGGGAAGAGGGCAGGGGTAGCCATCTGAGGAATCTGGGTGTGCCAGATTTGGGCCCCGGGTGTGATAGATTTCCAGTGGAGAATGGTGGCTCTGATTTTGATGGGGCTGCGAATCCATTCTGTGCTTCCGTCAGAACCGGACAGAACTCTAAAAGAGCTATCTGAGGCACTGAACCCATTATGGGGCTAGGGTTCAGCACTTCAGACAACTCCTTTAGAGTTCTGGCCAGTTCTGACAGAAACCCAGAATGGATTTGCAGCCCCACCGAAATTGGAGCCACCATCCTCCACTGGATTTGACCCCTGTTCTGAGGTTCCCCACCGCTGGACTAGAAGATGTTTAAGGTTCCTTCTGCTTGTATGATTCTGTACCAGGTATTTGGTATTGGGTGCAAAATCCAGCATGTTGGGAATCTCCGTTTTCTTTTGGGGGAGGAAAGAAACAAGTTAAGTTTCTAGTCCTCATGAAAACGTGCGTGTGTGTGTGTGTGTGCGCATGTGTGTGTGCAGGCACTGCAAACTGCTAAGAACTGGGGCACATATTTGTTTGTCCCTGAATGGAAATTGGGGGCATGTCTGACTCTCACATCTCCAAAGCTTACTTTTTACAGCATCTATATGCATATGGAGGGGTTTGCAGGGTATGCAACAGAACTACCCACCCCTTGTGATGGTGATTTGGAAAGCAGCGAGGCTTGGTGGTAGAACACATGCTTTGCATGCAGAAGGTCCTGGGTTCGGTCCCTGGCATTTCTAGGAAAATACTCTGGTCTAAAGCGCTGGAGAGCTTTTACCACTCAAGCTCGACAAGAGTAGACTAGTATTGATCTGAATCAGTATAAGACAGCTTCCTGTGTGGCTGCATATGACAGTGGGACAAAACATACATGTGCAGCATGGTGAGAGCTGATCTCTATCTGAAATTGCTTTCAGCTTTCTTAAAAACCCTGTTCACTGTCTCCGGCTGTGAGGGCTACGCTGGGCTGTGACAGTGGGCATTTCTATATGAGGCTTTTATCCTGCTCCTTTACCAGGACTTCTGCTTCCAGAGTCTCTGTGGGATTAAGATCTGCTCCTTTATGCATTCTTTTTTTTCCCCCGGGGGGTTTCTTTCTCTGCCTTTTGTTATGTTTCATTATACAGCCACTAGATGGTGCTGTGATATAGCAGAATTGTGCAATTACATGGAGAGTTTATGGCACCATTCAGGATAGACCAGACTTTCCCCTTTAAGAAAAAAAAAACCATGATAATGGCCACAAAGCAGGGGAGAGGCCCTGCAGGATGACGATGTCGTATAAAGGACCCGCAAACCACCGTGAGTGAGCAATCACAAGTGCACAATAAAAGCCTCATGTAGAAAGGCTCAGTGCGAAGTGAGCTAGCAGCCAAAGGACAAGCCCATAGTTGGAGCTGAAGAGCAAGTCAGAACCAGAGGGTAAGCCAGGAGGCAGAATCATAGGAAGCTGCCTTATGCTGAGTCAGACCCTGGGTCCAGCTAGCCCAGTATTGTCAGCACTGAGTGGCAGCAATGGCTCTCCAGGGTTTCAGGCAGGATTCTTTCCTTTCCCTACCTGGAGATGTTGGGGATCAAAGACAGGACCTTCTGCAGGCAAAGCAGGGGCTCTACCACTGAGCTGTGGAGCAAGGGAGACATCAGGGCCAAAGAACGACCAGGGATACAGGAGCACAGCAGAGTACAGGAAGGCCCCGTGATTGATAACCCTGTTATACTCCTTCCTGCCCAGGTGGATCCAATGGCCAGCCCAGGTGGGCAGATTCAGTCCAGGGCCTGAAGGTACTTTACTGAGAAGGCTGATACTTGGAGTTCAGTGGTTCATCACACTGGGCAGCCACACAAATGAATAGGCAACCTGAGGCCCTCCAGATGTTTTGAACATCAGCTCCCACCAACCCTACCTTTTGGTTCTGCTACCTGAGACTTACCAGGTTGCCTCCCCTGGTCACCTCATGAGGCAGCTGCACCCCAATCCAGCTGCTCGTGACACTGGGCCTTGGGCTTTAGATTTCCAACACGGTTCTTCATTTGCCTCGCACCCTTGTTGAAGGTGAGGCAAAACTGTATTGTGATGCAATATGTCAAGCAAGGCCTCTTGAAGCTTTGTCTTTACTGCTATTTTGACCGGGGGGGGTGGGGGTGAATGCATGATTCAAAGACTTCTTTATCCCTGCAATACTAATGTCCTTTTCCAAGAGATGATCCTTTCAGAGAGAAGTTTGGAACTCTGGATCTTGGCTCCAGTTGAGGTGTGATAGTCTTGTTACCACATCGCTGTATTGGGAGCTTATTATCTTCTATTCTGTTGTGTTCCCCGTTTAGCAGATTAGGGTTACAGAACGACAGTAGCCAAGGCCGCTTGAGAGAAATCATGGTTGGTTTGATAAATTCTCTGATGTTAAATTGGCTTTTATTCCCTCTGTATCTTAGCCCCCCCGCCGCCCTGCCCCCCCCCCCCACACACACACCTCTGCTATGTAATATTTCTGCAGGTTGACGTGACTGGATTGTCCCATTCCATTTCTTTGTACTGCTGATGTATTTAAAGCAAAGAGTGGTGAAACCACGTACATGAGTTTTATAGGGAGAAAAGGCAACCTCCAAAAAGCACTTCTGACAGCTGGCAAAAAAAAGGGGGGGGGACATTGCTCAAAAGGCTTCTTTTCTTGTTGACAGCATTTTGTTAACACATCCATATCACGCCTCGGCTGTGATCTTTCTTGTTTACTCAGAGAGATACAACAGCCTGGTGTGACAATCTCCTTTCCAACAAAATAAAGGCTCACAAACCCAAATCACAGGTGAAATAAACAAAATGCATTAAACTATCCCCTCCTGGGTTTCTGGGCATCTTTTGATTGCTTTCCCTGTGCTCCGTTGACCCAGCATCTCCCTGTCTGAACCGGAGGTGAGGTTTCGGAGGCGGGAAGGGGTCAGGGCAAGGGAGGGAGCCTTCTCAGATTGGATAAGGCCTGTGGACTGAAGGTTCCCCATGCCTGCTTTAGATGTGCTGCAGATGGTACATTCCTGAATTTGAGACTTCTTAGCTTCAACCAGGGCTGGTGTCAGGGGTAGTCATGGTCGGGCACCTGCCAAGGACCCACTCCACAGCAGGGGCCCACTGACAAGAGCCCCTGGAGTTGCTCTTCACCCTTGTGACCTGTTAAACTATGGAATTTGCTACCACCAAATGTAGTGACAGCCACCACTTTGGATGGCTTTAAAGGGGGGTTGGACAAATTCATGGAGAAAAAGGCTATCAATGGCTATTAGTCCTGATGGCTATGTGCTACCTCCAGTATCAGAGGCAGTGTGCCTATGTACACCAGTTGCTGGGGAACTTGGGCAGGAGGGTGCTGTTGGACTTGTGTCCTGCTTTGGGCTCCCGGGCGACAGCTGGTTGGCCACTGTGTGAACAGAATGCTGGACTAGACAGATCCTGGGTCTGATCCAGCAGAGCTCTTCTTATGTTCTTATTCAGATTCCCCTCTTCTCAGCCCTTCCTTTGTTGTCTGGCTTCCCAAGGGCAGAGGTGGTCAACCTGAGGTCCCTGGACTGACTTCAAAAGACCTCTGCAAAGGTTCAGTTCAGATCTCTGACAAGAGTGATCTGTCCCTCTTCCACTCCTGTCCTGTTCGTGGGCTTCCCGTGAGCAGCTGGTTGGCCACTGTGTGAACAGAATGCTGGACTAGATGGACCCTGGGTCTAATCCAGCAAGGCTCTTCTGATGTTCTTATCATTTCAGGGGCATTGTTTGGGTTACTGTGCATGGCCACATGATAGGGACCAATTAGTTCTGTCCAGCTGGCCAGAATGCATAGCTAGAATGTCCCTGTAGTCAGTTTGGATGTTCCAAGCAGTAGGGAAAAGCAGACGCATCAGTGATTACAGTTTCTGCTGTCCTGTGCATTCCAGAGGTCATCTGTGGCTCTCAGATCTCACAGTGGGTGAGGCCTTCAAATATTCTTTTTGCATGTTTGAGCAGAAGCAAGGACATCAGAAGCAAAAATTGCTGGTAGTCAATGGTTACTAGTCCTGATGGCTATAGATTACCTCCAGTGTAAGAGGCAGTATGCCTGTGTACACAGTTGATGGGGAACATGGGTGGGAGGGTGCTGTTGCACTCCTGTCCTGTTCGTGGGTTTCCCATTGGGGCAGCTGGTTGGCCACTGTGTGAACAGAATGCTGGACTAGATGGGCCCTTGGTATGATCCAGCATGGCTCTTCTGAAGTTCCCCTGCCTATTGCTCTGGCAATGGTGTCGGTGGTAAAGAGGAGTAGCAGATACCACAGCCTACTTACTCACTGGCTCTCTCTGCCTATAAAACAAGCAAGTGGTCACAATGGTGAGAAAGAGACTGAGAGCAGCTGGTGACAAGAGCAGTGAAAAGGTAGACTCAGTGAGGGAGGAGGCCCTTTGAGGGTGTCTTCCCCAGGGCCCTTCCAATCCCTAAAACCGGCAGAGGCTAGAACTCCCAAGGTATCCTTGCGAAAGACATTGCAGCAGTTAGGTCCATTGGAATTTGTAGCACAGGCATGTCTTGAGCGGAGTGGATCAGTCAGGGTATAAGACCTTTTCTGGAATCTTCTGTCCAGCTCTGCACAGATGGCTGATTTCCCCCACACACACACTTCTCATCAGTTGGATTTGGGCAATTTAGTTTTGCCAATAAGCAATGCTGGTGTAAACAAAACTAAATTGACTTTTCCTAGCAGGTTTCTCCAAGTGAGGCAGAACGAACCGTTGCTTCAGGCAACGTAGAACCATCTCGGATCTTCCCAGTGTCATTCTAACAAGCTGGAGACAGACTGTGTTGTGTTTTTGCCAGAGAACTGAAGGCACTTGGGGAAAAAAAGTTATCTCTGTGTGTGGTATATCCGTTGTGTTCTTTTTGTCATTTGGTAGAAAGGTTGTGTGGGGTTCCTTGATGGTTTTTCAAAAAGCCTACAAAACGTGCTTGAACAGTAGGAGAAAATAAATGTGTATACTGTAAGCATTAGTTATTGGGCAGATTAGAAATATAAAAAATAAGTAAGCCTAAACCCTCTAAATATTAGCCTATATTGTTTAAGATCTTCCTGAAAAAATTAGCATAGTGGCTAAGAGACTGAGCTATGAATGAGGACATATCCAGTTGGAATCTTGGTTTCTGCTGTTTGGAAGCCTTAGGCAGGCCACAAAGTCTGAGCCTCAGTTTCCCATCTGCAATATTGGGATGATTATACTGACGTAACATACAGGTTTGTTATAAAGGTTACTGATATGTAAACACACTCTCACACACACACCATCATACTCCAGTCTTCCAACCCCAAAGTATTCCCAGAGTAGTTAGTAATGAATAAAACAATCAGTTAAAACATTTAAAATGGTACTGAATTAACAACATGGGTAGAGGTTAAAATCATATAAAGTCTGATCCAAGAGGGTGAGAATGCATTTCAACCAGCAACTAAAAGGTCCATATACATTGAAACACACACATATAAAAGTCTTCACCTGTCTCCAGAAAGTCCATGACTAAGTCAGTGACAGGTGAACCTCTCTGGGGACAGCACTCCTGAGATGTACATGTAAGCGAGTGTTTAAACACCCTGGCAGTGCAATCCTATGCATGTCTACTCAGAAGTCCAGTTGACTGCAGTAGGGTTTACTCCTGGGTAAGTGGGTACAGCATTGCCACCTGGCAAAGTATGTGTTGGGGGATGGGGGGGGTGTTGAAAGATTTATCTGTTTCCAAGCCTTAGCAACTTAGCTGGGAAAAGTGCAGAAAAGGGCAACTAAAATGATCAAGGGGCTGGAGGATCTCCCCTATGAGAGAAGGTGACAACCTCTGGGATTGTTTAGCTTGGAAAAAAGGAGGGTAAGGGGAGAAAGGACAGACGTCTACAAAATCATGCATGGTGTGGAAAAGGTGGATGGGGAGACCTTTTTCTCCCCCTCTCAAATTACTAGAACCCAGTGAGGTCCTCCCATGAAGCTGATTGGTGGGAGATTCAAGACGGATCAAAGGAAGGACTTTTTCACCCAGTGCAGAGTGAAACTATGGAATTCGCTACCCCAGGATGTAGTGATGGCCACCCATTTGGATGGCTTTAAAAGGGGTTGGACAAATTCCTGGAGGAAAAGGCTATCCATGGCTACTAGTCTTGATGTCTATGTGCTACCTCCACTACCAGAGGCAGTTGTTGGGGAACATGGGTGGGAGGGTGCTGTTGCACTCATGCCCTGCTTGTGGGTTCCCAGTTGACAGCTGGTTAGCCACTGTGTGAACAGACTGCTGGACTGGATGGACCCTGGGTCTGATCCAGCAGGGTCTTCTGATGTTCTTATGTTCTTAACTCACTGCGGCCAGCAAGGGAAGGGGGGATCATTTTCCTGGCTTTTAAAACATCTAATTCTTCCCCAACCGTCCCTTTGAAGCCAATGAGAGGAAACTATGCCAGCTTCAGGCACTTCTGCCTCAGCCTAGCCTTCAGTAGAGGTTAGGATTACTTTGTAGATGACTATTTAAATGCTGCTGCCATTGTTATTAAATACCAGTATTCAATATTAATTAATTATACATCAACATTAATGAATTATTAATTATTAAGTGTGAGTTAGTAACTATTGATTATTATTTATTATTCTTAGTATTATGTTAGAGTCACTCCCCCATTGTTTAGTTTTAAATTGCCCGTTAGTTATTTTATTTTTATTTCTTACATTTATATCCCACCCTTTTTCCTCCTGCAACGAACCCAAGGTGGCTTATGTAACCCTCCTCCTCACAACAACCCTGTGAGGTAGGTTCGATTAAGTGTCAATGACTGGCTCAAAGTCACCCATTGAGCTTCACCCAGCTCTCCCCAGTCCACGACTCTAACCACTACACCACATTGGCTCTCATTACAGCTTCTTTTTTGTTCTGGACCTGGTGGGCATCTGAATGCTTTGAAATGTCAGGCTGCTCTTTGCCCTTTAAAGATTATTTTCCTCCTGTTTTTAAGTCCTTTCTCGTCGTCTTTCTTTATTGTAATGTTGTTCTTATTCTTTTACATGCGTTGATTTGTATGTCTCCTTGGGGCAGCCTTTCTTGGGCTGAAAGGCAGCATATATAATTTCTTCCTATGTTTAAAAGTCTCTCCTTGCTTAGATCAGCCCTCTCCAACCTGGCTTCCTTCCCGATGTGTTGGACTACAATTCCCATAATTGGGAGTTGCAGTCCAACACATCTCGGGAGCTCCAGGTTGGGGAACACTGGCTGCAAAGGTGAAGCAAAGGTCTGGTGTATTTTCGCAGCAACAGCCAAGATGTGTGAGAGCAGCCTTGCTGGTCAGCCATGCGCCGTTTTGGTGTCTTGTGCCAATTTTCCTTCGTTCTGTCTTTCACTTGCCATTGGTCTGAGGCTGCCTTGAGAACCGGCTCGGCAGTGACCTCACCACGGTCGTTGTGGTGTGCATTGTCCCGTTGCCGGGAAACTGTTCTCTGGTTAATTTCTTTCCACATGGCGGGAGGGGAAATGAAGAGGAAAAAGAGGCATTTGGAACGGCATCTTCCAAGTGCAGCCGTTGGGTGAGAAGGCAGGGCTAAGAAGCCAACTGTGTTGCTAATGGTGGAGCAAGCGGAGAGAATTCCTAAAAGAGGTAAAGGGCCATAGTAAACATGCTGAGATCATCCAGGCAGCATCTGATGGATTCAGACACCCAGCTGGCTCAGGAATGTGGTATTAAAGCATTAGGAGCCCTGCTGGATGAGACCAAAGGGCTGTCTACTCTAGTGTTCTGTTTGCGCAGTGGCCGCCAAGATGCACATGAGAACCCCACAAGGAGGATGTGAGTGCAATAGCACCTCCCCCCATGTTCTCCAGCAACTGGCATGCAGAGACAACCTGGCTTTGATACTGGACTAGCAGCAGGGATGGCTGGACTGTGAGAAATCCGCTCTGTCTGTGTTTTGAGGATGGTCAGGTGCCTTTTGTTCCGTCGTCTGCTCACAGACAGATCCAATTTTTTTTCATGGTGCAGAAAAATGCGCAAATAAATCCGTAAGAGGTCTCGCAAGAATTTACCTAATTTATTTTAGTACACAGCATTTAGCGTATTGTCCCCCATTCCATCCAACTTTTCCTTGCATATACCAGCCTCAGCAGAAACTTGTCTATTTTCCTATGGATAAATATGTGTAAATTTGAGGAAAGTAAAAAAAAAAGATTCGGAAGTCCACGGACTCCGCACGGCCTGAGGGGGGCGCTCTGCAGTGGATTCCACATGCCGGATTCTTAGAAATCCAAGCTCATTTTAGTCCATCTCACATTTCTCCATCATTTCACTGGATGGCCCCGGGTTCTAGTATTATGAGAGGGGCGGGAAGTATCCTGGTCCATGTTATTTTATTAATTTAGTTCTACTTATATCCTCCCTTCAACAAAAATAATAATAAACAAATAAAATCCCAGGACAGGTAACAACACTATTAAACAACCAACAATAAAATGGAAAATATGAACCTCTGAGGGTGCAATCCTATGCATGATTAGACAGAAAAAAGGCCTACAACTCCCAGCATGCCCCAGCCAGCCATGCTGGCTGGGGCATGCTGGGAATTGTAAGCCTTTTTTCTGTCTAAAAATTGCATAGGATTGCACCTTAAGAAAACCAGGCAGGGCGCAGAAGGCCTGGCCCGTGAGTCTCATCCAGCCAGCCAGGTTCCCCAGTAAGGCCTGCTGGGAAGCTTAGGGAACCTAACCCATTGTTGTTTTACCCAGTAGAGTAAGCACCAGCTTCTGGGTTGGGAGGCAATTTAAATTAGGAAGAAGTCAAGGGGGAGTTAACAGTCACTTCTCTAGTGGCGCCTATCTATAGAACACTTTGCCTTTCAAGATCCATCAGCTCTCGACACCCTAGTGTTTTCAGCGGCTTATAAAAACATGGCTTAAAAATAAAAAGCTTTTAGTTGATCTTTCACTTGATTTTTTTTTTAAATGTTTCCCTTTCTTTATTGCTGTACTAAAAAAGAAAGAAAGATACTGGCTGTTGGTTTATTATGTTGCCCCAAACAGAAGAGAACAGATTCTCGGGTGCCTGAAAAAACTTTCATCGCGCCCACTGAGCTCTGAAAAGGACTTTCATTCCTGGGGGCGGTGGGGTGACACTTATCTTCCTCTAAATGTGTAGCAAAGAAACCTTCCAATGCTTCTTCTGTCTTAAAATGCTACATTATTATTGTTGCTGCTGCTTTTGTTATGATGATAGTGTGAAAAACATGGGTTTTTAAGATTGTTTTCATCGTTAGATATGTGGTGTTGTGATCAATTGTTTTTAAATATTACGATGCAGTCTTGTTTCTGTAAGCCACTTGTGGGGGGTGTTCTTTAAAAAGAAAAGAAAGGCTGGATAGAATTCTTTAAAATAAAAGCGAATAGTTCTTCCAGACCCTGTTTTATCCTTGGAAGGCCAACAGCCCTGTGACGTAAGTTAGGCTGAGAGAGCGAGTGATTCGCTCAAGGTCATCCAACAAGTTTCATGGCTGAATTGAGAATAGAATCTGAGGGTAGTATCCAATGTTAGGCCTACTTAGAGTAGATGCATTGAAACGAATAGGACTTTAGTTAGTCATGACTAACTTAAGTCCTGTTCATTTAAGTGGGTCTACCCTATGGAGGCCCCTTCATGGATCACTGCCTTGTTGTGGCGAAGGGGCTTGCATAACTCAGTGAAGCCATAAGCTATGCCATGCAGGGCCACCCAAGACAGACAGGTCATGGTGGAGAGTTCTGACAAAATGTGGTCCACTGGAGAAGGAAATGGCAACCCACTCCAGTATTCCTGCCAAGAAAACCCCATGGAACATATCACAAGGCTAAAAGAGATGACACCGGAAGATGAGCCCCTCAGGTCGGAAGGTGTCCAATATACTACTGGGGAAGAGCAGAGGGAATTTCCAAGTAGCGCCAGAAAGAGTGAAGAGGCTGGGTCAAAGCCGAAAGGACACTCAGCTGTGGATGTGTCTGGTGGTGAAAAGAAAATCCGATGCTGTAAAGAATAATATTGTTTAGGAACCTGGAATGTAAGATCAATGAAGGAAGGCCTGGCGTGCTATGGTCCATGGGGTCACGAAGAGTCGGACACGACTTAACGACTGAACAACAACACCCTATGGAGGACTAACATTGGATACTAATCTTGGGTTACCTTTGTCTGATGCTTTAACCCACGGACAGGCAACCTGGTGCCTTCCAGATGTTTTGGACCCACAACTCCCATCATCCACAGCCAGTAAGACCAATTGCCAGGGGATTGTGGGAACTGTAGTCCAAAACCTCTGGAGGGCACCAGGTTGCCCATACCTGTTCTAACCCAAGGGTAGGGAACGTGATGCCCTCCAGACATGGCTAAAGGGCTCAATAGGGCTCCACCACAACCCCGTGAAAGGAATCCCACAGGAAGGGTTTACGGGGTGTTCTTCAAGATGGCCCACAAAATGCCACCGGAGCTGCACTGAACTCTGGGGAGCTCCACCCCTCACGTCTGCTTGCCGGCCTGTCAAAGCCCTCCTGTGATTTAGTTCCTCTCGGCTTTCCAGCCAAAGAGGCTTGGATTACAACTCCCATAAATCTCGAGGCAGCTTTTGCATGTGTTTGGAAAGCTGGGGGAGGGGAGAGGGGAACAGAGAGCAACTCTCCGCAGGGAGGGAACCCGAGAAATCGTTCTTTCCCTTGTACCCTGGCGACCCCTGGTGGACGCCAGAAAAAGGTCATTCCCTCGCAAGCCGTGGCCTCTCTCTTCTGATTTCCACAGCTGCACATTCTTCGAACATTAGCACTGCCAAGCCGAAAAGCTGTCGGAGCTGGGCTGCTGGCAGCCGGGCACGTTAAGAACGGGTGTAGTGGTCCTGGTTGGGTTGGGGACCTCAGCCAGCACTGGAGCAGAGCCACAGGAGGACTGGTCCGTAGACAGTGTTGACTACAGACTAGCAGATGAGGCCAGATATCTGTCCGAAGGGGAATTGGAGCTTGGATGCAAGCAGGAGCAGAGAAGCTGAGCAGATGGCGGAGCCAGGATGAGAGCAGGAGAGCAAGGAAGTAGAGGAGGAATGGGGACCCCAGCACAGAGAGCCTCTCAGTTCAAGCCTTGGCTGGTTCTGATGGACTTTAGCTGTTGGCCCTGCAGGCTGGTGGCTCCGATTTCAGTGAGGCTGTGAATCTATTCTGGGTTTCAGTCAGAGCCAGCCAGGACTCCAAAGGAGCTATCCAGGGTGCCAAACTCTATCCCCCCAATATGTTCAGCACCTTGAATTGCTCCTCTAGAGTTCTGGCTGGTTGTAACTAAAACCCAGGATGGATTCACAGCCCCACCAAAATCGGAGCCGCCAGCCTTCACTGGTTTCCCTACACTGTCAATTGTAGAGGGGTTGAATCTCTTAGAGCCTGAGGGCCAAATTCCATTCTGGAGAAGCTCTTGGGGGCCACATTCCAGTGGTGGGTGGGGCCAAAGACAAAGGGGGCATGGCCAAAATACGGGCATAGTTTAGTTTAAGGGAGCAATCCTGTGGCCCCTAAACAGCGTCTGAGGCACCATAGGAAGCTGCAGATCATCTCCTCCATGCTTGTTGTCAGAGCTACAAGTGCAGAAGAGGAGAACTGATCATGGACCTTCTTTCCCCACTCCCAGCCATTGCCACAGTGGAAAGCTTCATAAGAACATAAGAAGAGCCGTGCTGGATCAGACCCAGGGTCCATCTAGTCCAGCATTCTGTTCACACAATGGCCCACAGAAAACCCACAAGCAGGACACAAGCACAACAGCACCTTCCCACCCATGTTCCCCAGCAACTGGTGCACATAGGCTCAAAGCTTCTGGTACTGGAGGTAGCACATAGCCATCAAGACTGGTAGCCATTGATAGCCTTCTCCTCCAGGAATTTATCCAGCCCCCTTTTAAAGCCATCCAAATTGGTGGCCATCCCTACATCCTGTGATAGCAAATTCACTCTGCGCCTTGTGAAGAAGCCCTTCCTTTGATCTGTCCTGAATCTCCCACCAATCAGCTTCATGGGATGACCCTGGGTTCTAGTATTATGAGACAGGGCGAAAAATGACTCCCTATCCATGTTCTCCACACCATGCATAATTTTGTACACCTCTGTCATGTCTCCCCCTTACCCTCCTTTTTTCCAAGCTAAACAATCCCAGCTGTTGTCACCTCTCATAGGGGAGTTGCTCCAGCCCCTTGATCATTGTAGTTACCCTTTTCTGCACTTTTTCCAGCTCTACAATACTTTTTTTTTTTTAGGCGCGATTCTCTTATGAGGTCACAGCTGCTTTTGCATGAATCAAAGATCAGGCAGGTTTGGATGGGAGAAGGTGGCCATTTAAGTACCCAAGTCTGGTTCACACATGCATCTCTATTAGTGAACAATTGCCTCATCAAGTGGTTATGAACAAGCCAAAACAGATCCAGCATGATTATGCAAATTTTCATATTACCTCCTAGCTCTTTGAGCACAGTGCTTTTTTTCAACAGAATTAGTTCACATGTTCAGCTGTGTGTCCTCAAGCATTGAGAAATCAAGTCATGTTAATGGGCATGTGTAAAACATCCCTTCAGTGTAGCTGAATACACTTGGATCTGATGTCTGGACAAGATGTTTGGATGATTAATTACATGGTCATGTTGGTGCATCTTCAGTTAGATTGTTGTGTTTCAACCAATGAACTCTCTCACACAGAGGGCTTAGTATCATTTACCACTATGGTATCCAGATTACAAGATGTCTGCTATGGATCTGGTTCACATTTAGGACTTGTGACAAGTCATATTAAGTTAGATTCTGACAAAGCAGGTGTCAGGTTTCCCAGAGAAGTAGGAACAAGAATAGAACCGTATCATAGAGAACTCTGAGTGAGGCTGAGGCTGGAAGCGACACAAGCTTGTCTATATCTTGCTCCAACAAGCAGCAGATTGTGAGTGAGCTTTAAGTATGGTTTTGGAATCATTTTGGCTGGTTAGCCCCGCCTCTCTATTGACTGAGGCCTTCTCCCTTACAGGGGCCTGGTCTGTTTCAGCAGCTTTGGGTTGCAATGAATGATGGCATCTTCATGGCTATAATCCAAGGACGGCAATGCAGCCTCTTCTGGACACCAGGGAACTGATCTCTGGGACCTTCCAGGAGAGCTAGGTCCTAAGGAGGTGAAAACATCGTAATGCCTTTCTGTGACTGAGCCCTCTCCCTGATCCACTAAATCAGGAGCCTTGTCTTCTACGAATTCCCAGAGATTATCAGATGTTCTCCCTGTCTCTGTACCCCTTTCTGTGAGTTCAATCATGCACATTTTATTTATTGTTTCCATTTATATCCCACCTTTTCTCCAAGGGTCACAATGCAATATACAGGATCCTCTCCCCCTCCACTCCATTTTATACTCACAACAATCCTGTGAGGTGGGTTAGGTTGAGAGAGAGAAACTAGCCCAAAGCAGCCTGCTGGCTTTAGCAGGAAAACCATTTTACCTCCCACAGTCATGTTTATCTTTTTGTGGCAAGCCAAACTCCTTACACTAGGCCTGTGAAGAAGTTATAAGTTCTTATTTTCCCTGGGTATTTGGGCATTAGTTATGGCTCAACTGTTGTGGTCTGCTTTTGTGTTGTTCATTCTAGGCTGTACTGAGGTGGGAGGGGAGAGTTTTTGTGTATTGTGAATGAACACTTATTGTATTGTAGTGTTTTTAGATTATGTTTTTATGGTGTTCATTTTTATTTGTATTATTGTGCTGGATATGGCATATAGTGATTTTGGGCTTTTTTCTGTTATATTAATTATGGATTTCTGTGAGCTTCTTCACACAGAGCTTTTATCCTGCTGTTGAGATTGCTCACTCACGGACGTTTGCGGGTCCCTTTCATGACATCGTCAACTTCCAGGCACATCCAGAGGTATTTCCTGGTGATTTCATCTCAAAAAGATCCGGGAATAATGAACTATCTATTTAAGTTGGATTGTTACGTGATTAAAACAGCCACTAGATGGCGCTGTTTCATTGATCTCTATGGAACGTTGAAAATTTACAGCTTCCATTCTCAGCAAACACGTGGTTGTTGTCTGGGAGCCCGTTGTAAACGCGGAAAGGCTCTACAACGGGAGGACTGTGGGGTTTTTCTTGAGTGTAAAGGCAGCCTGTGTTGTGCATGTAAGTCGCTTCGAGGGTGCTTTTTTGCAGTGTGAAGCGACACCTAAATTTAACAGTAACAATAATAAAATATCCTTCCTGAGATGATAGAAATAAGGAAGAGAAGCCGGGGGGGGGGGGTTAAACGTATAAATGCAGAGGAGTTGTGATAGCAATGGCCCTCCAACTTCTGTACAGAATTGGTTCTACTTTTGTCTCTGCACTTAATGGTCGGTTACGTGTTTTCCCCACCCACTCAACTGGCAACTGTCTCTTTTTTCCTATGTCATACAAAATTTCTGCCTGCCAGAAAGGGTCACATCAGAGCCAGATTTCCCCTTATGCTTCCACAAATACCATTTAATGCAACATATCCCCTGCCTCGAGGCTCTGCCTCGCAGCTCCTGGTGATATGTTGTGAGTTTACTCATCTTTCCTGCCCACTTCAATACATGACATGCATCCTTATGTTCATCAGGCTTACCAGCAACTGCCCTTTCTGTCAAACTCCCTGGGCGTGCTGCTATCGCGGGCGTTTTGAGCATCGTGGAGCGTGACAAGCACCACAAACTTGTAACCAACCTCCTGGTGGCAAGGAAGTTTTCTACCTTTGCCACAGCTCAGACGGCTTCTGTTCCCAGTCCCAGCTGTTTGGAGTGCCTTAAGCCGGGACAGACTTCATTCTCATTGAGTCTACTTTGTTGTTTACTAGAACCCAAAGATCCACCAAGCAGATGCAAGGTGGAAAAGATATCCACTTGGAACTGGAAAACAGGGTGCCTCTGAACACATACTGAGCCTAGGAAATGGTTTTAAGAACATAAGAAGAGCCACGATGGATCAGATCCAGGGTCCATCTAGTCCAGCATTCTGTTCACACAGTGACCAACCAGCTACCCACGGGAAACCCATAAGCAGGGCATGACTGCAACAGCACCCTCCCACCCATGTTCCCCAGCAACTGATGCACATAGACAGACTGCCTCTGATAGTGGAGGTAGCATGTAGCCATCAGAATTTGTCCAATCCCTTTTTAAAGCCATCCAAAGTGGTGGCCATTACTACATCTGGTGGAAGCAAATTCCATAGTTTGGCTATGTGCTGTGTGAAGACATCCTTCCTTTTACCTGTCCTAAATCTCCCACCAATCAGCTTCATGAGAGGACCTCATTGGGTTCTCATACTATGAGAGAGGGAGAAAAAGGTCTCAAGCCGCTGAACTGCAGACTGGAAGGTCGGCAGGTCAGCAGTTCGAGACCCGAGTGCTGCGTGACGGAGTGAGCTTCCGTCTTCAGTCCCAGCTTCTGCCAACCTAGCAGTTCGAAAGCAAGAAATTGCAAGTAGATAAATAGGCACCGCCTCGGCTGGAAAGGTAACAGCATTCCGTGCACCTCGGTGTTCAGTCATGCTGGCCACATGACCACAGAAGCGTCTTCGGACAGCGCTGGCTTTTCGGCTTAGAAACGGGGATGAGCACCGCACCCTAGAGTTGGACACGACTGGTTGGGGACACCTTTACCTTTTTTTTTATCACATCTCCCCTCTCTCGCCCCGTTTTCCAAGCTAAACAACCCCAGCTGATATAACCTTCCCTCATAGGGGAGTTGCTCCAGCCCCTTGATAATTTTAGTTGACCTTTTCTGGTTTTCGGGACCAGAATTGAATTGTGTTCACAGTCCTTTCCCACAAAAGTCCCCTCCTGATGATCCCAAGCTCTCTTCATTTCAGCAGCCTAATTTAGTTCAGGGGGAAAGTCGTTTTGTTGTCCAACAAAAATGAAGGAGTCAGAAACCCTTGCCCAATCTAGTGCAAATCACCCAGACGTCTGCCTATGTATCCCCGTCGCCTACCCACCCTTGGCTTAAAGTGCTTGTGGTTACTAGCTTAACATTTCACCTTGCTCAAATTTTGCAAACCGTCTGCAAAGCATGAAATGCCACTCCCAATATCAGTTGCTGGGGGCAAACGTAGAATAGCTATTGCCTCTGTACTCTGCTTGTAGGTTTCCTGACAGCATTTGGGCCAGCCACTGTTGGAAACAGGATACTGGGCCTGAGTTGACAGACTGATCGATTCACCAGGCCAATATTGTCTGTTTGCCTACAATCGCTTGACCATGATCAAGTAGTCCAGGACTCCCGCTGCATACATGGCACCTTCCCTTTTCAAACAAATCTCATTAGGATCCCATTTGTCCCATTTGGGGGCAAGCCTCGCAACATAACAAAATATCTCCTCCTGGCCATGTAATAAAGCTCTCACACAGACTTCCTGGGCATCAGGCTTCGGTATATCATAGAATCATAGAATAGTAGGGTTGGAAGGGGCCTACAAGGCCATCGAGTCCAACCTCCTGCTCAGTGCAGGAATCCAAGTCAGAGCATCCCTGACAGGTGGCTGTCCAGCCTCATCTTGAATGCCTCCAGTGTGGGAGAGCCCACCACCTCCCTAGGGAATTGGTTCCATTGTCGTATTGCTGTAACAGTCAGGAAGTTTTTCCTGATGTTCAGCCAGAATCTGGCTTCTTGTAACTTGAGCCCATGATTCCGTGTCCTGCACTCTGGGATGATCAAGAAGAGATCCTGGCCTTCTTCTCTGTGACAACCTTTCAAGTACTTGAAGAGCACTATCCTGTCTCCCCCCAGTCTTCTCTTCTCAAGGCTAAACATGCCCAGTTCTTTCATTCTCTCCTCATAGGGCTTTGTTTCCAGTCCCCTGATCATCTTTGTTGCCCACCTCTGAACCCTCTCCAGTTTGTCTGCATCCTTCTTAAAGTGTGGTGCCCAGAACTGGACACAGTACTCCAGATGAGGCCTAACCAGTGCTGAATAGAGGGGAACTAGTAGTTCACGTCATTTGGAAGCTATACTTCTATTAATGCAGCCGAACATAGCATTTGCCTTTTTTGCAGCCACATCACATTGTTGGCTCATATTCAGCATGCAATCTACAACAATTCCAGGATCCTTCTCACTTGTACTACTGTTGAGCCACGTATCCCCCATCTTGTAAGTGTGCATTTGCTTTCTTTTTCCTAGATGCAGAACTTGGCATTTATCCCTATTAAAAGTCATTCTGTTGTTTTCTGCCCAGCGCTCCAGTCTATCCAGATCACTTTGAATTTTGTTTCTGTCTTCCAAAGTATTAGCTATCCCGCCCAATTTTGTGTCATCTGCAAATGTGATCAGCATTCCCTGCACCTCCTC
This sequence comes from Heloderma suspectum, assembly GCF_057233095.1. Classification (NCBI taxonomy): domain Eukaryota; kingdom Metazoa; phylum Chordata; class Lepidosauria; order Squamata; family Helodermatidae; genus Heloderma; species Heloderma suspectum. Next base: position 11,944,279 of record NC_139470.1, read on the forward strand.
CTCCAAGTCATTTTCTTTTTCTGATTTCTATTTCTGATTTCTGTTTCTGATTTCAGGCTGGGAGTGCCATTCCTTTTGTTGACAAAATGGCACCACCCACACATAAGACAGAGGTATCAGCATGCTTGGGGAAATGTACACCAGTTGCTGGGGAACACGGGTGGGAGGGTGCTGTTGCACCCATGTCCTGCTTGTGGGTTCCCGGTCGACAACTGGTTGGCCACTGTGTAAACAGAATGCTGGGCTGGATGGACCCTGGGTCTGATCCAACGCGGTTCTTCTTATGTACTTATGTTCAAAGTGACAGAGGAAGGTTGAAAGGTGCTAAGGTGGAAGAGGAGGTGGAACTGAACGCTGCCGCTTTCCGCTTAGAGAAGGGCAAAGCGTGACCTCCAGAGGAGCAAGCCATCCGTGCATGGAGAACAAGGCCAATTAATCATTGCTGGACGACACTCAGGCTCATGCGCTCCCCGCACCGGCCGCGGGACTCATGAGTGTCAAAGGAGCGTGTTGGAGGCGGGGAGAGATCTGCAGCATTTTGCAGAAATTGGACAGCAGCCATCTGTGATGGAGATGAGTGGCCATCTCTGAGAGCAAAAGTACACTTCCGAGCCCTTGATAAAAGGGGAACGGCAGCAGGAGGAAACCTGCACCAGGGGCAGCCCTCAATGCTCCTCAGGGGAATCGGTGGCTGAAACGAAACGTCATCAGGCATTTGACAAATGCGGTAATTTCGAGCCACCTGAAATAACACAAGAGAGTCCTATGGCCCCTTCAAGGCTAATACATCTTATTGTAGCATAAGCATTCATGAGCTTCATCAGATATATGTAACGATGGGAGACAAATTCCCCTTGGAAAACAGTGGTTACTTTTCAAGCTTTCCTTGATAATGTTGGAGACTATTCCTGAGCCAAGCTTGAAAAACAACAACTGGCTTGAGTGCGGCAGGCTGCCCCAGAGTTCCCCTCACCCACTTCTTAAGCACCCGCCGTGCTTTTGAGAAAGAAACAAGGGTAAGCAGTGATGGGAAGGGCTTGTTCAGGAGTGGAAATCATCCTCAGGAGTGTCTGTTTCCTCGAGGGGGGGCATGGGATGTGTGGTTTTCTCTGCCTCCCGATTCACTTCGGGAGGCAGGGGAAGCTACAGATTCCATGCTCCCAGCTGGAAAATGCATTCTAGGCATACTCAGGCACGGTGAAACAGGGCAGCAAGGAGTGGAGTGGTAGAGCGCTGAAAATCAACATTCAGCTGAAATGGGTTAAACAATCTTTAGGTAAGTAGCTTTTATCTTCTTGCTGGAGGGGAGAGAAATAGGCTATTGGGTGAATAATGAGAAGGGCAAAGGAGAGAGCCTCATTCCAGTCTTTCCCAACCCAATGCCATCTGATATGCTGGACTGCAACCAACATCATCCCCAAACGGCATGACCAAGTATTTGCTGGCTGGGATGATGGGAGTTGTAGTCCAGCACATCTTCAGAAACTGTTTCACCACCTTTTCTCTTTTGTTTATTTTTAGATTTTATCCCGCCTTCCCTCCAAAGAGCTCATGGTTGTATACATGGTCCTTCCACCTGCCCCCCTTTTTATCCTCACAACAATCCTGTGAGGCAGGTTGAGGGAAAGACAGAGTGAGAGATTGAGATTGGTACAGTGAGTTTCGTTCATGGCTGAGCAGGGATTTGAAGGTGGGCCTCCAAATTCTAACACTCTAGCCATTATGCCACACACTAGGGGTTGGATCCAGATTTAATCTGGATCAACCGAGCTGATGGAAGCAGACTTCCCCACCACCCCCTCTTTCTTGCAGCAGCCCCTCAAGCTCCCTGAAAATGCTACACAGACAGTCAGGAGACCCTGCTGAATAGGATGTGTTCCAGTGCGTGTGTGTGTGTGGGGGGGGGTGATCCCCCCAAATTAGGCAGAGGGACCTTCTGCAAGCAGAACCCTTCCTCTTGCGGAAGGCAGTTCCTGAATCTTTCCCAAGCACTGTGGTTTGTGCCATGTGGGCTTCTTATGCAGTGGCAGAAAGAACGTATTTCCACCTCCCTCCAGTGTCCTTGGCTTCCTGTTGCATTTTTTAACCCCTAATCTGTGAAGGGGAGGCATATCCTCCTTGCTTTCTAGGGACACTCTCAGTTGTGTATCCCTTTCCCGCTGTCCCCTGGAGCAATGGCTAAAAAACTTCTCAGTACTATAGGAAAAAGCAGAATCTAGCATCAGAAAGGCATCCTACGCTGGGCCCTTTTCCTTGATCTCTGCCTGGTTAGAGAATACACAGTAGCTCCCTCTCTCCCTCCCTCTCTCTCTCCGTGTGTGTGTGTGTGTGTGTGTGTAAAACAATTCTGAAGAACACACTATCATCATGGCATCCATTCCTCTGCATTCTAAGGAAAGCCAAGGAATGGCGTTCAGATGGGGAATTCTGAATTTTATGCTTTTTTAGGTCATCCGTGGCAGTTCACTTTTGTTGTTCAAAAATGCTTTTAGGCCTCCACTTCACCCATGGTGCTGGCACCAATAACTGGTAAATAAACTAATTATACAGGATTACTACCATTTTCTGGGGGCCTTGGCTAAATTTCCACTTCTTTGGCGTGTACCATTGGTTGTTTTTTTTCCCACGCATCTCATTTCCAGTCTTCTGAGGCCTCGACCAGCTACTGGCTCCTTGTGCCAGTAGGATTCACTGCCTTTGGAGTGTCAAGCCTCCCCTTATAACCCCAAAGGTGCAGCTGGGATAGCAGGTAGAGGGTAGGAAGGAGTGGGAGTAAATGGGAAGCAGGTCTGTAGCCAAGCAAAGCCCTTTCTTTTCTCCCAGGCATTTTTAAAGACCTGGTGCTAGGCTATTGTGGCTGTTTCATCGATTCTTGTACTCTATGTTGCTTCTTATATTGTATTTTATGTTTTAACATGTTTGTATGTATTTTATATATTCAACTGTTTTAAAATGGCATTTTAGTTTTTGAACTGGTTGTAATTTAGTTTTTGAACTGGTTGTAATTTAGTTTTTGAACTGGTTGTAATTTAGTTTTTGAACTGGTTGTAGTGCACCCAGGGTTATTGGGAGGATTAGAAATGTACTAAATAAATAGCCATGACCAACATCAAGGGTAGGCATAGTTGGGCACCTGCCAAGGGCCCACACCCCAGCAGGGGCCCACAGAAAAGGGCCCCTGGAGTTGCTCCTCCTTTTCGCCATATCTTGTTCACCTGCTTCTCGCTCTGGCCCAGGCAACGGAGGCGGTGAGGAGGAGAAGCAGCTTGAGATGCCACGGCCTCCTTGCTCACTGGCTCTCTGCCTGTCCAGCAAGCAAGCGGTAGCAAGGTCGAGGAAGAGGATGAAGAGCCATTCCAACTGGTGACAACAATGGTGAGAAGATAGACGTAGTCAGGGAGTGGGCCCATTGAGGGTGTCTTGGCCAAGGGCCCTCGAAAAACTGGAGATGGCACTGATCTCCTTACTTGGAGAATTACCTACTTGGGCCTGAATCTTCAGCATTCTTATTCTTTTTCTTTTCTTGTTTAAAGGAAGTCCCTAGCCCCAAGACTTGTGCAAATATACAGAAAAGCATGCAGATGGTACTCTTCCCAATGGCTCACTTAGCAGCCATACAAGTAAATAACTTTGAACAGAGATGGACCAACCGTCTGTTGTTCTCTGCTACACATTTCCTTACTTTTGTGTTTTGTTTTTGCGGTGTGCGGGGTGGACCATTCTCATTCAATGTGAGAGAAAATGAATTGCTTTAAAAAAAAAAAAACAGCTCAAAGGAGAAGAAAATTCTGGAGGAATTCTCATGGGTGGGATTCAGCGTTCTTGTGCTTATCTTACTTTAGAGGCGACCAAGGAGTGTGTGTGAGTATCCTCCCTTTTGTTGTACAGTTATCTCTCCAGCAGCCTCCCCATCTTCCTGCACTTCAGTTAAAGCCCAGAGGAAGACTTCATGAGTTAATTCCTCCCATGGGCATTTTCCCATGTGGGCAGCTAGGGAGGCTGCATAATGGGGAGATGCGTAAGAGGGGGGAAAACCCACACAATAACATTAGCAGTGGCAGCACAAAAAAACCCCAAGAACACTTAAGGAAAAGAAGGAAGAAACTGCTACAACCAGCACTAAAATGGTGATCCCCATCTCCAAGAAACTGCAGAAGAATTTCTCCTTCCCCTGGAGAAATTCAGTGAAAAGGTAACCCCAATTTCTCTGCCCACACATAGGGTGGGGGATTTTGATAGGCCATTTGCACACAGCTATAAACCCATCTATCTTCCTTGAAAGATGATGTATGTGGGGTACCCAGATGGTCACCCATCCAGGCACTGAGCAGACTTAGGGCTGCTTAGCTTCAGCAAGGTGGCTGCATCATGCCCCTCCAATCCATGCCCTAGATGGATATAAGGCAGGAGTGGGCAGATTTTAGGTTTCCAGGATCGATACGTTGTTTGGGGGCAGGGGGTTACTAGAAACCTGAGGTCCACCAATGCACCATAAGTTTCAGGTGCAAAACAGCAACTCAGGTAGGTGGACGTAGATTCCTGCACCAAGGTGCCTCTGAGCATCAGCCCAGGGATTTCTTTCAGGTCCAGAACTGGAGCTTGCACACAGATGCTTTCACAGACATTTTCCCCAAGCTTTTTTGCCTAATTTAACAGAGGGAGGCCTTTTCATTGTTGCGATTTTAAAATGATTGGGAATCGGAAACCCCTGCTTATCTACTGCAGATCAGCTGCGGATCTCCCAGCAGTTCCCAGTCTACTTTCTGCCCACCCCTGCTATAAGGCAGCTTCCTGTGTCAAACATTTGTAGGCTTTACTTCAGTGAGTCAGAAGCTCCAAGACCCAGACGGGATAGACAGAGATGGCAGAGAGGAAGCACAATGGATTTACAGACCTGCAGGGCAGAATAAATAGTTCAAAGGGGTAGTGTGTGTGTGTGTGTGTGTGTGTGTGTGTGTGTGGTTGGTGGTGGGATTTGAGTGGCAATGTAATGGTAGGGCTGGCAGCAGCCAGAAGATCTTTCATTGCCATGGAGTTCCCTGGGGCAGAAGCCTATATAACATTCCTTTTAGTAGTCGAATGCCAAAGTAATAATAGAGACACTGTACAACCTGTGAATTGTCTGTGATATACTCAGGGCTGTCTGTATTTTCCTTTTTAAAAAACTGTCCCTATTGACAATGGATAATAGTCCCTTTCTGGCCCTTTCTCTGGTATAACCATGTCCATTTGGCTGCAAGACAGTAGAAGATCACATTCACTTTCTGCTAGAGTGTGCTAAATAGGATGATTTGAGACTCAGATATATTTTTCCACTCCTTAAAGAAGAAGAAGAGGTTGGAAACATCAAGGGATAAGGTGTTTATGTTATTAAATGGATTGGATTATTATGCTGCTTTTTGAACGGCGAAATATATTAATTCTGCTCTGAAAGTGAGACAAGGGACTTTGAGTTCAAACACCCAAATTTTGTTTAGTTCAACGTAAGACAAGCTAAGATGGTTTGGTCTTAGGTTTAAAATATTACATTTTAAGGTTTGTTGTTTTTCTGGATGTAACCAGTGGCTGTATTTTAGTCAAATATGTTTTAGCTTTACAGACCAGTTCACTGTTTTGCAAATGACTGGTTGTCAGTGCAATGAAATTGAACACCAAGGCGTTTGAGGAGAGGGGTTGGGGGTGCCTTTTTAAAAAGCTGTTCACATATGTACATGGACATGCGAAAGTTCAACATTTCAGCCTCCTCCCAGATCTCTTGTGAAATCTTGGAGCAGGGAATAGATGCTGCTTATCATGTCATTGTTCTATCAAGGTGAGTGAAGGTGCGGTTTCTAAAAAATCCCCTCTTCTGCCCACCTTTGGAAGATGGAGCGTGCATCCTTGCCTTTGATTTCACTGCGCTATCATAGCATGGAAGCTACAGAGACTAGCAGAGTTAGAGCTAAACTAGATGGGGTAGTGGCAGGGGTGTTGAACCTATTTCAGCCTGAGGGCCAAATTCCATTCTGGAGAAGTTCTCGGGGCTGCATTCCAGTGGTGGGCAGGGCCAAAGGCAAACAGAGTGGGGCCAAAAATACCAGCATATTTAATCATAAAGTTCTTACTCCCAGTCACTAAGCTTAGGAGAGGCACCTGAACCTTTTAGATTGGGGGCAGGCAGGTACACAAAAGCTGGGAAAACACCAACATTGTTGGTGGTTGGAGGAAAGATGTGGGTCCTCTGGATAAACCTGGAAAGCCAGATTGGGACCCCAGGGGGTGGATTTGCTCCCCTGACCTGAGGTCCTGCACCCTAGCTTTAACGTATTTCCAGAGGAACAGGAACCAACCAAGAAAGAACTTAGAATTTCCCCAGGAGTGACTGCCATTAGAATGGGGATAATCAGCCCCTACCAAGATTTATTTATTTTTTCATTTATTTACAGTATCTGTAGACTATATCTAGAACTGATTTTGGAGTGGTAAACACAAGAGATAAAACAGTAAAAGGATAAAAAGATTAAAACACCAGATTAAAATTATGCTATTATGCTCCAGCTGCCCTGCATTTACAGCTGGATGTCCGATTTCAGCTGTCTAGCCACAAGACCTTGGAGTGCGAGGTGGGGAGGCCAGATGACACACAGGAAGTGTCGTACCAGCACTTCGGAACTCCCTACCCCACTCCCGGGACCACCCCCCTTCCCCCACTCTGTGTTGCTGTTTTGAGTGTGAAGTGCGGGGACGATCCCCACTGCCTATGAGGCGGAGGGGGAAGGGGTGGGGAGGCGGTTCCCCAGGAACCAACCAATCCTATGGCCATCTAGCCACTGTCCAGCAGCCGTAGGATTGCTCCCTTATCATCGTTTATCCTTAAGTGTGCTTGTAAATTTGGTATGCTGTTTCGGGACAGTTTTCCCTAAAAGGCGGCTTATACATTTTATTTATTTATTTATTATTACATTTATTAATCGCCCATCTGGCTGGTCACCCAGCCACTCTGGGCGATGTACAACATACAATAAAAACAATTTAAAACAATAAAATTCTACAATAAAAACATTTTCTAAAATACCCTAACCCACCCCAAATGCCTGCCTGAACAACAACATTTTTAATGCACGACGGAAGCTCATTAAAGAGGGGGCATGACGGAGTTCCCTAGGGAGGGAGTTCCACAGAGTGGGGGCCACCACAGAAAAGGCCCTCTCCCTCGTCCCCACCAGTCTAGCTGTCCTGGCTGATGGGACAGAGAAAAGGCCATCCGAGGCTGATCTTGTTAAGCGGCCTGTCTGGTGCTGCTGGAGGCGCTCCTTAAGATAGGCTGGGCCGGAACCATATAGGGTTTTAAAGGTCAAAACCAACTCCTTGAATTTGGCCTGGAAAACAACTGGTAACCAGTGCAACTCCTTCAGCACTGGAGTGATGTGATCTCGCCGGCGGCTGCCTTTAATCAGGCGAGCCGCCGCGTTCTGTACCAGCTGCAGTTTCTGAACCGTCTTCAAGGGTAACCCCACGTAGAGCGCATTACAGTAGTCTAAACGAGAGGAGACCAGGGCATGTACTACCGGTGGGAGCAGATGGTCGGGAAGGAAGGGGCGCAGCCGCCATATCAGATGGAGTTGATACAGCGCTGTCCGGCTCACAGCTGACACCTGAGCCTCCATGGACAGCTGGGAGTCCAAAATGACCCCCAGGCTGCAGACCTGGTCTTTCAAGGGTTGCCATACCCCATTCAACACCAGGTCAACATCCCCCAGCCTCCTCTTGTCTCCCACCAAAAGTACCTCGGTCTTGTCAGGGTTCAGCTTCAGCCTATTCCTCCCCATCCAGCCACTCACCGTCTCCAGACATTTGGACACGGATTCGACGGCCAACCTTGGTGAAGATTTAAACGAGAGGTAGAGCTGCGTGTCATCCACATATTGATGACACTGCACCCCAAACCTCCTGATGATAACCCCCAGCAGCTTCACATAGATGTTAAATAGCATCGGGGAGAGGATGGAACCCTGTGGCACCCCACAAGTAAGTGGCCACGGGTCCGAAACCTCCTCTCCCAGTGCTACCCTCTGGTACCTGCCGGAGAGGAAGGACCGGAACCACCACAATACGGTGTCCCCAATGCCCAACCCCTCCAGGCGGTCCAGGAGGATACTGTGGTTAACGGTATCGAAAGCCGCTGAGAGGTCGAGGAGAACAAGGAAGGAGCATTCACCCCTATCCAGAGCCCTCCTCATATCATCTACCAAGGCGACCAAGATACATCTTTTGAATAAATGAACAAAAGTGGCCAAAAGCTGCTGCTGTCCTGGAACATCATCTAGTATCCCGTGTTGGCTGGAAATGGATGGGTGTTGTGGTCCAACACATCTGGAGGGCACCAGGTTGGGACATGCTGAAATCTACAATGGTGTGTTTTGTGTGCCAAACTAGGACCAGGGAAATACAGCCTTGTGTGTGTCGTGCTCTGTCAGTCTAACCTACCTCGCAGAGTTGTTGAGAGGACAAAATGGAGGGGAGAGAGCTATGTGCAGTGCTTTGAGCTCCTTGGAGGAGATAAAAATGTAAAAATATAAAAGAATGAATGAATGAATGTTGGGTTGGATCCAGACTGAGTCCTACTTAGAACAGACCTACTGAAATTAATGGGACTTCCATTAGTCATGACCAACATAAGTCCATTTGATATCAATGGGTCTATTGTAAGTGTGACTGTACCTTGATCCAACCGAAAAGAAATAGTAACAGGTGTTCATGACAAATTACACTTTCCAGGTCTGTGCATTAACCCATTTTCTACACTGCCAATCCACAAGACAGTGGCAGGAGTAGCAGGAGTATTATTCCTTGTGCTTAGAAGTTTCTCCCCCTCTCTCCCTGTTTCTGAATTCCTGTGATAAATAGTATGTTCCCATTTCTACCACCGCTTTTTATTGTTTACACTCAAATTGCTCCCAGGTTGCATAATTTTCAAAATAACTGTCTCCTTGTCAGCCTGAACATCAGTGATGCCAAGCACACATGATATGAAGAGAGAAAGGAATGTGTAATTTATATGCTGGGGCCTGCAGGGAGCGAAACAGTCAAGGAAGCAAGTAAACAATGCCTGCAATTGTCCATTGTGAAAAAATGCAAGGTCAGTTTGTATGACAACAGACTCATCCTTGTTTGACTAAGTGGTACAACATCAGGCTTGAGTTCTTGCATGAGCGGTAACATGCATAAAACAAAACTTGTAAGGTCGTCGCCAGTGGCTACAAATGGATGATTACCCCTGATATCACGCTGTTCCTGCTGTTCCTACAGACAGCCATTGGCTTAACTGCTCTGATGTCACATAGGGTTGGCAGTACAGCCTAGGACTAGCCAGCTGAGTATAAAGGAGGACTTGGAAGAATTCCTGTTCTTGGATCCAGTGAAGAAGTTTAATCAAATGGAACCATGTAATTATTCCCTGTCCTGTTGTTGTTGTTGTTGTTAATGTACATAGACCCATCAGGTGCAGAATAATAATAAACATAATAATAGTCCTTAGCCCAAAGAGCTTACAACCTAAATATTGAGAGTACTGACAACAGACGGGCAGGAAATATAAAAAGGGATGAATGCAAGCAAATGGACAGGGCTGAGCTGTAAGCAGCTATTGAGCAGAAGCCCAGGGCCAAGTCAAGAGCCAGGAAACATGATAATTGCCCAAGTGAAATTCCAGCGTGAACAGGAAGCCTTTAAAGCGTTTCCTATGGAGCAGAGACATTGGTCAGCTGCGAAAGGAGAAGCCACGCCAGAACCACTTGGGAATCCTGTATTGCTTAGGATGGGCAACCCAGTGACCTCTAGAGATTTTGGACTACACCTCCCATGTTTGGAGTTGGCCATGCTGGCTGGGGCTGATAGAATTTGTAGTTCAAAGCCTTATGGAAGACACCAGATCACCTACCTCTGGTGTATACCTGAGTGTGCAAAATTGTACTGTTTGAGTACATTTATGAAATCAAAAAGTATGAATCCTGTAATGTTGATCGAATGATAATTAAAATTATTGTTGGTGATAGAGACAAGAGCTGCCAAACACGTACTACATTTGAGTTTTGGCCAGTTAAGAAAATCAGGGTCGGGGGGGAAATAAAAGTTGAAAATAGAAACCATCAACACCGTAATTATTTGGGCTTAGAAACAGATGCACATTACCATGTAGAAACAGATGGAGCACATATATTTTTAGACTGAAAGCTTAGAAAAATAAATAGTCCTACCGTATAATTAAGAAGTAGTGATAAATTTGGATGTCCGGATAACTTCAGAGTAATGTTGAACTTCTCTACACTATTCCCGGTAAATTCCATTCCTATGAGCCCCCCTTCAGCTCAGTGGGAGTTCCTTCCAAGTGTCTTATTTATATCCTGTGCTATCTATATAAATATGGTTGCCTTGAAAATGATAGGCTCACTTGGAAGTATTTCCCAAATCTGAAAGATACATCGCTCCTGAAAGCTCCATTGAGGCCTTTTAATGAGCACAGGAACACAGGAAGCTGCCTTATACCAAGTCAGACCCTGTGTCGATCTAGCCCAGTATTGTCGACGCTGACTGGCAGCAGCGGCTCTCCGGGGTTTCAGGCAGGACATTTTCCAGCCCTCCCTGGAGATGCCGGGGATCGAACCTGGGACCCTCTGCATGCAAAGCAGGGGCTCTGCCACTGAGCCACAGCCCCTCCCAACACATTGGGGGTGGGGGAGAGAATGGGATTGCACCAACCTGACCTCCATGTGTTCAGCTGAAGGCCTGAAGGGCTCTTTTCAGACTGTTCCATTGCCCTCTCCAAGCTGCACATCGTGAGAGGAGCAAAGAGCGGGAGCAGGGACCTCCACACGCCTCCTCTTCACCATCCGTGGGAGGGGGTGCTCACTGGGCCCCAAAGGGAGAGGCAAGTGAATGGGCATTTCATTCCATTTATTATATTTCTCTACCACCCCATAGCCAAAGCTCTCTGGGTGATTCACAAAGATTAAAAAGCCATTAAAGATATATTATACAAAGTGCAAAACCATTTACATGAAACCATATTAACGGAGAGCACACACAGAGACAATGTAAACCTGAAAACAACATTTAAACGATCAGCCAGAGACAGTCCTGATTAAAGACTCATTCTACGCTGCCAAATGCCTGAGCGAAGAGGGCAGGTTTAACCTGATGCCAAAAAGATAACAATGCTGGCACCAGTTGTGCTTCATTGAGGAGATTTTTCCCTAATTGGGGGGGTCACCACCGAGAAGGCCATCTTTGGAGGAGAGGGAATTGGGGGGCCACCACCAAAAAGGCCCTCAGTGGGGGGAGCATTCAACAATTGGAGGACCAACACTGAGAACGACCACCACCAAAAAGGCCCTCAGTGAGGAGAGCATTCCCCTAATTTGGGGGCTACCACCCAGAAGGCCCTTGGTGGGGAGATCATTCCCTAATTGGGGGGCCACCACCAAGAAGGCCCTTGGTGGGGAGATCATTCCATGATTGGGCAGTGGTGGGAAGGAGGAGGAGGAGGAGGCTCTTAGAGAGGGGCGGCATTGAATTTGTGGGCAGAGCACAAAGCATGGACAATAAAGTAGCAGATGTTGGGGGGAAGAAAGAAGTGGCAGGATCCACCCCAATTCAGATGTGTGTTCTGTTCTGTTTCTGTTGTGCCAAAGGCTCAGCATCATTGGGGTGTTGGTGAGGCCGGTATTGCAAAGTACTTCTGTGAAATGGGGTTTTCTGGAAGGTCAGGTTTCGGAAACAATCAGCAAGAACTGGTTTCTGGAACAGGAACAGATCAGCACCATGGAAAGCTCTGAGTGATGCTGGTGCTAGAAGCCGGTCAGGCTTGTCTACGCCTCGCTGCAACAAAGAGCAGAGCAAGGTATAGCACTGAGGCTTAAGTAGGAAGTTACGAGCCTTTAGGCTGGTTAGCTCTGTCTCTACATTGACTGAGACTCTGATCCTTGAAGGGCTCTGGTATGTTTCAGCAACTAGGGATGTACGAAAGTCACTTACCTTTTCGCGGAATCGTTCGTGGGGGGGGGCGCTCCGTCCCTCCCCCCGGAATCCTCGATGGGGGGGCGATCCGCTCCTCCCCCCTGGAATCCTCGACGGCCAGCTCCGCTCCGCAGCCAGGCCGTGGAGCAGCCGGCCAGGGCCGTCCACAGCTGGATTTCTGGCTGCGGACGGCCTGGTGCAGATGCAAATGGCGGCTGCCATAGCGGCTGCCATTTGCGTCCAGCCAGACAGCCGTGATAGGCTACGTAAGAATTTACGTAGCCTATCACGGCTAACCTCAAAGCAAAAAAAACCCGCAGCATACGCAAATGGCGGCCGCTATAGCGGCCGCCATTTGCGTTCTCTATTTTTCGCCAACAACAATGGCGGCGGCAGCAGCCCTGCCGCGGCCAGCCAGGAGACCAGCTGCCAGAGTTGCCGCCACCACCAAATCCGCCGCGTCCGCCCCAGGCAAGTGCCGTCCCAGGGGGATTCTGCTGGGGGGCAGGAGGCTCACTGGAATCCGTGGCGAAATTCTCCACCATCCCTATCAGCAACCTCAGGCTGCGATGATGTGGTTGTAGCATGCTCGTGTCTTCATGGTCCACGTCTTCAGAGTTAGAGGATGGTAATGCAACCTTCTCTGGGCACAGCGGGGGCCTTCTGCTGGGGTTCCTCTGGAATACTAAGTCCTGGGGAGATTGAAGCCTAGTGATGCCTTTCTGTGGTTGAGTGTTCTCCTGCTGACTCCAGAACCCCTTCTGAGGATCAGGGGTTGGAATCCTCTGAGGAGGATGGTCCATGACAATGTGTCTATGAGAACATCTGAAGAGAGTCCACACCCATACACCTGTGTGTATGGTGGGCTCTCTTCAGATGATCTTAAGAATGCAATAGCATGTATTTAGAGCCTGAAATAAAGATGCCATGCCTGATCAGATTGGGCAGCACTCTGAGGTAAGCCAGGAATCAAGAAGCCAAGAGACACGGAACAAAGCCAGTAGTCAAAACTGAAGAGTAAGTCACATCCAAAGGCTAAACCAGGAGACACAATCGCAAGCCAGAAGTAAAGACCAGAGACTAACCAAGGATAGAGGAACATACCAGCGCTCAGTGAGATGTTGCTCAAGCAGGATGCAACTACAAAAGGAAGCCATCTTATACTCCTTCCAGTCCAGGAAGTCCAATGGCTAGTTAAACGGCCAGCTTGGGTGGGTGGAGTCAGTCCAGAATCTGAAGGTGCTTCACTGAGAAGCTGCCACTGCAGTTCAGTGGCTTCCCACAGGGGGCAGCGGCACACAGATCCCAGCAGCTCCTGGAACCGCTGTGTGTGTTCGTTGCCCATGGCATGTTTTTTCTGAACAGAAGATTTGACTGAACTGAGAAGAAGCTTCTGCGCACATTAGCCTGTTCTTTGATTGTATTTGTGAACATCCGTTGTTTATTAGATGTGATGTGGTAGAGGCACCTTGACACAAGTGAGAAGCAGGAGGAAACAGAAAATGTGTTGTTCAAAGGCCTTCCTTCCATGTTACAGGAGCAATATGCTTAGCAGATTCCTAATTTGGGATCAAACCCCTGGAGGTGTGCTGGAGGCGGCAAGGCAGAAAACAGTTCCGTTGTCAAGTCTCAAGAGTTATCCTTCGTAATCCAGAAGATGGTAACCATGACACCATCGCTAACATGACTTATGTTTGGCATCTTGGATCTAAGACCTTTGCAGCATGTGTTAGCTGTTGCGATATTCTTCAAAATAGTGCTTTTCTAAGTATTTCACAGGTTGTTTGGAAAGAAGGAAGGGGGCATATGGTAGAGTACCTGTTTTGCATGCAAAAGGCCTCAAGCCCCATCCTGAACATCTCCAGTTAAAAGGGTCAGGTAGCAGTTGATGCAGGAAGACCTTTCTCTACCGGAGATGCTGGCTGTGGATGATGGGAGTGACAGTTTGGGGGAGGCTGGAATAAAAAATGTTGGGCTAGAATCAGCCTTTCCCAAATCAGATGTTGGAATACAATTCCCATCATCCCCAGCCAGCATATCCAATGATCAGCATAATGAGGGTCGTCCAAGCAGTGCTAGCTCTAGGTTTTTGAGGGTCCTTGGGCAAGATGCCCTCAATGGGCCCCCTCCCTCAGTGAGTCTATCATCTCATCACCATTGTCACCAACTCCTCTTGCACCTCATCCTCTTTCTCCTTTCTCATCATTGCTACCTCTTGCTTGCTTGCCTAGCCGAGAGCCAAAGAGCAAGGAGTCACCAGCATCTTCTGCTCGTTCTTCTCACCACCAGAGCAAGAGACAGGTGAACAAGCAGGCCACAACGGTGAAGAGGAGGAGCACGTCCAGGGCGCTCTTTTCAGTGGGCCTCTGCTGGTGTGTGGGTCCTTGCCAGGTGCCCAACCATGCCCACCCTTGATGCCAACCTGAGTCCAGCAACCTGAGGTGGGAGACCACCAGGCTAAATGGGAACTCTAAGCTGGGGACCACCAGGTTAAATGAACTATTGTTCTGACTTGGAAAAAGACACGAAGGCAAAACCCTCCCAGATGTTTCCATATCTTTTTTCCTGGACCTTCACATCTCTATTTGGAGATTCTACACGCCACGCAAGTTCTCCAGTTAGCCTCTGGGGGATACAACAGATCAGTTTGATAGAGGCAGACAACACTGTAACTGTGGGATGGCTTCAAATTGTACCTCTCCCTTGCCAGGCGCTCAGCAAACAAAGATTGATCTCTAACCAGCAATTTTCATTCTGGCCTTCTTCCTTCGTATAGCCACACTATGTAAACAGATTAACTCCTAACCTTTTCCCCATTCCTCCTTGTAACAGGTACACTGTCCCTCCTCAGACCTGTTTTGTTCCTCTTGTCACTGCTGTCTCTTCCTATTAAGCTTTCCACCATTCCAGGGGAAGGCTGCCGTTTATTTACAATGGGTTTTGGTTTTCTGACTTCCAACTTTTTGCAAATTTGGGACTCAATATTTAGAGTTGCCACCTGACTTGGACTCTTTGATGCCATTTGCAGTCTGAAATGCAAAGAGAAGCTGGTCAGTGCTTTTGGTTTGCAAGTTTATATAAATATTTTTCAAATCTATCGATATGAAATATATGACAATTGCTTGATCAGTAATCAGACAAGCAAGAATCAATGGGCTTTAATCCCTAGGGCAACCTGGTGCACTCCAGGCATTTTGGGCTACGACTCACATAGTTATGACTATGACCCATGCTGGCTGGTGCTGATGGAATTTCTCATCCAAAACATTTGGTTCCCTCCAGATATTTTGGGTGACAACTCCCACAATCCCTGGATATTGGTCATCCTTGCTAGGGCTGATGGGAATTGTAGCCCAAAACATCTGGCGGGCACCCTATTGCCTATCCCTGCCCTAGGGACTGTCAGTACAATCCTGTGGATGTCTACTCAGAAGTAAGTCCTATTGTGCTCAATGGGACTTACTGCCAGTAAAGTGTGTTTAAGACTACAGCCTTAATAGATACATGGATATATTGGGGCACCATTTATCGCTGTTGGACAGTAAAAGAATTTGAGATGGATCCAGGATTGGCCTTCCACAAAAGGAAGGGACTTTCTGCAAGAAGAAGGGCTCTGCTCACAGAAGGTCTTTCCACCCAATTTTGCAGGATCCCCCCTCCACACACACACACACACACACACACCACAGCTCACCCCATTCATCAGGGCCTCCCGACTAGGGATGTACAAATCCCTTACCTTGTTCTGCGTGGAGTCATTCGCGGTTGGGGGGAGGTGTTCCGTTCCTCCCCCCAAAATTCTCCCCAGCCAGCTCCGCTCTGCAGCGACTCCACAGAGCCACTGGCCAGGGCCGCCCACAGCCAGACATCCGGCCAGTGGGCTGCACAGGGACGCAATTTGCGTCCCTGTCTGTTGCCATGATAGGCTGTGTATATATTTACGTAGCCTATCACGGCAAAAGACAGGGGCGCAAATGGCAGCGGCTATGGTGGCCGCCATTTGCGTTCTTGCCTATTGCCGTGATAGGCTACGTAAATACTTACGTAGCCTATCACGGCCATTTGACGGAATGCAAATGGCGGCCGCAGACACGGCTGCCATTCGCAGAGCACCGGACGGCCAACACAAGGTAGGCTCCGTTCCGGGCCCATTTTGCAGGGTGGCAGGGGGGGTTGCTTTGTTCTGCCACAGATTCCAGGGGGCTGAATTCACTGGAATTCGGCCTCCCTGGGATCTGTGGCGGAATTCTCTGACATCCCTACTCCCGACTCTCTCTAAATCTGGATCCAACCCTTTGTCGGCTTTCACAAAACTGGCCACCGTCTCTCTTTCAGGGAAGAACTTACTTGGCTGAGTTACCACATGTGGCCTAAAGATTCTGCAATACTTAAGAATGGAAACTTTCAAAAGAGCAGTTCTTAAATACATTCAACCCCCCCCCCCCCCACCGCCTTCCACTTAGCATAATTTCCCCTTCTAAGTAGCCCGACCTGTGGCTATTTTCCAAGCTGGATCAAAGTCAATCAGATTTTCAGCCATCTGAAGCCTTATCGTCTTTTTTGGTACATCTCTCAGCTGCCAGGTGTCAATGGACTGTTGGGGGAGGGGGGGAGAGCAGGAATAACTCAATTCCTTTTTCTTCCTTTTTTTTCTTTTTAAACTGACAGCTGTCTGAGCTTGCTGTAAAGGTAGCTACACTGCTAAATGATGGGCCAATTTTTGTTCCCAGGAGAGTCTTTCCATCTTTAATAGACCTCCATAAAAAATATAAAAGGCAAAACGGGAGGGGGGGTCCCTCCTCTCCTGCCACCACCCACCCACTTGACTTACGGAGGAGGAAAGAGCAGCCAGGAGAAGTGCGGAGAGGGCTTAAGGTGTCCCTAATTCTGGCTGCTACAAATGGCCCAGGCCATCTCCCCCCGCCCGCCCCCAAAGAGGCTTGTGCAAGGCTTGGGAGGGGCCTGAATTTCTAATTCTCGCTTCCAAATGTGTAGGCAACTAGAATTCAATGGGAAACAGGTAAAATAAAACAGATGATTCAA
Source organism: Heloderma suspectum (assembly GCF_057233095.1). Lineage (NCBI taxonomy): Eukaryota > Metazoa > Chordata > Lepidosauria > Squamata > Helodermatidae > Heloderma > Heloderma suspectum. Next base: position 11,961,316 of record NC_139470.1, read on the forward strand.
ACCAACAAAAAACCCAGGCCACGCAAAATAAAAATAAAATGCAGCCACCGCAGAATTCAAACCAGACTCTCAAACCAAGCCTGAACCAAAATTTAGACTGAACCTTGACATTTTCCTGAACCAGAACAGAACTCTGGTTCTGAGAGCCAGTTGTGGTGTAGTGGCTAGAGTGTTGGACTGGGACTCGGGAGATCCGGGTTCAAGTCCCCACTCAGCCATGAAGCTCCCTGGGTGACTTTGGGCCAGTCTAGACTCTCAGCCCAACCCACCTCACAGGGTTGTTGTAAGGATGAAAGGGAGAACAGGTGGAGAGGACCATGTAAGCCACTTCGGACTCCTTGGAGGAAAAGGTGGGATATAAATGTAACAAATAACAGACAAATAGATGAAGAGGGGAGAATGCCGGTCAGGAGAAGGGTTCTGAAGGGATACAGTCATGACTGAGGCCTAGTTCTCACTGAGGCGGTACACCTCACCAACACCTCCTGTCTACCATTGGCCTCTTTTATCCGTCAACGCTTCCTCCCATAGGGATGCTGGCTCAAGAACAGTGGAGGCTGGTGACACTGTTCTCAGTGGGGTGGTAAATCCTCATTGGGTTTCAGTCAGAACCAGTTGGAATTCTAAAGAAGCTTTCCAAGGCGCAGAAGCATCTTGGAGAGCTCCTTTAGAGTTCCGACAGAAACCTGGAACAGATTCACCACCCCACTGAGAACAGCATCACCAGCCTCCACTGCCCAGGAATGAATGGTTAACAGGATAAAGCGTGCCTTTTTTCTTTAAAATAAAGAATGTATTTGGTCATGCCGCTTTTTGAGAAGGAGGGGGGGCTCATTCCCAGGATCTGGCTCCCTGTTTCTCTCTCGAGCCAATGGCTCAGCTGTCACATTCAATCAGGGTCAATCTGTTGGCAAATGCATGGCGACAGCCTATTTACTCTCTGCAGGAGTGCCCGGGAAGCTAATTTTCTGTTTAAATGCTGTTTTGCAAATGGAGGCGGGCTTCCTTAATCAAGCCACAGGGAGGTGGGCGGCCAGACACAGGCGGACCCACATGCCACCAACCACGGCATGCCAGCGCTTGGACAGGGCTCTGGCAGAGGGTTGTGCACTTATGCCTTCCCCTGTGCTGGGACAGCATCTGCAGTCGAAAAGTGAAGCCAAGGCCCAACACCCCTGAGTTAGGGTCATCGTTGCAGCTGGACCAGTGTTGTTCAGGGAGGGGCAGTTTGAACATGTCACTCCTGATGGGAGTGGCACAAAATGAGGCAGAAGAGCGATTAAGGCAGTTTTCCCCAACATGGTGCCCCTCAGATCTTTGGGGCTTCAACTTTCGTCAGTCCTAGCTTGAGACCAGCAGGTTGTTGGAGAATGCTGGAAGAAAGGAGAGGTCTTTCTATATATCTATGTCTATATCTCTCCATATCTAGGGAGCGGCCGGTTGGGGAATGCAGGAAGAAAGGGGAGGTTTTTCTATATATCTATGTCTATCTCTCTCCATATCTAGAGAGCAGCAGGTTGGGGAATGCAGGAAGAAAGGGGAGGTCTTTTTATATATCTATGTCTACATCTCTCCATATCTAGAGAGCAGCAGTTGGGGACTGCAGGAAGAAAGGGGAGGTCTTTCTATATATCTATGTCTACATCTCTCCATATCTAGAGAGCAGCAGTTGGGGACTGCAGGAAGAAAGGGGAGGTCTTTCTATATATCTATGTCTACATCTCTCCATATCTAGAGAGCAGCAGTTGGGGACTGCAGGAAGAAAGGGGAGGTCTTTCTATATATCTATGTCTACATCTCTCCATATCTAGGGAGCAGCAGGTTGGGGAATGCAGGAAGAAAGGGGAGGTCTTTCTATATATCTATGTCTACATCTCTCCATATCTAGAGAGCAGCAGTTGGGGACTGCAGGAAGAAAGGGGAGGTCTTTCTATATATCTATGTCTACATCTCTCCATATCTAGAGAGCAGCAGTTGGGGACTGCAGGAAGAAAGGGGAGGTCTTTCTATATATCTATGTCTACATCTCTCCATATCTAGAGAGCAGCAGTTGGGGACTGCAGGAAGAAAGGGGAGGTCTTTCTATATATCTATGTCTACATCTCTCCATATCTAGAGAGCAGCAGGTTGGGGAATGCAGGAAGAAAGGGGAGGTCTTTTTATATATCTATGTCTACATCTCTCCATATCTAGGGAGCAGCAGGTTGGGGAATGCAGGAAGAAAGGGGAGGTCTTTCTATATATCTATGTCTACATCTCTCCATATCTAGAGAGCAGCAGTTGGGGACTGCAGGAAGAAAGGGGAGGTCTTTCTATATATCTATGTCTACATCTCTCCATATCTAGAGAGCAGCAGTTGGGGACTGCAGGAAGAAAGGGGAGGTCTTTCTATATATCTATGTCTACATCTCTCCATATCTAGAGAGCAGCAGTTGGGGACTGCAGGAAGAAAGGGGAGGTCTTTCTATATATCTATGTCTACATCTCTCCATATCTAGAGAGCAGCAGTTGGGGACTGCAGGAAGAAAGGGGAGGTCTTTCTATATATCTATGTCTACATCTCTCCATATCTAGAGAGCAGCAGGTTGGGGAATGCAGGAAGAAAGGGGAGGTCTTTTTATATATCTATGTCTACATCTCTCCATATCTAGGGAGCAGCAGGTTGGGGACTGCAGGAAGAAAGGGGAGGTCTTTCTATATATCTATGTCTACATCTCTCCATATCTAGGGAGCAGCAGGTTGGGGAATGCAGGAAGAAAGGGGAGGTCTTTTTATATATCTATGTCTACATCTCTCCATATCTAGGGAGCAGCAGGTTGGGGACTGCAGGAAGAAAGGGGAGGTCTTTTTATATATCTATGTCTACATCTCTCCATATCTAGAGAGCAGCAGGTTGGGGAATGCAGGAAGAAAGGGGAGGTCTTTCTATATATCTATGTCTACATCTCTCCATATCTAGAGAGCAGCAGGTTGGGGAATGCAGGAAGAAAGGGGAGGTCTTTTTATATATCTATGTCTACATCTCTCCATATCTAGGGAGCAGCAGGTTGGGGAATGCAGGAAGAAAGGGGAGGTCTTTTTATATATCTATGTCTACATCTCTCCATATCTAGGGAGCAGCAGGTTGGGGAATGCAGGAAGAAAGGGGAGGTCTTTTTATATATCTATGTCTACATCTCTCCATATCTAGGGAGCAGCAGGTTGGGGACTGCAGGAATAAAGGGGAGGTCTTTCTATATATCTATGTCTACATCTCTCCATATCTAGAGAGCAGCAGGTTGGGGAATGCAGGAAGAAAGGGGAGGTCTTTTTATATATCTATGTCTACATCTCTCCATATGTAGGGAGCAGCAGGTTGGGGAATGCAGGAAGAAAGGGGAGGTCTTTCTATATATCTATGTCTACATCTCTCCATATCTAGAGAGCAGCAGTTGGGGACTGCAGGAAGAAAGGGGAGGTCTTTCTATATATCTATGTCTACATCTCTCCATATCTAGCGAGCAGCAGGTTGGGGAATGCTGGAAGAAAGGGGAGGTCTTTCCACTTCTTTCATTTCTCCCTAGGAGGAGATGGAAGAGGACTTGTAGGTTGGGTCAGTTGAACGTCCTGGCATGAGGAAGGAAGGGTGTCAGGGCTGACCCCTTGGCAGCTGTCAGAGGTAGGGATGAAGGAATCTCTCAATTTCCGTTTGTCAGGAGATCCAGGTTCTAGTCCCCGCTTGGCCATGAAACTCCCTGGGTGACTTTGGCCAGTCACTGACTCTCAGCCTAACCTACCTCGCAGGGTTGTTGTGAGGAAAATACAGAGAGGAGGAAGACTGTGTGGGCTGCCTTGGGTTCCTTGCAAGAGGAAAAAAGGTGGGATAGGAATGTAGTAATAAATAATATAGTTTAGATTGTGAGTTCCTTGGGAGCAGTGACCTGTCTAGGCTGCCTGTGAACACGGGTGGCACCACCACCATCATAGTTCCCCCTCAACCGATTAAACTTCATTCCCTATCCACTTCTTACCTATGATTTTTTTTTAAAAAAATGTTCAAAAGGGGGTGTCCTTCTGGGGCACAAAGGTCCTACCTAGTTTTTAATTTATTTTAAGTGAGTTTTTTTTTTTAAATGATCACATCTTCTTGCTGGAAGGTACCTTAGAGGTCAATTAGTCCTCCCTCCTGCACAATGCTGGATCTGCAATGCGGAGAGCACCCACAGCATCCCTAACAGTTGGTTGTCCAACCTTCAACAATGGAGGGCCCATCACTTCCTGAGACAGTCTACTCCCCTGTCAAGCAGCTCATACCATTGGGAAGTTTCTCCTAATGTTTAGACAAAATCTAAAACGTGTCCCCAACCAGTCGTGTCCGACTCTAGGGTGTGGTGCTCATCCCCGTTTCTAAGCCAAAGAGCCAGCGCTGTCCGTAGACGCTTCCGTGGTCATGTGGCCGGCATGACTGAACACTGAGGTGCACGGAACGCTGTCACCTTTCCGGCCGAAGCGGTACCTATTTATCTACTTGCAATTTCTTGCTTTCGAACTGCTAGGTTGGCAGGAGCTGGGACTGAAGACGGGAGCTCGCTCCGTCACGCAGCACTCGGGTCTCGAACTGCTGACCTGCCAACCTTCCAGTCTGCAGTTCAGCGTCTTAACCACTAAGCCACCGTGGCCCCAGACAAAATCTGCTTCCCTACAATTCCCACCCATTGGTCCTAGCCCTGCCCTCTGAAGCAACAGAGAAGAAGTCAGCTCCATGACAGCCCTTCAGATATTTGAAGACATGCCTCCCTTTAATCTTCGCCGTTCTAAACATCCCCAGCTCTTTCAATGGTTCCTCTTAGGACTTGGTTTCCGGACCCCTTTAACTCCATTTGGACATGCTCCGGTTTGTCAAAGTCCTTCTTAAAATGCGGCAAGGAGAACTGGACGCAGTACTCCCAATGCCACCTAAGCAGCTCAAAACAGAGGGGACTTGTGAACTGGAGCTGAACAGTAGGTAAGATTGCATTAGCTTTTTTAGCAGCAGCATCACCCTGTTGGCTCATATTCACCTTCTGATCAGCCAAGTCACCTAGATCCTTTGCTCATGAACTGCTGCCAAGACAGGTCTCCCTTCATGCTATACATGTGCCTTTGAAGAAAACGTGTACCTAAATTCAGGACTTTATATTTGTTGATGGCGTATTAATTTTCTTCCCCTTACTGTTAGCCTGCTGTCAGGCAGAAAGACAACAGACAAAGGTTTGAAGGCACTTGTTAAATAATAAATAATAATCCATCTGGAATTTTGCTTAGAGAGGAGCACACACACTGCCCAGAATCTGTGGAGCAATTTAGCAGCAAGGCTACAAGATATGCCTTGCACCACATCAAGGCAGCCACATGTTAGGGGGGCAGGGAGGAACTGGCTGTGTGAAAATTAACCTGACTGAAAAATAAATGCAGGTTATGCAGGTGTGTCTTGAATATTTCAGAAGAAGGCAAAAACCAGGGCATCCTTTCATAGAAAAAGACCTCTGCAGTTTAATCCCATTTGACATCTCAAAATGAAGGGAATGTCTTTCAACACTGCACAGATGTCTATGTTTAGTGTGTGTGTGTGTGTGTGTGTGTGTGTGGCTTGTTGATTTTTTTTAGCATAAATCTTTGGCTGGGTGCATTATAAAAGCATGTGAAGCATGTTGTGTTCATTTTCTTTCTCTCTTCATAGAGAGTAACAGAATTGGTATGAATATTTTAGGAGAGGCAAAGGATGACACAGTACAGAAGAACAGAGGAAATGGTGGGGACTGCAAGATGACAAGGGAAATTGGAAAGGCAATGAATTAAGTGTATGCCAGCTAATGACTGTTGAAAAATGAATTAGATTGACGTATCAGGCCATTTATAGGTATTCTATTTTTCCACTCTATGAATACCTCAATTTTTTTTAAAAGTATCATGAAAATATACTGGTCCGATGTTATACAAGTGAAAGTTTCAATTCTGTGGGTTGGATCCCATGACCAACTTGAGACCATTTGATTTCGATGTGTCCACTCTAGATATTAGCCCCATTGAAATCACTGGGTGAGGGGATCAAGGCGGTGGTGAACGCATCCCTTGAGGAGGGAGTGATGCCATCAGCCCTCAAGGAGGCAGTGATAAGACCGCTCTTAAAGAAGCCCTCCTTGGATTCTCAAGTTCTGAACAACTTTCGCCCAGTCTCAAATCTGCCATTTTGGGGCAAGGTGATTGAGCGGCTGGTGGCGGTGCAGTTGAAGGCACACTTGGAAGAAACTGATTATCTAGACCCATTTCAGTCGGGCTTCAGGCCTGGGCATGGGACAGAAACGGCCTTGGTCGCCTTGGTAGATGATATGAGGAGGGCTCTGGATAGGGGTGAATGCTCCTTCCTTGTTCTCCTTGACCTCTCAGCGGCTTTCGATACCGTTGACCACGGTATCCTCCTGGACCGCCTGGAGGGGTTGGGCATTGGGGACACCGTATTGTGGTGGTTCCGGTCCTTCCTCTCCGGCAGGTACCAGAGGGTAGCACTGGGAGAGGAGGTTTCGGACCCGTGGCCACTCACTTGTGGGGTGCCACAGGGTTCCATCCTCTCCCCGATGCTATTTAACATCTATGTGAAGCTGCTGGGGGCTATCATCAGGAGGTTTGGGGTGCAGTGTCATCAATATGCGGATGACACACAGCTCTACCTCTCGTTTAAATCTTCACCAAGGTTGGCCGTCGAATCCCTGTCCAAATGTCTGGAGACGGTGAGTGGCTGGATGGGGAGGAATAGGCTGAAGCTGAACCCTGACAAGACCAAGGTACTTTTGGTGGGAGACAAGAGGAGGCTGGGGGATGTTGACCTGGTGTTGAATGGGGTACGGCTACCCTTGAAAGACCAGGTCTGCAGCCTGGGGGTCATTTTGGACTCCCAGCTGTCCATGGAGGCTCAGGTGTCAGCTGTGAGCCGGACAGCACTGTATCAACTCCATCTGATACGGCGGCTGCGCCCCTTCCTTCCCGACCATCTGCTCCCATCGGTAGTACATGCCCTGGTCTCCTCTCGTTTAGACTACTGTAATGCGCTCTACGTGGGGTTACCCTTGAAGACGGTTCGGAAACTGCAGCTGGTACAGAACGCGGCGGCTCGCCTGATTAAAGGCAGCCGCCGGCGAGATCACATCACTCCAGTGCTGAAGGAGTTGCACTGGTTACCAGTTGTTTTCCGGGCCAAATTCAAGGTGTTGGTTTTGACCTTTAAAACCCTATATGGTTCCGGCCCAGCCTATCTTAAGGAGCGCATCCAGCAGCACCAGACAGGCCGCTTAACAAGATCAGCCTCGGATGGCCTTCTCTCTGTCCCATCAGCCAGGACAGCTAGACTGGTGGGGACGAGGGAGAGGGCCTTTTCTGTGGTGGCCCCCACTCTGTGGAACTCCCTCCCTAGGGAACTCCGTCATGCCCCCTCTTTAATGAGCTTCTGTCGTGCATTAAAAATGCTGTTGTTCAGGCAGGCATTTGGGGTGGGTTAGGGTATTTTAGAAAACGTTTTTATTGTAGAATTTTATTGTTTTAAACTGTTTTTATTGTATGTTGTACATCGCCCAGAGTGGCTGGGTGACCAGCCAGATGGGCGATTAATAAATTTAATAATAATAATAATAATAATAATAATAATAATAGAAATCAAAGGGACTTAAGTTAGTCATGAGTGACTGAAGCCCCATTGATTTCAATGGGTCATCCCTAAGCAAGTCTAGATCCAAGCCCTGTGTGAGTGCCAATCTATTACAAATCACCCAGAGACCTTCAGCAGATCCCAGTCTACTTTCTGTCTCCTTCTACGGCTTCCTATGACTTCTGATGTCCGTTTTTATGAGAAGGAGTTGGTGATTCTTGCCTTTCCTCTTGTTTCTCAGTCTACTCCAGAGCTGTGCAGACATCATGGTTGTGGGATCTACTATGTTTTTTGTTTGTTTGTTTTACTAAAACTCAGAGATCCAGCAACTAGAGCTTGTGAGTGTGGGAGTCCCAGTAAAAGGAGCTAGTTGCAAAATGCTGGTTAAGAGACTGGAGCCAATTATCGATTGCAGCTCGTGAGCCATAAACTGGGATGACCTCTCATAAACAAATCTGCATCTGAGTTACTTTAGATCAGGGATTCTAATGAAGCACTGAAACTGGATAGCAGAGCTGTACAAAGTCTCTGTCAAAGACAGCTACTTTACAGGCAATGAACACAGAGGCTGGGAAATAAGCAGTCAACATCAGGCAGCAGCAGAGAATTCGTATTCTTTTTTTTACTTGCAATTTTACTCGCCGTGGTTATATTGTTAAAAGTATGGGGAGTCAGAAACCCTTGCCAATTGACTGCAAATCACCCAGAAATCTACTGATAGATCTGCCTGCCCTTGCGGTATAAGGAAGCTTCCCATGGTTGTGTGATTTCTTGGTGTACTCCGTTCCTGGCTTGAGGCAAGCTCATTCTGTTTTGCTGCTGTGCATCTGTGTTTATAACCATCAGCCATCTTTCAGGTGTATGGGAGCTCGTGTTATGTTCATGCCGCTTTCCCTCTGGGGGAGATTTTTCATCCATGATTAAGGGGTAATGACCCCCCTCCCCTCCCTCCAGATGATAAAACAGAAGAAGAGTTCCATTGGATCAGACCCAAAGTCCAGCATCCTGTTCCCTACTGGTAGGGAAACTTCCAGAAAGCCCCCAAACAGGAGGTAAAGGTAATAGTCATCTCCTGCTGTTGTTACCCAATGGCTGCTATTCCCTGGTAGACTGACAAGGAACCTGAAGCTGTCATGGCTCATAGCTCTTCGTAGTCCTCACCTCCTCCATGAGGTTGTCTAATCCCCTTTTTAAAGCCATCTTAGGCCTGGTTCACCCATGCAGCAGAACGCGGTGGTAGAGTCCTGTGGTGGTAGAGTGGACTATACCACTTCCAACTGTAGGAGGGGGATCATGTGTTTGAACTCTCATGTGCATTTTTTTTAAACCTCCCTGCATGTAGAAAGCTAGCAAAGGAAGGAGCAAGCAGGACGGAAGCATCTAGCTCCTCCCACCTTGCACACACAATTGTTTTGCACCTGGCTCTAGTTGGTGGATGCTGTGGTTCTAGAAAAACAGCAAAGCAGGTGCTGCAAGGTTGACATTTGACCGCCTCTGCTATATTAAATGAGACCATTGGTCCATCTAGATTGGCAGCAGCTCTCTAAGATTTCAAACAGGAAGCTTTCCCAGCCCTACCTGGAGATGCCATGGATTGAACCTGGCACTGTCTGCATGCAAAGTAGGCACTCTAACCTTAAGCTGTGTCAAACAGTTGCAAGCTCAATGCAGACCACAGTTCCAGAGTCGCTGATGCGGTGTCACTGGCATCGTAGGCTCGGTACAAAAGAGACATTGCCTTATACTAGCCTCCCCCAACGTGGCGTCCTCCAGATGTTTTGGACTACAACTCCCAGCATTCCTGACTATTGGCTGTGCTGGGTGGGGCTGATGAGATTTTAAGTGCAAAGCATCTCGAAAGACTTCTGAACAGCGGGGTATTCCATTATCATGGGCTGTGTCCTGCAGGTGTCCATTTCAACGTGATGCTTGCACACCTGAACCTTTTGTGCTGGCCACTTCCTCTCTGAGGGAGCATCAGCAAGAAATACTGGAAGATTTGGGGGTGCATCCAGCATTTCAGGGGCTATTTCTGGAAAGCAGCACAGTAGATTATTTCCTCCGGAAGTGTAAAATGCTCAGCCCATCAGCCAGAAATTACTAGTGCTCTGCATAATGGTGAAAAAAAGGGAGAGAGAGAATGGGGGGACGGAGGTGGTGACAGTTGTTCAATGCTCTTCTGTAGGATTACATTATGTAATTCTTAACATTATGAGTAATCTGCCACTGCTAACCATTCCCTCTCTACACATCCTTGTTTAGCAGGAGAAGGGGGAAGGCTGGAAATGCAGGGACGGTGGTAGCTTTCTTGATCCATGTCCACATGGAGAAAGAATGATGTCAGAGATATGATGTCGGAGAAATCCGCAATGGCATCAAATGGCATGATGTTGGAGAAATGTCATCAAATGGCATCAGTGGCATCAATGGCATCAATGGCATGATGTCAGAGAAATCCGCAATGGCATCAAATGGCATGATGTCGAAGAAATGGCATCAATGGCATCAAATGGCATCAGTGGCATCAAATGGCATCAGTGGCATTAATGGCATGATGTTGGAGAAATCCGCAATGGCATCAAATGGCATGATGTTGGAGAAATGGCATCAAATGGCATCAATGGCATCAAATGGCATCAATGGCATGATGTCAGAGAAATCCGCAATGGCATCAAATGGCATGATGTCGAAGAAATGGCATCAATGGCATCAAATGGCATCAGTGGCATCAAATGGCATCAATGGCATGATGTCAGAGAAATCCACAATGGCATCAAATGGCATGATGTCGGAGAAATGGAATCAATGGCATCAAATGGCATCAATGGCATGATGTTGGAGAAATCCGCAATGGCATCAAATGAGTTTGGATTTCTATGAATCTGACCTATGTATTCATGAGTTTTCCTGAGTCACACAGATCCTGCAAAGTTGTGCACCTTTTTTTTTTTTACTTTCCGGATTTTCATGCAAATTTAGTTGTAGAAAAATATGTAAAATAAACAACACAGGCTGAAAATGCACAAAGGCTAAGACATGAAAATGTGCAAGGGGGGGGGATTTGCACATTTTTGCAAGTGTGAATTTGCACAAACGCAAATTTGTGCCAGTTTATGAAATTGGAAAAACTGGATTCCGTCAATGAACAGACAACAGAACGAAAGGCACCTGTCAATCTGCGAAACTCAGGCAGAATGGTTTTACAGAATCCAAACATCCATAACATGAAAACATGTTGTGCAAACGCTCCTGTAAAAGTTGTTCAGGGAAAGGAATGGGCTGCCTTCTGCCCCGTACATGTAAGATTCATGGGCAGCAGTACATTTCCCCAGTTTTTCCTCACAGGCTAGATCACATCCAGAAACCCCCAGGGAGGGTGTACCAGAATCCAGCTGAGCTTTCTACACAGGATGTTGTTCTCTCCATGGTGCAGTGAAGCACCCTGGGAAAGGGCAGAGCTGTTTCCCATTCCTTGAAAGGAATAGGGTTGCCCCCTGGCCAGAGGACAAAACTTTGAAACAATTTAAAGTCCTGCCTCAAAAAGTGGAAGCCTCAACACAGTTGGTGCCGTTGCCCACTGCAGAAGCAGTGCAATAAACCAAAAACCCTCAGGAAAAAAATGGAAGAAACTGTGCTACAACCCCTGCCAGTGGTGAGCCCCGTCTGTGAAAAACGGTCCAAGAATTTATCCTCCCCTAGGAGAAATTGGGTGAAATTGTCCCCCCAATTTCTCTGCCCACAAATAGGCTGGAGAATTTTGAGAGGCCCTTTGGGCACAGCTGTATTAAGAACCCCCCCTATTGCTTCCTGGCAACTAGCTACACAAGAACCTCGAAGAAGCAGGGTGTAGTGAGTTTGTTGGTGAGCAATAAGGTGGACGTCACAGCATGGCGTCACAGCATGGTTGAGCCCGAAGGGCAGTTTGGGGATTCTGCTCATGTACCATCCACCCCGCTGCACGACTGACTCCCTGGCCGAGGTGCATGAAGTGGTCTCTGATGTGCGTGTACAGTCCCCTAACTTATTGGTGTTGGGAGACTTCAACGTACATTCAGAGGCCATCCTCACTGGGGCACCTCGGGACTTTATGGAGACCATGGCTTCCTGGGAGCTGCACCATATTCTAACTGGGCCCACCCATGTAGCCGGTCATGCACTAGACCTTGTGTTTGTTTCTGGAGAAGCGGGGAGTGATCTGGAAGTTGGGGGTATATCCACACACCCCTTGTCATGGTCAGATCACTATCTGGTGACGTTGGACTTCTCGGTTCCACAACCCCTCCGCAGGGGTGGAGGACCCATTAAAATGGTCCGCCCCAGGCGTCTTATGGATCCAAATGGATTCCTGAACGCGCTTGGGGATTCTCTGGAGCATGCCAATGGTTGCTCGGTCGAGACCCTGGTGGGTGGCTGGAATGCCGCAATCACTGGGGCATTAGATCAGGTGGCTCCGAAACGCCCTCTCCCCCTGAACAGGGCTCGGACTGCACCATGGTTCAATCCGCAGTTACGAGCTCTGAAACAGGAGGTGAGATGGCTAGAGCGCCGGTGGCGGATGTCTCGCTCCAAAGACAGACACAGGCTAGAGCTGTATCTTCAGCCTGTCACGTGGCAGTGAAGGCAGCAAAAAAGGAATATTATGCTGCCTCTATCACATCTGCAGAGTGCTGCCCCAGGAGGCTGTTCCAAGTAGTCCGGAGCCTGGTCAGTCCTGTGGCTCCGGAACCACTGGAGCATTCTAAGGCCTCCTGTGAGGCTTTGGCAAGGCACTTTGCAGATAAAATTGATCAGATTAGGAGTGTTACTCTGCACGCTGTGGATACAGTTAGTGAGCAAGAGGCGGCCTGTGGCAAACCGGTTTTGTGGGATTGGTTCCAGCTTCTTCCTCCTGATGAAGTGGACAAGGTGCTTTCATCTGTAAGGCCGACCACCTGCTTACTTGATCCTTGCCCATCTTGGCTCATTATGGGCTGCAGAGAGAGACTGGGTGAGGGGATCAGGGTGGTGGTGAACGCATCCCTTGAGGTGGGAGTGATGCCATCAGCCCTCAAGGAGGCAGTGATAAGACCACTCTTAAAGAAGCCCTCCTTGGATTCTCAAGTTCTGAACAACTTTCGCCCAGTCTCAAATCTGCCATTTTTGGGCAAGGTGATTGAGCGGGTGGGGACGATGCAGTTGAAGGCACACTTGGAAGAAACTGATTATCTAGACCCATTTCAGTCGGGCTTCAGGCTTGGGCATGGGACAGAAATGTCCTTGGTCACCTTGGTAGATGATATGAGGAGGGCTCTGGATAGGGGTGAATGCTCCTTCCTTGTTCTCCTTGACCTCTCAGCGGCTTTTGATATCGTTGACCATGGCATCCTCCTGGACTGCCTGGAGGGGTTGGGCATTGGAGACACCGTATTGCGGTGGTTCCGGTCCTTCCTCTCTGGAAGGTACCAGAGGGTAGCACTGGGAGAGGAGGTTTCGGACCCATGGCCACTCACTTGTGGGGTGCCACAGGGTTCCATCCTCTCGCCGATGATACTTAACATCTATGTGAAGCTGCTGGGGGCTATCATCAGGAGGTTTGGGGTGCAGTGTCATCAATATGCGGATGACACGCAGCTCTACCTCTCATTCAAATCTTCACCAAGGTTGGCCGTCGAATCCCTGTCCAACTGTCTGGAGACGGTGAGTGGCTGGATGGGGAGGAATAAGTTGAAGCTGAACCCTGACAAGACCGAGGTACTTTTGGTGGGAGACAAGAGGAGGCTGGGGGATGTTGACCTGGTGTTGAATGGGGTACGGCTACCCTTGAAAGACCAGGTCTGCAGCCTGGGGGTCATTTTGGACTCCCAGCTGTCCATGGAGGCTCAGGTGTCAGCTGTGAGCTGGAAAGCGCTGTATCAACTCCATCTGATATGGCGGCTGTGCCCCTTCCTTCCCGACCATCTGCTCCCATCAGTAGTACATGCCCTGGTCTCCTCTCGTTTAGACTACTGTAATGCACTCTACGTGGGGTTACCCTTGAAGATGGTTCGGAAGCTGCAGCTGGTACAGAACGCAGAGGCTTGCCTGATTAAAGGCAGCCGCCGGCGAGATCACATCACTCCAGTGCTGAAGGAGTTGCACTGGTTACCAGTTGTTTTCCGGGCCAAATTCAAGGTGTTGGTTTTGACCTTTAAAACCCTATATGGTTCTGGCCCAGCCTATCTTAAGGAGCACCTCCAGCAACACCAGACAGGCCGCTTAACAAGATCAGCCTCGGATGGCCTTCTCTCCGTCCCATCAGCCAGGACAGCTAGACTGGTGGGGACGAGGGAGAGGGCCTTTTCTGTGGTGGCCCCCACTCTGTGGAACTCCCTCCCTAGGGAACTCCGCCATGCCCCCTCTTTAATGAGCTTCTGTCGTGCATTAAAAACATGGTTGTTCAGGCAGGCATTTGGGGTGGGTTAGGGTATTTTAGAAAACGTTTTTATTGTAGGATTTTATTGTTTTAAACTGTTTTATTATATGCTGTACATTGCCCAGAGTGGCTGGGTGACCAGCCAGATGGGCGATTAATAAATTTAATAATAAATAAATAAATAAATTCCTGTATGCTGCTGGTAGCCACCTAGAGACCTGTGTAGTTTGGCCTAGCCAGCAGCTTTATAATTAAAGAAGCCCTTTCACACAGGCTAGTAATTCACACCTTTCACCTTGGAGCTGTTCTGGCCAGCTGTATTAGCTCATCCAAGATGAGATAGGTTTCACTTTCCATGAGAAAGAGAGTCGTTCCTCCACCTCCATCTGGGATAGGCAGAGGTAGCCTATCGGCTCCTGAACTGAGCTGAAGGAGAAACCTATAAAATCAAGCAAGCTAGTTTGCTTTCTGGTCTCACTCCATGGGTGCACTACCAGCCTGGAGAAACTTGGGGCTCTAGGAACAACTTCTCGGCTATCTTGGGGTCCCAGGTGGACACCCAGCTTGTGACTGTCACCTGCTTTGTCAACTGAGGACAGGTGTGAGCTTCCTTTGCGCATTGATTCTGCATCTATTTTCTGTCAATAAACTGTCATCCTTTTGCATGAGTGGCTTTGCTTCATCTTGGTAATCTAAAAGAATCTATTTTGACCGGGCCCTGACAGAATCAGTACACAAGGGATACCTCTTTGCTGGGAACAATATCATGGCCCATCATGACGAAGATCTGTCTGTTTTCTGCCTCGAACACAACTCAGTCTTGCATCGCACATTTCAAAGTTTCCAGGCATGGTGACACTTTGCCTGCAGCGTTCTCTCTCTCTCTCTCTCTCTCTCTCTCTCTCTCTCTCTCTCTCCCCCCCCCCAAGTATCTCTTCACTTCCCTTTTCAAGGCTCAGTGGGTTTTGCACATGTTTAGGCAAGCTCCAATGGAGACGGCCATCTTTTCAGGAGCACACCGGTGTGAAATTGGTCCATATGGCGTAAATTTGTTTCCCGATCAGATTTGCCACTTTGATACCAGATGTCATGCCTCGTTGTGTGATGCACTGGGGAGCAAGACGGCCGCTATTTGGAAGCTATTCGGAGTTTCTCGCCCAAACAGCATTCGACGTCTAGGCATCGCGGGCTGGCATTTTCTTTGGACATGAACCTTTTGAAACTTGGCTCCGCTTTTCAGCAGCTTCGCCAACAATGCATTTAGGCGTGGCTAGTTTGAATTCTCAGTAGCGGTGAAAATATCCGCACCAGTGTGTGAAACCCACCCACCATCATCTCTTTTCCTTCTGCCATTTCAGGGCGTGTGCATACACCCACACCGACAAAGTCATTTACTGTTCCTTGAACTTGAGTATTTCTTTGTGACAGAACCAAGGAAAGCACTGGTGCCATCTGCTGGCAGGTAGAGGAGTAACTGTGCAATGCACTTCAGTGCACTTTAGTACCGTTCACTTGACTCTAACCTACTTTAAATGGAAATAGTGCTTCTGAGATGCACATGGCTTTTTAAGGAGGTGAACGCTGATTATTGTGTTGTGATGGTATAGCATGTGGACATATACAAGCAGAACTCCAAGTAAGTGCCAGGTTTCAGGGTTTTATTTGACATTCTAGGAGGTTTGTCCTCTCCATAGCATCTTCAGGGTGAGGGGCTAGCTGTCAGGAGCACCCTAGTGGCCTCTTTCAGTAGACTCCAGTAGCCAACTCAAGACATAGACGAAAGGATTCTTTTCAAGGCTTTAATCCTTTTACAACTTAATGACTCTTTCAGATGCTAATCATCAGCGACTAAGCAAGGAACAGCAGAGTGGCCTTTGTGCCGAGTAGGCAGTTGATCCCTGTTTGAAGGAGAGTCACTTGAAGACCTGAACCTATGGGCTCGGGAGAGATCCTCCCTCTTTCCCTTGGGTCCACGGGAGGCGGCCATTGCTTGCGTGCCAAATGGGCGCTACGCCTCCTTTCCATGCCCTCCATCGCTCGTCACTCCCTGCATCTGCGTCAAGCATCTAACAAGCCCCGTTCCCGCACTTTCTCACTGCTAGGATCACTATCTATCTCAGGAATGCCGGCAGGAGGAATCTCTGCCAGCTGCTGTGCCTGTGAGGGATGAGCTGGCTCCTCTCCCACAGATTGCTGATCCTCCTCAGAATCAGAACTGCTCTGGGGTTCTATCGGCTCAGTTTCCACCCTGACACTAGCATCAGAAGGGGGGGGCATATTTTATTCTTGGCTTGAGAACTTCTGCTGTTCATTTTGCCCCTTCTGCCCATGTCCAGCCAGATTCTTCTCTTCACCCACTGGGTGCAATCCTCTGTCCCTTTCAGGCACCTCTAGGCTCTGCCTTTACCTTATCAGGCTCCACCCTCTCCTGCCAGGCTCCACCCCCTAACTGCCAGGCTCCACCCCTTGAGCCTCAGGGAACGCACTTGAGGAGAACTGGGGCGTCTAATACAATCCTCAGTCCGTGTTTTTGGTTCTATTTTACTGGACGGAAGCATCAGTGCAGGAGAGGCAAGCAGGAGCATATAGGGATGCTGGAGAAATTCGAGACACACTAAAATGACTTCGGATTTCTAAGAATCTGACCTGTGGAATCCGCTGCTGACTGGCCTCTTCTGGCTGCCCAGAGTCCGTGAACTTTCGGATCCTTTTTTTTTACTTTCCCAAAATGTATGCACATTTATTCCTAGGAAAATATGCACATTTCTGCTGAGACTGGAAAATATACACAGGGAAAAGTAGAATGGGATGGGGGGACAATACACTAAATGTTATGTACTAAGGTAAACTATGTAAATTGTTGTGAATGCTCTTACAGAATTATTTGTGTATTTTTCCACATAATGGGAGGATTCGAATCGTCTGTGAACAAATGCTGGAACAAACACCACCACACAACCCATGACACACACACACACGACAGATTTCACAAAATCCAGGCATCCCTTGGAGTATGTGCTTCAATCTCTGCCAGGCCTGCAAAACTTATGTTCCTCTGAGCCAAATGCAGCCTGCTGGCCATATGTGGTAGCCGAATGGGGGCTCAAAGAGCCTCCTGATTTTTGCTGCCTGCCTGGGACTGCAAAATCTGAGGAGGGGTATCAACGTTTGTGGCAGACCACATGACTAGTGGGTATCTTGGTGACCCGCGGGCCTCCCGTTCCTGTCCACATGTGCCACAAACCTTCACTACCTGCTCCCATGACACAGTTCATCCACCCATAATAGCAGAAAATGGTTTTGGATCAAGACATTTGAAGGACCATCTTCTCCCACATAACTTGAAGACATTTGAACTTAACTTCAAGACATTTGAAGGACCATCTTCTCCCACATAACTTGAAGACATTTGAACTTAACTTCAAGACATTTGAAGGACCATCTTCTCCCACATAACTTGAAGACATTTGAACTTAACTTCAAGACATTTGAAGGACCATCTTCTCCCACTTAACTTGAAGACATTTGAACTTAACTTCAAGACATTTGAAGGACCATCTTCTCCCACATAACTTGAAGACATTTGAACTTAACTTCAAGACATTTGAAGGACCATCTTCTCCCACATAACTTGAAGACATTTGAACTTAACTTCAAGACATTTGAAGGACCATCTTCTCCCACATAACTTGAAGACATTTGAACTTAACTTCAAGACATTCGAAGGACCATCTTCTCCCACATAACTTGAAGACATTTGAACTTAACTTCAAGACATTTGAAGGACCATCTTCTCCCACATAACTTGAAGACATTTGAACTTAACTTCAAGACATTTGAAGGACCATCTTCTCCCACATAACTTGAAGACATTTGAACTTAACTTCAAGACATTTGAAGGACCATCTTCTCCCACATAACTTGAAGACATTTGAACTTAACTTCAAGACATTTGAAGGACCATCTTCTCCCACATAACTTGAAGACATTTGAACTTAACTTCAAGACATTCGAAGGACCATCTTCTCCCACATAACTTGAAGACATCTGAACTTAACTTCAAGACATTTGAAGGACCATCTTCTCCCACATAACTTGAAGACATTTGAACTTAACTTCAAGACATTCGAAGGACCATCTTCTCCCACATAACTTGAAGACATTTGAACTTAACTTCAAGACATTTGAAGGACCATCTTCTCCCACATAACTTGAAGACATTTGAACTTAACTTCAAGACATTTGAAGGACCATCTTCTCCCACATAACTTGCCTGCCCCTACCCCTTTGATGGTCATCAGAGGCTCTGCCTTGAATACTGTTGGGATCAGAGGTCTGGCTGGCTGGGATGTGGGATGAGGCCTTCTTGGAGGTGGCAACCAGATTGTGGGAAACCTTACCTGTAAGGCCTAATTGGCCCCAACTTTAAAGGCATTTCGGCATGCTGCCCAGCCTTCCTGTTTTGCTTTGGCTTTGTTTTCATCTCTCCCCCCACTACACACACACACACATACAGACATGCACGCATGCAGACATGCACTCATACACACACACACTCACACACACTTTTTGTGATGTTAACATCCAGCTGCTGAATTTTAGCATGGTTCTTTATTGTATTGATTTTATGTATGGTCTTAATTGATGTTTGTGAGCTGCCTCAGGGGCCTGGTGACAGGCAGGCTGGGAATGAAATAAGCAGCACATTTCTTTACCCATCACTTCTCTGGTTCTTCCCCCCACCCCCACCCCCTCAAGACCAAATCTCTGTCCATTTTCCTTTCTAAGCCTTCGCCTTATCTCAGTTATCCCTCCCCGACGTCTCTCTCCATCTGTATGTTCCTATCAAGAGAGAGATCTTCCCTTTATCATTTGCACAGACTCCCTTCTGTAGGCCTCTGTCGTCTTTTTCCCTCTTAACTCTGGACTTCCTTTATCAAGCTGGCTGCGACATTCCTTATCAGCGTTGACGGGTGCTTTTTTTCCCTGCCTGTTAGCAATCTCTCCCCTGCCCACTCCACACGTGCTGTGTTCGGCACCTTTGAAAAGGTCACCTTACAAAGCCATCCCAGAGCAACGCCCTGCGGGAATAGCTCTGAAGGAGTTACACCTGCCACTCCAAAACCTGAAGGAGCACAGAACAGCCACCCGTAACACAGTAACTTCTCAACACGAATGGAGAGGCCCATTAAAATTTGACCTGCTGAGCTAAGTGGGCTGGAGTTACCATGGGCTTTTTTTCCAGCTGGTGTCTCCGTGTGTGTGTGTGTCTGTGTATGTGCATGCTTTATTGCTTTTAGTCAGATTAAATGGCACCGAAATGATGGGAATACATTTTGTTCCTTTGACTCCCCCCAAACCTGTCCATCAGAAGCTAACACTGCTGCGGTTTACAATGCATTCTGATCTGATGGCCTGCTATTTTGAAGACTCCTGAATTAAATCTGCCACCTGTGTCCTTCCATAAGGGCAGACCTGCCCAGCTTTTGAAGGCTCAGTCGGTTGCAGTGCACAGATCCACTTGGCCTAGTGCCATCTGCCCACTCCTAGACAGGCTCTGCTTTTTTCCTCTTTCCCAAATAAGATCCCATGCTTTTGTGTTGAACTGAGTTCAGCATGAGCTGGTTCTTCCCTTCCCAAGCAAACTTAACTCACCTTCATTGGACGGGAGCCCTTCTTTACGCAGCACATAGTTAAACTATGGAATTCACTACCATAAGATCTAGTGGGAAACCCATGAACAGGACATGAGTGCAACATCACTCTCTTGCCCATGATCCCCAGCATACGGCCTATTAGGATTGGGCTTAGGCATCACGCTTAGGCTTCCTCCGTTTTCTGATGATTCTGATTCTGATTCAGAGTTGGAACTAGAACAGTTAGACCAGAGAGCAGGGTAGGAAATTCCCCAAGAGTCTCCAGGAGTTGGGGAAGAATCTTCCCAAAGCCTCGACAAACAGTTGGCCCAGACCAAGATGTCGCTTCCTCTGCCCCACTCCATGGGAAACCATGAGGAGGAGGGGGGCACGATTTGGTCAATGCGAAGTCAAAATCGTTGGTCAAAGAGGGTGGAGTTAGGGAGTGGTTTGAGATGCTGCGTCAGATAAGGCACCCACCGGAGCCAACGGAGAAGGGATCCATCTTGGGGCGGGGGGCTTAAGCAGCCTTTCAAGTCTAAATTGACACCATAGGTGTCAATTTAGAGGCAACGTCCTGATAGTCATACCTAATAGATTGCTCAGGATTAGCTATTTAGGCCCTGGGGCAGCCTGTGAGCATCACTGAGTCGGTATTGCGGAAAAGCTTTCCATTAGCATAATAAAGCGCTATCAGCTTGAAGTTTGAGTCTCTGTTTTGTTGATTGCATAGAGGGAGGGCTGCAGTTCTGACAGTGCCTCTGATACTGGAGGGAGCACATGGCCATCAGGACTAGCAGCCATTGAGAGCCTTCTCCTCCAGGAATTTGTCAAACCCCCCCTTTTAAAGCCATCCAAATTGGGGGCCATCACTATGTCTCATGGTAGTGAAATTCCATAGTTTAACTATGTGCTATGTGAAGAAGGACTTCCTTTTATCTGTCCTGAATCTCCCACCAATCAGCTTCATGGGATTGACCCTGTTGGGTTACTTGCATGCGCATGGTTGGCATCACACGCACTTCATTCCATTCTCCCATCTGGTTTCAGTCAGTTGGAATTCTGTGGCCACTGAGCTCGCTGCACCCTCACTGGGCTGTTTGGGGTTCCCCACCCCCCGTTAGGGCTTATTTCCCCACAAGGTTGTTGTTGTACTTCTGCAAACCCTGGAATTCTCCCACTCCTCCCGATACCTCCCTCTTGTGCATGAAGGCTGCCATTATGGCTACATAATTAACGGCACTCATGCACGAACATTGGAAATAGAGGGAATGAGAGCAATAGAATGTCACTGTTCATCTAAACCTTCCAAGTACCTCTTGATAATCACATCATCCTATCCACGCACCGCACCACCCCCACAACTGCCAGTCACATTTTAACTCCTACTGAACTCCCCTTGCTTATACTTCCCTCTTGTGCATAGAGGGTGCCATTATGGCTATATAATTAACGGCACTCATGCCTGAACATTGGAAATAGAGGGAATGAGAGTGATAGAATGTCATGGTTCATCTAAACCTTCCAAATACGTCCTTATAATCACATCATCCTATCCACCCAGCACCACCACTACCCATCACATTTTAACTCCTACTGAGCTCCCTCTGTTTATTTCCTTCCCTCTTGAGTCCTGCCCTAGACCTCCAGGATAGTGTGATCCTCTCCTGCATGAAAACATCCTGCAGCCCACCTCTGACTAATCCTGGCCAAACGGTCTTCTCACGGCATTTACTAAATAAAGGCAAAGAGTGGGGGAAAGCCAGCAACGAGAATCATGTCATTGATAAGGGACTGGTGCAGCAATGAGCTAATTAAAAGAATACATTAGTTGACATTTGTGACTAACAACAGACAGTCAGTTCCGGGACATAAAAATGCCATGTGTTGTGTGCATTAGAAATAAACTGGAATACTAATATAGTGTATCTTTGAAAACTGAAGCTAGCACTGTTCCTTTGTTCCAGTGTTGCAATGATTCACGGCACCACCCAAAGCAGAGTCAGCCCACAAAAATGACCTTTAGTTACTCATACAAGCAAATTAGCTGGTGAACATTCGGTGACTTAGGTTGCAATCCGTTGCATGTTTAGACAGTAAAACGTCCTACAACTCCCAGTATTCCCCATCCAGCATAGCTTTCTTCCTTCCTTCCTTCCTTCCTTCCTTCCTTTCTTTCTTTCTTTCTTTCTTTCTTTCTTTATTGCATTTATACCCCACCTTTTTTCCTCTTGCAAGGAACCCAAGGCGGCTTACATTATCCTCCTCCTCTCCATTTCATCCTCACAACAACAACCCTGTGAGGTGGGTTGGGCTGAGAGTCTGTGACTGGCCCAAAGTCACCCAGTGAGCTTCCATGGCCGAGTGGGGACTAGAACCCGGATCTCCCAGATCCTAGTCCAACACTCTTGCCACTACACCACGCTGGCTCTCTTCATGTGGAAGTCGGGTATTGTAGGGCTGATCAAAATGATCAGGGGCTTGGCCACCATCTCTGAGAAGGTGAAATGCTTCGTGGCATTTTAGTTTAGTAAGAAAAGAAAAGAAAAAAAGAATGACACGACCAAGGGTGGACACGGGCTCAACTCCAGGATATCTAGACGTGCTTTTCTACTACAGGTTCAAAGTGGCGCATATAACAGAGGAAAACATCATGAATGCTCTGCAAAAGTCAAAGTGGAGAACGGAGGGCTTTGTGCTGCGCCTTTGCCTGGGGGGCTCAAGATCAGCAGAGCCAGGGCATTGGCTTCCTGGCCGGGGGGGGGGGGTGCGGAGCTGGCTGTGGCTGACCAAGCAAGGGGTCGTGAGGTTGGGGCACATGGCTTGATCAAAATGTCCCCTCATGTGCGGCTGCTGTAAAAAGGGGCAATTCAGTGTTGAGATCATTGGGAAAGGCGTTGACACAAAAACTGCCAATATAATGCTTTAATACAAACCTATGGTGCAGCTACACTTGGAATACTTCGATGGGCTTCCGCCGAGCTTTAAAAACCTGGCTGTTCAGGCAGGCATTTGGGGGGTGGGTTAGGGTTTTTTAGAGCAGTGTTGTTTTGTTATTTTGTTGTTGTTCAGTTGATTATGTACATTTGTTATTAGTATTGTATGCCGCCTAGAGTGGCCGGGTAGCCAGATGGGCGGCTAATAAATCAAATAAATAAATAAAATTTGGGACAGAAAAAAGCAAGTATAATTCTCCATCTCAGTATTTACCTATCATTCAGGTTTCCTTCCTCATTCTTTCGTTCGCTCTTTCATTTGCTCTTTTGTTCGCTCTTTCGTTCATTCTTCTTTCGTTCGTTCCTTCATTCGTTCTTTCTTCCTTTTTATTTTCCTTAATTGTGCAGTTGACTAGACCAGAACTTTGCAGTCCTATCTAGTCAATTTCAACACCCCCCCCCAGTGACTTAACATGGGATTACATGGGGACGAGACCACAATTTGAAATTTGTAAAGGAATTAACAAGTGTTTCCCCTCTAGTCAAGACTCCCTCTCTAATCACATTTCTCTGGCTATCAAGCAGCTAAGAATGCCTGTTGCATAGCTGTTGATGGCATGACGGCTCTGCCCCCCCTCCTCTTTTTTAAGGCAATAACCCAATTGCCAACATAGTGAAGATTTTCCATCGCGATGGCCCATTCCCTGGGAAACGAAGAGGTTGCCTGTATGAAATGACTGTCCATCTGAAATTGCTGTACAGGAGAATTGCTGCTGACCTGAGATTTCTCAAGAGAGCTGCTCATTAAGATATATCTAACACTTCACTTCCTACACGTACTCATGAACTCTGAAGTTGGAGCAGTCTTCCTGGGAGGGGGAAAAAAAAAAAAAGCCCTTCATCGGGATATGTTTTGAAGAAGTAGATCATCAAAGGATGGAGTGAAGCTGTCTCAGTACTTCCCTCGTCCTTCTCTCCTCTTAATCAAGATTGATTGTTGGGAGCTGAACTTCTGTTGTTCTCCTAAGCATCCCATTAATCAAACACATCAGACACATCAAACGTGTGTGTGTGTGTGTCTGTCTGTCTGTCTGTCGTGTGTGTGTCTCTCCCCACCCCCCATCCCACAATCTTCTTTCAGTGTGATTCCACCTACTACCATTTCCTTGGCGAGTTGTTCGCAGTCAGAAACGAGCTGTTGCTACATGATTTAGGTCAGCCTTGCAGATAAGGGTCAAGGCAGATGAAACAATCCTGATGTCTGAGCGGTGGTTAAGCAATCGAGAGTGGGTCTTCCATGCTGCGAATAATCTGACATTGACTGCTGTTAAGGATGGGTATATGAACATACCAGTCTGCTTTCTACTGGGTCAGATCACAGGTTCATCTAGCCAGGTACTGCCTGCCCTAAGCTCCGCTGGTTCTTCCCACCCTTTCCTGATCTTTTAACTGGAGATGCTGGGGAATGAATCCAGGACCTTCTTTGTGCAAAGCATATGCTCCGTGTTGCGAATATTGCAACCTCGTCTGCAAGCTACAGGAAGGGGGCAGTGCTGCAGTTAGCTCATGGAAATTGGGGGCATAGCTGGCCTTAGAATCTCTGTAGCCTATGGTGTGGCTTCCTGCTTCTCCTCCCCACCTCCAATCTTCCACCATTGCCAAAAGCATGTGGCTTTCTGTCTTGCTCATGTCTGTATAAAAGAACATAACATGGACTGAACAAACTCTCTGGAAACCCTATGCTGTGCCTGCATTTGTATGTGCAAGAATACTTGTGAGTATAGCTGTTTTCTTTCCTGCACCAAAGAAAGAGTTTGGTCTCCCTTTTTTCTTTTCTTTTTTTACTAAATCGTCTGTGTGCACGTGGGGCTGGTAAACACTCATTCTGCTCTGCTTTTTGGTTGTTTTTCTCTGCTAGCTGCCTTTCTAGCAGGAGGCAGCAATACCAAATCATTCCCATCACTCTGCAATGGAGTGATGACTCGGCTTAGCTAACCAAGGGCTTGTTCACTCTTATACCATCATCACCATCATCTTAAGACATTTGTATACCACCTTTGGTAAAATTGTATCCAAGGGGACATTTACAGTATGATTGAGAACAGGTGTGGGCAGACTTCAGAATTCCCAGGTCTCCTCTGTTTTTACTAGAAACCCAAGATCCATCAACTCAAGCCAAGTACAAAATAGTGCCCTGCAGAGGGGTGGAGCCAGATGCAAAACTGGGGCTTATTTACATATCATTACATTTATATACTGCCTTTTTTCCTCCTTAAGGAACCCAAGGCGGCGCACATAATCCTCCTCCTCTCCATTTCATCCTCACAACAACAACCCTGTGAGGGAGGTTGGGCTGCGAGTCTGTGACTGGCCCAAAGTCACCCAGTGAGCTTCATGGCTGAGTGGGGACTAGAACCCTGGTCTCCTGACTCCTAGTCTCACGCTCTAGCCACTACACCACCCCGGCTTAGGAGGCAGACTCGTTACCTCCTGCACCCCATAAGCCTATGTTATGGTTTGTGCATTTTATTTAAGGGGTCTTTATACTGCTTTTCAGCATAATCAACGCAGTTCACTTAAAAAGAACAATCGTTCCTTCTAAAAGCAAACTCCGGTGGTGAGTGTTGATAGAAATGGAGCCGAAACAGGGCTGCCGAGAGCCGAGAGGTAGGTATCAGCATGCATGGGGGAACCCTGAGGTTTGCAGTAATACAAAAAGAAATGTGTTTAAAACCCCTGAAGGTGCAATCCCACCCCCACCCCCCACAAAGAATAACAACACAGTGAGGACAGAGCAGATGTCGTAGCCACAGAATGTTGTGTGTCAGTTGAAAAAGAAAAATGGGAGACTGGAAGGGGGTGGTGGAGCTGAGTGTCCAAGGGGAGGCTGGCTGGAACCCTGAACCTGAAGTACTCCTGTTAGGAGGCGAGGATATGCTGCAACATTTTGTTGCAGGCCTGTCGTGTAAGATATATTATCTAAAGCTGCACGATGCAACAGCTAGCATTCATGCGTCGTCAGGAAGGTGTCAGTCCATGGGAAGTGAAAACACAATGTATTCTGAAGAAAAATATATCTAGGAAAAGCTGATGCATTTAAAATGTGCATGAGCCACCACTCACAGCTGATACGCCCCTGGATGTGTTTTGAACGTGGGCAACCATCCTTGAATGCAAAAGTGAAAGAAACCAAAGGAAGTCACACATTGTGCCAGAAAGTCTGAAAATGTAATCTCTGTTTTGCACTCCACATCCGAAGATTTGGAGCGGTGAACAGCAGATAGGATCAGATAGGATAAAAGAATAAAAACCACGTTCGCGTAATTACGATTTTTAAAAAAGAAACACAGTTCTGATCAACTGAGTTCTGATAAAATCACAGCTGTGGTCACTCACAGAATAGATATGATTCTGTGATGGCTTGCCGCTGTTTTGTAGCCGTCTGTACTTGCTCCTCACCCCCATGGCTGATTTCCAATTTAGATCAAGGCCCAGGAGCGCTCCTTTTAAAGGTTCTGCCCTCCTATCTCCCAGCCTGTAGAATACGTACCGCTAAACCACACACAAGAGTTTAGCATGATTGATTTCTGCAGAGCTTTCGCCCGCTTAACAGCAGTAAGGTGGGGGAAATTAATTATGTTTGCCTCGTGTTTTTAGCTCCCAAAGCTTCTCGCTGTTTCACTGTGCCTGTTGGCCGGAGCGGGGGTCGGGGGAGCGTGGAAGGATGCTCTTCTCTAGCTACGGCTGCTGAAGAACCGCAAGGAGCAATCGCTCGACCTCCCCATCTGTCAGTCATCCACGTAGCTGTGAAATGGATGAACAGGGCCTGGCCAGGTCGGCAAACCTGCCTTCCCCAAGCTGTCAGACTCCTCGTTCCCTGAAAAGGAGCCAGGGAATAATTCCCCACCTTTCCTGACACTTCATGTTTTTCCTGAGGCTTGGTGGTCAGCAAAATGCATGTTGGACAATATTAGCGCATTGGTTTCACTGGCAACCAGTAGGGCTGTGCACCACTTCAGCCCAAAGCCTGAGCTCCGAGTCAAAGCGGGCCGCTTCGGGCCGCTTCGGGCAGCCTCCGAGGCGAGGCAGAGGGGGCTCGAAGCAGTCCGAAGCGGATTGGGTTGTTCTGAAGCACACCAGTGTTCTTTGGAGCTATCCGGAGGCCCAGCTGCCATGCCGCCACCCAGCCCCCAGCTCCTTCCTTGGGCCCTCTGGACATGCACCAGCAGCCATGTTGCTGTTCCGGAAGGAGGGGAGCCATTTTCAAAATGGAGACTCCCTGTATTTCATGTTGCCATTTTAAAATGGCTCCCCCATTCTCTGGCGTCTGCACCTAGGAGGGCCTAGGAACTAGCGGCAGCGGCGGCTTCCCCAGCAGCACTGGTGGCCCGGCAGCAGCCCGCCCTCATTATGAACTGCCGGTGCTGGCCTCACTCAAGCCTTCAGGGACTCCTTGCAAGCAGAAGGCTTGAGCAGAGGCAGGAGTCGTCCTCCAGCCGGGCACCCTGCCCTCCTTGCAAGGAAGGGAGAGAGTGCGGCTGGCAGACAACTCCTGCCCTCGTGCCTGTCCAAATAGCATGGTCTCCTTCCATGCATGGAAGGAGGCCATGCAGGCTGGACGGATGGCCAGTGCCTCCCGCCAATTGCCCATTCTTCCCGCCTTGCAAAGAGGGCAGAAAAGGCAGTTGGCAGGCTGTGAGGGGCAGCAGCAGCCCCCCCGGTGGCGGTGGCTTCCCCCCACAAGGAACAAGGGCCCAGGAAAGGAGCTGGGGGCTTGGCGGCAATTTGGGAAGGGGCAAAGCAGGATTTGTATGTCCGAATCCCACTTCGGTTCATGGACCGAAGGAAGTCGGGGACCCCTAAAGCAGCCCGAGGTGAATCGGGCCCGCCTCGGAAGCCCCAAAGCAGCCTCCAAGTAGGATCGGGGGGTCCATGCACAGTCCTACTAGCAAGCATGGTGTAGCGCTACATTTTGAAGTACAGACACTCATCATAACCGTCCCTGTAACCAGTGGAGGCTGGTGGCTCTGATTTTGGTGGGGCTGTGAATCCATTCTGGGTTTTGGGCAGAACCAGCTGGAACTCTAAAGGAGCTATCCAAAGTGCTGAACGCTGTCACCAAGCTGGTTTCAGCACTTTGGATAGCTACATCATGGTCCCATTCATTTCAGTGGGTCTATTCTATGTAGGACTAACATTGGGTACTACTGTCTGACTGAAACCCAGCATGGAGTCGCAGCCCCACCAAAATTGGAACCCCCAGCCTCCAGTGCTTGCAGCTAAGCTCAGAGGGAACAGGGCAGTCTGGGAGGTAGGGCAGATGGCATTGTCACCCCTGCTACTCAAAGGGTCCTGGTGCTTTGACCCTGTGAGCTCTTTGTTGCACCAGGAGGTGAGCAGAAATAGGGCTCAAGAGAAAACCCAACAGCCTCTGCTCACCTCTGTCTCTCCCTGTGGGCCCAGAGGGACATGGTAAATAATTGCGAGGCAGCTACAGCGATGAGAAGAAGCCAAGTCTACATAGGGAGCTCCCCTCCCAGGGCATCT
The DNA here is from genome assembly GCF_057233095.1 of Heloderma suspectum. NCBI lineage: Eukaryota > Metazoa > Chordata > Lepidosauria > Squamata > Helodermatidae > Heloderma > Heloderma suspectum. Next base: position 11,989,483 of record NC_139470.1, read on the forward strand.
TGCCCAAAGGTCCCCCAAACCCGAAACTGATGCTGATATTGCATATAAGTAACAGCATGTTTACATTTGTCAGGGCGTGTGTTAATTGTGAACTTGGGAGCGTGTAGGGTGTTTTTTTCTTTTTTCTTTTTCTTTCTTGGCATTTATTCTTCCTCCCTCCATCTGGCAGCGCTTGGAGCTGTAATAGTTTGTGAGCATAACTGTGGGAACAGATTCTCCGTGTGACTCGATTGGATTCCGCCCTAGTCTCTTGGCATTTTGGGCAAGAGACAGCAGGGCCCCGACAGTTGCCTTCCGTGCGCTTAAACAAACGGAACGTGATCGAGGAGGCCTAGGAGAATAGGCCCGCCTGCCCAAAGTGGTGTGATGGGTGTTTATAGAGCCCAGTGCCACTCGGAAAGGTGCAGATGTTCCCTTTTTGACACGTGCAGTCAAAACTGCTGCTGGAAATAAATTAAGACAACATTGCACCCCAGGGTCAGATTGTCCCAACGTGAACATCGTAGCAGATTGCATCGTCTCTCTAGCCAGCTGCACCAGAGATAACGTGTTGTCCAGCCCAAAGTGAGACAAGATGTTCAGCAGAAGAGGCATCCATGTAATGCATGGCCTCTGCGCTATGGCCTTCTTGTCAATACCTTCATCCTCCATGCTTAAGGTATGCGTAAGGAGACCATTGGGGACTCTTGTGTAGAAGAAAGCAAAGGCTTGTTCTCTACACTGGATCCATTAGATCCAATCCTCTCCAGAAGGCAGGATTGGATCTAATGGGTTTACATTCTAGAAGGATAGCTTTTGGTTGAACAGATGTGCTGGACTACAACTCCCATCAGCACCAGCCAGCATTGTCATGCCCCCATTGGAAGACTTCAAGGAGGAGGAGGAGGATTTAGAGACCCCAACAGGGGACGATGCCCAGGCCCTACCAGGGCTCGTGCCGTGAGAGGAGACTGCTGAGGTCCCAGCCCTTCGGGGAGAGGGGGGTCTGTCTCAGAGGAGGAGCCTGAGTGCCCTCCCGCAAGTACCAGGGAGCTTTGGCACCAGAGGAGGCAAGCCCAACTCAGAGAACCTTGACAAAGTGCCAGGCTGCAGCAGAAGTCTACCCAGGAGGAACGGGGCTTCTCACAAGTAGGGATGTTGGAGAAATCCTCAATGGAATCAAATGAGTTCAGATTTTTATGAATCCAGCCCATGGATTCTGCAGCAGACTGGTTTTCCCTGGTCCGGCGGATTCCATGAACGTGCGGACTGGTTTTCCAACTTTCAGAATTTTGCTCAAATTTAGTGAAAGAAAAATATGCATTAAAAAAAACAACTGGCCAAAACGCGCATTTCCCCCACGGTATTGCACGTTTTTGCAAGCACAAATTTGTGCAGATGCGAATTTGTGCAGATGCGAATTTGTGCAGATGCGAATTTGTGCAGATGCGAATTTGTGCAGATGCGGGGGGGGACTACGATTCGGTTGATCAGCAGATGAGAGAATGAAAAGCTCCTGACAATCTGTAAAACACAGATGGAATGGATTTTACACAAACTGTACATCCCTACACATGAGTAGAGGGCCCTCCTCATGGGGAGAGGACTCTCTGCAGTCAAAGTGAATGACTGCAGCTGGGGCTTAGGTGGGACAAAAAGCCCGGTAGAGGCTTACAGAAGCTGATGGAAACAACGTGTGGGCTGGACTCTGGCTCCCGTCTGCTGTGCTGTCTCTGGACCTTTCCTTCTGCTTGGACCTCACTTTGTAAGTGACCTTGGCCTGGGTTTGGCTACTGTTTTTGCGTCATCCCTTTGATCTGTACTGCCTGGGTTGCAATTTGTTACTCTGGATCTGGCTCAGGCTGTTTGTCAACTCTGGCTCTGCTTGCCTCTCTACTGTGCCTTCAGCGACTGATTTGCCAGACCCCAGTCCCGCCGGCACACTGGTGGAAATAGGACAAGTATGGCCGCTGGGCATGTTGGCTGGGGATAATGGGAGTTGTAGTTCAACAGTGGGAGCACACCTGCTTTGCATGCAGGAGGTCCCAGGTTTGATCTCCAGTTGAAGGGATCAGGTAGCAGGGAACGGAGGGTGCTTGACCCTGGAGGAAACAACATCCCAGTAAGGGCACAGCATGATTAGTAGCCATGGAATTGTAAGTGTTATTTGGAAAAAGGAAAATGGGGCAAAGATGGGGAAAACACCTGTGCCAAAGGAAGTGAGGCAGGTGGCTACCAGGAAGAGGGCCTTTTCTGCTATGGCACCCCAGCTGTGGAATGAGCTCCCTAGTAAGGTTTGCCTGGCGCCTACAGTTTATTCCTTCCAGCACCAGGTGAAGACCTTCTTATTCTCCCAGGCATTTTAGCATTTTAGCTGTCTAGCCTTTTGGCTTTTCTGTTTTAAATCTGTATTTTAAATATCTGCATTGCTGCTAGGTTTTATTCTGGTTGTATTCTGGTTGGATTGTTATATTGTTTTAACGCTTTTATATTTCATATTGTTTTACTGTGTGCTTTCTGGTTTTAATTTCTGTGAACCACTCAGAGAGCTTCGGCTATTGAGCCGTGTAGAAATGAAATGAATAAGTAAATTATAAAATGGAACACCATAAAATGAGCTCCTTACAGCTTTCCTCAGCCTGGTGGTCTCCGGGTGCTTTGGACTTCAGCTCCCATCAGCCCCAGCCAGCAAGGGATGCTGGGAGGTGTGGTCTGAAACATGTGGAGGGCACCTGCTTGGGAAAGGCTGCCATAGAGTATCCTGGAGGAGGGCGCTGCTGACTGGCTGGCAGAAACCCTGAACAGGAGCACTGCATGTTAGGAGGTGATGATACGCTGCAACATTCTGTTGCAGGTCTCACTGTCAACAGCTGTTAACCACCATCGCTATATAGAGCTACCATGTTCAGAGGCAGTGTACTATTTCCAGGGCAGTGCTGGGGGGGGGGACAGCAGCAGAAGGCTGTTGCCTTCATGCCTTACTTGTGGGCTTGTCCAAAACATCTGGCTGGCTCCTATGGAAACATCTGGAGAGCACCAGATACACTAGATCAGCCTTGCCCAACAAGCTGGTACCCTCCAGATGTTTTGGACTCTCAGAAATCCACTCCCTTGGCCATGATGTCTGTAGCTGTTGGGAGTTGAAGTCCTGAACATCTGGAGGCCACCCAGATGGGGAAGACTGAACTAAAGGGACTTTTGCTTTGCTCTTCTTATATCCCAGATGTATGTTTTTTATGATTACTCCATAATAGCTATGGAGTTTTCCCAGATGACAGATTCTGGGGTGTATTATTTCAGCCCACTGGTCTTGGATGCAGCCCAATGGGAAGGTCAGACTGGGGAAAGCTAAGATGAAGATGCTGCATTTCTGCATGCTCTTGTGGTTAGGCAACGTGGTGCCCTCCAGACATTTTGGACTACAGCTCCCATAAACCCCAGCAAGCATGGCCAATAATCGGGGATTATGGGATTTTTTTGTCCCAAACATCTGGAGAGCACCAAGTTGCCTACCCCTTGTATAGCCATTTCAATTGTCCCCAATATCTGCCCATCACCCTACCTCCTCGATTTCAATGGACCACAGTGGGCAGACTTCAGGCTTGCAGGATCTCCTTTAATTTTTACTAGAACCCTGAGGCCCACCAAGGAGGGCCTGGTGCCAAAGACGTACAGTTGGAATCCAAGAATTCTGATCCCAGAAATTTAGTTTGAGGACCAGAACTGAATGGAGCTCACAGGCCTCCCATGCACAAAGCACCTTCCTGGTTACCTCAAGCTTTCTTCATTTCAGCAGCACAATTCGGGGGGGTGGGGAGAGGTGTTGCGTTGCTGCAATTGCCGAACCACTGGGTGTCAGAAATCCTTGCTGGCCTTCTGGAAATCACCCAGAGATCCATCTATCTATCTATCTATCTATTTTATTTTATTTAAAACATTTCTTGGCTGCCTTTCAGAGCAGAAGCCCTCCCAAAGCAGCTTACAGCAAGAAAATACATAAAAACAGTTAAAATATTAAAAGTGATAACAATAAAAGCAACAATAAAAGCCAACAATAAAACCAGCAACAATTATAATGGTGGTAACAGCAACAATAGCAGGCCTATTAAGAGAAGGCCACGGTAAAACCAGTCAATCAGGATCTATCTTCTGCCCACGCCTGATTTATCTCATCTAATTCCATCCTGGATATTTTTCGACACAGGATGCTTTTGTGCACATCAGTAAGCAGTGGAGGCTGGTGGCGCTGATTTCCATGGGGCTGCGGATCCATTCTGGGTTTCAGTCAGAACCAGCTAGAACTCTTAAGGAGCTGTCCAAGCCACTGGATGCTATCCCCAAAATAGGTTCAGCGCCTTGGATGGCTCTGTTGAGTCCTGGCTGGTTTGCACTGAAACCCAGAATAGGTTCACAGCCCCACGGAAATCAGAGCCACCAGCCTCAACTGGTTATGGGCACTGCCATGATGAGTCTCCATAAGCACCGTCAGCACGTCTCAAACCTTGCATGTGCACTATCCAGAGATTCTGCATGGGCAGCCCCCCCCCCCCCGCTGATTTCTGTAGGCTGCCGTGTCCTTGTATCCCGCGGCATAGCTTTCGGCTGCAGGCATACTGGTTAAGACAGCCTTGCAAACAAATCACAGAGGTGACCAGCTTGGCTGCTACCCACGCATCATCAGTGTGAGTCATCTCTTGCATACCAACCACCTGGAAGAAGGGGGAACAACCCCCCTCTCCTCCTCGTTGCCTGCAGGTCAAGCCAACCTGCTGTAGGCGAGTGGCTATTTGCAAGCTCACACTTATTCCCCTTTTGGAAGCATCCCACAGGTGTCTGGATTTGATGCGTTGCCTTTCCTGCACTGGGCAGAACTGCTGCCGTCGTGTTGTTGGGAACGGCAGCGGTGTGCAACAACGACAGCGATACACACACACACATAACGCCACAGGGGGATGAAATGAACATGGCCAATGTGAAGTGAACAGTCCTCTTGAGCAAAGGAGGTTATTAGCCTACATTAACAGGAAATTGCCACATCGCTAAAGACATGGCTAATTGAGTAGCGAAGGGGGAAACGCAGGGTTTAAAAGCAACTCATTAACCTAGCGAAAGAGAGAGCGAGGGCGTACCGTTAAATGCACAGAGATTTGGAGCGGGGGGAACAACAGCCAGCAGCAGCACTGTTCAATGTTGTCGACCAGTGGCACATAGGATTCAACTTGTTGCCCTTTTTCTGTATCTTTCGCATAGGGATCCACAATTCAGCTCGCCACGGTGAGTGTCTCATCACCCTCTGGCGAGTCTGATGAGAATTGCCCCAGCCTTTCTGTTCAGCTTGGATCTGAGGAGGGGATACAGACCATCCCCAGCCATTGCATGGAGCTTCAGAGGAGGCAGTGCATCCCGGTCCCCCTCCCCAGCTCCAAACTGGCAAGGAAGGCTGGGGGGTTGCCATGTTGTTGCTGGGCTGCTAAGGCATTGGGAGTGCTTATGGGACCCTGTGCCAAAACTATGCCCTGATGCAGGGCAACTGTGGGGGTGCTCACTGCCCCTGTGTCCAGGTGGGGCTGGGGGATTGTTCCTGACCTGATGTGGGGTACTGCAGAAGATCAGGGGTAGGATGCGGGGGATCAGAATTTTTGGCTTGGCTACCAAGGACAGCCCAGAATAGTGGACTCCTGTTCCGTTGGATCATTTGGGCTGTATAATGCCAACAAGTTTTCAGATGATTTGGAGCAAGCAGTTGGTTTCCTGCAAACAGAGTTTGCAGAGAAAAATGAAATCAGAGTTTATGGACATAAATAAACTCCCAACTATGAGTTATAGTGCAAACTGATGTTATTCATGGAAACTGCATCTCAAGAGCTTGCCGATGAAGTGTGCTTCACGAGAACTGGTCAAAGGGAAGGCAGTCAAAAAGGGATGAGCAACTCACCCCCAACTTTGAATTATACATATAAGATTCCTCATTAGGTGCTCTGTTAAGGGCAGAAATTTCCCTCCCTCTCCACCTCTCTCCCCCCATCCTCCCTCCCCCTCCCCCTCCCCCTCCCCCTCCCTGCTCTCTCCCCTTCCTCTCCCTCTCTGCCTCTCTCCCCCTTCCCCCTCTCCCCCTCCCCCTCTCCCCCTCCCTTCCCCCTCTCCCTCTGTCCCTCTCTCCCCCTCCCTCCCTCCCTCTCTCTCTCTCTCTCTCTCCCCACACACACACACACATACACACAGACCCCTAGTGTCAGGTCTATGATCTGGCGAAACCCAGCGCTAGCATGGTACATCCAGAGTCAGCATGGTCGAGGACCTGGTGAGGGCACACACCACAGCAGGGGCCCACTGACAAGACCCACCTGGCTCTTCATCATTGTGACCTGTCTGTTCAACCTGCCTGCTCGCCTGCCTCTCACTCTGGCCCAGACAACAGAGGTGGTGAGAAGGAGGAGCAGGAGATGCCACGGCTGACTTGCCCACCACCTCCCTAGCAGCCAAGCAAGCAAGCGGGAGCAATGATGAGAAGGGGGGAGCAATACCTGCTAGTGTCCGCAGTGGTGAGAAGGTAGACTCAATGAGGGAGAGTACCACTGAGGGTCTCTTGCCCAAGGACACTCAAACAGCTGGAGCTGGCACTGCTAAACTGTACCTGGACACTGATCTTCAGGTGTGTCATGACATGTTCCTGAGTGGACCATAAGACAAAGAGCTCTTTTTAATAAAAAAATAAAAATCCAGGACCTTTTTTTCCCCCCATCAGGCTGAAAGCACACACTGTTATCATTGTGCAGCCCTTTAAGAGGCAAGCACCCGCCCTCTGTATATGTCATGCCTAAATTCGATTCAAATATTCAAGATGAAGCTGGACAGCCACCTGTCAGGGATGCTCTGACTTGGATTCCTGTATTGAGGAGGGGGTTGGGCCCGATGGTCTTGTAGGCCCCTTCCAACCCTATGATTCTATGAAGCAAATTCTAGGAAAACTGGCCATGTTTAGCTTTGAGAAGACTGAGGGGAGATAGGATAGCGCTCTTCAAGGACTTGAAAGGCTGTCACAGAGAGGAAGGCCAGGATCTCTTCTCAATCATCCCAGAGTGCAGGACACAGAATCATGGGCTCAAGTTACAGGAAGCCAGATTCCAGTTGCACGTCAGGAAAAATGTCCCAACTGTTAGAGCAATGCGACAATGGAACACATGCCCTAGGGAGGTAGTGGGCTCTCCCACACTGGAGGCATTCAAGATGGGGCTGGACAGCCATGTGTCAGGGATGCTCTGACTTGGATTCCTGCATTGAGCAGGAGGTTGGATTCGATGGTCTTATAGGCCCCTTCCAACCCTACTGTTCTATGATTCTATGGTTCTATGTACAGCCATATATCCTTCTATTTCCAGTGTTTAGGTTCTGAGTGCCATTCCTTGTGCAGTCAAAAACTGCACCATCCAGACACGTTGTCTATTTTATTTCTTTTGGGAACTTGATCTGCCAATAAAGAGATTTCAGAAATAAACTTCTCCAGGGTTCCCCCCCCCACACACACACACACACAAAGGAATCTCCCCTGGCAAAGGCTGATCTAAATATTTCACCCTTTAGAGAAGTGGGATCTGTTTCTGTGTGACCTCTTTGACACCTTCGCCTTCACACATGGCATTTTGACTAGCTTATTAATGATTTCACTGAGTAAAAAATAATAATAATTAAAAAGTTAATAATAACAACAACAATAATAAATAGCAGCATATGGTGAGTGACATAGTGGCAGGATTGTTGGATCTAGATGGAGGGATACCAGCACGCACCTGTTAAGATTTGGAAGCCAAGCAAAAGTCACGGCATTCATAAACTGCGGCTGCAGATTTATTGAGTAGGCCACTCGGACTTTCTGTTTGTTGAAACGCATCAAGCAGTGAGTGGCGTGGAAAGTCAGCTGTCCCCTTGCGGGCTAGGAATAAAGGGAAAGGTATCGAAGGAAGATAGTGACTTTCTCTCTCCCTCTCTCTCCTGTCAGCCGTAACATGTTTAGAGATGATGGGCTGTCATCCGAATGGCCTGTTTCTTCTCCAGGTGATTGGTGATGATATCTGCATCGCTAACCACCTGCGGACCTGGGAAATCCAGGCCTGGAGTTTCTGGGGCAGGAACCAGCTTGGTCCCAGCCGAGTGTCTTGCATTCAGTGCTTTGTCAAACTGGCAAAGGAGACATTTGGAGATGGAGCACAGGAAGTGGAGCTGTGCGCATATGGCCTCTTGAAATCATCTCCCCAATTTCTCTGCCCACCAGGGGAAAAATTAAACAAACTTCTCCGGGGGAAAGAGAAATTCTCAACCGTTTCTCCCAGCTCGGGCTCCCCGTTGGCAGGGCTTGTAGCACAGCTTCTTTCATTCTTGGTAAGGGCTTTGGGGGGTTTCATGCTGCAACAGCATCAACTGTCTTGGCAGGCTGGGCCCCAGTTTGCATCCACCTCAGGGCAGGTGAGGGAGCATTGTGCCCAGCTCCAGGGATGAGGGGGAGCTCATGCTCTGCCAAAATCTGTCCTCCAATGTCCTGAAAGTTCCCCCCCTCCATGAAAGAGGCTTCCATTGTTCTGCCTCATTCAGGATGTTTTATAGTTTATTTTTGTGGTGGTTTTGAGTGTACCTCATCACAGCGAGCCTCCCAGGCTGCCTGCACATCCTGATCTGAAAAGTGAGCCTCCCAGGCTGCTTGCACATTCTGATCTGAAAAGTGAGCCTCCCAGGCTGCCTGCACATCCTGATCTGAAAAGTGAGCCTCCCAGGCTGCCTGCACATCCTGATCTGAAAAGTGAGCCTCCCAGGCTGCCTGCACATCCTGATCTGAAAAAGCCCCATGGGAGGAATTACCTCATGGTGCCTTAAACTGGGCTTCAATTGAAGTGAAGGATGCTGAGCAGGCTACAGGCAGCCAGAGAGATGATTGTACAATGAAAAATGGGACATTTGCACTCCCTCCTTGGCCACCTCCTGTCAGGAATGAATCTGAGTGTGTGGAGATGTCTGGCAGCTCAGATTCGGAATCAGAATGGGAACAGCCAGAACAGAGGGAGGCACCCTCCCTAGTGAGCCCAGATACAATGAGACTTTCTTCCCAAGACCTTGACACACAGATCGCTCAGTCTGAACTGCTCCCCCCTTCTTCCACCATGAGAACTCGAGTTTCAGAGGAGGAGGAGGGAGAAGGGTGTGGGGCATGACCTGAGGGACACTAGGGTCTGTTGTGGTCAAAACAGGAAAAGTTAGGGGCAGGGCTCACACTCCACCAGGTTGGCCACTCATGGAAGCCAACATAGGAGGAAGCCGCCCTAAAGGAGGGGCATCCCTGCAAAGCTAGTCTGGCCATGAAGTTCATGCCCAGGCTGCTGGCATTGTCTCTAACTTCCACTTCATATCCTGTATTGATGTTCGTAGATGTGTGGATTAGCTGGTTCATTGCAGTCTGAGATTGTCCTAGAATCTGCATTTGTAAAGAAGCTAGTCATTTACTAATAAAATAGTGTTGGCCTGAAGCTTTGTTTCCCGGAGTGTGTTGATTGCAAAGGGAGGGGACATGGCACCTCTTGCTCAAGGTAAACCCAAGAAACCCAAACCCAACCCATGAGAATTTCTCTGAAATGTCTTCACCATTGAATTTCTTTTCAAAAGCCACTTCTATCAAATTGAATGAAAATGGTCCGGAAAATTTTTTGGCACAGCATGAATAGGAAGTTCCCTTCTACCAGGTCAGACGATTGGCCCATCCAGACAAGGGGTGGGCAACACATGGCCCACCAGCCATTTGTGGAGGACCCACCAGCACTGTTGCTGCTGCTGCTGCTGAAATCGCAGCAATTCTGCTGGGAAGTGAGGTGTGCGCTCCCCTCATGCACCCTGTTGCACTGCCGAATGGGTCTCCAGACAGCCCGCCAAACAGCAGGCCGATGGGCTGTTGGTGGGCTGGTCCTGCTGGGAAATAAGGTGCCCACTCCCTGCACTCTCTGTTTCCCAGCAGAATTGCTATGTTTTAGTGTTGGCAGCCACTTTGGGAAGTGGGGAGAGGGCTGCGGCTCACACAGGGTTCCAAAGGGGCCCATGTAGGTCCCCCCAAGCTGCAGAATTCAGTCTAGCCCTTTATTATCTGGTCTAACCCAGTCCTGGTCTTGCCCATTATTATCTGTTAGGGAGGATGTTGAGTACCACTGAAGTGTTAGGGTGAGAGCATCTGGCTAGGATGTACAGGGACTCAGGTTAAAATCAGCTCAGTGGCTGACTTTGGACCCATCACTGTCTCTCAGGCCTACCTCAGAGGGTTGTTGTGAGGATAAATGGGCAGGTGGGGAGTACCCTGTACACTCATGGGTTCCATGAAAGAAAAGAGGGATATCTACTTGTAATGTGTGCCCCACCAGTATCTTACTGCATGCTTCCGGACCAGAAGAGAGCCAGTGTGGTGTAGCGGTTAGTGGGGATGCTGGAGAAATTTGAGACAGATCAAAATGAGCTTGAATTTCTAAGAATCTGACCTGCGGAATCTACTGTGGCACGCCCCCCTCAGGCCATGTGGAGGCCGTGGACTTTCAGATGATTTTTTTTACTTTCCCGAAATTTACACATATAAACCCATAGAAAAATACGTACGTTTCTGCTGAGGAAACGTTGAATGGAATGGAGGACAATACACGAAACATTGCGTACTGAGGTAAATTATGTAAATACTTTGGTAAATATTTATGTAATTATTTGCGTATTTTTCCCCTTGACGGAAAAAATAATTCGCATCTGACTGTGGGCGGATGATGGAACGAAAGGCGCTTGGTAATCTGCGAAACACAGAAGGAGCGGATTTTACACAGTCCATACATCCCTAGTTGTTAGATTGTTGGATGGGGACTCAGGAGACCTGGGTTCTAGTCCCCACTCAGCCATGAAGCTCCCTGGGTGACGTCGGGCCAGTCACTGACTCTCAGCCTATTAACTGATTAGTGCATGTTTACTAGTGCAGACTCTCAACCGTTTGGTGGCTTCCTGGCTTTTGTGCAGTTTTTTCCCCATTCTACAATGTTGAAATGCCTCTCTAAGGCTCAGTTCCTGGCAGTTAAGAGCTTGAAGCTACAATATGCTGATATTTGGGGTGTTTTGACCCTACCCCTTTTGCTATTGGTCCCACCCACCACTGGAACGTGTCCCCTGAGAACTATGTGGTTCAGGGAGCGTTTTCTGCAGCATGGCAAAGGCTAGGAAGTATCAGTTGCACCTAGGGATGTTAGCGAAATCCACAACAGAACCAAATGAGTTTGGATTTTCATGAATCTAACCTGCAGATTCCGCAGCAGAATGGCTTTGCCCCTGTTGTCGGACCGATACTGCAGAATTGCAGACTGGTTTTCTCCACTTTCCCAAATTTTGTGCAAATTTCGTCATACAAAAATACACATTTTTTTTAAAAAAAGAGACAAAAATGTGCATTTCCTCCATAGACTGAAGTGTGAAAATGCATGCTTGGAGGGAATTTGTGCATTTTTGCAGGTCTGAATTTGCGCAAATGCACATTTGCACAAATGTGCATTTGGAAACAAATGGAAACAAAAATATCTGATTCCGCCAACGAGCAGATGACTGAACGAAAGGTGCCTGACAATCCATGAAACAGGTGGAATGGATTTTATACAATCCATACATCCCTAGTTGCACCTTCATCAAAGGGCTGGAAAGAGATCGGGGTAGTCTTTCCCAAATCGGTGACCTTGAGATGTTTTGGACTTCAACTCCTATCACCCCACAGTCAGCATGGCTAATGGACAGGAATGCTGGGAGTTGTTATCCAAAACAATCTGGAGAGCTCCAATTTGGGGAAGGCGGGATTGGGGGATTTCTTTGGAAGCTATGTTTCCTCTATCAGTGGCATCCCAGTCTTGGAGACAAGCTGAGATAACATTTTTTTCAAAAAAAACAACAACCCTCCAGGCTTCAAGTGAACTCCTTTGGCTTCAGCTAATGAAGCCACCCTCTTGGTTCAGTGACTGCCACTTGGGCCCAGTCCAATGTTGTTTCTCCTCCTCCTAATGAATTAATCAGCTGATGATCTGCAGATGGTGGCTCATTAGAGAGGTGTGTATCAACCTCTGGAGCAAAAGCACTGGCCCTTGAATGGCCGAAGAATGAGGAGCAGAAGAAGAAGAAATTAAATTCACCAGAAAATACGTTTTCCTTGGGGGGGGGGGGGAGAGAGAGAGAGAGAGAGAGAGAGAGAGAGCGCGAAAGCGAGCACTACTCCATATGTGTTCTTCTAATTAATGGCCATTGTTCCTAGCTTGGATTGGAAATAATTGTAAGAACTAGCACGAAGAAGGAAAAATTGCCAAACTAACATCAACAAAAGCTGTTCCCTTGGCATGAAGACAGGACTCTCTTTCTGCCGAGCTGAAGGGTTGAAAGGTGAACTAAATTCCTATCTGGATATTTGGAGCAGACGTTAATGGGATGCAACTTTGTGTTGGCAGTTGTGTCTGTGAGGGACCTGACCCCCAGCTATAGAGAGCAGGGTTGCTGGCTTTAGCATTCAGAAAACTTGGCATCTTGGGTTGGGTAGCTCTGGGCATGTGCAGAGTGTTTTTTCCTCTCAAAGGAACAGCCTTTTTTTCCTGAAAGGAGGACGCCAAAGAGCTACCCATGGAACACAAAGCAGCGCTCCAACCTTCACCCCTACACTCGGCTATGAAGCTCACTTAGACCAGTCATTATTTCTCAGCTTAACCTGAGAACCTGGCAGGGTTGCTGTGAGAATACAATTGTAGTGAAGAGGAGGTCAAGGCACGCCATCCCGAGCACCTTGGAGAGGAAGGACAGGATTAAAATAGGAGAAATAAATTTCTTTTAAATGTATGGTTTTAGCTCTGGGGGTCTCCAACATGGTGTCCGTAAGGGCCAATGTTCCCATGGACACCTCACCTGGCACCTGCCAGGCTCCCTGCCCCTCCTGATTTTTATTTTATTTCTTAAGACTTTTTTTTAAAAAGTAAAACTTTTTTTTAACCTGGAAATCTGGCATTTCTCAAAGTGGAGTGCTGCCATCCAGCGTCATCTTTATCTGGGTTCAAAAGGGTGGATTTGTGTTTCGGAGCTCAGACTCCACCTCTGTCTTGTACTTAGGTTCTTGGGTAAATTACTTTTCTTTTAGTCTCACCCAATTGTCTTCTGGGAAATGAGTGTTCTGCGACTGGCCATGCCCACCATGGCAGCCATTTTGCGAGAGCACCCATGACACTGTCTCAAAATTCCAAATGTGCCCACTGACCCAAAAGTCCCCCCCCCGTTTTAGCTGGTTTGAATAGTTTTTGTTTATTACCTCTCAAATTGTATTGATTGATTACATTTATATCCTGCCTTTCCTCCAGGGAGCCCAAGGCAGCTTACATGATCCTCCTCCTCTCCATTTTATCCTCACAACAACCCTGTGAGGTAGGTTAGGCTGAGAGTCAGTCACCCAGTGAGCTTCATGGCTGAGTGAGGATCAGAACCCAGTCCAGCACCCTAACCACTGCACCACACTAGCTTTCTTGTAATGTTGCTTTGGCTGATTATTCTTGTTTTAATATTGGATGGATATTTGGATTTTTTTAAGATGTTTGGATGAAGGTGCACATTAGAAGTTTTGAAAATTGATCAACCAATAATAGAATGTGCTGGTGAAATGCTGGACTGTACCACTTTAGACTGCAGATGGGGGAGATGGCACCTTTTAACCCTTCCCCCAGGTATAAAAACACACATCCATGCATGTAGTTAGCTAGCATTCTAGAGAACGCCTTTGTGCATAGCTCTGCCTCCATTGTGCTTGTTTACTACATGCAGGGAGGGTGTTTTATGTATGTTGGTTTTACATCAGGTTATGCATTTAAGAATATCCCTACCTCCATCCCTAGAGTCTGCAGTGTTGCACTGCAGAATTCTATCTCCCCACTTCATTCTCCTTCCTTGTTCTCCTCAACCTCTCAGCGGCTTTTGATACCGTTGACCACGGTATCCTCCTGGACCACCTGGAGGGGTTGGGCATTGGAGACACCGTATTGCGGTGGTTCCAGTCCTTCCTCTCCGGCAGGTACCAGAGGGTAGCACTGGGAGAGGAGGTTTCGGACCCGTGGCTACTCACTTGTGGGGTGCCACAGGGTTCCATCCTCTCCCCGATGCTATTTAACATCTATGTGAAGCCTCTGGGGGCTATCATCAGGAGGTTTGGGGAGTGGTGTCATCAATATGCGGATGACACGCAGCTCTACCTCTCGTTCAAATCTTCACCAAGGTTGGCCGTAGAATCCCTGTCCAAATGTCTGGAGACGGTGAGTGGCTGGATGGGGAGGAATAAGCTGAAGCTGAACCCTGACAAGACCGAGGTACTTTTGGTGGGAGACAAGAGGAGGCTGGGGGGTGTTGACCTGGTGTTGAATGGGGTACGGCTACCCTTGAAAGACCAGGTCCGCAGCCTGGGGGTCATTTTGGACTCCCAGCTGTCCATGGAGGCTCAGGTGTCAGCTGTGAGCCGGACAGCACTGTATCAACTCCATCTGATACGGCGGCTGCGCCCCTTCCTTCCCGCCCATCTGCTCCCATCGGTAGTACATGCCCTGGTCTCCTCTCGTTTAGACTACTGTAATGCACTCTACATGGGGTTACCCTTGAAGACGGTTCAGAAGCTGCAGCTGGTACAGAACGCGGCGGCTCACCTGATTAAAGGCAGCCACCGGCGAGATCATATCACTCCAGTGCTGAAGGAGTTACACTGGTTACCAGTTGTTTTCCGGGCCAAATTCAAGGTGTTGGTTTTGACCTTTAAAACCCTATATGGTTCTGGCCCAGCCTATCTTAAGGAGTGCCTCCAGCAACACCAGACAGGCTGCTTAACAAGATCAGCCTTGGATGGCCTTCTCTCTGTCCATCAGCCAGGACAGCTAGACTGGTGGGGACGAGGGAGAGGGCCTTTTCTGTGGTGGCCCCCACTCTGTGGAACTCCCTCCCTAGGGAACTCCGCCATGCCCCCTCTTTAATGAGCTTCCATCGTGCATTAAAAACGTGGTTGTTCAGGCAGGCATTTGGGGTGGGTTAGGGTATTTTAGAAAACGTTTTTATTGTAGGATTTTATTGTTTTAAACTGTTTTATAATACGCTGTACATCACCCAGAGTGGCTGGGTGACCAGCCAGATGGGCGATTAATAAATTTAATAATAATTTTATATATATATATATATATATATATATATATATATATATACACACACACACACACACACACACACACATATATATATATATATAAAAAAATATAAATAATATTCTGCATAATGAGTACGTCCGACTCTTGACTGACAGTGTGAGACTCTCATTCTTCCATGGCCATGCACAGCTTCTTTAAGCACCCACTGAACTTCTGTGGTTGTCACAGAGAGGAAGGCCAGGATCTCTTCTTGATCATCCCAGAGTGCAGGACACGGAATCATGGGCTCAAGTTACAGGAAGCCAGATTCCGGCTGAACATCAGGAGAAACTTCCTGACTGTTAGAGCAATACGACAATGGAACCCATTACCTAGGGAGGCGGTGGGCTCTCCCACACTGGAGGCATTCAAGTAGAGGCTGGACAGCCATCTGTCAGGGATGCTCTGACTTGGATTCCTGCACTGAGCAAGGAGTTGGACTCGATGGCCTTGTAGGCCCCTTCCAACCCTACTGTTCTATGATTCTATGATTCTAAGTGCCCATTGAACAGCATGGGTTCTCTTCCATCCCTCATGCTGTTCAACATCTACATGAAACCTCTGGGGGAGGTTATCCGGAAGTGCGGGCAGAGGTGTTATCCATATGTGGATGACACCAAGCTCTATCTCTCAAACCACCCAGAGAGCTTCAGCTATTGGATGGTATAAAAATGTAATAAACAAACAAACAAATGAACTTCAGCAGAGTAATAAAACTTCACTCTGGTTAGTAAAAGAAGCTGATATAACTCCAGCTTGAGCTGCAGGTGCCGTTCGTTTGGGGGTCACTTTTAACTTCAGCATTTGAAGGTTGAAAGCATTTCCCTCTAAAACATCTTTTCCAATAATGTACGTTGGTCACTGAAAGCAGCAGGGAAACATAGAGGGAAAACACATTAAACCGAGCGATTTGAAAATTACAGCATTTCCATCCATGCATCTGCCTTCTAAAAGAAATGCATACTGAGCCCCAGGGCTATCAAAGTGCTTTATTAAACTGCATCCTGGCAGGAGAGAGAGAGAGAGAGAGAGAGAGAGAAACAAAATGCTGATTTGAAACTAAGCAATGTCAGTAATGAAACATCAGAGACTGAACTATATGTCTCATGGGGAGTGTGTATGTGTGTGTGTGAGAGAGAGAGAGAGACAGAGACAGAGAGTGACAGAGATGTATGAACCCTTCACCTTTAAATAACCAGTACTTGGGGACAAAATTATAGAGCCATTTCGAATCCAAAGCAGAGGTCCCCATTTCAGCTGTGCAGATGCTGAGAGTTCAGAGTAAGGGGCAATACTGACAATGCATGATAGACATTTCTGCATTTAGGGCTAAGCTACACGCTATGGTAAACGCATAGCGTGTCGATAGTACTTCTTTTCATTTCTTTCTTTATTTTAGTGTAAGCATGTGGGGCCCTGATCGGGATCAGGACCACCAAGTTTGGGTGGTGGTTAAAAATTCCCACCCAGCTGCTTCTCCCCGCCCCCCTGCTAAATCACACACACACACACACACACACACACACACACGGAGACTAAAGTAAGGTGGGAAGCCAGCTCTACAGAAGGAGGGTGCAATTAAGAACAGCAGCAGGACATGCAGGGAGAGAGGTTAGCCTTTTCATAGAATCATAGAATGGTAGGGTTGGAAGGGGCCTACAAGGCCATCGAGTCCAACCCCCTGCTCAATGCAGGAATCCAAGTCAGAGCATCAAGGATAGAATCATAGAATAGTAGGGTTGGAAGGGGCCTACAAGACCACTGAGTCCAACCCCCTGCCCAATGCAGGAATCCAAGTCAGAGCATCCCCAACAGATGGCTGTCCAGCCTCGCCTTGAACGCCTCCAGTGTGGGAGAGCCCACCACCTCCCTAGGGAATTGGTTCCATTGTCGTATTGCTGTAACAGTCAGGACGTTTTTCCTGATGTTCAGCCGGAATCTGGCTTCCTGCAACTTGAGCCCATGATTCCGTGTCCTGTACTCTGGGAGGATCAAGAAGAGATCCTGGCCTTCTTCTCTGTGACAGCCTTTCAAGTACTTGAAGAGTGCTATCCTATCTCCACTCAGTCTTCTCTTCTCAAGGCTAAACATGCCCAGTTCTTTCAGTCTCTCTTCATAGGGCTTTGTTTCCAGTCCCCTGATCATCTTTGTTGCCCTCCTCTGAACCCTCTCCAGTTTGTCTGCATCTTTCTTAAAGTGTGGTGCCCAGAACTGGACACAGTACTCCAGATGAGGCCTAACCAGTGCTTTTCCTGAGGAAGATCTCCCCCCAACCTGCAAACTGCTAGGAGAACTACCATTGTTGCCATTAAATCATAGAGCTATAGAGTTGGAAGGGTGCTTTGAGGTCTTCTAGTCCACCCCTCTTGCTCCATGCAGGAATCTTACAACTTGAACTTCCCTGATAGACGTCTGTCCAGACTCTGCTTCGGAACTTTTCTTCTAACGCTCGGCCAAAATCTTCTTCCCTGCCATTTCCAGCCAGTGTTTCCAGGCCTGCCCTCTGGAGCAAAAGAGAACAAATCTTCTCTATCTTCCCTGGATATTTGAAGGGACCTATGGACCTGGGGAGGGCGGGGGGGGGGGCGTTCTGATTAAAGTAAGCATAGGGTCAAACTCCATATGTCACCACTATTCCACTAGAAGATATGTTTCTAATCTAAATCAGCCCTCTGCTCAGCACCAAAGGATGCGACAGCATGCTGCCCCAGCTGTGTTTACCATGGGGAGTGACACAAAGCAAAGTTTCAAGGAGAAGAAAAAAACATCTTGAACATTTTTGCCATTCCAGCACTTCTAACTTCTTTCTTTTTTTCTGAACGTCAAAACAATGGCAGAAGGGTTTTTTTGTTTTGTTTTGGTAAACTCTTTAGCATTCAGCAATAATCTTGGAACATCTGATTTTTTATTATTATTATTATTTAAAAGTTGCTTTCCGGGGGGAACTTTTAGAACTGGAAGAAAACCATTCTGCATGTCAAATATTCTGCAGACGCTGTGAAAACGAGACCGTGTTGCATTAGTATGTGCGTTGAGC
Organism: Heloderma suspectum; assembly: GCF_057233095.1. Lineage (NCBI taxonomy): Eukaryota > Metazoa > Chordata > Lepidosauria > Squamata > Helodermatidae > Heloderma > Heloderma suspectum. The sequence goes on from NC_139470.1 coordinate 12,007,729, forward strand.
TCAAGAGACTCTGGAACCAGGCAGTATCGTGTAATAAATACAGAGTGATAGATTTCGATTGGAGAGACCTGGGTCCAAATCCCCATTCACTGGAGAGTCATGGTTTTGGGAAAGTCAAGGTGTGTCTGTTTACCCTCTTCTGTAAGGTTATTGTAAGGACAGGGGGTCTTGCCACACTGATCCATACCACCGCAACCTCCAGACCTGACTACTGCAGTGTGCTTGACATGGGGCTGCCCTTGAAGATGATGCCGACGCTTCATCTGGTGCAGAACGATGCAGCCTATTTAATTTCAATCTATCCTGCCCCATGGAGCTGTTGTGTTACATTTCAGAAGACTGAGACACATGCAGCATCCTTGACTTTGTCGACTGTCTTTGCTGCCAGTGGACTTCAAGGTGCTGGTGTTGACCAATAAAGCCCAACGTGGCATGGAACCCACATATCTTAGACACTATTTTCCCTGATGGCCACCAATTCGGGTGGCGTTAAAAGGGGGGTAGATAAATTCCTGGAGGAGAAAGCTATCAATGGCTCCTGATGGCTATGTGCTACCTACCTCTGGCATCAGAGGCAGTATGCCTATGTACAGCAGTTGCTGGGGAACATGGGCAGGAGCATGCTGTTGCACTCGTGTCCTGCTTGTGGGTTCCTGGTCGACAGCTGTTTGGCCACTGTGTGAACAGAATGGTGGACTATATGGACCCTTGGTCTGATCCAGCAGGGCTCTTCTTAGGTTCTTATGTTATTACTAAGGAATACATGTTCACTGGTTCAACTTTGTTAAAGGGGCCAAATCTAAGTCCCCAGCTCTCATGAGAAACTGGGGGGGGGGGCGTCTTGTTTTATTCTCACAACAATCCTGTGAGGTAGCCAAAACAACAAAGGATCTTGTGGCACCTTAAAGACCCAACACATTTATTCTGGCTTAATCTTCTGTGGAGACTGTCTCCTTCATCAGAAGCATGAACCTCAATCTGGCAGATTTATATACACATCCTGAGGATATGGGGGATGTCAGGGGAGATGTAAACTGTGTTGTCAGAGGGAATTGAAATACGGAATGTGTAGACAGTGATGATTACAGCAGCCATTCACAAAATGTTGTTGGGTGATAACACAGACAGCGTTGTAGCGGAGAGCCGATTGACATAGGCCGTGTGGTTTTGAATACAACAACACATCCTTTGTCCTGATTCAAACCGCAGGAGACCCAGTCAAATCTCTTGATGAATTGTACTTCAGCAATTTCACATTGTGATTGGCAAAGGGATAATGACTGGCCCAGTGTCATCCTATGAGCTCAGTAGATCCTGGCTGATTGGGGATTTGGTGGCCATCCTAGATGGGGATGATGGGAGCTGCAGCCCAAGGCAACTAGATGGCACCAGGTTGGGGAGGGCTGTACCAGATCACACTGACTGTGGCAGAAAAGGGCAACTAAAATGATCAAGGGGCTGGGACAAGGGGCATCTCCCCTATGAGAGAAGGCTACAACAGCTGGGATTGTTTAGCCTGGAAAAAAGGAGGATGAGGGGAGACAGGATAGAGGTCTACAAAATCATGCATGGTGTGGAGAATATGGACAGGGAGACATTTTTCTCCCTCTCTTAAAATAGTAGAAACCAGCGGGGTCCTCCCATGAAGCTGACTGGTGGGAGATTCAGGACAGGTAAAAGGAAGGACCTCTTCACACAGCACATAGTTAAACTATGGAATTCACTACTACAGGATGTGGTGATGGCCACCAATTTGAATGGTTTAAAAGGGGGTTAGGCAAATTCCTGGAGGAGAAGGCTATCAATGGCTACTAGTCTTGATGGCTATGTGCTACCTCCAGTACCAGAGGCAATGAGCCTATATACACCAGTTGCTGGGGAACATGGGCAGGAGGGTGCTGCTGCACTCATGCCCTGCTTGTAGGTTCCTGGTGGACAGCTGGTTGGCCAGTGTGTGAACAGAATGCTGGACTAGATGGACCCTTGGTCTGATACCACAGGGCTCTTCTTATGTTCTTAATTTGGAAAACAATCTAAATGCTAAACATTTCTATTCTCTGTCACGTGCAAAGAGAGAGAGAGAGTTTTGAAATATGTGCTTTCTTTATCTATGGGACTGGCAATGTTATCCTTCCAGAAATGCTCCAAATGTAGCCAAATTAGCAAATTCTGCCACATATCAAAGATTCCTTAACAATTAGAGGAGAAATGACAGCGGCTCCATAGTTGCGGAGAAAACCAAATTACACTCCGCCAAGCTTTGGCAATCGATGGGCCCGCGTCGGCTTGCATGTCAGGGATGATTTCTCAGGAACCATCAGGCGCAAACTGTATATCTAATTTCTGCCACAAATACTTTTGCCATGCAAAGCAACAAATCATTGCAGCTCTGGGGCAGAGGGAGAGGGGAGTTGCTGATGTGGAGCATTTGGGCTGGCTTTTAGAGTACACTCAGAGCGTGATCAAGACGTCACCTTGCCGGGCGTTGGAGCGGTCGGCGTTCTCCTGGCAGGGTGGTTCCTAATGGAATCAGGAAGGAGGAAGGGATGGGGGATGGATTGGATTGGATTGGATTGGATCGATTGCACAGGAAAGAAGGAAGGAAGGAAGGAAGGAAGGAAGGAGGATAGAGATATGGATGGAAGGAAAGATGGAGTGAATTGGATAAGGAGGGAGGGAAGGCAATAGATACAAGGAGGAATGGGTGGATGCAATGGAAGAAGAGGGAGAGAAGGCTTCAGGGCCAGCCCTACCATTGAGCAGAGCGAGGCAGTCATTTTAGGCAGCAGATGCTGGGAAGGGGCAGCAAGGTCTCAATGGATAGAGCTGTATACTAAGCAGCCTGCTCTGTCCCCTCCTAAGCTAGCCTGCTGCTGTCTGGTGTGGCGAAGGATGCTGCCCCATTGTCAGTGTTGAGGAAACAGTCCAGTTGGATTTTGAACATGGAATGGTAGAGGGCACCATCCTCAAACAGCCAAATGTCTTGGGCTGGCCTTGGAAGTCAGAAAGAAGGAGAGAGAGAGAGGGGGAGAGAGAGAGGGGTGCTAGGTGGTTTTGTGGGCCTTGGGCAAGACACCCCCCATGGGCCCCTCCCTAAGTCAGTCTACTTTCTCTCTTTTTTAAAAAAAATACTTTTAATTCTATTTTTAATCTTTATAAATGAAATAAACAGTACCAACAACCTAGTCATTATCTACAGTGTCCAACAATACAGTATTCTTAGGAGGACACAGCATTAATGAAAAAGAAAGGACAGGAAAAGGAAGAAGAAAGCAAGAAAGAAAAAGAAAAAATATTTTAAAAGTTATTTAAAAGAATTCAATTTAAACTCCATTACACACGAACTTCAAATATCATTCTACTTAAAAGTTATACCTATAACATTGCCAATATTACAATTCAGTACAGTATAGATAATCAACCTTACATTTCAGTATCACATCATCACTCTTATAGCAAGGGAGCAAGCCTACAATTCATTTCCAAGAACCATATATTGCCCTTCAGTTAACATATAATAGTAAAGCTTAACAATTTAGCCAGCCAAAAATAATACTAATCAAAGTCTCATAATAATGATAGTAATAATACTAAAAAGGAAGGAAATTAAAAAGGATAAGAAATAATAACAAATCACTAATATATTTTATACTAACTATATTTTAGTTAGTAACATTTCTAAATCTATATATGGATGTGTACATATCTATACACACACAAACAGGAATTTTATTATACAGTATATCGTGTCTAATATAAAAAAGAGGAAGTAAGAAAAAGAGAGGAAAAAAGGGGGGGATATATGTAAACAGTTCTCTGCACTGGCATACTGCCCGGACCTTGTAGCCCAAATAAATCCGAAGAACAATAATAGCTGAAAAGTTCCCAGCTCATGAGGCTGGGGAAGGTGTCTCCCGTGCTTTACTTTGAACACCAGCTAGCCAGGTTTCTGCCCTAAGTCAGTCTACTTTTTCATGGCCATTGTCACCAGCTGCAATGACTCCCTCTTTCTCATCATTGCTACCACTTCCTTGCTTGACAGGCAGAGCCAGGGAGCAGGCAGGCCATGACATCTACTGCTTCTCCTTCTCACCATCATCATTGTCTGGGCCAGAGTGAGAGGCCGGGGAACAAGCAGGTTGCAAGGGCAAAATGGAGGAGCAAATCCAGGGGGTTGCTGTCAGTGCATAGTTAAACTATGGAATTTGCTACCACAGGATATAGTGATGGCCACCCATTTGGATGGCTTTAGAAGTGGGTTAGACAAATTCCTGGCGGAAAAGGCTATCCATGGCTTCTAGCCCTGAGGGCTATGTGCTACCTCCACTACCAGAGACAGTGAGCCTATGTACACCAGTTGCTGGGGAACATGGGTGGGAGGGTGCTGTTGCGTTCATGCCCTGCTTGTAGGTTCCTGGTCGACAGCTGGTTGGCCAGTGTGTGAACAGAATGCTGGACTAGATGGACCCTTGGTCTGATCCAGCAGGGCTCTTCTGATGTTCTTATGAGTGTGGTCGCTGTGTTAGCAATGGTGTGGGTTCCATTCAACGCTGCCTCAGTTTTGCACAAGAGGTGGGGTGACCGAATAGATGGTAGAGGCCTAAATCAGGGGTGCAGACTGTCTTTCAGCTCAAGGGCTGGTTTCCATTTTGGAGACGTTCTTGGGGGGCCACATTCAAGTGGCGGGGAGGGCCGAAGGCAAAGGGAGCAAGCCCTAAACCTCAAAATACCAGCCTTTTTAGCTTAAAGCTCTTTCTGCCAGGAATTAAACCTTGGGAGAGGCATTTCAATGATGAGTTCCTGCACCCGTGGCCTTAATACTTAATACAAAGTAAAGGAAGTGACGGGTGCAGGGAGGAAGGAAAGAACAGTGGAGGCTGGTGGCTGCAATGTCAGTGGGGTGGTAAATCCGCTCCAGGTTTCAGTCAGAACCAGTCAAAACTCCAAAGGAGCTATCCAAGGTGTGAAGCATCTTAGATGGCTCCTTTAGAGTTCTGACTGGGTCCGACTGAAACCTGGAGCGGATTTACCACTCCGCTGACATCGGGGCCACCAGCCTTCACTAAGAAGGGAGGGAGACCTGTACATACACCACTGTTCCCTGCACAGCAGTATGAGTGTGAGAATTATCAGCTATGCCATCCCAGTAGCATTTTGGGGTGTAACTGAGCTATGAAGCAGCCCAGCGCTCAGGTTTTAACCTGATGCTGACGTTTGACATCCATCATCGCAAGAGAGAAGTTAATGGGGTATTGACCAAGTTAAAAGCCCAGCGCAACAGCAACCCTTAGCTGCTCAATAGTTCGATACGTCTTGTCTACCGATCAAGAAAGCTGCCGTTGCCATGCCAGTCACCGCTGAGCCCCTGCCTCCTCCGTGGATGGAAGACAGACGTAGGATGAAAATGCAGGAGCAATGGAAACGAAAGAGCACACTTGGCCCCTTCGAACTGTGTGGTGCGGGGTGGGTGAGTGGGACAGCAGGAAAATCTGCCCTTGCTGCATAGATCCATCATACTCATCCTGTAGCAGGCATAGGATCTACCTTTTGGGTAGGCAGCCAAGGATTGCTAATTCTGGGAGCAGTTGCTTTTGCCTACTGTGCAGTCAATCCCACAGCAACCAACCTCCAATGGCTTAAAAAAACTGGCCTCTGTAGCTGCCAGCACTGTGGTCACATGTTCAACCCCCCCATACAGCCATTTTGAGGCAAAGTAGACCTCATTGGGGTCTCACAGACTCCCCTCCAATACCTCAGGCAGCCATTTTGAGGCAGAACAGACCTCATAGGGGTCTCACAGACCCCCAATACCTCAGGCAGCCATTTTGAGGCAGAACAGACCTCGTAGGGGTCTCACAGACCCCCAATACCTCAGGCAGCCATTTTGAGGCAGAACAGACCTCGTAGGGGTCTCACAGACCCCCAATACCTCAGGCAGCCATTTTGAGGCAGAACAGACCTCGTAGGGGTCCCACAGACCCCCAATACCTCAGGCAGCCATTTTGAGGCAGAACAGACCTCGTAGGGGTCTCACAGACCCCCAATACCTCAGGCAGCCATTTTGAGGCAGAACAGACCTCGTAGGAGTCTCACAGACCCTCAATACCTCAGGAAGCCATTTTGAGGCAGAACAGACCTCGTAGGGGTCCCACAGACCCCCAATACCTCAGGCAGCCATTTTGAGGCAGAACAGACTTCGTAGGGGTCCCACAGACCCCGAATACCTCAGGCAGCCATTTTGAGGCAGAACAGACCTCGTAGGGGTCCCACAGACCCCGAATACCTCAGGCAGCCATTTTGAGGCAGAACAGACCTCGTAGGGGTCTCACAGACTCCCCCCCAATACCTCAGGCAGCCATTTTGAGGCAGAACAGACCTCGTAGGAGTCTCACAGACCCACAATACCCTAGGCAGCCATTTTGAGGCAGAACAGACCTCGTAGGAGTCTCACAGACCCACAATACCTCAGGCAGCCATTTTGAGGCAGAACAGACCTCGTAGGGGTCCCACAGACCCACAGTACCTCAGGCAGCCATTTTGAGGCAGAACAGACCTCGTAGGAGTCTCACAGACCCCCAATACCCCAGGCAGCCATTTTGAGGCAGAACACACCTCGTAGGAGTCTCACAGACCCACAGTACCTCAGGCAGCCATTTTGAGGCAGAACAGACCTCGTAGGAGTCTCACAGACCCACAATACCCCAGGCAGCCATTTTGAGGCAGAACAGACCTCGTAGGAGTCTCACAGACCCACAGTACCTCAGGCAGCCATTTTGAGGCAGAACAGACCTCGTAGGAGTCTCACAGACCCACAGTACCTCAGGCAGCCATTTTGAGGCAGAACAGACCTCGTAGGAGTCTCACAGACCCACAATACCCCAGGCAGCCATTTTGAGGCAGAACAGACCTCGTAGGGGTCTCACAGACCCACAGTACCTCAGGCAGCCATTTTGAGGCAGAACAGACCTCGTAGGAGTCTCACAGACCCACAATACCTCAGGCAGCCATTTTGAGGCAGAACAGACCTCGTAGGAGTCTCACAGACCCACAATACCTCAGGCAGCCATTTTGAGGCAGAACAGACCTCATAGGGGTCCCACAGACCCGACCCCCCAAGGCATCTGGGTCCAAGGCATCTGGAAGGTGCAAAAGATTGGAGAAGCCTGCTCTAACCACTACACCTCAGTTCCTGCCACAGCCACTGCCCTCTTCCCTTTCCGTCAAAACCGCCCAGGCAGTCACAGAGGGTGACAGAGAGGCCATGCTGTAGGGCCTACCTTTCCCAGCCTGATGCAACCTCCAGATGGGTTTGACTACACCTCCCATCATCCAGCTGACTGGGGATGGTGGGTGTTGTAATCCAACAGCTCTTGAGGGCATTGGCTGCTCTAGGGCCCCTAAAATGCTGCTCCAGCTCTCTTAACTGCTACACCAAACTGGCTGTCCCATCCATGATCAGCACCTGCCTCTCATTCACATCAACAGACCATTTAAACGTCCGATGTAGGGATGTCCATCACTGGGAAATCCAGCTGTTTGGGGGCTCACTGACGTTCCACGGCCACGGTGCACCCAACTCAGCATGCATTTGTGAGCTTTCCCGCCAAATCTATGAACTTTTCCCATCTGTTTTAAATTTGTGGGAATAGACCTTTGCAGGAATCACGGGCACAATTTGCGGAGATGTCTATTTCCGCATATAAATTAAAAATACAGAAAATCCGCTAGCTGACCCAACTCGCTGCAGACCAAGTCGGGCCAGCTAGCGGAAGATGAGCCAAAGTTTGGAGAAGGGGAGCGGGGAGCCAATGAAAGCTCATCGAGTTCCAACCTCCGACCAGATTCCTCTGACATCCCAAGTCAGACGTGAGTTGCCCTTTGATTCCGTGAGGTCCCAGAGCATCTGCCCGTGGCTTCATTTGTCTGTCGTAATGTATCATCCTGCCGTCTGTATACAGCACGTCCTGCGTTTCCGAAAGGAACCCTTCCTTTCATCCAAACTGGGAGATCGGGAGCATCTAACTTTGGCCTCTCTGCTTCCCTCCCGCCGGTTCAGCTGCTCTCTGATGAGCCCCAGACGACGACAAGGCTGGAAACCAAAGATGGAGGTGCGATCCCGGGTTTGATGTAACTGCTCTCGCTGTAATCAGAGGTGTTTTCACCGCTGGTTGGGAAAATTAAACATCAGCCCCCGGATGCGTGAAGGTCGGCGGATTCCATTACTTAAAGTAATGGACGGAGATCCGTTGTGACGCATCCATTTGTTAACAAGGGCCGGGCCATTCAATAGGGAAGCTGGGTATAAACATGCAAATGAGAGAGACCGGTTGCAGTGAAACTGGAAAGACCCTTTGCTGTACTGAATCGCTCTCTCTCTCTTTCTCTCCCCCCCTCCCCGCACCCCCCCTCGCTTTGTTTTTAACAGGATTGGCTGACGAAATTCGGCTATCTGCCCCCTCCGGATCCCATCACAGGACAGCTGCAGACACAAGAAGAACTCACCAAGGCCATCATGGCCATGCAACAGTTCGGGGGCCTCGACGCCACAGGTGTTCTAGGTCAGTGAGGAATCGGGGTGGGAATGGAAGAAATAACCTGCCACTTCCATTGTGCAGTGGCTCAGGGTAGAGTGCAAGCTTTGTGGGCAAATGGTCCCGGGTTCGATTCCTGCCCACCTCTGGTTCAAAGGATGAGATAGCAGCCAATGGGAAAGAATTCTCTCCACCCAAAACCCAGGATGAACCATAGCCAGGCAGAACGATAGTCTATACGCCCAAGGACATCAAGTCTCTGTCAGTCCAGGGGCCAAATTCCATTCTGGAGAAGCTCTCAGGGGCTGCATTCCCGTGGTGGGCGGGGCCAAAGGTTAAAGGGGCAAGGTCAAAATTGCCAACTTGTTTTAGCTTAACACTCATACTTCCAGTAAGTAAGTCTTCAGGGAGACATTTCAGCCTTGTAGAACTGCACAGAAGCCTGGAAACCACCAAATGATTGGTGGGAGGGGGGAAAGGATTGGGGCAAGGGGAAGAAGGTGTGGCTATCTGGGGCACCCCAGAGAGCTGGATTGGGCCCTCAGGCAGGCTGGATTAGGCCCCCAGGCCTGAGGTTCTGTACCCCTGCTCATACCCCACTTTGGGTGTTCGCTCATGTGATTGACAAAAATGTGGAGGGGGAGAGCAGGACCCCACACACTGGCCCCATCTCTGCCATCATGGGTCCCTCCTCCTGGACTTGCCTCCCAGCATCCACATGTCAGGGGATTCTCTGTAGAGGGAACCTACTGCATACGCATTGCACACAAACACCCCCAGTGATTTGGAACCCTGATCACACAGGATCCCAAATCACGAGGGGAAGAATTTAAGGTGTGGATAGCAGGCTTTGCTCTCTAGATGTGTCCCCCCACCACCACCACCATTGATGCATGGACAACAGGGATGGGGCTACTCTCTCCCTACATGCAATTGTTCATCACATGAGTGAACATCCCAACTGTGCTATCATCGCACTTTAAAGACTACCGGATTTATGAAGGCACAAGACTTCCTGGTCTACAGCCCACTTCATGAGCTGCATCTGACGAATTGGACTCAACTCCACAAATGGTATACCTTCGTAGGTTAGCTTTTAAGATACCGCATCAACTTTGTTAAGAAGATATGGAGAGCTTGCTGGCTCAGGCCAAAGGCCCATGTAGTCCAGCTTTTGGTTCCCATGGTGGCCAAACAAGATGTCCAGGAGGAGCACATAGTAGGATAAGAACACAAGGGCACCCTGATGCTCGTGTTCCCCAGGTACTGGATGTAGTACAGAGCCATTGTAAGTAGCAACCGTGTCCTCCTTGAATTTGTCCAGTCCCCCTTTAAAGCCATCCAAACCAGTGGCTACCATTACATCCTGTGGTAGCGAATGCCATAGTTTAACGATGCACTGGGAGAAGAAGTCCTTCCTTTGATCCATCCTGGATCTCCCACTACTCGGCTTTATGGGAGGACCCAATATTCTAGTAGTATGGGAGAGGGAAAAATCCAGTGTAGGGTTATATCTCCAGGATCAGAGGCCAGAATGCCAGTCACCATGGAACAGGAGCAGGGAGAGGGCTATTGTCCTCATGTCCTGCTTTTGGACTTGCCAGAAACATCTCTTTGGCCACTGGGAAACAAAAAGTTGGAGTAGATATGGGGAGGTGGCCTTTGATTCGATTCAACAGAGCTCTTCTCAGGTCATGTTGGCCTATGTTCTCCAACCTGGTGCCTTCCAGATGTTTTGAACTGCAACTCCCAGTATTCCTGACGATTGGCCATACTCGCTGGGGCTGATGGTTGTTGAAGTCCAACACATCTGGAGGGCATCAGTTTGCAGAAGGCTGCATTAGCTTGTGAGTCAATGACTTGCTGAGGCCACACAGACCGCAGTCCTCTACAGACTTACTTGGGAGTAAGTCCCACTGAACTCAATAAATAAATGTGCGTAGGATTGTAGCCGCAGTAAGCCTCATTGGCCACATCAGAATTTGAATGGTTTCCCCTGGTCCTGTGTAACTACTCTACCACGCTGCCTCTCAGTAGTCATGGGAAGGGGCCAGGAGCTATGCATGGCACTGAAGCCCCCACCTCAACCCCCACCACTGCAAATCTTATTGAACAACACCTCTGGCTTTTTAGATTCCTTCACCCGTTGCCCGAACATAATTTTTCTCCTCCGTAGGGGCTAGAAACTTGATGCATTTTACGACAGCTGAAATTCTCAGGAAGCTGCAGGCAGCGCTCAATACCACCTTAGAATTGTATTTTGCACACAGCTATGTGCAGAGACTCATAATGTGGCGCAGGCCAGGCAGGGAGCTACAGTCGGCACTCACATCGAGGGATCAGACCAAGTCTCCGGCCAGCCAGTGACCTTTCCCGGCATGCATCCTCCAGCCCAGCAGGCATCCAGAATAAAGGGGATGCCGCTTTCTTTTCTCCCACTTCTGCTCCCCTGGGCAGCCTGCAGCTTCTTTTGGAAGAGCGAGGTTGTGTGCACGCATGCGAGAGCCATACGGCCGCTCTTGCCGTTTCGAGGAAGCAATTACATGGCTCAGGTGTTTTGTCACCCCACGTGGTCGACAACCCGAGGCGGGCAATTATTTCACCAGCCTTGCACGCTTCTGGGGGGTGCCGTGTGGTGTTTCATAGTGTGTTTTGTCTCTGTGCTTCTCCCCCCTCTCCTGACCCCATCTGTGACACACAAACCATACAGATATCTCTTTCTTTCTTTTTCCTTTCCTCCCTTCCCTTTCCTCCACCCCAAACTTAATTGCTTTACAAAACTGAAGGGGGGGAAAAGAGTCCCTACTAATGACTCCAGCAAAGCTGACCTTCAGCAGAGCTAAAATGTCATTTCTTTTGTGGCTAAATGTCCCTGTTCTTCTGGTTTGTGGTGAGAAAAAGGAGTGTTTTTGTATGTGTTTTCATCAGGAGGGGGTGGTGAACTCCAGCCAGTAAACAGATTTGCTGAAAGACACGCAGTTCTAAGGATTTGGGTTAGACTATGACATCTGTCTATAAATAAATCCTTCCACACCTGGCTGTTTTCTCCTTGCTGTCGCCCCATCCTGTCCTCTACTTTTATTTTTCTCTTTAGCCCTGGAGGTTTCTAATCAAGGTTAAGTATAATTGCTATATTCATAAGAGATGGGAAAGGAAAGGAACGGAACGGAACAAACAAACAAACCAGGCATTCAGCAGAAGATCTGGGTCAGGGAGCCCATGTTGTCGCTGAACAGCTGCGAAGTAGCAAGGGGACAGAATTTGCAATGACCAGAGAGAGATGCTTAGCCCCCACTCCGTCCCACATTTACTCCTCCCCCTGCAAGCCCCACCCCCCTATACACACACCACTTTCAGGATAGGCCAAAGAAAATACTTCTTCACAAATGGCACATTCACTTACGGAACTCACTGCCACGAGATGTGGAGACGGCAGTCTCTCAGTAGCTATTGGCCACGGTGGCTGAATGGCACCTCCAGGTTCAGAGGCAGTGTACCCCCAAATCCTAAATTCTGGGGAGGCCAGCTCCCTTCATGCCCTGATTGAGGACTTCCAAGAAGCATCTGTCAGTCCACCATGTGAAACAGGATTCTGGACTAGACCAACCTTTAGATCTGATCCAACGGGACCCGTCTTTTTTCTTCTTCTTCTTTGGATGTTTAAAATGTCTTTATTGAATTTTTCAAAGTAACAATGAACAGTAACAAATTTAAGTACATCACATGTAAGTTAACTTCTTTACAGTCTTTCTGACCACTCAGGATCTCTATTTGGTACAAGCAAGATTATCTGATAAAGTTATCCCTCATCATCATACTAGATCACACCATAGAGTTCTGTGTGTCTTACGAGGTTGTCATGTATCCTTCTCGGTATTAGCGAATTCAATGAATGGATACCATATTCCATTAAAAAGTGGCCATTTCTTCTTGGCCTCTTTGTACCTGAAGATGTTTAGAGAATTTCTCCATTAGTGCAAGTTCCCAATTTTTCTATTTCCATAAGATAAGAGAAAGTTCATTTGCTGATTTCTGGTTAGCAGCTATGACCAACCTGGGTGCAGTCCAGAAAAAAGTCAGGACCCTTCTGATATTGCACAGGGGGTGGATTGGATGATCTCCTAGGCCCCTTCCAACTCTGTGATTCTGTGTTCACTTCCCACCACCCCATCCCCCACACATACACACACACTAAGGGGGCAATCCTACTTATTTGTTTAGTATATTTCTAATCCATCCACTAACTACTGTTCTCTGGGTGGATTATACCCAGCTAAAAAACTAAAATGCCATTTTAAAACACAGTTTGAAATATAAAATACTATACAAATATTTAAAAGAATAAAATACAATATTATAAACAATAAACAGCACAGGCATCGATAAAACAGCCAGAATAACCTAGAACTAGGACTCTAAAAGGCCTAGGAGAAAAGAAAGGTCTTTGCCTGGTGCCAAAAAGATAACAATGGTGCCACGCAAACCTCTTTGAGGAGTTTATTCCATAAGCGGGGTGCCACCACTGAGAAGGACCTCTGTCTTGTAGCCACCTGCCTAGCTTCCTTTTGAAGTGCCACTGAAGATGATCTAAGGGTCTGAGCAGGTACATGCGGGACAAGGATGTGCATGGCTGGCTGGGGCATGCTGGGAGTTGTAGGCCTTTTCTCTGCCTAAACGTGGATAGGATTTAATCCAAAGTGGAGCTTTAGAAACTGCTGCTATGAAGTTGGAAAAAAATGGGAGATGTGGGTTGCGGGGGAAAAGAGGTGGGTGTTAAGCTCTCCATCCCACATGCTATACCCCCTACCGCTACAGATTACACTCTTCTCTTGCCCATCATTCTCAGATCCAGCCCTCTGCTGAAGAGGGTCTCATGGAGGAAGAGTTCTTCCCCATCATCTACTACCTAATGCTGATGATTAATTCAATGTATATGTCACCTACAGCCAAAAGTCCCAGGGTGACATACATCATAGAAGGAAATACATTACTACCCAATCCTCATCTGTGTTCTCAAACTGGAGACGCCAGGGTTTGAAGCTGGGACCTTCTGCACACAAAGCTTTCCCTCTGCCATTGAATGATGGCTCCTCTCCAAAACAGATTGATAGGACTTGACTGGTCAATATCAGTTGAGCTGATATGCAGTGAAACCATATGGGAGGTGCCTTCTCCAGTGTGAGACCATCAGTCCATCTAGGCTTGCATAGGGATGTGCGAACCAGAAAAAGTTGAGCTTGCTGACGTTTTCCGAATTCTATCTTAAAGCTCATTCCGACTCGAGTCCATATCAGATTGTGTGTGTGTGGGGGGTCCTTTTTGCATGCATATCTGTGCATATTTTCGTGCATATTTTCCCAAATGTGCACATCGGTTGTGCGCATCTTTGAAATGGACACACCCTTCCCCCACTGACTAAAGCATATTTGTGCACATTTTTCAAATGACTCTTTTTTTATGTGCATTTTTCAAATATAAGCATGCTATCAAACACATTTTTTGTGTCCACAAATCACATCGCAAAATGTTCAGACTTTGAGCACAGATTGCATCTAAGTCATGTTTGGTCTGGAGAGAATCTCCTAATTCCAGAGGCCTGTTGCTTTGCCAGCTGTGGGGAGATGCCTTGGGAGCTTTGGGTGACTCAGACTTTGAGCAGCAGGCATGGAGTCTTTCTCAATAGCTCTCCAGGCCATTTCTCTTCCCCCCGCCCCATATCACCACATTGCTGGGACTCTCCTTCTTGGCTCTTAATTAAATACATGTAATTATTTTTCTTCTCTGTCTTATCGGATGCACTAAGGTGCCTTGGAGCAAAAAGTAGGGATGGTTTGTTTTTATTGGTTGGCCTCCACTTCTGTTGAAATTGGAACTGCACACCACTTAAATTTAAAACAGAGCATGTAATCCATTGCCTCTAAAAGGCAGGTTGAAAGAAAATTTGCAGAAGTGACTGGCTGAATAAAGTTAGGGCATCTTTCTTTTTCGTCCTTTCCCTTTCTTTCTTGCATTTTCTTTCTTTCACGTTCTTTTCTTTTTCTTTCTTTCTTCCACTTTCTTTTTCTTCTTACTCTTTCATTCTTTCACTTTCTTTTTCTTCGTACTCTTTCTTTCTCCCTCCCTCCCTCCCTTCATGTATATTACTTTTTAATGATCCAGATATATATTACATTTAATGTTTTCATGTTGGGAATTACGTTGGTTTTACTTAAGAAACAGAACAGAACCCCCTCCCCCATAATTCTGGATGTCTGCTTCATTTTGCAGATACTAATGTTAAAGCCCTCTCAGATAACGTTATAGCCCTCTTCAGGTGTTTGTGGCTCACATGATGAGGGGGAGAATGGGTTCCTGCTGGCTCATCCCACTCTTCCCATCGCATCCCTGTCACCAGGCCCTGCCGCCCTGCATGTCCTTGTTTAGGCAATTTAGAACGCTGATCAACATGGGAGGCCCACGGGAGAGGGGTGCACAACTTCATGCCTGGCTTCCCAACCTGGCCCTCTGGGGCTCCCTCAGTGATCATGCCCCCATCCCCTGGCCCCACCCCCTTTCCCCCAACCACCAACCATTTGGTGTTTTCCTGGCTTTTGTGCAGTTCGCCGCCCCCTCCCCATCCCAAAAAGCTTGAAATGCTTCTCCTAATCCTTAGTGACTGGCATTTTTGGCTCCACCCCTGGCCCCTGAGAGCTTCTCCAGAATGGAATTTGGCCCTTGGGCTGAAAGAGGTTCAACATACCGGGGTTGGACTCGATGGTCTTATAGGCCCCTTCCAGCCCTACTATTCTATGATTCTATGACCCCTGCTACAGGAGTACATCAGGCTTCTCCTGCACACTCCCTCCACTGATCATGTGCTCCCCTGACTTGTGGAGGGGCTAGGGGATGGAGATGTGATGGAAGGGGTCCCCCTTTCCCCCCACCCCTGATTCTAATCACAAAAAGGATAGAAGAAGCAAATGGAACTATTGTGACATTAATAGCCGCATAATGAGTCAGAGACCTGCATTCGCTGGGGGAGGGAAGCTTTTCCATTGAAGCAGTTTAGGCAATTTTCCCAACCCTGAATTAGAAACAAGCACTGCGCAGCCGCACACCTTCCTACATGCATGTGCTCCAGTTCCAGTTCTCCATTCCTGGTTTTGAGCAAATCATATTGATTGAATAATTGATTCTGCACTTATCTCTCACATTTCTATGATAAATCATACTCAAGGTGGCATACAAACAAAACACCACACACACACACACACTGCAGTACTTAAAAAAAATCCCTCTATTGGCAGAGAGCAAAGCAAAACAAATAAATAAAACCATAGGTTCTGATTTTGTTTAATGTCCTCCAGAGTAAAATGGTCTTAAGAACCCATTTAAAAGAAGGCAATGGAAGGGGCAAAGGAAATTCTTGGGGTGGGGTGGGTGCTATTCCATAGATGAGATGCCACAATGGGAAAAGACTGGTAATGTTGGCAAGCCATCCTGTTCTTTTCACTTAGCCTTTTAAGGGTGCAATCCTAGGCTTGTTTAGAAAGAAAAAAGTCCTACAACTCCCAGCATTCCCCGGTCAGCATGGCTGGCTGGGGAATGTTGGGAGTTGTAGGACTTCTTCCTATCTAAACATGCATATGCCTGTGCCCTAAATGACTCATGTATTCTGGAACTCTCAATTTTCAAATCTATGTGTGTGCTTTTAACTTCAGGGGGTTGCTGTGAGTTTTGTTTCTTGACATATATTATGTTGCTTTCGACTTTGTGGTTTGATGTTCTGCTTCGTATCTAAATTGCCTTTCATGTTTCTTTTATTGTTAAGCCACCCAGAAAACTTTGTCTTGTGGGGTGGCTTACAAATGTCGTAAACGAATATATAAATTAAGGTAGAGACCCATCTTCTCAGCAGCTTGCTTTTGGGGGTCTTTTTGGAAACACAGACAAAGCCACACTGAAATTGATGAAGACGCCTCGGTGCTCTTTACCTGATCTTGCTGAATCGGAGGCGAGGAGGAAGCGGCACGCTCAGGCAGTGACTAAGTGGAACAAGAGGAATTTGTCTTGGAGGTAGGAGTTAAAGCCTTTTGGTGTTGTGGGGAGTTTGGCTTAAAAAGGGCTGGGTAGTGGGGGATGTAAAAGACTGTCCTGTTCTGGGCTGAGCAGAAGCCCACAGTGATCAATAGCAGGCAGCAAGAGGCAGGGCAGCAAGGAGTCAAGGCAGGGGTTGCAGCGCGCAGGAGAGCTCCCGGTGAGTGGCTTGCTCCAACAAGCCACTCAAGGAGTCAAGGCAGGGGTTGCAGCACCCAGGAGAGCTCCCGGTGAGTGGCTTGCTCCAACAAGCCACTCAAGGAGTCAAGGCAGGGGTTGCAGCGCCCGGGAGAGCTCCCGGTGAGTGGCTTGCTCCAACAAGCCACTCAAGGAGTCAAGACAGGGGTTGCAGCGCCCGGGAGAGCTCCCGGTGAGTGGCTTGCTCCAACAAGCCACTCAAGGAGTCAAGGCAGGGGTTGCAGCGCCCAGGAGAGCTCCCGGTGAGTGGCTTGCTCCAACAAGCCACTCAAGGAGTCAAGGCAGGGGTTGCAGCGCCACTCAAGGAGTCAAGGCAGGGGTTGCAGCGCCCAGGAGAGCTCCCGGTGAGTGGCTTGCTCCAACAAGCCACTCAAGGAGTCAAGGCAGGGGTTGCAGCACCCAGGAGAGCTCCTGGTGAGTGGCTTGCTCCAACAAGCCACTCAAGGAGTCAAGGCAGGGGTTGCAGCGCCACTCAAGGAGTCAAGGCAGGGGTTGCAGCGCCCAGGAGAGCTCCCGGTGAGTGGCTTGCTCCAACAAAGTCTGCGGCCAGTCTGGAGCCTTTTATGCTGCAGCCCCAGACTCCGCCCTTTCCTTCAGAATGGAAGCCTTCAAGGGCCAGGCCCCTGGCTTGTAGCCTAGCACTCCTCCGTCTCTCCAAGAGTTCATGCCTGGCATGCTGCCGGCGTTGGCACGTTAGCTCCCTGGAATGTGGGGCTCTTGAAGATGAGGGTGCTAGTCCGGTGCTGGAGCTAGTCTCAGGGGTCTCTGGAGGCTCAGGGGTCTTTGAAGGCTTGGGCTCAGGGGTCTCTGGTAGTTCTGCAGCGATGCTCAAACCTGGAGTTTCCTCTGTTGGCACCACCGGATCTTTGGCGTCAGAGTCCATCTCACTGCTGGACTCCCGGGTCATGACAAAGGCCTCTGCCTGAGATCCAGTAAACCAGGGTTTCTGGGGATTGTTGGCTCCTCCCACTAATGGGATCATCTAAACAAAATGGTTTGTTTCACGCAGGGCTGCCAAACCTCTTTCAGCCTGGGGGCAGAGCTCAGTTTTGGAGACGTTCTCAGGGGCCACATTCCAGTGATGGGCAGGGCTGAAGGCAAAAAGGGTGTGGCCAAGATACCAAAAGTACCAGCATATTGTAACTCACCTTGTAAGGCTTTATCCTGAAAAGCAAGATATAATATATATGATAAATAACTATCACTGGCCAATGCTGGGCTAGGTGGACCAATCGTCTGGCTCTGTATAAGGCAGTTTCATCTGTTCATAAGGAGCCGCCCAACTAGGGATGAACAGAGCAGTCTCCTTCCAGTTCGGGATGTGTTCATTCATAAATCAGTTCTGACTCATTTCTTCCTCAATCTGCAGTTAAACGGAAAAAATAACATGAAAATTTACATTATTTTTCTGTGCATTTTATCTTAAATACATATTTTTGTATGCATCTTACCCTAAAATGTGCATTTCTGCATCCATCCTGTTTCTGTTTTGGGGGTTTCTGGAGCAGCAAACTGGATTGCAACATTCGGGGAAGCCCAAAACCCTAAGGATAACTGTGTTCTGATCCACACGTCAATCTGAGAAGGGTGAATCTGGTTGGTTTGCTTAAAAACGCAGACCGAATGAAACCCGCAAGCATCCATATCCCCAACTAGAAGTTCTAAGAACTTAGGATCTGGATAGGAAGGGCCCAGGGCAGAAATGGATGGTCATCCGTGGATGGGTCTTGACTCCTCTTAGGACATTTCTAGCACCACTTTCAAGCAAGGAGACCAATGAGAGACGCTCTGTTTAATGGTCCTACAAAGCTCCGGAAAAATATAGTTACCAAAGTCCTCAATAGGCTGAACTGAGATCAAGTGGAAAAGAGATAAATCCGGGGCTTGCACTTGATTTATTCCGTCATTCGGACTTTTAAGAGGTGCATTAGCTGGAGCTCTTCTCTCCATGGGGAATAAGGTGTTCTGGAACTTAGGGCACTGCAGAGCAAATCTCTCCATCCTCGACCTCTTCAGAATTTGCTGGTGTGGCAACATTGCCCTCTACCGCTGCTGGCGAAATGTGGGTGTTTGGGGAATATGAAGCCCGAGAGAAGATGGTGAAAATGACTCAAGTCATAGAAATTACAGGCTGAAAACAGCCCTTTAGAGCCATCTCTGGGAATGTGGCTTTGTTCCCAGTGGTATGTTCCTCAGTGTTCTGTTCTAGTCTGTGCTTAATGGACAAGGGCCTTTTTCTGTATGCCTGGATTCTGTTTTTTGATCATGCCTGTGTAGTACTGAGCTTCCTCAGCTCAACTTGGCATTGTCTCAATAATTAGGAGATTTCTCCGTGAACATTTGGAAAAGGCATGTTCTGAGAGTTCTTTCCCAGCAGAGCGTTTGTTTAAAAAAAAATGTGTTCACTTTTGGTACTTCAAAAGCATCTTGGATTAGATACTTTCAGTTCTGTTTCCTGGCTTGTGCCCCAGGCCTGCCGTGCACTCAGTCCTGAGCTCTGGCTTGCTTCTTGACCCTGCCCTCTACTTTGTCCTTAATTTCTGACTCCTGGCATGCTCCTCAAGCTTGCCTCCTGGTTCTTCCTCTGGTTCTGACTCAGGCTGCTCCTCAGTTTTGCCTCTTGATTTATCCTTCAGTCTTGACTCCTGGCTTGCTCCACAATCTTGCCTCCTGGTTCTTTGTCTGATCTTGATTCCTGGTTTGCTTCTCCACCTTGCCTCCTGGCTTGTGCTTTGGTTCTGACTTCTGGCTTGCTTCTCAGTCTTGCCTCCTGGTTTGTCCTCCAGTCCTGACTTACTGTTTGTTCCTGACTTCAGGCTTGCTTCTCCACCTTGCCTCCTGGTTTGTGCTTTGGTTCTGACTCCTGGCTTGCTCCTCAGTCTTGCCTCCTGGTTCATCCTCCGGTCCTCCTGACTCCTGGCTTGCTCCTCAGTCTTGCCTCCCGGTTCTTCCTCCAGCCCTGACCCTTGGCTTGGCCTTCAGTCTTGCCTCTTGGTTCATCCTCCAGTCCTGAATTGTTCTTCATTCCTTCAGGCTTGCTTCTCAACCCTGCCTCCTGGTTTGTGCTTTGGTCCAGACTTACTCCTTGGTCCTGACTACTGGTTTGTCCCAAAGCTCCTGGCTCACCTCAGATTTTTATCCCACCAGTTGAAAACAGTTTTTGTACAGATCCTGGGGAGGGAGCAGAACAGACCCTGAAGAACGATCGCTCCAGCAGCTTCAACCACTAAACAACATTTGAAGAAGGCATCATCCAAAGACAAAAATAGATGCAAAATTAGGACACTGATCTACCGGAACACAGATACTGCCCCTGATTAACAGGGACAATTAGAGCATATGGGAGGTATCATTCCTCATCTTTCCCAAGACGTGGCCCAGAAATAACACTGCCTGCCAGATTTCTTTTGCATAGATACAGTGAAGCAAGCGGGAGCCGCTTCCTCCCCTGGCCTGCAAGCTGACTCAGTGTTCTCCGTCTAGCAGCGAGTGGGTCCTCCCCTTCCTGGAGACTCATCCCAGGGTGCTGTCAATCTCATTGAAAGGACAAATTTCTCTGTTTCTAAATCATCAAATCTGAAAATTCTTTCAAAGACAAAACAGCCTCCTCAGGCTCGGGGCCTCTCAGCTTGCTTTGAAATGCCAGTTAGACCTACAGCCAAGCGGGGGCGGGGGGAGGATACTGCGTCACAGCGAGGAGCAGGAAACACCCCCTACTGCTAACATGAATTGGGGGCTGACAGCATTACCCAGAAAGAACCAGTTATTCTGCCATCTGTAACTGTGGAGTCACCAAGTAACCGTGGAGCAAATCAGGGGTGGAGGGGAAGTGTTCCCTCCCCAACCCACCATTCTCAGTATTAATACCCACGCAAAGGCACATTGTGGCAGCTGTTGTCAGTTCCTGCTACATGTTCGCACAGCATGAAATGGATACACCTGCCCTTATTTACTTACTTACTTACTTACTTATTTATTGCCTTTCTATCCCGCCTTTTTTCCTCCAAGGACCCAAGGCGGCGTACATAATCCTCCTCCTCTCCATTTTATCCTCACAACAACAGCCCTGTGAGGTAGGCTGGGCTGAGAGTCTGTGACTGGCCCAAAGTCACCCAGTGAGCTTCCACGGCCAAGTGGGGACTAGAACCCAGATCTCCCGGATCTCCCAGCTCCCAGTCCAACACTGGCTCTCATCACACATGACTGCACACAAGTGGGGCTTGATTTCAGGGCCGGCGTCCAGGGTAGGCATGGTTGGGCACCTGCCAAGGGTCCACACCCCAGCAAGGGCCCACAGACAAGAGCCCCCTGGAGTTGCTCCTCCTCTTCACCTTTGCACTCTGCTTGTTCACGTGCCTCTCGCTCTGGCCCAGACAATGGTGGCAGTGAGAAGGAGGAGCGGGAGATGCCCCTGCCTGCCGGCTCCCTGGCTCTCTGCCTGGCAAGCAAGCAAGTGCTTGCACATGCAGAGAGGTGGGGTGAGCAGGCAGGAACAGCACTAGAGAGAAGCAGCAGGACAGCCAGGGGGCTCTGGGATTGCCAGTGCCCCCCCCCACTTTGGCATGTCCCTCAGCAAGTGGCCAGCAGTGCCAAGCTTTGGCACCAGCCCCGAAATTGACAGCACCCGGGATAACGCTTGAGTCATCAATTCCCCGACCTGCAGTCTAAAATAATTCTTCCCTGCAGCTGACTACATCACGCCAAGCTTCTCTCTTAAGCTCTGGGGCAAATTTAGACATTGTCACAGTATGTTTTGGATGCAGACACGAGGAAGCGGCACCCACGCCCGTCGGGAAGCATATGACTCAGGCTTGAGTTTCAAAATGTTCTGGGCGCCTGTCTTCATCTCTGCGGAAGGAGTGTCCTAACCGGTGGAGGCTGGTGGCTCCGATGAATGTGGGGCTGAGAGTCCGCTCTGGGTTTCCATCAGAACCAGTCAGGACTCTACAGGAGCTCTCCAAGGTGCTGAACCTATTTGGGGGTTGGGCCCAGTACCTTGGATCACTCCTTTATAGTTCTGACTGGCTCTGATGGAAACCCAGAGCAGATTTATAGCCCCACTGACATCAGAGCCACCAGCATCCTCTGGCCCTGAGGGGCACACCAAAGAGGGGCACACCAGGGATGCCAGCACAACACTCAGGAGGACCACCAAGTTGCTGTCCCTTCCTGAACGGCTTTGTAGCCTTCAAAAGACCTGCGTGTGCCACTTCCATGACTGTCCCCACAGCAACAGAGCCCCACGCCTCATGTTCCTGGGCTGCCTGCAGCATAAGCTGCCGTTTTATTTATTTATTTTATTTTATTTTATTTATTAATTAAATTTATTAATTGCCCATCTGGCTGGCCACCCAGCCACTCTGGGCGATGTACAATAATAAAAACAGTTTAAAACAATAAAATTCTACAATAAAAACATCATATTTTTAAAAATACCCTAACCCACCCCAAATGCCTGTCTGAACAACCACGTTTTTAATGCATGGCGGAGGCTCATTAAAGAGGGGGCATGGCGGAGTTCCCTAGGGAGGGAGTTCCACAGAGTGGGGGCCACCACAGAGAAGGCCCTCTCCCTTGTCCTCACCAGCCTAGCTGTCCTGGCTGATGGGACACAGAGAAGGCCATCCAAGGCTGATTTTGTTAAGCGGCCTGTCTGGTGTTGCTGGAGGTGCTCCTTGAGATGGATCAATGGCTCCTGCTGTCAGTCCATATGTCGTTGATGAGTGAGCTGCAGAAGGCTTCCTGGCTCTGTGAGAAGGCTGGAAATGGAAGCAGGCAGAGGAGGGGTGGCAGAGAGCACAAAAGCAGAAGTCAGGAATGTGGGGCTGTTAAAAAATGTCTGTTAGTGCCAGTGGAGGCTGGGGCAATTTTCAGTGTTTCAGTGGGGCAATGAATCTGCTCTGGGTTTCAGTCCAAACCAGTCAGAACTCTAAAGGAGCTCTCCAAAGTGCTGGACCCTATCCCCAAAATGGGTTCAGCACCTTGGACAGCTTCTTTGGCATTCTGACTGGTTCTGGCTGAAACTCAGAGCGGATTCACAGCCCCACTGAAATAGAAGCCACCAGCCTCCACTGGTTGATGGAGAGGTCAGAAGCTCTGAAGCCCGGCCTAATGATCCAGAGGGGAAATGGTGGGCCTCAACCCTCCAAGCAGTTTGTCCACTTCCTCAGGTGGTACACGCTGAAAGATACCCGTGATAACATGGCTAGACGGCATTCTGGTCACATCCATCTCTGACTCTGTTAAAATCATGGCAGCGAAATCAGCACGGAATGCCAATGTCCATTGTTTGGAGGGGAACCTCTCATCAGCTACTTCCCAGCTCCAAAGTTCTGTTCCCCAGCCTATTCTGTCACTGACAGAAGGAAGTGATGTCATGGAGAACTGCCCCTTATAGAGAGAGACAGAGAGTAATAAAGAAAAGCACCCTGGGCATGGGAAAAGTGACTTTCCTGCACGTAACCACAGGGGTCCAGCACTCAGATAAAGAGCAACTAGTCTGGGGGGCACTTGCCCAGTGATGCCCACTCCTGGCAACGCCCCTGTGAATTGTTTGCTTTGATGCTTTGGGCACTGTCCTGATATCTAATAGGATAAAAGATAAAAGACAGCATGTAGATGTTTTAAGTCAGGGCTGTTGAACCTCTTTCAGCCTGGGGCTGAATTCAAGTTCAGAGAAGCTCTCAGGGGCAACATTCCAGTGGTGGGTGGAGCCGAAGGCAAAGGGGTGGGGCAAAATACCAGCATATTTTAGCTTCACTCATACTGCCAGCAACTAAGCCTTAATAGAGGCATTTCAACCTTTTAGACCAGAGGGGGGAAAAGTGTCCAGTGCTGGGCAACCACCAAACAGTCGGTGGTTGGGAGAAAGGTGGTGCAGACAGGGTAAAGGAACCCCAGCAGGCTGGATTGGGACCTGGGCAGGCCAGATTTGACTGCAGCACTGAGGTTTAACACCCCTGCTTTAAATAAATGAACTAACACCCAGAGCGGGATTTTATTTTATACAAGAAAGTCTGACTGAGGCATCCCTGCAGTGGGGCAGATGGACAGTCAGGGCAGGGGGAAGCGGGGGGCTGGAAGATCTTACTTTCACATGCCATCAATGGCAGAGAAAGCAAAACTTCACCTGCATTTAGAGATAACAAAGCATTCGATGCTTTCTGTGCGTCCCATGGGGATCCATTAATTAACGTTTCAGACTAATGAATTGGTCCAATTGGACTCTTGGGCTTTGCACAAATAAACTATTAACCAGCTCCAGACCCATGGTGCTGGGAGATAACTGGATTTGCTTCCTTTGCACCGACCAAATTAAAAGCAACAGGTTTCCGGAAAAGGATCCCTGGGCTTTATCGCAACAAGACTAAAACCAGTGGCATTGACCAACGTGCCAGGGGACTTCCGTGCTCATTGCTCTTCTCATCAGCCAGTAGCTGTGGTTTGTCCCGAGCACGCACACTGCAGAGTCCCTCCGGAGTCGAGTGCAGCTTCTCAGCTTCTCCCCTCTACTCATTTCACCATCAAATACTGCAGCTGTCTTTCTGCCGTCAGTCTGAAAGGGTTTAGCACGAAGCTGTTGCCGGTAGATAACCAGGTAACAGCGCACGTCCACGCACAGAAACCTTCACAGTATTTCCAACCAACAAGGTGACTTCATAGGGTCAAGCTCAATGTGACATGGGCAACGTCTCCCGATTCTTTTCTTGTTTTTTTTCTACTCCCCGCTGACTGTGGAATTTGCCCCAAATTTGCTCGGGGTAGCAGCACGTGGGGGTGAGGGAAGGAAGAGGTGGTCAATTTGGCATGGCTATCAAAAGAAGGGCTACTTTTCTGATCACTGGCTTGCTTCTTTCATTCCAGAGTCCGAACTTTCCCCAAGGAATCTCATCTGGGCCATGACACTGTCCGTGCCCTCATGTACTACGCCCTGAAGGTGTGGAGCGACATCACGCCGCTGAATTTCCATGAAGTCGCCGGCAACAATGCAGACATCCAGATTGACTTTTCCAAAACAGATCACGATGATGGATACCCCTTCGATGGTCCCGGTGGTACAGTGGCGCATGCTTTCTTCCCCGGGGAACACCATACTGCTGGAGACACTCACTTTGATGATGATGAATACTGGACTTTCCGATCATCAGGTACGTCAGGGTAAGAGAGAAGTAGACATTCTCGGGAGTGCCTTATTTCCCTCCATTTGTGCCATCAAATGGAAAGGGAAAGGGGGAAAGGAAGATAGATCACTGTGGAAATAAAGAATTTCCAGTGGGACAACTAGTGGCGAGAATAGGTCCAAGTAAAGGTGTGCTTAAGCAGCAGGGGAGCTGTCCATCCAAGGAGTTAGACTCAAGTTGAAGGAGGTCTTGGACCAGCAACAGCCAGGCAGCAGCTTCAGACTAGACTTGAGGATTAGGGCCTTGGGGGGTTTGGTTAAATGAAAGCTGGATTCATTCAAGAAGAGGCCAGGAAAGGGGCTTGGCCCCACCTTGCTCCCCCATAGCTATGTGTGTCACATACCTTAAAGCTGCAGATGTCTAATCCAGGGCCATTGGTTGTGAGTGGCTATGTCAAGAGGGACCCGCAGCTCCCAGATGCAAGCATGCCAGAAGCAAAGCTCCATCTGCATACTAAAGCATAGAGTTCTCTGGTGCCTCATCTTTTATGGATTTCATCCCACCCTGTCCCGCCGACCCTGGCAGGTGATACAAAAATACTTCCAAGGTTGTCAGTTTGGCACGGGGTCTTCTGAAAGCAGATGATGTCTTATTCCTATATCCTGCTGGGACAAGTAACGGTGGCGGGGTTTAAAAAATTGAAAATCTCTTTCTGGATGGTGTCAATGAGTCGTCATGAAGGAAAGGGGGAAATTCAGAAATACATACATGTCGTAAGAGAAGCAAAAAATTTTCATTACTCAGAGAGCATAAAAAGCTAAAAGACCGCTCCTGTTTTCTGCTTGGGTTAAGAAGGATGAGAGAGATCTCCTTGGTGCGTTTGCTTCATCAATCTCCCTTGTGGCCTCTGGGTTGTATCCAAACAACTTCCTCCCCCTCCCCCTTCTTCTTCTTCTGTTAGGGATGCTTTGACTTGGATTCCTGCACTGAGCAGGGGGTTGGACTCCATGGTCTTATAGGCCCCTTCCAACCCTGCGATTCTCTTCTTCTTCTTTGTCTTCTTCATCGTCTTCTTCTTTGAAATAGAAACTAGGTATAAAGTTGTCAATTATAACTTGAAATAAGGAGGGAGAGATGGGAAAGATCTGAGTGGCAGGAACACATTACATACTGAATATGTGTGTGTATGTGTGTGTGGATGGACGGATGGATGGATGGATGGATGGATGGACGGACAGATGCGCAGACAGACAGAATCTGATACGTATATGCTGCTACAAAAATATGGGATGGGCTATAATTATTCATTCACATCCCCCCCCCAATTATTTTCAGATACCCACGGGATGGACCTGTTTGCTGTGGCAGTCCATGAGTTTGGCCATGCCATTGGCTTGACCCACATCTCCGCCATAGAGTCCATCATGAGGCCATACTACCAGGGACCTGTTGGAGATCCCCTGAAGTACGACCTCCCTTATGAAGACAAAGTCCGAATCTGGCAGCTGTACGGTGAGTCGCTGTTAATTCATGCCCATTTGTTGAGTGGGCTGGGTGAAGAACTGGTGGAGAAACCAGTAGGTGACGGCATAGTTCTCCAGTACGGTGAGGTGTAAGGTGCACAGATGTCAAGGCTGGGTTGTGGGTAATAATATGGAATGAGTCAGGAGTCAGGGCTAAATAGCAATCAGAATCAGAGGGCAGGAGCCGGAATGCAGGACTGGAGAATAAGACAGGAGTGAGGACCAAAGAGCAAGACTAGAAATATAACCCATGCCAGAGCTCAGGTAGAGCAGACCTTACTGGTGAAGGAAAGCATCACACAGGAAGCCCTCTCATACTCCTTCCTGCCTAGGAGGAGCTAACGGCCAGCCTGGGTGGAGTCAGCCCAGAAGGTTCTTCATTGAAAAGCTGTAGTGTCACAGCTTGCCTCAGAGGACAGTGGTCAGCAATTTTTGAGATGAGACATAGGGGCTAGCATGTACCTGGGATGGGCAGGCAGTAAGTCAGGTGACAGAGATGTGATAGCCTGGTAGCATTCTTCAATTATGAGTTCCCCATAACTCTCTCTGTGTGTGTGTGTGGGGGGGGGTTATACAGTGGAGCCTGGCAGCTCAGCTTTTGTTGAGGCTATGAATCCATTGTAGGTTCCAGTCAGAACCAGCCAGAATTCTAAAGGAGCTATCCAAGGTGCTGAACCCTATCTCAAATATAGGCTTACTGGTATCACCTGAGTCCGGAGATCTGGACCTTCTTCAGGACAGGGCATGATGACATCGTAGCTGGGAGAGGGGAGACACCAGCCCCTGAGAAGCTTGCCCCATTGCTGAATAAGTCATCTGTTGCTGCTCTAATTCATCCCTGTCTTTGCATGCAGGGGTCAGGGAGTCTGTGTCCCCAACAGCCAAACCTGAAATCTCAAAAACCAATGACCACCCCCTCTTGCCGGACTTGCCCGAGAATCGTTCCACTGTGCCGTAAGTTGACCTCAGGTGTAAGCAACCCATCCCTATCTCTTTTGGTGGAAACCAGAGCAGAAATGAACATAGAACTCATAATCAGAATTCCAGAACCGAATGTTGCGTTCAGATTACAGAACCCAAAGTTCCAAAAGCTGCATTGCAGAATCCAAATCTGGGGGGTGAATTTCACTGGGGGGTTGTGTGAGCATGCACGTGTATGTTCATGTGAGCACATGCAAGCACGTTTTGTCTTTTGACAAAGGATGCATGTGTATTTCTGGGTCTACACTCCAGTTTTTAGCAACCAGCGCCAAGAGGAAAAAAAATGACAAACATTTTGAATTCTCAGAGTTTTGTTTTGTTTTAATTTAAAGAGAGGACATTTGGCAAATTTCAAATGCAAGTCAACCACCCATCAGCTGAAACCTCTGGGGCCTTTACTTGGAATGTTGTTAAAATATTAGTTTTAAAAAGATGAACAGTGCAACTGCCTAGAATTTGAATTGAGCAGATGAAACCCACTGGGCACTGAGGAAAGGGGCTTAATAGCAAAAAATCCTACCTATGGGTTTCTTAGATCCTGTTGTTTGTTAGTATCCCCATTTTACAGATAGGGAACTAAGGTTAAAATAAACTTCCAAACATCTATCTGAACATGATCTGGGGAAAAACAAATTGGGAACCCCCAAACAGACAAGCAAAAATGAAAAAACAGTGGGGCAAAGTATCTATCGATCTATCAATCTATCGATTGTAGTCCAACACATATGGGATCCTAA
This sequence comes from Heloderma suspectum, assembly GCF_057233095.1. Classification (NCBI taxonomy): domain Eukaryota; kingdom Metazoa; phylum Chordata; class Lepidosauria; order Squamata; family Helodermatidae; genus Heloderma; species Heloderma suspectum. Next base: position 12,035,895 of record NC_139470.1, read on the forward strand.
TGGTCCCTAAAGGAATATCAGAAAGAAGAAAATTTCAAAATTTGCATTTGCTGTTTCTTCAACCTTCTGTGCAGCATAAACATATCCATATTAGAAAATGTCATGATTTGGGAGCCAATTTTTAGCTAAAAAGTGAGTTTTAAACATAGCAAATAAGGAAATTAATGAATCTGAACACAGTTCTCTCTGGCTGAGGTACAACATTCAACTGACCATCGATAATCAAGCACTCTGAACTTACAGGAGCCACTTTTATTCTCAAGATATCATCTTCATTATCATCATCTTATCATTATTAAAATTTCTTAGGGAAGTTATAATAATGAACTCGGAGGCGGCCGCCTAACCAAAGCAGGGCAGGAGAAGCACGGAGGGGATTGTTCCCTCCACGCTTCTCCTGCCCTGCATTTTCTGCTAGACCACCGATTTCGGCTGTCTAGCCGCGGGAGGGCCAAGCAGGGAAGGAGGCTGCTGTACAACACATAGGATGTGTCATACTGGCAGTTCCGCCCTCCCCGCCCTGGAATGCCCCCAGCCATGCTCCTTTTCAGCCACTTCACACTCCTCTTGTGAGCACGGAAGATGGGGCTGTTCCATGCTGCCTCCAGGGCAGCACGGAAGTGTGGGGAGGTCAGTTCTCTGGGAACCAACCTTGAAGCATGGACTCCAAGGTCAGTTCCTGGAAAACACCATATCCTGTGGCCATCTAGCTGCTGTCCAGTGGCCATAGGATTGCTCCCTCTGACACCTTTCTTCAAAAAAAAAAAAAAAGTCCCAAGTTGACTTACACCAAAATTAAACCATACAAAAAAATTAAAAACTAAAAACAATGATCAATAAAATACCACAACTCCATAAAACAACTAAAACATCAATGACAACCATAAACAATTCAACTGATGCATTAAGAAGCCCTTGATATTCAGTCAAATGCCTGGGACAAGAGGAAAGTCTTAATCTGGCACTGAAAGGAAAGTTGGACAAGAGGAAAGGAAAGGAAGGACAAGGACAAGAGGAAAAGTCTGAAAGGACAAGAGGAAAGGACAAGAGGAAGGACAAGAAGGTTAGGAAAAGAAGGAAAGGACAAGGGGAAAGTCTTAACCTGGCACTGAAAGGAAAGTTGGACAAGAGGAAAGTCCGAAAGGACAAGAGGAAGGACAAGAGGGTTAGGAAAACTGGGAAAGGACAAGAGGAAAGTCTTAACCTGGCACCGAAAGGAAAGTTGGACAAGAGGAAAGTCCGAAAGGACAAGAGGAAGGACAAGAGGGTTAGGAAAACTGGGAAAGGACAAGAGGAAAGTCTTAACCTGGCACTGAAAGGAAAGTTGGACAAGAGGAAAGTCCGAAATGACAAGAGGAAGGACAAGAGGGTTAGGAAAAGAGGGAAAGGACAAGAGGAAAGTCTTAACCTGGCACTGAAAGGAAAGTTGGACAAGAGGAAAGTCCGAAAGGACAAGAGGAAGGACAAGAGGGTTAGGAAAACTGGGAAAGGACAAGAGGAAAGTCTTAACCTGGCACCGAAAGGAAAGTTGGACAAGAGGAAAGTCCGAAAGGACAAGAGGAAGGACAAGAGAGTTAGGAAAACTGGGAAAGGACAAGAGGAAAGTCTTAACCTGGCACCGAAAGGAAAGTTGGACAAGAGGAAAGTCCGAAAGGACAAGAGGAAAGGACAAGAAGGTTAGGAAAAGAGGGAAAGGACAAGAGGAAAGTCTTAACCTGGCACCGAAAGGAAAGTCGGACAAGAGGAAAGGAAAGGAAGGACAAGGACAAGAGGAAAAGTCTGAAAGTACAAGAAGGTTGGGAAAAGAAGGAAAGGACAAGAGGAAAGTCTTAACCTGGCACCGAAAGGAAAGTTGGACAAGAGGAAAGTCCGAAAGGACAAGAGGAAAGGACAAGAAGGTTAGGAAAAGAGGGAAAGGACAAGAGGAAAGTCTTAACCTGGCACCGAAAGGAAAGTCGGACAAGAGGAAAGGAAAGGAAGGACAAGGACAAGAGGAAAAGTCTGAAAGTACAAGAAGGTTGGGAAAAGAAGGAAAGGACAAGAGGAAAGTCTTAACCTGGCACTGAAAGGAAAGTCGGACAAGAGAAAAGTCCAAAAGGACAAGAGGAAGGACAAGAGGGTTAGGAAAACTGGGAAAGGACAAGAGGAAAGTCTTAACCTGGCACCGAAAGGAAAGTTGGACAAGAGGAAAGTCCAAAAGGACAAGAGGAAAGGACAAGAGGAAGGACAAGAAGGTTAGGAAAAGAGGGAAAGGACAAGAGGAAAGTCTTAACCTGGCACCGAAAGGAAAGTCGGACAAGAGGAAAGGAAAGGAAGGACAAGGACAAGAGGAAAAGTCTGAAAGTACAAGAAGGTTGGGAAAAGAAGGAAAGGACAAGAGGAAAGTCTTAACCTGGCACTGAAAGGAAAGTCGGACAAGAGAAAAGTCCAAAAGGACAAGAGGAAGGACAAGAGGGTTAGGAAAACTGGGAAAGGACAAGAGGAAAGTCTTAACCTGGCACTGAAAGGAAAGTTGGACAAGAGGAAAGTCCGAAAGAACAAGAGGAAGGACAAGAGGGTTAGGAAAAGAGGGAAAGGACAAGAGGAAAGTCTTAACCTGGCACCGAAAAGATGACAACGTTGGCTACTCCGGTGAAGGTCCAAGATGGCAATACCTAACAAATTGCTCTCCAGCAGGAAGATTTGTCCTTCAAGGGATATCAAGAGAAGTTCAGCTCCCTCTCTGTGCCCTCAGGTCAGCTTGCATCATGGCAACTCGCTCAGCATGTAACAGAGACATTTCGTTCACGGTCACCCTTGGGCGAACTCACCCTTGATGAAATTTTAATCCAGCTTGCTCCTTCCTTCCTTGCGACAGCACGATCTCTCACTCACCACATTCGTCATTCTCTGTTGAGGCAGAGAATCCCTTTCTGCCCTTTCAAGGGCAATGTGTCAGATGGGGGCAGGGGGAATGCATCCGAGCTTGCCTGGTCATGGGCCTAGACAGCAGACACAGTCTTCAGATAACTTTGGGATGAATTTCAGCACATTGAAGCAGAGGGAGAATGGGGCTTTCTGAAATCAAAGTGATTAGCACTCATAGGTACTGGTGCTAATGTGTGGTAGCACTAATCTCCCCCCAAAGCGAAAAGCCAGTCTGGAAGTCTGTGGAATCTTCATGACCCAGAAAAAATGGCCTGCCACGGAATTTGCAGGTTGGATTGATAGAAACTCATTTGAAACCATTCCAGATTTCTCCAACTTCCCTACTCCTTCCCCAAGTATTCCCTAGGCCAGAAGGTAAATCAGGATCTATTGATAGATTTCTCCAGCATCCCTAGTCCTTCCCCTAGGCCAGAAGGTAAATCAGGATCTATGGATAGATTTCTGGGTGATTTGCTGGGTCCCCAACTCCCAGTAATTTAACTATAGCAATGTTTTGGTTTAAGTTTGACTCTGAGCATTCCTGATCTGAAGTGAGCCTGAGGTAGATTTTTCATTTGTGAACACAGATCATTCCGGTGTTATTGCTCATGGCCTTCATTAAGTAATTGGCTCTATCCCCCAAACGAACATTTTGCATCTGGCTGTGGTTGGTGAGCTGTGGGGTTGTAGTATAAAACAGAATTGATCCAGCAAGCCCGATGTTTGCCCCAGACAATCCTACAGGAGGGTGCCTGACCACTGTTCTCAGAGGTGGCCAAGAAACCTTTTTGAGTGCAAAAGCAAAGTGTGCCTCCGAGGAAAACACAAAACAAAACTGTGCTCTGGGTATCAAGCATTTGGGAACCCCAGCCCAATTGGACAGGGCTTATATGACCCTCAGGTCTGGAGGCCGTATGCGATCTGCCGGGGTTCCCCCACCCACCCATTCTACAAGAAGCTGCTAAAGCTAAAAAGCTAAAAGAAGCTGCTATTTTTGGCTCTGCCTCATTTTTGGCTCTGCCTCATTTTTGGCTCTGCCTCATTATTTTTGGCTCTGCCTCATTGGCTCTGCTAAGCTAAAAGAAGCTGCTATTTTTGGCTCTGCCTCATTTCCCTTTGGCCCCGCCCACCACTGGAATGTGGCCCCTGAGAGCTACTGCAGAATTGAATGGCTGAGAGAGGTTCGACGCCCTTGCTCTGTGACATCACTAACGATAAACGACACCATTTTTCTTTCCCCTAGGCTCCGAAGAGACGTGCCCAACAGATGCAACACTCACTTTGACGCCGTGGCTCAGATCCGAGGCGAGGCGTTCTTCTTCAAAGGTGAGCGCGTGCCTCTTCCCCCTTGAACGATGCTGCTTTTAAGCCCCCCACTTCAGGGCCAAAGTAGATGTGATGGGAGGCAGCCGTGTAAAAAAGACACAACACACAAGGTAAAAGGGGTGGGGAGGGAAGAGGGGAAAAAATCGGTATTCTTTCAGCAGGCCTGGTGGAATGGCTCCACTTCCCCTCCCATCTTCCTCTGTATAGCCTGCTGAAATAGCCAGAAGTTCTCCACCTCAGCACTGGTTACTCAGCACTGGTTAGGCCTCATCTGTGTACCATGTCCAGTTCTGGGCACCACACTTTAAGAAGGATGCAGACAAACTGGAGAGGGTTCAGAGGAGGGCAACAAAGATGATCAGGGGACTGGAAACAAAGCCCTGTGAGGAGAGACTGAAAGAACTGGGCATGCTTAGCCTTGAGAAGAAAGACTGAGGGGAGATAGGGTAGCGCTCTTTGAGTACTTGAAAGGCTGTCACAGATAGGAAGGCCAGGATCTCTTCTCGATCATCCCAGAGTTCAGAACACGGAATCATGGGCTCAAGTGACAGGAAGCCAGATTCCGGCTGAACATCAGGAAAAACCTCCTGACTGTTAGAGCAATATGACAATGGAACGCATGACCTAGGGAGGTGGTGGGCTCTCCCATACTGGAGGCATTCAAGATGAGGCGGGACAGCCATCTGTCAGGGATGCCTTGACTTGGATTCCTGCATTGAGCAGGGGTTGGACTCAAGGATCTTGTAGGCCCCTTCCAACCCTACTATTCTGTGATTCACCTGGGCCACAGCAGCAGTCGTGGCCACCACCCAGCAACACCAGGAGCAGCAGACCCGCCAGTGGGCCCTCCCAGGACCCAAACACTTGCCCAAGTATGGTGCAATGAGCCTCCTTCAGCTCTTTTCCTAAAGCTTTCGTCTTCCCAGCCTGAGGCTCTGCACATGCCCCCACCACTCCAAATGTCACCCTGGTGCTCACCTTAATTATGTGGCCCATCTGGCTTCACAGTTCTGAACATCTGCTAGCAAGTTGTGTCCAGGATGGGGGGAGGGGGCGGGGAATGCTGCAACGGAGGCCCCCCCCCCGAGCAGCCTCCTCAACTAGGTACAGCCCGTTTCGTCTCTGCTTGCTCTCCCGTGAGAGTTCTTTTGCTGCCAAAAGTTGGACAGCTTCCAGTGCTTCCTTGGCGAAGATATTTTCTTCCTTCAAGAGTTCATTTCCAGGCACATCTCGGCTAGCTCTCTCTTTTTATAACAGCATTTCTGCTGTGCCTTCAGTATTCAAAGCGTTTCTCAGACCTTATCGCAGCAATCCTGATGACAGGCCAGTATCTTTAGCCCCATTTTGCAGATGGGAGAACTGAGGCTGAAAGCGAATCAGTTCCTTAAGGCCAACCAGTGAGGGGTCGTCGTAATAATAATGGTAGCAGTAGTTATGGTAATAATCATCAGCCATAATAAAGAAGTGCCACCCATATCCATGGTGCTTTAGAAATTATAGAAACAGAGGTTTTGCATTTTGCAAGTCAGACCACACCTCTGCCTTGTACTTACATTCTTGGACAAACTTTTTTTTTTCTTTTAGCCTCACCAATTTGTCTTCTGGAAAATGGGTGTTTTGTGACTGGCCACACACACACCGTGGCAGCCATTTTGTGAGAGCAACCACAACACATACTCAAAATTCCAAACATGCCCACTGGCCCCAAAAGGTTGAGGTCTCCTGATCTAGCAGTTGATGCAAAGGAGACAGAAAAGAAGGAGGGAAGCCCACAAGAAGGGCACAAAGTCTGATTCTGTGGGATGTTATCTGGACTAGGGATATCAGAGGAATCTGCAATGGATTTAAATGAATTTGGATTTCTATGAATCTGACCTGCAGATTCTGCAGCGGACAGGATTTTTCTGAGTCATGCAGATTTGCAGACCAATTTTTACTTTGTCAGGGGGGCACAAATTTGCAGTTGCACTAATGCACATTAACGCTAATGCACAATTGTGCTAGTGCACATTAGCGCTAATACACAGCTGCGCAAGTGGAATGCAATTCTCGTACAACCCTAAAAAAATCCAGTTCTGCCAATGAGCAGACAATGGAATAAAAGACACCTGACAATCCATGAAACACCGATGGAATGGATTTAATAAAATCCATACATCCTTAATCCTAACCTGGTCTGAATTTAACAAGGAGCAAACAGGACAGAACGGGGCAGGGAAAGCTCTTAAGTGAGCAACTTGTTCCAAAGAAGTCTCAGAATGAATTGTAGGCCTTTATGCTTCAAAAGTGAGATCAGGATGCCCTGGCTCCACCCTTCCTTGATGAATGAAAGGTTTAAAGCGACAGGACTCTGGTTTGGAGCATAGCACTCCTCCTCCATTCTGACTGATCGCTCTGGGCATGTTCTCTGTGTTGCTGGGTTGACAAAGGGATGCAGTCCCTGAGTTGAGAAGGTCATTTCCTCTGGATGGATGCCAAACCTTCTGACTCAGAGGTCTCTGGCTCAGGAGCCCCGATCCATTGGGCTTGGGACTCAGACCTGGCCACGATGCCAGGGCCCGGGTGGTCCGCTGGTGCCACAACTTACCATAGATCATATGCATCATCAACAACAAAATCTGGCTGTCCACCGTTGGAAACAGGACTTCGGGCTTTGGTCTAATCCAGCAGGCAGCTACGTATGAATTTATGGTAGTAGTGGGCAGGGTATTTTCTGGGGGAAGTTTGTCCTCTGCTGCTAATCTCCTTGAGAAGCAACTTTGAAAAAACATCAAAGGAATGCCAGAATTCCCCAGACATAGTTTCAAGGCAAAGCTACTGCCTAAGAAAAAATGTATCCGAAGAGATCAGTGGCACAGAGGAATCTGCTTTATATGAGTCAGATCATCAATCCATTGAGCTCAGTATTGTCTCTACCAGGCGTAGGGAACCTCCAGCCTACAGGCCACATACAGCCCGCAGGCACTCTCCATCCAGCCCGCCAGCTTCTTCCCCAGATCTTGTCCCTCTACCCACAGGGAATATCTACACTGACTGGCAGCTCTTCAGGATTTCAGACATGGATCTTTTCCAGCCCTATCCGGAAGTACCGGGAATTGAACCTGGGTCCTTTTGCATGCAAAGCCGGTGTTCTGCCACTGAGCTCCGCATCGCTCATGTTTTTGACAGTTACGACAAATTTGCTTTTGAGCATTTTGAATTTGGGTTTTTTTAATCCCATTTGGAAAAAAAGAAATGATTCTACCGAACAGTATGTCTTCCAGAAATATTGGTGGAGAACATGGCCCTTTCATTGTGCAAGCCTCATTTGGGATGCAGAGAACATCTTTATTTAATGGCATGTATTTCCCATAAACATGCAAAGGGCACTGAATTCGAGTACTGGGATATTTTTTCCCCTCCATCCTTTTTTTAAAAAATGATCGTCTACGAATTTGTAATTGCTGCTATCCAGACTGCACTCTGATGCATTATTCATACATTTCTTGGTGTCATATAGAGCAAATATGCAAAGTGGTGCATAATTACCAGTCTACGACATAAATCCTTATCATTGTAATTTAAAAAGGGGGTGGGAGAGAGAACTGAACTGCCATGCAGATGTTTAAGGGCTGGAAGTTTTGCCTCCTGCGGTATTAGGCTAGGATCCAGTTTCCATTAAAGTCGTGAAAGACAACGTCACCAGCTGCTGGAACTGTAGAAGTAAAAAGCCAGGCTATCTTGAGTACAAATTCAGATGGACCATCTTGAGTTAGTGGAGCATTTCTTCCCCTCTGGGATTTCTGCTCTGTAAGCAGAGATCGGGCGGTTGCCATTGGAGAGGTGGCCAAACCTCAAAGACCTTCAGCTATTCAAGTACAAGTTTCAGCTGTCTCTTTCCACCAGCTTGTGGTCAGTGGGTGCAAAGGGAAAAACAGATAGAACAGTGGCATTGCAGAAGGAGGGCTGGTAACAGAGTAGCACATAACCTAGCATAACCATGCTGAGCCATGCACTGGTAACCTCATGACTAGACTACGGCAATGCACTCTGTTTGGGGCTGCCCTTGTGCATGGTTCAGAAACTACAGCTAGTACAGACTGCAGCAGCTAGGGTGTTCCCTGGAACACCTAGCTACGTTCACATCACTAAGGATGTTTGGATTGTGTAAAACTATTCCTTCTGTGTTTCGCAGATTGTCTGGCACCTTTCGTTCCGTCGTCCGCCCATCGATGAACCCTATCTTTTCTCGTTTCTGAAGTTGCGCAAATCCCCTATGTGAAATTGCGCAAATTCTCCCAAATGTGCATTTTCACGCTTTAGCCTATGGAGGAAATGGGCATTTGGGGCAAGGGTTGGTTGTTGTTGGGTTTGGGTTTTTTTTGTAATTTATGCATATTTTTCTACGGCAAAATTTGCATTCAATTCCAGAAAGTTAAAAAAAAATGGTCCCAAGCCTGCAGAATCCACCCAAGGGGGAAAAGGTGGTTCCTTGTGGAATTCATGGGTTGGTTTCATAAAAATCCAAACTCATTTGGTTCTGTTGCGGATATCTCTGGCATCCCTACATAACACCTGTGTTAAAAGAACTGCACTGGCTGCCTATTAGCTACCAAACCACATACAAGGTTATGTTATTGTTATATAAAGTCCTAAACAACTTGGGACCAGGATACCTAGCAGAATGCCTTCCCTTACATATACCCAGGTGACATCTAAGATCTTCAGAGGAGGCCTTGCTGGTCATCCCAAAATGAGCAGGATGTCACCATGAAGAGCCCTGATGGTGGACCTTCTCTCTAGTGGCACCTACCCTCTGGACCCCCCCCCCCCCGTGCAGTTCAGGAGGCAGAAAATGGGGCATTTTTCAAACGCCTCCTAAAAACACACCTTTTCACCCAGGATTTCCCTGGGTTGTAACTGCTGTAGGGTTTTACTTTGGTTTTACCTGCTACCTTTAAACTTTTAAAATCTTATATTATGTTTTCTCTTGTTGTATTTTATGGTTTTAATCATTGTGGACTACCCAGAGAGCCTTGGCTATTAGGTGGTATAGAAATGTAATTAATAAACAAATAAATAAGCAAGCAAGCAAGCACACGGGCATGGCTTACTGGCCAACTGGAACCCTGAACAGGAGCATTGCATCCTTGTTGCAGGTTTCACTTTTATATCTATATAATTAAACTCAGGAGAAACAGTAAAAAAAAATAGATCAGAGCAATAAAAATAAAAACAGTGGTATCATTACAAGATCTCTGGTCAAGGCAAGCTTAGGTAGCATGCTGGAAGACCTGGGCAATTTTTTGAAAAACCACCTGGTGCCATAAAGACATCAGATCAGATGCCAGACAAGTCTCTCTGAGGGAGGGCACACCACACCCAACTACCATCAGAGCTGGTGCCACAGCTGAAAAGGCCCTCCACTTGGTCGCCAGCCAGCTAACATTGCAGGATGGAGGAGGGGTAGACTTATTTGTTATTTATGTGTTACATTTATATCCCGCCTTTCCTGCAATGAGCCCAAGGCGGCATATGTAATCCTCCTCCTCTCCATTTTATCCTCACAGCAACCCTGTGAGGTAGGTTGGGCTGAGAGTCCATGACTGGCCCAAAGTCACCCAGTGAGCTTCCATGGCTGAGTGGGGACTAGAACCCAGATCTCCCGGCTCCCAGTCCAACACTCTCACCACTACACCACACTGGCTCTCGATGTGGCTCTAGCATTTGGAGTTTTAATCTTGTCGCTCAAAAGCAGTGTGCCTTAAAAAGCAAATGCAGCACTATGAAGAGACACACACACAGCATCATCAGAAGATACCTGAATAACTTAAGATTTGACATCATAGTCCTAACTGAATATTTTAGATGAATCCCTCTCTAAAAGCTACAAATGTTAGGAGATACACACATACACACACACACACACACTACTCTTCCAAGGTTCACTTAAAGCTGAAACTTTAATCGGATCCCCCAAGTGCAGCATTCTAACCAGTACAACACACTGACTTGAATTTGGGCCTCTGATACCTACTGTAGCATTCAGGGGGTCAGAGAAATCCTAGCTTAGCTGGAAAAGACTATTTCAAGATCATAGGTGGGAGGCAAATTCAATTTGCACTAGGATTTGTTTTGAAAAGCAAACGGAAAATACAACGAATGAACTCAGTTTCATTTGTTTTCATTACAGAAACGAATGGGGATTCAAGCAGATGGGCTCTGAATGAAAATCCGTTCATTTCAATTGCAGCCCAGCTCGAGTGGCCTGTACAGATCACAGCAAGATCATTTTTGGGGAGGGGGGGATAATAGTTAGGCTGCAGCCTGGCCTTTTAAAACTGCCTATAAAATGGAGAGCCTTCTGACCCATCTGAATATTGGCAGGTCTGATCCTGGGAAAGGATGGCAGAATGCCTGGAAATATTGTGGTGTTTGGTGTTTGGAAACACCAAAGGTACCTGCAGCAGAAGAATGGCTGAGTCCCCCACTGAAAGCAATGGGGGGGCTTTTATTTGGATAGCCTCTGAAATGGGGACCCTTTTCACTCATCTGTCTGAAGTTTGGCAGGCCTGATGCCTTGAGGGGATACTGGAATGTTTGAAAATGTCAAGTTATGTGGATGAAAAGCACTAAAGATACAGGCAGCAGAAGGCTAGCTGTGTTTCCCATTGAAGGCAATGGGAAATGAATCATAGAATCATAGAATAGTAGGGTTGGAAGGGGCCTACAAGACCATCGAGTCCAACCCCCTGCTCAATGCAGGAATCCAAGTCAAAGCATCCCTGACAGATGCTGTCCAGCTTCATCTTGAATGCCTCCAGTGTGGGAGACCCCACCACCTCCCTAGGGAATTGGCCCCATTGTCATATTGCTCTAAGAACATAAGAACATAGAATCATGGAATAGTAGGGTTGGAAGGGGCCTACAAGACCATCAAGTCCAACCCCCTGCTCAATGCAGGAATCCAAGTCAAAGCATCCCTGACAGATGCTGTCCAGCTTCATCTTGAATGCCTCCAGGGTGGGAGAGCCCACTGAAAAAAGAACAAAAATAATGACAACAAATAAAACTTTTAAAAAACAAATTGAATACAATAACTAAAACACAGGGGGGACACCTTGCAAGCTCCTAATCCACACTTCTAGATGCTACATTAAAACCAGGTTTCTTCCACCACTCTCCATTCAGGCAAATATTTCTGGAGATTGACTCGTTTCTTCCACCACTCTCCATTCAGGCAAATATTTCTGGAGATTGACTCATTTCTTCCACCACTCTCCATTCAGGCAAATATTTCTGGAGATTGACTCGTAACAAGCACCTGGTCTCGCTCCAGCCGGCTCAGATCCACCGTTTCTGGCGGGGCCTGCCTCTCAACCTGGACAGCGTGGATGCCGTGTATGAGAGAACCCACGACCATAAGATCGTGTTCTTCAAAGGTGAGAGGAAGCATGTGCCGGGGTTTAAAACAACCCCCCCGCTTTCTCTTCCCAGAGCTCTTTGTTTCCCCCCGTTTTATTTCAGCTTCGTTCAAGCTGCGTCACTAAATTTGAACATCCAGAGTATGCAGCTGGAAGGGAACCAGTGTGTGACTGCTGTGGAAAAGGCCCGTGCCATGTTGGAGATCATTAGGAAAGGAATCCAAAATAAAACTGCCAAGTTCATGATGCCTTTGTACAAATCTATGGTGCGGTCACCCTTGGAAGACTGTGCACAGTCCTGGATGAACCACCTCAGGAAGGACATTGTGGAGCTGGAAAAGGGCTCGCAAAACCATCGAGGGGCTGAAGCAACTCCCCTTGGATGAGAGGTTACAACCAGTGGAGGCTGGTGGCTCTGATGCCGGTGGGGCACTGAATCTGCTCCAGGTTCCAGACAGAACCACTCAGAACTCTACAGGAGCTTTCCAAGGTGTGGAACACGTCAATAGTTCCTTTAGAGTTATGACTGAAACCCAGCGTGGGTTTGCTGCCCCGCTGACATCAGAGCCCCCAGCCCCCACTGGTTACAACATTTGGGGCTTTCTAGATTAGGAAAAAAGGGGGGGTAAAGGGGGACATAATGGAAGTGTATAAAATTATACATGTTGTGGAGAAAGTGGTTAGGGAGACCTTTTTCTCCCTCTCGTAATCCTAGAACCTGGGATCATCCAATGAAGTAGCATGGTGGGAGATTCAGGACAGATAAAAGTGAAGGACTTCTTTACACAGCACATAGTCAGACTATGAAACGCGTTACCACAGGAGGCAGTGATGGCTATGAACTTGGATGGGTTTCAAAGAGGACTAGACAAATTCATGGGGGACATGGCTATCAATGGCTACTAGTCGTGATGGCTTGATGTTACCTCCAGTACCAGGGGCAGTATGCCTCTCAGTGCCAGCTGCCAGGGAACGTGGGTGGGAGGGTCCTGTTTCACTCATGTCTTGCTTGTGGACTTCCCATGGCCATCTGGCTGGCCACTGTCAGAACAGGATGCTGGATTAGATAGGCCCATGGCTTCCATTAACGGCAGGTATTTTTACTGAATTCCAGAGGTTCAGGCAGAACGCGCCTTTATTTTCTGGGCTCTGGGCTGCATAGTACTGCTGTGGTGGCCAACGATGCTTGATGCAGGCTGATGACATCATTGTGCTGCACGCATGTTAGAGGAAGCTTTGGCCATCCGTGAGATGTTTCAATCCGTCGTTTCCATTGCATGCCTCCAACTGAGCCGCCTTCCTTTGCCACCAGCGCCTGGCACCTGCAGGGACACGCAGAGGCCTGCCACACTGCGTTCTGTCGCTCGTGCACAGAGCGATTGCCAGCCCTGCGGTTCCCTCACCTGGAATCGAAACCTCCTGTGCAAAAGAGCTGGAGCGACCCGGAATTGCATCCTCTTCCTTTTCTTCCCCTTGTTGCTTCCCTCTGCAGTATGACGGCAGGGCAGGAATGTGCTGACTTGCGGGACGGGTCCTGTTCCAAACGTATTTTCCTGGGAACATTTCATGCACATGGAACAACATACATGTCAAGTCTAATGCTAGAAGGGCTGTGTGTTTTTTTTCCATTGGCCGAGCAATGCTGCCCTCTACTGGCTAATCTAGGAAGGACAGCTAACATTCCTGTCCATGCCAAAACAAAATTTTGCAGTGGGAGTATTCCTGTTCAGGATACTCCATTTCATTCACAACCACCCCACATTTCACAACAGTCGGTCAATATTCCCTGCTCACCGAGCATCCGCAGTCTCTGTTAGGATGTTTTGGGGCTCCCCTGCCTTGTAAGGGGTTTTTCCCCTAAAGATTTTTTGTACTTCCGCAGGGAAACCTTAGGTCTCCCCTGAGTCTGTTGATACCTCCCTCTAGGGCATGGATGGTGCTGTTTTGGCTATGTAAGAATCAGCACTCAGAGAACTGAGGTTGCTATTATATGATCACTAACTGAAATAAAGGGCAGGAAACACACACATCCTCGTGAAAACATTCATCCTCAAGTTGTGAATTTGTATTTGATTTGTGGTGTAGTGTGGTGCAGTGGCTAGAGTGTCAGACTGGGAGCCGGGAGATCCGGGTTCTAGTCCCCACTCGGCCATGGAAGCTCACTGGGTGAGTTTGGGCCAGTCACAGACTCTCAGCCCAGCCTACCCCACAGGGTAGTTGTGAGGATAAAACGGAGAGGAGGAGGGTTATGTACGCCGCCTTGGGTTTCTTAACGAGGAAAAATGGCGGGATATTAATTAATTAATTTGAATCTTTTCTCATTCCCCTTTCCTGGTGTGTGGTGAATTCAAAGCTGAAGGTTGCCACTGTGGCTGAAGGGGCGGTGAATTTTTGAATTCAAAATTTTTGAATTTTTGAATCAAAGCTGAAGGTTGCCACTGTGGCTGAAGGGGCGGTGAATTTTTGAATTCAAAATTTTTGAATTTTTGAATCAAAGCTGAAGGTTGCCACCGTGGCTGATGGGGTGGTCCAGCCTTGCTTTATGGGAGAAGCCCACTCTCCACTGGACAGAAAGCAGAAATGACGTTGCTACTTACCTGCCTGTTTCTCCTCCCCAGGAAACAGATACTGGGTGTTCAAAGACAATAATGTGGAAGAAGGTTACCCTCGGCCCATCTCGGATTTTGGCTTGCCACCGGGAGGCATCGATGCTGCGTTTTCCTGGGCCCAGAACGACAAGACTTATTTCTTTAAGGACAATCTCTACTGGTGCTACGATGACCACCAGCGGAGGATGGACCCGGGCTACCCTTCAGAGACCATGTTGTGGAAGGGGATTCCCAGCAGGTTGGATGATGCCACGCGGTGGTCGGACGGTGAGTGGTGGGGGAGAGTTTCTCGGGAGCTTCTCTGGGGCAAACCAGGCTGGAATGGAGGGGCGTGGGGTAAGGAGCGATACAAAGCATAAGTCTGGGGACAGCCTTGTGCTCGGAATGCTACAGAACTGGACGGGAACAAGTGAGGCCTGCATCAAAACATTGCAATGTCAGGGTAGGCATGGTTGGGCACTTGCCCCCGGGCCACACCCCAGGAGGGGCCCACCGACAAGATCCCCCTGGAGATGCTCCTCTTCATCACCATGGCAACCTGCTGGTTCGTCTGCCTCTCACTCTGGCCCAGACAACAGTGGTGGTGAGAAGGAGGAGCGGTTTCCCTGCCTGCTTGCTCATTGGCTCTCTTGCCTGTCAAGCAAGCAAGCTGTGGCAATGATGAGAAAGAGGAGGAGGAGCAACAGCAGCTGGTGACAATGGCGGTGAGAAGGTGGACTCACTGAGGGAGGGGGTCCATTGAGAGTGCCTGGCCCAAGGGCCCCCCAAAACCTGGAGCCGGCATTGACCCCGCCTACTTTGGCTCCGGCTCCGCCCACTGCTAGCTTAGGCTGTGCCCACCAGCATGCATACGCAGGCAGGAGCAGGAGAAAGTGAGAGATGGGGGAAGAGTGGGAAGGGATGGCCCACCAGGGCTGGCATCGAAGGTCAGCATAGTTGGGCATCTCCCAAGGGCCCACCCCCCAGCAGGGGGCACTGACAACAGCCCCCTGGACTTGCTCCTCCTCTTCACCATTGCAGCCTGTTTGTTCGCCTGCCTCTCCCTCCGGCCCGGACAACGAAGGTGGTGAGAAGGAGGAGCAGGAGATGCCAGGGCCCGCTGGCTCACTGGCTCTCGGCCTGTCAAGCAAGCAAGTGATGAGAAAGAGGATGAGGGACAGCAGCAGCTGCGGGCAGTGGTGGCGAGAAGGTGGACCCGGTGAGGGAGGAGGCCCATTGAGGGTGCCTCGCCCAACGGCCCACAAAAATGAGCCGGCCCCGGCCCCATGGAGCGTTCCAGGTTTTCCCCCAGCTGGCCATACCGCTCTCCAGGCTTCTCCATTCCATTCCCCCAACCTCCAAGTTTTCCATTTCCCCCCACACACACACACACACTTGCCACTCGACATGTTGTACTCTTTGAGCATGCCCTATTCCCAGGAAGGCGCTATTGCACTCCCATCTCACGTGTGGGCTTCCCATAGGCATCTGGTTGGCCGTGGGATCCACGCATATTTTTATTTATTTCGTTTATTGTTACATTTCTGCCCCGCTTTTTTTCCTCTTGCAAGGAACCCCAGGCGGCTTACATGATTCTCCTCTCCATCTTATCCTCACAACAACCCTGTGAGGCAGGTTAGGCTGAGAGTCAGCGACTGGCCCAAAGTCACCCAGGGAGCTTCATGGCCGAGCGAGGACTAGAACCCAGATCTATAAAGTCCCAGTCCAGCACTCTAACCACCACATCACGCTGGCACATACGAGCTCATTCCCCATCTCCCTTTGCCTCCTTTTGCAGGAGCAACCTACTTCTTCAAGGGCAAGGAATACTGGAAAGTCATGGACAGCGACCTGGAAGCTGAGCCAGGTTACCCACAATCCACTGCCAGAGACTGGCTGGTGTGCAGCGACATGCAGGCAGATTCACCCGAGCCGGCCGAGAGCACCAGGACCGGGGTGCGTTCCAAGTTGGGGCACCATGACGAGAGCCGATCCGAAAGCGAGGTCTGCTCCTGCACTTCTTCCTCCTCCTCCTCCTCCATCGCCTTCCCGTCACGCTCCTTGCTCAGACTCTACACGGGCCTCGCATTGGCGAGCCTTTGGACAGCGGCTTTGGTCCGCGGACCTCTATGACCGAGAGCTTCCCATGGACCAGACGATGCTGCAGCGATTCAGGGATGCAAAATGGCGGGGGGACGGGACACAAACAAACAAACAAATCACAGAATGCAACACTGTTAAATGAGCGACACATAACATTCCTAGGAACGTGGTGGTAACAGTTTCAGATTCTCCATGAGAAGCGAACAGCCTTTAATTTTCTTTCTTTCTCTTTCTTTCTTTCTTTCTTTCTTTCTTTCTCTTTCTTTCTTTCTTTCTTTCTTTCTTATCTGTTTGTTTTGGTGGTGGTGGTTGTTTTTAATTTTATTCTGAGTTAATGAGCTTTAACAGCAGGCTCTGCGGGTTTCTCACTTTTCCCCCCTCGTCTCCTCACTCCCTTGCCCCCAGACAGTTGAAAGAATAAAGACTCTGACTCATCTCGTAGTCAGAAATATTCCTGAGGGGTGATTATCTCACTTTGGGCATTAAAAACACGCACCGACACACGCGCGCACAGGCGGAGAACCACTCCGGGCTGAAGAGAAAGAGAGAACGGATGTGTTGGTAGCTGATTCCATTGCCATGGCAACTGCAAAAACAAAAAAAGTGTGATTGCAAAAATGCAGTTGTGGATTTTGTGGAAATGCACCAGGATTCCATGTGCGGAGTGGGGGGGTGAAATGGCGCAGTTGTTGTGCAATAAGATAACAGCTATACTGAATCTTGCGCCTAACGTGGAGGCATCCAGTTTGACGTGTTTGCCAGAAGCCAACTGGGCTTCCTGGGCCAGGGAATTCCATAGCCCGGGTGCCAGCATTTTCCTTTTCCTTTCGATTGGGTTTTTTGTTTTGTTTTTTGAGATTTATATCCTGCACCTTCAATGTCCGTTCAGTTCTCAGGGTTATGCCAGCTCCTCACAAGTCTGCTGGCTCCAGGCTTTTAAAAAAAATTATGATTATTACTACTACTACATTTAAATCCGGCCTTTTTTCCTCCTGCAAGAAACCCGAGGCAGTTTACATGGCCCTCCTCCTCTCCATTTTATCCTTGCAAAACCCAGTGAGGGAGGTTAGGCTGAGAGTCACCACACTCTTTAGACTTTGGGCATGATTCCCACTGTGGTGTCCATTCCTCCTCCCCAACAATTGGCCACATTTATTTATTTACAATATCTGTATACCGCTCCATATGAGAGCCAGCGTGGCATAGTGGTGAGAGTATTGGACTGGGAGCTGGGAGATCCGGGTTCTGGTCCCCGCTCAGTCATGGAAGCTCACTGGGTGACTTTGGGCCAGCCACAGATTCTCAGCCCAACCTACCTCACAGGGGGGTTGGTGTGAGGATAAAATGGGGAGGGGGAGGAGGAGGAGAATGTAAGCCGCCTTGGGTTCCTTGCAAGAGGAAAGAAGACAGGATATAAATGCAATAAACAAACAAATAAATAAAATCTAGAACAGATTTCAGAGTGGTGAACACAAGAGATAAAACAGTAAAAGGATAAAAAGATTAAAATCTTTTTTACACCAAATTAAAATTATGCTACTTTAAAAAACAATACCAGTAGAAACCGTGACTGGTCAATTATTGAATACATCCTGGAACAGTGCTTTTTTCCAGAGGTGCCAGAAACAGCGTAGTGTTGGTGCGTGCCTGACCTCCAGGGGCAGGGAGTCCCAAAGAAAGGGGGGCCACCACACTGAAGGCTCTTCTCCTGGTGGACTCCAATTGGGTCCTAGGTCCAGGTGGAACCACCAGGAGCAAGCCCTCTGATGCTACCTCCAGTACCAGAGGCGGTGAGCCTATGTGCGCCAGTTGCTGGGGAACATGGGCGGGAGGGTGCTTATGCCCTGCTTGTGGGTTCCCGGTCGACAGCTGGTTGGCCACCGTGTGAACAGAATGCTGGACTAGATGGACCCTGCGTCTGATCCAGCAGGGCTCTTCTGATGTTCTTATGACCTCAGTGAGCAGGCAGGTTGGTACGGGAGAAGGTGCTGCCTCGGGTATCCTGATCCTAAGTTGTATAGGGCTTGTACTCTAGTACTAAAACCTTAAACCTGGCCCGGTAGCGAACATGCAGCCAGTGCAGTACCCCCAGCAAAGGAGTCGCATGCTGAAAGGGGACAGCGCCTGCTGCCACACCAAGGGGAAGGCCAAACAAGCGAGCCGTCAATGGCACTTCCTGACACTGCTTTTCTCTCCCGCCACTAGCTTCTGCTCTCCCTCTAGGCAGGTGGCAACAGCAGGAGGACCAATGACACGGCCTGAGAAATCTGGTGGCCAGCAGAGGGCCCCCGTGCCTAGATGTCCGCCTCGGCAGGGGCCCAGCAACACCAAGTCCCTCATGCCAGCTGTGGCTACAATGCAGACGGCACGCTCCCAGGCTCTGAAATATAAAACATGTCCCGGATGGTGGCAGGATACAAAAGAAGATGCAGATAAGAAAAAGGGAGGGAAGCCCCCGATTGAAATCTCAGACAAGGTCAAAAGGACCCCCAAAGGTGCAATAATGTCAATTTGATGCGGAGCAGTTTTATAAATATTGCAAATTAAATTAAATAAATAAGGCAATTCGTGCTTATGTGGAGCAGAGCAGAAATACGACATACACAAGATTAGTGCCAAGGTTTATATATACCCATTCGAAAAATGATTCCAAGATTGACTTTATTTATGATATATGACTAGGGACTGCATGAAATCCTCTCCGTCTGTGTTTCGCAGATTGTCAGGGGCCTTTTGTTCCATCGTCCGCTCACAGACAGATGCAACTTTTGGGAGGGTCATGCGGAAAAATACGCAAATAATTACATAAGAGGTTTCGTAACAATTTATATAATTTCCCTTAGTACGTAACATTTAGCATATTGTCCCCCATTCCATGCAGCTTTTCCTCAGCAGAAACGTGCGTATTTTCCGACAAATATGTGTAAATTTCGGGAAAGTAAAAAAAAGTTTTTTAAAAGATCCAAAAGTCCACAGACTCCCCATGGCCTGAGGGGGTCATTCCGCAGCAGATTCAGCAAGTCAGATTCTTAGAAATCGGAACTCATTTTAGTTCATCTCAAATTTCTCCAGCATCCCTATGTATGACCACCTTTATCATTGTCTGGTATTACTTTGAGACAGCCTGATGTATAAGTATTGTTAAATATTATTATGTTGAGACAGTGTATTCACCTAAGACAGTTTTGGTTTAAAAGATAATTGCATTGACCAAGTAGCATCGCTCTCTTAATTGTCCAAATGGACCTTAGACAATTTTGGTTGAACCATCAATTGTATTGACTTTACTGGGCATGAGTGCCTTTATCCTTGTCAGAAATTATTAACTTGAGACAATGGGATATACAAGTAAATCTTGGAATTGTTTTTTGAATTGGTTTATAAACTTTGGAACAAATCTTGGGTATTTCATATTTATGGTCTGCTCTGCACAAGCACCAATAGTCTTATAATTGACATTTTTGCACTTTTCGGGTCCTTTTGATCTTGTCTGAGGATTCAAAAGAAGGCCTCCCCTGACAATCTGAGCATCTCAGACCAGATATGCAGAATCTCAGACCCAGGGGGCAAATCTGACCCACTTTGGGTCCCAATCTGGCCCTCTGAGTTTGCACCTTTGGGGTCCTTCCGCACCTTTGGGGTGCAAAGGTCCTTTTGCACCCCAAAAACCTTAGAATCCCTTTGCACCCTTTGCACCTATCCCTTTGCACCAATCCTTTGGGATGCAAAGGTCCTTTTGCACCTTTTGGGTCCTTTTGCACCTTTTGGGTCCTTTCCATCTTGTCTGAGGATTCAAAAGAAGGCCTTCCCTGATAATCTGAGCATCTCAGACCAGATATGCAGAATCTCAGACCTAGGGGGCAAATCTGACCCACTTGGGGTCCCAATCCAGCCCTCTGAGTTTGCACCTTTGGGGCCCTATTGCACCTTTGGGGTGCAAAGGTCCTTTTGCACCCCAAAAACTTTTGAATCCCTTTGCACCTATCCCTGTGCACCAGTCCTTTGGGGTGCAAAGGTCCTTTTGCACCGTTGGGTCCTTTTGCACCTTTCAGGTTCTTTTGATCTTGTCTGAGGATACAAAAGAAGGCCTCCCCTGACAATCTGAGCATCTCAGACCAGATATGCAGAATCTCAGACCCAGGGAGCAAATCTGACCCACTTGGGGTCCCAATCCGGCTCTCCAAGCTTCCCCAGATGGCTATGGTTTGGTGCCTGCCTGGCTTGTGCACAGGTTTTTCCCCATTCGAAAAATGTTTCTTTTAAGGCTTCATTACCGGCAGCCAGAGGTTCTAAGCTAAAATATGCTGGTAGTTTGCCCTCGCAGTTTTGGCCCCGCCTCTTTCACCTTTGGCTCTGCCCACAACTGGAATCTGCCCTGCCCCCAGGAGCTTCTCCAAAATGAAACCCTCCCTCAGGCTGAAAGCAGTTCTGCACCCCTGCCTTAAGAGTCCATGGGTGGGCAATGTGTTTGACCCAGAGGGCCGTATGCAGTGACTGGCTGCATGGCGGTGGTGGGTGTGTCCACAGGTGGTGATGGGCAGGTCCTGAGTTGGCAGTGGGAGTGGCCAAGGCTGGTGTCCCCATTAAACCCCCCTCCCTCCCTCTCTCTCAAACACATACACACACACACACAGAGAGAGAGTCTGCCTCCCACTCTCACACACAAATGCAGGCTTCTCTTTCTCCTACTCTCTCTCTCTTAACACAAGTCATAAGAAGAGCCCTGCTGCATCAGACCCAGGGTCCATCTAGTCCAGCATTCTGTTCACACATCGGACAACCAGCTGTCTGTGGGAAACCCACCAGTTGGACATGAGTGCAACAGCATCTTCCCACTTGTGTTCCCCTGCAACTGGTGTGCTCCCCTCCTCTCAGGGTGCAGGGATGGGGAGTTTAATTTCCCCTGTACACTGAGAGTCCATTGTGCCTCCCACACCACTGCCCAGCTGATCGGTTCTGTAGACATTGGAAGAGCAGCTCAAACAGCAGGGCTCCTCAGCTTCTCCCAGCCTCAGTCAGCTGGGCAGCGGGGGGAGGCCGATGATTAGAACGGGGAGGATGGTGCATGGAGATGTCTCACACTGCACACCTTCTGCCCCATCACCATCATACCCCCCAGGCCACCAGATAGCTCTTTGGAGGGCTGGGGGGGGAGCACCATTTTCATGGGGAGGATAGTCCATGCAAAGAGTCATCCCCGCTTTTCCCTCCCTCCCTCCACTCCACTCACCACACACACCTCTTCCCAGTGGATTGGTGCTAGGAAAAGCTGAGGAGCATGCTGATTGGAATGTTCCCAGAGCCAATCAGCTGGGCAGTGTGTGTGGGGGGGGCACACTGGAGCAGTCATGGGCCATGGTAGACTGTGAAGTACCTCTCAGGGTGGGACCCTCTGCTCTAGGGCAATCCCACCACTAACACCAAATGTGGAGAACTTCTCCTTAAGGTGGGACCCTCTACTCTAGGGCAACTCCACTTCTACCACCAAATGTAGAGAACTTCTCTTTAAGGTGGGACCCTCTATGCTAGGGCAAATCCCACCATTAACACCAAATGTGGAGAGCCTGGTCTTAGGGTGGGACCCTCTACTCTAGGGCAACTCCACTTCTACCACCAAATGTAGAGAACTTCTCTTTAAGGTGGGACCCTCTATGCTAGGGCAAATCCCACCATTAACACCAAATGTGGAGAGCCTGGTCTTAGGGTGGGACCCTCTACTCTAGGGCAACTCCACTTCTACCACCAAATGTAGAGAACTTCTCTTTAAGGTGGGACCCTCTATGCTAGGGCAAATCCCACCATTAACACCAAATGTGGAGAGCCTGGTCTTAGGGTGGGACCCTCTACTCTAGGGCAACTCCACTTCTACCACCAAATGTAGAGAACTTCTCTTTAAGGTGGGACCCTCTATGCTAGGGCAAATCCCACCACTACCACCAAATGTGGAGGATCACTCCTCACCACTGTGCAATTCCTCCCTTCACTCCCTCTGCCATCTTTAAACTACACCCCGTTGTTGAAAATACACCTTTTCCCCTAAAGTAACTGGTCACTAGGCATGAGACAAAACAGATCAGAGGTACCAGGAAAGTAAACAAAGGTATATCGTATTTTATTAAAAATAAATAAAACAAGAAAGCTTATTAAGTAAGATTGCTGTTACTACTTTAAAACAGAGTTTCTGTACCCACATGTGTGTGAGATCTATTGAGTAGCTATACCCGTTTATACAATTCCGTCACAGTCTGTGGAGGTCCAGAATTGAAGACTGGACCACAGCTAAAGATTCAGGAGGGTCTGTAGCTCCATGGGGGAGCCCCTGCCAGGTTCGACTGCCGACAGCGCCAGTTAAAATGTCCAGATGGTAGGGGATCGGAACAGCTTTCTCTAAGATCCTGGAGAGCTCCTGCCAGTTAGAGTAGATAACAGCAGGCTGGATGGAGAAATAGTGTGATCTGGTATAAAGTGGCTTCACAGGTTCTTATGGTGTGGCAGTGATCCCGTTGCTTGAACTAGGTATCAGCAGTGGGCCTCCCAGGGCTGCGGGACATTGGGAACTGCCCAAACATACTGGGCATTGGCGGCAGCTCTGCTACTGTCAAACCAAGGAGATTATGAGAGTTGTGGTCCAACACATCTGGAGGGTGCCAGGTTGGGGAAGACTGCCCTACATGAAGGGCTAAAACAGATTTGATGAAGTAAATCTGTGAGTGGATCGCCAAATAAAATAAATAAATAAATTTAAACTTAAAGCAGTCTCCGCAGGCACTGACTTGGAGCAGTGGTGCTGGGGAAAGAAATCACACACACACACACACACACTGTTTTCCACATCTAAATGACCTCCTCCGGCTCAAATCGTTATTAGCTTCAATGTGTAATTAAAAAATTACATATACCTATATTGTACCTTTTCCCCTCCATAGAATCTTAGACTAGTAGGGTTGGAAAGGGCCTACAAGACCATTGAGTCCAACCCTGCTCAATGCAGGAGTCCAAGTCAGAGCATCCCTCCAGTGGGACTAATAGAAACTTGGGGGGAGAGCGGGGGGGGGGGAGATCAGTCTTCCCCAACCTGATGCACTCAACGTGTGTTGGACTCCAACTCCCATCAGCCTCAGCCAGCATGGCCATTGATTTGACAGCAGCAGCCAGCATAGCTCTATAGCAGCATGGTCAACAGCAGCTGGCATGGCCCTTGGTTTGACAATTTGGTTTGGTCAGGAATGCTAGGAGTTGGAGCCCCAAACCATCTGGTGGGCACCAGGTTGAGGAAGGATGATTTAGATTGTGAAATTAGTTGTGTGTGTGAGGGGGGTATTAAGTGAATCCCTGAAAGCCATTGCTCAGATCCAACCTGGAGCCACAAGAAGCTGATTGGAGTTAAAAAAAAGAAAAAGAAAAGAAAATTAAAGTTGGGTAATTCCATTTCCTGTATCAGATGTCTGCTTTGACCTTAAATGTACTCGTGGGATGGGGGGATAATAAATGCTGCCAGCCGGGGGCAGCAAAGACAATTCAGCAGAGACAGAAACTAAAGAGACTGGACTTTCTGCAACAGATAATAATAATAGGGTCCTGGATTTTGCTGAAAGAAATGGAATGGACCCAGCAGGAAAGTCTAACTTCGGGCGTGCATTAGTCATAGAAATGCGAGACACAATCCAGCCAGTGTCGACGTACTTCTGAGCCCCATTGATATCAACTGGGGAAATTAAGTGCACGCTCAAAACACGAAAATCAAGCAGGGCTGAATGCACATTGCTTTGGCTGGATCGCACTCGGTTTAGTGCAGGGGTGGGCAGACGTCATGCTTGCGGGATCTAATAGAACCACGAGATCTACCGATCGGGGCCTGCTGCAAAAGATACACTCAGAATTAAAGAATTCCCAAGCCCGGGACTGTCTTTCGAAGGCCAAAACTGAACAGAATTCACTGTCCTTCCACATAAAAACCCAGCCCTGGTTACCCCATGCTTTCTTCATTTCAGCATTATAATTTAGGGGTTGGGGAGGAAGATGTTTTATTGCTGCTATGGTTAAAAATGTGAGAGTCAGTCACCCTTGCTGATGTACTGCAAATCAGCCAGAGACTGTATCGGTAGATCCAGATCTACCTTCCACCCACCTCTGGTTGAGTGTCAACTGCTTAGAAGAATACAGCAGCCATGTTGGAAAGGACCTATTTTAGAATCCAGTCAGCTTTTTGATCCAGATAGAAGAAGAATAGACACCATTTTACTAACACCTCCAGTGCTGTGGCTGCTGCTGCTTAATCGTAATAGCAGTATTTAGATTAGCGATGTCAGAGAAATCCTCAACTGAACCAAATGAGTTCGGACTTTCATGAATCTGACCCATGGATTCTGGAGCCGACCGGCTTTTCCACTGTCAGGCCAATTCCATGGAACTTGCAGACCAGTTTTCTAACTTTCCCAAATTCTGCGCAAATATCTATATCTATCTATATCAGGTAGCAGGTGATGGGAAAAACAGATGCCAGACAGAGTTAAGCTATTCTAGGCTTGATAGATGAATAGTCTGAGGCAGCTTCCTATGTGCATAAATCAGGGTATTGAACCACTTTCACCCTGAGAGCCAAATTCCATTTCAGAGAAGCTCTTGGGGGCTGCATTCTAGCAGTAGGCATGGCTGAAGGCAAAAGGGGTGTGTTCAAACCATAAAAAATGCTAGTGTATTTCAGCTTAAACCTCTTACTTCCAGGAACTAAGCCTTAGGAGAGTCATGTTGACCTTTTAGAATGGAGGAAAGCATGCAAAAGCTGGCAAAAACTATCCAGTGACCAGTGGTGGAGAGAAAGGGGTCCAGGGGAAGGAGGCTGGGCTGTCTGGGGAACCCCAGAAGGCTGGATTGGAACCCCAGGCAAGGCCGGATTTGGCCCCCAGGTCTGAGGTTCTGTACCCCTGGTGTAAGTCAAGTTGTGCAGTCAGGACCCTGCTGTCGGTAAAGGATCTGCTTTTACAAAGTTGCATCACCCTAAATCAGTTTGTGAAGCAGCTCCCCCCTCTCGTGTGCTACATTTAGGGCCTGAATGAAAACTTATCTGCTAGCCTCTTGGCTCCCCTCTGCTCTTACCCGTGATTGGTGGCCATGCTTGTTCCATGGGCTAATGTCTAGGAAGCCTTGCATGCCTGGCAGCCAGCTGCATCCCAGCAAAAAGTCAACTGAACATTAAGAGCAGGTGTGGAGAACATTCAGCCACCTGGCTTATCGCTAGCTTGGCCGGTTCTGGACTGTGGCCAGCTCCATGGCTCTAATGAAATCGAACCAAGACTTTACCTGCAACATTTTTAAAATCCCTCCAGCAGCAGAGAGAACTGACTGATCGATCATTGGATCAATCAATTGACTGAGAAGGTGTATATGTTGTCTTTTCAGGAGAAAACCTCCCACGGGTACATTTTAAACAACAAAACGCAATAATGCAATGAGAAAACGAGAATCAAATCAAAAATAGCCACCTAAAACCAGATAACAACAATATAGACACACGATGGCACCTGATAAAGTCCTGATTGAGTTACAGGCTGAGGTCAGCAAATCGATCTTTGGGGCCCGCTTGAAGGTCTGCCGAGAGCCACAAGCCCAAGAAAGCTACATGGAGCTTCTGAGCCCAGCAGTATAACTTTGCACTTCAGTTGTTGGGGAGAAAAAGCAACAGGGAATGGCAATGGTGTCTGGGGATGATGGGAGTTGTAGTCCAACACATCTGGATGGTGCTAGGTTGGGGAAAGATGGGTCTCATCCTGTGGGCCTCTTCTCATGTCCTTAGATGGACGTTGTTCTGATGGAGCAAGGCAATTTATTACATTGATACAGAAGCTCAGAACAACTTCCCACCATTGCTCGGTGCCTTTGAAAGGGTGTCCCCTCAATAACACTGGGATTCCTTGAATGCTTATCTGGGGTGCTTTAATGAGAGGATCAGTAACGGTGGATGAGCTTTCCAAAACACCAGTCTTCCTCGGCAGTACACTGCTACTGGAGATGGCTGAGTGACAGGAGCGCCATAGTGGCCTCTTTCAGTAGACTCCAATAGCCAACTCAAGACACAGACGAAAGGATTCTTTTCAAGGCTTTAATCCTTTTACAACTTAATGACTCTTTCAGATGCTAATCACCAGCGACTAAGCAAGGAACAGCGGAGTGGCCTTTGCGCCGAGTAGGCAGTTGATCCCCGTTTGAAGGAGAGTCCCTTGAAGACCCTGAACTTATGGGCTAGGGAGACATCCTCCCTCTTTCCCTTGGGTCCATGGGAGGCAGCCGTTGCTTGCGCGCCAAACGGGCGCTACGCCTCCTTTCCGAGCCCTCCATCGCTCGTCGCTCCCTGCGTCTGCGTCGAGCATCTAGCAAGCCCCCCTCCTGCACTTGCTCACTGCTAAGATCACTATCTATCTCAGGAATGCCAGCAGGAGGAATCTCTGCCAGCTGCTGTGCCTGTGAGGGATGAGCTGGCTCCTCTCCCACAGATTGCTGCTCCTCCTCAGAATCAGGACTGCTCTGGGGTTCCATCGGCTCAGTTTCCACCCTGACACTGAGCACGTTCGGAGGTCATTTTATTCAAGGCAAGTGTGTCCCCTGTAAGCACCCCAGGGAAGCTGACCCTGGGCCCAGATAGGGTGGCCAGGTAAGCATCCCCCCCAAAAGAGGGAATGCAACACACGCATCCCAAAAAGGACAGGGATTTGCATATGCTAATGTATAGATGCAAATATTTACAAAAAATACTGTAATTTAAATTGAAGTACATACATCTCACCATAGGGAGAAAGACTGTGGCCAGGTGACCCGGGTGTCTGCTCAATCTGCTGTCCAGGTGCTGCTGCCTGTTGACAGGCAATTTCAAGGCCCCTACACTCCCTTCTTGTAGTCTCTTCAGAGTCCCCTAATTGGCCTCCCTAATTCAGAGTCCCTAATTGGCTTCCCTAATTCAGAGTCCCTAATTGGCCTCTGCTTGCCTCAATTCTCCATCTCTTCTATCTGTTTCCTCAAGCTACCTTCCTTTCTTTCAAGTTCCTCTTTCTCAATCCATTCCATACCCAGCACCCTTTCTTTAGCCCGCCTTGCCTCTGGGCTCCCTACATCCTGAGATTTCTTCCCCACCCTCAGCTCCCAACAATGTGAGAGGTTGTAATCTCAGCCAGACTGCCAATGTTCCCTTCGCTCACAGAAGCTGGACTGAGGACTGTTTTGTTCCCAGAGCCGTACAACATTCCACGCAGCCAGGGTGGTTCAGCCAGTGCTGAAGGCTCCACCACCACAAGCATAATCCAAGACAAACTTTCTCCAGCTCCAAGCTACATTAGCAGTTCACTGCTGTAGTTCAGATGTGTTCGTAAGTGTTGTGGTTGTTTGTACTGGATTTAAAGTGGAATGTCTGGAAAACATTTTGACACAGGGAGAAGGGGCCCAGGGTGAGCCCACAATTGTACGGCTCTATTCATCTGGTAAACCCACCAAATAGGGTTGACTTAAGTTATTTTGTTTGCGCACCAGAAACCTTGGGGCAGTGTGGGCTGGAAAATCCTACATCCTTTCTTGCTTGCAAGTGTCTTAAACCTCTGAAGTCAACACCATCACCTTTGCCCTCTCCCCACAGTGGTTTGTCCCTGCCTGCCCACTTCTGCCCTTGCATCAGGTTGTACAGGCCTTACTGGACTGTACCACTTCAGACTCTAGGGGGGAGGTTGTATGTTTTCATGCACTCCCATTGGTGCTTAATTTGTGGTGGGGCTGCCTAGGGCTCAGCCCCGATGTCTGGCTTCAATGCTAGAGCTTAACTACATACAACACTAACATACAATATCAGAATAAATGAAAGTGCCCTTGAAGACATTTAATTCACTGCTACAGAGAGTTTCCAAATGGCAAGGACTGGATAGAAGGGGCTTCCTGATCAGAGCCTAGTGTTTCCCAACAGACATAAGACCCAGCATGTGTAACTATATCAAAAAGTCCCTTCTGGTAGAAAGCTAGCATGTCAGGGAGCCTAGCCTTCTCTTTGACATGCTAGCTTTCTATGTGCAAGGATTTTTTATTTTAAAAATTATGTGATATTTTAAAATTATTTGATTTAAAAAATTATGTATTCCATCATGGGAACTCCCATCTGCATTGTGATGTGATCCAGCCCAGACCCAGGTTTGAACATGTGGCCATTGGCCCAGCTAAGTCAGAGGTTCTATGGCAGTAGGTCTTCAGGGTCTCAGAACTGGGTATGCTTAGCTTGGAGAAGGGAAAATTAAGGAAAGACATGGTAGCTGCCAGGATAGCTGCCTGGGTCTGAGCTAGATCACCCATGCAGATGGGAGCACACATGATGGAATATTGCTCTATATCATGTTTTAAATGAAAAAAAAATCCCTGTACATAGAAAGCTAGCATGTCAAGGAGAAGACTAGGCTCCCTGACATGCTAGCTTTCTACAGAAAAGGCATATTTGATATGGCTGTCATGCAGAAAACGGAGCAGACTTGTTCTCCATTGCTTCAGAAGGACTTTCTACAGCCAATGAGTGGAAATGGCGAGGAAACAGATTTTGGCTAAACCTTAGGACAGGGATGGGAAACCTCAGACCCAAGGGCTAAATCCTGCCCTCTGAGGATCCCCAGATGGCCCCGCCCCCTTTCCCCCCAACACTGATCATTTGGCACTTTCCCAGCATTTGTGCAGTTTTGTTCCCCATTTTAAAAGGTTTCAACCCTCCTTAGTTATAGCAGTAAGAGCTTTAAGGGCGCAATCCTGCTGAGACAGACAGTTGCCTCCAACTTCCTCTGAAGTCGGAGGCGAGTGCCTAACCAATGCAGGACGGCTGAAGCACGGAGGAGAGGATTCTGGCTGCCCTGCAATTTGCCTTAGATGCCCAATTTTGGGTGTCTAAGCGTGGCTTCAGAGAGGGGGCAGAAACGGGGCTGAAGACCGCATAGGAAGCTGTCTAAAACAGCTTCCACAGTCTCCTCCCCTCCCCACCCTAGAACGCCCCCTTTTTGCCCTGACCATGCTCTGTGTTACAAGCATGGACAGGCACGGAGGGGAAGCCGCCTCTCCACCCCAGCTATGAGGGGGAGGGAGAGGGGCCAGGAGCACAGTTTCCGACTACAAGCTCATAGCACTGTCTATGAGCTCGGAGCTGGGAAACCAAAAAATCCTATCTCCCCTAGATGGCCATCTGCCAGGGAAGCTGTCACTGTGCATTCCAGTCCTGATGAGGGGGTTGGACTTGATGACCTCCAAGGTCCCTTCCGGTTGTAGAATTCTACAATGCCTGGAGGTGCCAGGGATCAAACCTGGGATGTCTTGCATGCAAGACACGTGCTCTGCCACTGGGCTGTGTTCCTGTCCCCAAAGCTTTGCCGCCTTAGAGAGAACGCAGCCTCAACAGTCAATCGATAACTCTCGGAATCTGCACGCACAGTACGGTTGGAAAGTTTCCTGGAAAATGCACTTTACCAAGCAAAGCCATTACAACGGAGCCAGCTGATAAGGTGCATTACACTCGGATGATGTAAACATCAGAGAGAGCTTGATTATCTGGAGTAAGAGGGAATACAGGGAGGCTTTATGCAAAGTCTCAGGGGTGCCGGGGGCAGGGGAGTGGAGAGCAAAGGACAGATAACCTTTTCATCGCATGCAAAGAAGGACCCTAGACCCTGACTCGCTGTACAAAAAAGGTGCAGAAGCTGCACTTGCAAAAATTATCCTACGCAATGATTAAAGGCATAGATTACTCCTTTGCATCTGGATGCCCTGTACCAGCTTTCTCCAACCCGGGCTAAATCTACACCGTGTGTCATGTCAGTATGATCCCATCATGGTGACGTTGTATCCTTCTTGCGCATTTATACCTTGTAGCGCACACAATGGCATTTCTTGCCGTATTTTGGATAAGGCGGGATAAAAAGCCAGAAACAACGGTAGAAAAGTGGTCTAACAGAATGCGTGGTGCGCCCCAACGGTTATTGGCGCACTTCAACACCGAGAAAAATCACTAATGTAGATCTAACCCTTGTGTTCTCCAGATTTTCTGCATTGCAACTCCCATCATCTGTGAGCCCAAACCATGCTGGCTGGGGCTGATGGGAGATGTTGTCCAAAACATCTGGGGGGAATCAGGTTGGGGGAAGCTGTGTTGTGCGTTTATTGGTTGGTTGGTTAGAAATATAGGAAGCTGCCTTAGACTGAGTCAGACCTTCGGTCTATCTAGCCCAGTGTTGTCGACAAGGACTGGCAGAGGTTTCAGGTAGGATTCCTTACAAGCCCTACCTGGGGATGCTGGGGATTGAACCTGGGACCTCCTGCATGCAAAACAAGTGTTCTGCCACTGAGCAACAGCCCCTGCCAAAATTCAAGCCTCCGCATCGGGGAATCGAACCCCGGTCTCCTGCATGACAGGCAGGGATACGTACCACTATACGAATGAGGAAATGCTTATTGATGAGGGAGTGTTTATCAGCCTGGTTTTATCAGCTGCCCCATAACTAGAGTTGTCAAATGACAATACCTGGGTTCACACAACATGGCAACCCATACTCAGGGTTGAACATAGGTTGTTGCGTTGTGCGAACCCCGTTGTGCTAACAAAGAATGGTTTGTTAACCACGAACATCCCACAGTTTGCAACCCAAAAACAAGCCATGGGTTCTCTTCGTGGGTTGTTTGTGGTTAACAAAGTATGGGTTGTTAGCGCAGATGTGTTCACACAACACAACAAGCCATGATCCAACAACAACCCACAGTTCAACAGCAACCCATGTTCAACCTTGAGTGTGGGTTGTGTGAACCCAGTTAGTGGGCCTGTTCGTATGATCAAACAAGCCACCATGGCTTGTTTGAATCGGCCATGCATGCTGACACGTGTGGGGCGCTATTAGTCGCCTGAACCAGGGCAGCATGGTTTGTTTGAGAGGGGAACAACCCTCAAATAACCCAACAACAGGCCATGGGTTATTTGAGGGTTGTTTCCCCCTCCAACCAGAGGGATGGCACAAGGAGAATCCAAGACTGAGGTACAGCTAAATTCAAAGCATGCTGGACTTGTGCCAGTGGGAGAAGTTGAGGGGGGGGATTTTCAAGGGGGTTCCTTCTTTTTTTAGTCTTATTTGTTTGTTTGTTTATTACATTTCTATACCACCCAATAGCTGAAGCTCTCTGGGTGGTTCACAACAATTAAACCCACAAAATACATCATAAAATACAATATAAAACATAAAAGTTTAAAGCTACAAGTTTAAAACTATAAAAGTACAAACCAAAATAAAACCTAGCAGCCATGCAGAGATTTAAAATACAGTTCACAGATTTAAAACAACAGAACTTAAAGACTAAAATGGCTGGGAAAATAAGAAGGTCTTCACCCAGCACCGGAAAGAGGACAACTTAGGCGCCAGAAGAGCCTCTCTGGGAAGCTTGTTCCACAACTGGGGTGCCACAGCAGAAAAGGCCCTCTTCCTAGTAGCCACCCACCTCACTTCCTTTGGCAGCTGCTCCCGGAGAAGGAACGCTGAAGATGACCTTAGGGTCCGGGCAGGCACATATGGGAGGATATCACCCTCCAAGATTTCCCCTCCCATTCATTCCATTCTGAAGGTGTGGGAGAGGTTTGGATCTGCCCCCAGGACACCCCATTTTTGTCATTAGAGCACTGTCGGCAGAGCAGCAAGGATGGCGGTGGCGGTTTCCACACCCACAACTGGGAGTCTTGAGGGCACAGACCTCCATCTCCACCTTCAAAGAAGAAGATCTGCTCTAGCCTATGGACTCAAGGATATCCATAGGATTGCAGCCCAAGATAAATTAAAATCACAATTCCAAGAAAACACCCTTTTTCTCTTCCTCTGAATCCACAGCCTCATCCCTCAAAGAGGGGGACTGAGACCCCAAGGTCATGACAACTCTGAGCAAACTTGGTTCTCTGCATGTGGATCCTTATGCAGCCCAAACAGCACCATCCGTTTTGAGAGCCAGTGTGGTGTAGTGGTTAGAGTGCTGGGCTGGGACCGGGGAGACCCGGGTTCAAGTTCCCACTCGGCCACAAAGTACACTGGGTGACTTTGGGCCAGTCACCGACTCTCAGCCTAACCTACCTCACAGGGTTGTTGTGAGGATAAAATGGAGAGGTGGAGGACTATATAAGCCACCTTAGGTTTCTTCTAAGTGGAAAAAGTTGGGATATAAAAGTGATAGGCGATTAGATGATAGATAGATAGATAGATAGATAGATAGATAGATAGATAGATAGATAGATAGATAGATGTGGATGGAGATGGATGGATGGATGGATGGAGAGAGGGAGAGCGGGAGAGAGAAGGGTGGATGGAGATGGCATGGAGAAAGGGAGAGGGATGGATGGATGGATGGATGGATGGATGGATGGATGGATGGAGATGGCATGGAGAAAGGGAGAGGGAGAGGAATGGATGGATGGATGGATGGATGGATAGAGGGAGAGGGGGAGAGGGGGAGAGAGATGGGTGGATGGAGATGGCATGGATAGAGGGAGAGGGAGAGGGGGAGAGAGAGAGAGAGAGAGAGAGAATCAATCAATCCAAGCTGGATGGATTGAAATAAATCTGCTAGAGAAATGGAGGCACTCAATCCAGTTAGGAAACGGAGGAGGAAAACCAGCAGTCACAACTGTGTTAGGAGAGAACAACGATGACATTTCATGACTGTGGCAAACGTGAAGCAGTATAGCAGGTTCTCTGGGCACAATGACATCATGCTTATTACATGAAAAAGATTGCCCTGTTTCCTGTGTAATGATGCTGAATTACACACACACGTTGTTCTTCTTTGTCCTGCTGAGTGACTACCTGGCCACTTTTACTAACAGCTCATGCAACCCGTGCAGATGCCAAGGCCATTAAAAGGAAAGGCAGGATGGGGGAAGGGCTGGTTGAAGCCTTTAAGCCTCCAAGCCTAAGGAACTTGGGAGCCATCAGTGACTCAAAGGAGATGTCACCTTAAGAAGGTACTCTCCCTGCCCAACACACATGGTGCAGCACCGAGTTCCAGATACGAAGCGTCTGTTCACCTCTGTCTTTGCATCTCAAACTGCTCTTTCAGGATGACAGATGCCTTTAAAGAAACAGGTCTAGCTACCCTACCTTAATTAAGTGACAGAGCTGACAGTAGCAGAGATACTCTCTTTTAGCAGTCTTTCCCCACCTGGGGCCCTCCTGATGAACTACAACTCAGCATTCATTGTCCATGCTGGCTGAGGCTGACGGGAGCTGAAGTCCAAAACATCCGGAGGGCACCAGGTTGGCGGGAGGATTTCTTACAGCTCTGAGGTCGGGCAACAAGTCTACCGATCTGCCCATGGCTTCTGAGAGAGGTTTTTACAATTGCTTCTCACTCTCCCTTGAAAAGCTCAGGGGTTGGACTCAATGGTCTTATAGGCCCCTTCCAACCCTACTGTTCTATAATTCTATGACACCCTGCAGGGAGCTCCGGGTGGTTCCCACCCAGACAATAATCAAGCTTATATTCAATCATCCCACTCCATTGGGTGATTCTCTGGTGTCCTGTCTGAAATACTGCAATGCAGGGGGAATGTTGGGGGGGGGCATTACAGATCAGAGGCTCTCAGATCGTGGTCCACAAGTTCCACCCAGGTGGGCTGCAGGAAGGTTGCAGAACAGTCAGAAATACCTGTCCTTGGCACTTGATTCATTTTTTTTCTTCTAACGGACAGGGCCGGGCCTATCATTAGGCAGAGTGAGGTGGCTGCATCAGGCAGCAGGATTGGGATGTCTTGAAAGAGCAGCAAAGTGTTTGTTATTTCATGTGGGATTATTATATTTTTACAGCCAGGGATGGGGTGAGACATTCCTGTGCCTCACATGCCAAAATCACTTGGCTGTCTTTGGGTACTATGCGTCGGGGGGGGGGGGGGCTATTTTTGCCGTTGCTCTGCCTCAGGCAGCCAAGTGTGTAGGGCCAGCTCTGCCAACGGAGAACAAGACCATCTTGACCAATGTTCAAACAGGCTAACCAAGCCCTGGCGTAGGGCCCATGATTTTCAAAATACAGTCCTGATGCAGTCCATTAATCTGTCCCTTTAAAACCTCCACTCAAAGCAGCCCTTCTGGGCAGCCAGGCCTGGGGCCGATGATATTTTTAAAAAAACAAAACAAAACACAGCACTGTGAGTTATGGGATTTGATTGGGAGGGGACTTGATTCCGTGGTTCTCACGGCCCCTTTCAAGCAGTCCATGGGAAAAGAGACCTTTAAGGACCCCTTTGATAGATGTTACAAAAGTTTTGAGCTTTTGTGAGTGCTTGTGTCAAGCTCCTCCTCCTTCATCTTCATCTTCTTCATCAACATATTAATATATTCATAGGGCCGGTGGAGGCTGGTGGCTCCGATGTCAGAGGGCGGTAAATCCACTTTGGGTCTCAGACAGAACCATCCCGAACTCTAAAGGAGTTATCCAAGGTGCTTTGCTTTTTGGATAGCTCCTTTAGAGTTCCGACTGGTTCAGACAGAAATCAGGGGCAGATTCACTGCCCCACCGACATTGGAGCCACCAGACCTCCACTGCATAGTGCCTAAAGTAAGAGCAACAGTATCAGAGGCCTGAGTACCAGACATTTTCCATCATCCGCACTACACCCACCAAGAGCTTTCATCACACACACCCATTGGCAACTGAAAGATAGGATATATATTACATTAATAAATAAGGCAAATAACAGTGAATTTGTAATGGATGGTCCTAAACAGGAGCTACCAAGTTGGTGGGTAAAATGTTTGGTTGAAACAACGTAGGCTGGTGCAAGACAGCCCTTCCTGCCCTCACTCTGAATGGGCTTTATGATGTCACTGTGTAGGCAAACGGGATTGGCTATGTGGCATCGTACATTCAGAGCGAGTACAGGAAGCACTGTCAGATCTCATTGGTGATGTGGAAATGTGACCCCTAATTGGCTGGGACCACAGTCCCAGGAATAAGAAAATTCTGTGTGTTTAAAGGGTGCTCAGTAGCAATCCATTTTGAGTCGCAAATACGTACAAAAAAGGTAAACACTGGAGTCAGAGAACATTTCAGACCTTCCCCCCAACATCATCATCATCAGTAGTAGTAGTAGCAGTATTTAATTTACATGTATATCCCGCCTTTTCTTCCAAAGAACCCAATGGAGCATACACGATCCTCCTCCTCTCCATTTTATCCTCTGTATGAACCTGCATTTCTTCTCCTTCTCTGTTATCTGACAAAGAGTTCCCATGAATCAGAATCATCACACCCTGAAATTAATTTCTGCCCTGTTGCCATTTCCAGTCTTCTCAAGGGCAGCATGATGCTCATGACCCGCTTCTTGGATGTATCACAAAAGAGAATCTCTCTCAGTGATGTCACTCCTGTTATATTCTACCCGCACAGGCAACTTTGGCTCCGTGGCATTTTGCTTTGCATATGATCGAACAAAATTGACATGATGTCATGGTGACAAAAGGGTTATTTGTCTTTCATTTATTTATTTAAAGTATTTCTTGGCAGCCTTTCAGGGCAGACGCCCTCCCAAGGCAGTGTAAATCAATAAAACACATAAAACCAATGGAATAGTAAAAGCGATAAAAACAGAATAAAGCAGTAAGAACACAATAAAACAGCAACAAAAACAGCAGCAACAGCGATCATACCAAGAGAAGACCAGAGTAAAATAATATGTTTTCAAAGCCTTCTTAAAAGCCTGCAATGACGGAGCTTGGCAGACCCCCAATGGCAACTGATTCCAAAGGTGTGGGGCCAGTGCAGAGAAGGCCCTCTCACATGTGGTCACCCACCTCAATGGTCTCACAGGTGGGCAAGTGAGAAGGGCCTTTATCTTTGCCTTGCCAGGATTAACAATTCTTTTGAAGCTCTGTTTCAATCCTGGAACATGTAAACAAAATCAGACGAAATTCCTTTTGTGCTTGTTCCTCCTCCATCTAAGGCCATGGTCTGAAGCAAGAGGGCAGGAACTCAGGTCCTGGGGGACGAATGCTGTCCACCTGGCATTCCAGTCCAGGAATTTCCCAGAAGGCCACACCTCTTTCTCCCGACTGTCCATGGTTTGTTACTTTGCAGGCTTCTGCATGGTTTTCTCCCAACCTCCTATTCTAAAAGGTTGACATGCCTCTCCTAATGCTTAGTTATGGGCAGGAAGAACTTTACACTAAAATGTGCTGGTATTTTTAATGTCTTTAGTTCTTGGCCACACCCCTTTTGCCTTCAACCATGCCCATCACTGGAATGCAGCCCCTGAGAGCTTCTCTGAAATGGAATTGGGCCTCAGGCTGAAAGAAGTTCTGCACCTGGAGATCTCCCTCCAGGTGTGGAGAAAGTGTATAGGGAGACAATTTTCTCCCTCTCTCAAAATACTAAAACCCAATGGGGTCATCCCATGAAACTGATTGGTGGGAGATTCAGGACAGTTAAAAGGAAGGACTTATTCACACAGCGCAGAGTTGAACTGTGGAACTTGCTGCCGCAGGACGTAGTGACGGCCACTTATTTGGATGGCTTTAAAAGGGGTTTGGACAAATTCCTGGAAGCGAACACCATCAATGGCTACTAGTCCTGATGGCTATGTGCTACCTCCAGTACCAGAGGCAATGAGCCTATGTACACCAGTTGCTGGGGAACACAGATGGGAAGATGCTGTTGCACTCATTCCCTACTTGTGGGTTCCTGGTCGACAGCTGGTTGGCCACTGTGTGAACAGAATGCTGGACGAGATGGATCCTTGGCCTGATCCAACATGGCTCTTCTTATGTTCTTATGTTCTTAACCAAGGACTCCAGCCGTGGGATCCAGACCCCTGTAGAAGCTTGGCAGGGGAAGGAGATACAAAGCCAGAAATGAAGCCAAGGGCATCTCTGGCAGGCTCTGCCCCTTCAAAAACTCTTGGAACCCCTTCCATACCCTTCCAGAGTACTTTGAAAACTCAGGTCTGGCCAGATCCATGATTTCAAAAGGTGTCCCTCTCTGAGTTGGGAGGAAGCAGCTCCTCCTGACCTGAGCAGAGACATAAGAGTAGGGATGTCAGAGGAATCCATCCAGGGGCTGGAGTTCGCCTGAGCCTATGTACACTAGTTGCTGGGGGGCGTGGGCAGGAAGGTGCTGTTGCACTCGTGTCCGGCTTGTGGGTTCCCGGTCAACAGCTGGTTGGCCACCGTGTGAACAGAATGCTGGACTAGATGGACCCTTGGTCTGATCCAGCAGGGCTCTTCTGACGTTCTGATGTTCTTATGTTAACTATGCATAGGTTTACAACTATGCCTGTCATAATAAATTGAGCACTCTGCGATGTACCGCTCGCTGTTCTTTGGTGGATGTATGTGTGTCTGTATACATAAACTGTCATGATGAACTCCTATACTTCGAAATTTACCATGACACCGCTGCCTAGCACATGACTCCCGATGAATTCCTTAGATCAAGGGCATCTCCAGGGCCCAATCCATTATTTTAATTACATAATTCAGCTGGCAAGTGTGAGTCAGGTTAAAACTTTTCCTAGCTCATCACCGAGGCAAAGGATGCCGAACATTCTGTGTCGCTTTCTGAAACAGGCCCTTGTGATCCGTCAGCCGCTCGGTGGCTGGCTTTAATTTTGTTATTTTTTTCTTTCGCTTTATTCTTGGTGGACCTGACAAATGAGCCAAACTCATACATTTGAATGAAACTGACTCACCGAAGGAGGAGAGCAGACAAGTTTTACCTGTCCTCAAGGCTTCAAAATGTCAGGAGGTACATTAATTCACTTGCTTCCAGCAAGATGTCCCACACCACCCCTGACTCCTCTCCTGCGTTAAAAAAAAAAAAAAAATCTAAGGTTACGAGTGGAGTGAGCAACAGTTTGCAAAAGGCCAAACTGGGAAGCTCAGATGGTCAGTTTCTTTAGCAATAAAACATAGGCTCAACCTGTCCTTCTTGATACTGGTCAATTACGGTTTTCTGTAATCTGGTAAATCTGGAACAAGTTTGTCCTCATTTCCCCCCTGTTTTGCCTTCTGGAATATTTTGAAAATGGGATTTCCTTTTCAAAATTTGATATTGCAGGCACCTAGACCCCTGTTGCTGCTAGGGCTGGATGCATCTCCAGGCCAAAGGGGAGCCAAATGACCGCCCAGAGAGTGGCAGATGATGCGGACATTGAAACAGTTCTGGCGTCAGCACCTGGACCAGCGTGGGCATTCTGGGGCCCACTGGGACTTGGTGCTGGACACCACAGCGTGCGGAGCTGTTCCTATTATCCAACACTTGTGGGTAGGCTTCTTCCACGCTTAGGCTGGAGAAGAACGATACTTTCATTTTTTACAGAAAGCTGAGGGATGGTTGAAAGAAGGATGATGGCTCAGGATGATGGGAGTTGTATTCCAACCCCTCTGGAGCATTCCAGGTGAGGGAAGGGTGCTGGAACGTGTTAGGGGGTTCTTGGGTTACGAGCCAGGGGACTTGGGGCTGATACGGCACATTTTGGCCGAAATCTCTCCAATTCTATTTTCTAAACCCACACCTCATCTGGGAAGTGCAGAAGCGGCAGGATTCCTGAGCAGGCTTGAGACCCTCAGGCCAGGGTGGGTGCAGAGGGGGGGAAATCTGGTCTTCCTGGGGTCCCAATCCAGCCCTCGAGGGTTCTCCAGGTGGCCCTGCCCCCTTCCCCTGGCCACACCCCCTTTCTCCCGGCCGCCAATCATTTCTTGGTTTCCTGGCTTTCATGCAGTTTTCCCCCATTCTAAAAGGTTGAAATGCCTCTCCTAAAGCTGAGTTACTGGCAATAAGTGTGTCAAGCTAAAATGTGCCAGTATCGTTGGTGTTTTGGCCTCCCCTTTTTTACCATTGGCCCCTCTGTCGTGGATGAGTCTAAGCACCATGAGATGTCTGACAGCTCCAATTCTGAATCAAAGTTGGGGCAGCATCTAGATCAGAAGCCAGGGGAGGGACCCTCCCTAGTGAGCCAAGATGATGGAAGGGAGTCCTCCCAAGACCTTGACCAACAGATGGCCCAGGCTGAGTCCCTGCCCCCTCCCTCCTCCGTAAGAACGCAAGTTTCCAAGGAGGAGGAGGAAGAGGGGTGTGACTTGAGAGACTCTAGGGCACAGTGCAAACCAAAGCAGAAAAAGTTAGGGGCAGGGCTCTGATGCTCCGCCTGGATAGCCAGTCTTGGAAGCCAAAGTAGGAGGGAGCCACCCTAAGGGAGGGGCTTCACTGCAAAGCTAGCTTGGCCAGGAGTTTCATGCCCCAAACGGCTGGCAATTTTCTCTCCCTCTGGCTCAACTCCTCTGCTTAGAGATTGTTGATTAGTTGTTTAGAGCCTGGGGGAGCCTGAGATTTTTCCTTGGATCTGCATTTGTTGAGAGACTAAGCTCTAGCAAAATAAAGTCCTATTAGCCTGAAGCATGGTCTGTTGTGGTGTTGATTGCAAAGGGGAAGGATGCTCCATCTCTGACACCCACCCCCTTTTCCTTTGACCCCGCCCACCCCTGGAATGCATCCCCCCAACCCCCCCCCCCAACCCTGCAAGAGCTTCTCCAAAAGTGAATCCAGTTCATGGGCTAAAAGAGGTTTGCTGCCCCTGGTATAAAACAACAACCACAAAACGTCAGCACTTAGGACAGGGGATTTGGTCAGCAGTAATACATGGCAGTTGTCATTTCCAAACTTGAGGGTGCTCACATCCCCGGCTGGGTTTGAGCATTCCTGGAAGGAGAAACTTACCAATGACAGGTGTACAAGGCCGGTGTACCATGAGGCAAAGTGAGGCAGTTGCTTCAGGCGGCAGAGGCTGAAAGGCGGCAGCAAGGTGTTAGGGCAGACAGCTGTGGGTAACATGGTTGGCTTTGTGCCCCCTAAGCTATCCTGCTGCCTTCAGGTGGGGTGAAGGAGGTTGTCCCATTGCCAGTGTTGAATGCTGGGAGTTGTAGGATTTTTTTCTGTCTAAACATGCATAGGATTGCACCCTTAGCGTTGTATTTTTAATTGCATTTTTCGTTGCTTCGTTTTGTATGTTACATTTTGATTCAGGTTTTATTTTTCAATCTGTTCTTTTATCGTTAGCTGCCTTGAGCACCATTTCTTGGCTGAAAGGCAGGATATAAAGTAAATAAATAAATACATCGGTTTCAGTGTGTTTACTGCAGTGGTGTTTTGGCCTGCAACTCCCATCATCCCTTGCCACTGGGTGTGCTGGCTAGGGCTGATGGGAGTTGTAGGCCAAACCATCTGGAGGGACACAAGTCACCCACCCCAGGTCTACTGTGTGTATGACAAAGTCTGGATCCAACTGAATGCATAGAATGGCTCTGAGATGTAGCAGGCAATGATCTGACCTTCAGCCCCTCACTGTGGGGCAGGCGAGGATCCTTTCAAGCTGTTCGCTGGCAGCTGGGCTTCCTATTACCATCCATCCCTTGTCATCTTTGGCTCTGGCGGACCCCAGAGATTTGTTGACATGTGTCCCCATCCAGGCTAAACAGAGGCTTAGCCAAGCTTTGCGTATTCAGCTGGTGTTTCCTTTGGAAATTTGCAACCGTTCCAACGTTAGAGCTCGATGTTGGCTTTTCATAATGGGCTGGTGCTGGCGAAATGGAACTGCAGGAGAACGCTTGCGGAGCGTGGACAAAGCTGAGCCATCGAGTGAGACAGCTGAGCCTGTGTTGCTTCTCGAGCACAATTTTGTACCACCGTGCAGAAATGGGCCAGCAGCAGGACTAAGATGGCCACGGATGCGTTGCCAAAAAAGACAAAATGCATCGCCGCAAGAAAGGGAGAAAAGAGGGCACGTGTTTGCATTAAAATCTGCAGATGTCACTTTATATGTGAAGATACATGTTTAAAAATAATTTTGTAACAAATGAAAATACAGCACACGTCACCACAGTAGAGAAGACTGTGGCCGGGTAACCTGTGTGCCGAATCAGTCTGCTATCCAGGTGCCGTTGATGAGCAACTTCAAGGCCCCCGCTGCTCACCTTTCTCAGGGTTCTTTATCTTTAAACCAGACTTGGACCAGACCGCCTTTCAAATAAAAAGCATCTTTAAACAGAGGGCTGTTCTCTACAAAGTAGGGCACATGGCCAACCTAGGAAAGATCCAGAGTTGGTAGGACTGCACCAGTTCAGAATTCAGGCAAAAGATGCCACTTTGGAATGCTCCTTTGAGCCAAAAACTATTTTAAAACCTCCCAGAGAACCTTATGCAAGTAGAAAGGTAGCATTCTCCATGCAAGCAGAAAGGTAGCATTCAGGAGGAAATGTTCTAGCGCAGGTCATTCTACCACAGTGTTTGTTTTCTATTTGCAAAGAGATGATGACGATGATGGGTTTTTTAGCTCTGCTGTCTTAAATCTGTTACTGTATTTTAAATCTCTGCATTGCTGCTAGGTTTTATGCTGGTTGTACTTTATACTGTAGTTTTAGGCTTTTATATTTTAGATTGTTTTTTATACTAGTGGTTTTATTTTTTGTGAAGCGCC
Organism: Heloderma suspectum; assembly: GCF_057233095.1. Classification (NCBI taxonomy): domain Eukaryota; kingdom Metazoa; phylum Chordata; class Lepidosauria; order Squamata; family Helodermatidae; genus Heloderma; species Heloderma suspectum. Next base: position 12,077,711 of record NC_139470.1, read on the forward strand.
CAGAGAGCTTCAGTTAATAGAAGGTATAGAAGTGTAATACATACATACATACATAAAACTTCAAGGCCACTGCTCTGCTCCCCCTCCTGATAGTTCTTTACCTTAAAATTGGACTTGCAGTGGACACCCTCAAATAGAGGACTGTCCACTGTAAAGTAGGACATGAGGCCACCAGCTTGTGTAGCGCAGCCAGGGCTCACAGGGTTGAAACGCTGGGACCTTGGGATTAGCAGGAAAGGTGGCATCATCTGCCACTATCACCCCTCCGGATTCTCTGTTCCCTGTGAGTGTAGCTGCTACCAGTAGCGGGGGGGATGGATTTTCCGGGGGGGGGGATTCTTGTGAGCTGTCCCTCTTGTAATACATGTCATGTCCTCTGACAGCCCTTCAAGTAGAGGATGGTCCTTTGTAAAGTAGGACACCTGGCCACCCTACAAAGATGCTAGGTGCTGAAACCAGCCCTGATTAGGGCTGTAACGTTTCTGGCTGCTGGACTTCTCTTTCGGTCTCAGTGTTGGGTCTGTTGCAGAGGCGTTTGCTGGCACTTAAATTCATGGTGGCATAAGCTTTTGTGAGCAGGAGAGCGCACTTGTCAGATGAGCAGTGTGTACACACACACATTTCATTGGGTTGGCATTGCGCTGGTATTGCGTTGCAACGCCCATCATTCCCTGACACAACGGCCACGCTGTTACAGCGCCCATGCTGGCTGTGGGGATGGCCGCCAACTTGGATGCCTTTTAAAGGGGATTGGACAAATTCATGGAGTATAAGGCTATCAAAGGCAAAGTGCTCATAGCTCTATGCTACCTCCACTATCAGAAGTGGTATGCCTCTGTATACCAGTCGGTGGGGAATATGAGCAGAAGGGTGCTATTGTGCTCAAGTCCTGCTTACGGGCATCTCACAGGCAGCTGTGAGAACAGAATGCTGGACAAGATGGACCCTTGTTCTGACCTGGCAGGGCTCTTCTTATGTTCGTATGAGTTTCAGTCGAACCCACCAACCCATTGCCGGCATTGCAAGATATACAGTCAGGGCCAGAAATATTGGAGCAAGGATAACTGTTTTGGCAGTTGGCCTCTGTACACCACCACATTGAAGTTGAAAGGAAACACACCCAGATGGGAGCGAAGTCAGGACTTTCAGCTGTAATTCATAGGGCTTGACAAAAGTGGGGCACTAACCATTCAGGAAGGACAGCCAGTGGCATACACACACACCCATCGTTGGTGGCTCATAAGTAATGGAACGAATGGCTGACAAGCAGCTGCATGGCCAGGTGTGGCCTGTTTCCTGGGTACCCCATGACCAATCAAGCAGATAAAAGGCCTGGAGGTGCCTCTGAGTGTTACATTTGCATTTGGTAGCTATTCACTGGAACTCCAAACATGAGGTCCAAAGAAGTGTCCATGCAAGTGAAGGAGGCCATCATTAGGCCGAGGAAACAAACTAAACCCATCAGAGAGATAGCAAAAACATTGGGAGTGGCCAATACAACAGTTTGGAACGTCCTGGAAAAGAAGGAATTAACTGGCAAGCTCAGCAACAGCAAAAGGCCTGGAAGACCACGGAAGATAACTGAAGTGGATGACCGCAGAATTCTGCTCATGGTGAAGAGGAACCCTTTCACAACATCTAGCCAGGTCAAGAACGCTCTTGAGGAGGAAGGCATGTCATTGTCAAAATCTACAGTCAAGAGACGCTTCATGAATGTAAATACAGAGGTGCAAACCACTGGTAACAACAAGGTGCAAACCACTGGTAACGCTCAAGAACGGAAAGGCCAGATCAGCCTTTGCCAGCAAACACCTAAAAAAGCCTGCCCAGTTCTGGAATAAGATTATTTGGACTGATGAAACCAAGATTAACTTGTACCAGAATGATGGGAAGAGAAAAGTATGGAGAAGGAAAGGAACAGCTCATGATCCAAAGCATACCACATCATCTGTCAAACATGGTGGAGGCAGTGTTATGGCATGGGCATGTATGGCTGCCAATGGAGCCAGGTCACTGGTGTTTATTGATGACCTGACTGCTGATAAAAGCAGCAGGATGAATTCTGAAGTGTATAGGGCTATACTTTCTGCTCAGATTCAGCCAAATGCTGCCAAACTGATAGGACGCTGCTTCATATTGCAGATGGATAATGACCCCAAACATACAGCAAAAGCTACCCAAGAGTTTCTCCAGGCAAAGAAGTGGGATGTTCTTCAATGGCCAAGTCAGTCACCTGATGTCAACCCAATAGAGTATGCTTTTCCCTTACTGAAGACAAGACTGAAGGCAGAAAGCAGCAAACAAGCAGCAGCTGAAGGCAGCTGCAGTAAAGGCCTGGCAAAGCATCTCGAGGGAGGAAACTCGGCATTTGGGTCATGTCCATGGGTTCAGGCAGTCATTGACTGCAAAGGATTTTCCTCCAGGTATTAAAGGTGATCCTTAAATTTGAAATGATGTTGGTTTGTTCCATTACTTATGAGCCACCAAGGATGGGTATGTATGTCTGCCACTGGCTGTCCTTCCTGAATGGTTGCTGTTGTTCAGTCATTGTCTCCGACTCTTCGTGACCCCATGGACCACAGCACGCCAGGCTTTCCTGTCCTCCGCTCTCTCCCGGAGTGTGCTCAAGTTCATATTCCTTGCATCGGTGATGCTACCTAGCCATCTCATCCTCTGCCGTCCCCTTCTCCTTTTGCCTTCAATCTTTCCCAGCATCAGGGTCTTTTCCAGTGTGTTTCCTGAATGGTTAATGCCCCATTTTTGTCAAACCCCTTGAATTACAGCTGAAAGTCCTGACTTGGCTCCCATCTGGGTGTGTTTCCTTTCAACTTCAGTGTGGTGGTGTACAGAGGCCAACTGCCAAAACAGTTATCCTTGTTCCAATATTTCTGGCCCTGACTGTAGGTGTGTCCCACTGATATGCAGAAAACAGAGTGTGAGGAGGATAAGCCAGCTCCAATCAGGCATGAACGGGCACAGCAAAATGAATAGTGTGCATAACAAAAACCTCAAGGCTGTCAATTCTTTTCCCTGGGGAGTGAACCCCTTCTATTCCTTGTTGAACCCAAGATCAGATATCAAGACCCATATTAGTGTCAGACCTTTATTAGGCCATCTCAGAGAGAGAGGGTATGGGGGGAAAGCAAAGAGTTTTGTGGCACCTTAAAACCAGATCTCCAGATCTCTTCATTAGACAAGATGTCAGAAAAAGCAAGTTGGGGGTGAGGATGGAGGGGGGGAAGGGGGGGACAAAAAACACTGCCCTGTCGTTGAAGTCTGGTGTCTACATGATCACAATCTTGAGATGGGACAGAGGAGGAAGGGTCTGCAGACATTCAAATAAGGCTGATGGGAGAAAGAAAGTCTTCCCCCCAAATCCAGCTGTTTATTTAGAATTTTCCCCACTTTGGGTAAAACACACAGGCTTCCTTTGGCAGCGGAAGCAGAGAGAAAATAGGCAGTCATTCTTAGTGACAGAGCTGAAGATAGTTGTCGATGGTGTGCTAAGGAAAAAGTTGATAGATGCCAAGTTGGGTAGTTTTACCTAGTGGTTGGAGGGGGCACCGATTTATTTATTTATTTATTGCATTTCTATACTGCCCTAAAGCTAAAGTTCTAGTGTCCAGTGGAGGCTGGTAGCTCCGATGTCAGTGGGGCAGTGAATCCGCTCTGGGTTTCAGTCAGAACTCTAAAGGAGTGATCCAAGGTGCTAGACAGTATCACTCTCAGACCTCCCTATGAATTCCCATGCAAGGGCTTCAGAAGGAAGAGCGGGGCCTTGACGTTGCCTGTCAAGAACACCTGGGCAGGAGACGGAGCAAACCACACAGGTCATCTGGTCACAGTCTTCCATGCTATGTCAAGATGTGCTATATTTCTTTTGAAATTTTATTAATTATTTCCTAAATTTGCATCTATACATATACATTAAAGGTAAAAAAAGGTAAAGGTGTCCCCAACCAGTCGTGTCCGACCCTAGGGTGTGGTGCTCATTCCCGTTTCTAAGCCGAAGAGCCAGCGCTGTCTGAAGACGCTTCCGTGGTCATGTGGCCAGCATGACTGAACACCGAGGTGCACGGAACGCTGTTACCTTTCCCGCCGAGGCGGTACCTATTTATCTACTTGCAATGTCTTGCTTTTGAACTGCTAGGTTGGCAGGAGCTGGGACTGAAGACGGGAGCTCACTCCTTCACGCAGCACTCGGGTCTCAAACTGCTGTCCTGCTGACCTTCCGGTCTGCAGCTCAGCATCTTAACCACTAAGCCACCATGGCCCCATATACATTAGCATATGCCAAATTTATGTAACTTGGTGCCCTCATGTCCGGGGGGGTGGGGTTGGTGATACATATCCTCTTCTTTGGCAATTTGTAAGTGGCCACCCTAACACGGCTGGTGGCCACCCTATTCCCCCATACTGCCCTCATACGCTTTCTCACAGACTAGCACCACTGCCCCTCTCCCCTTGGCTGTGGCAGAGTCAGAGCCGGCCCTACCATGAGGCAGAGTGAGACTGTTGCAGCAATAAGATGTTGGAGGAGAGCGTTGTGAGCCTTGAAGCTTATCCTGAGCTCCCTAAGCTGGCCCCCTAAGCTGGGTGCTCTAAAATTCCCAGTGTTGAAGAAGCATTCAACTGCCAGTCCAGTTGGGTTGTGTCCATGGAATGGGAGGAGGCGCCATCTTGTTCTGCACCTCTGGCTGTGAAATGTCTCGGGCCAGCCCTGGGTGGAGTGGGGTGGATGACGTCCAAACTCTGATGTTTACTTCCTCGATAATAGATTTCCAGATTTC